>NC_056737.1:851604868-852213371 GCF_019279795.1 Protopterus annectens | reverse complement strand
AAAAAAAAAGAACAAACAAACATAAAGAAAGAACAAAACAAACATTAAGAAAGAAACAAAGCCTTCATACTACCCCAGTAAACAAACATAAAGAAAGAAACAAAACCCTCATACTATCCTAGTAAGCAAACATAAAAAAAAACCTCATTCTACCCTTGTAAGCAAACATAAAGAAAGAAACAAAACCCACATACTACCCCAGTAACAAACATAAATAAACAAAACCCTCATACTATCCTAGTAAACAAACATAAAGAAAGAAACAAAACCCTCATACTACCCTAGTAAACAAACATAAAGAAAGAAACAAAACCCTCATACTACCCTAGTAAACAAACATAAAGAAATAAACAACCTCATACTACCCCAGTAAACAAACATAAAGAAAGAAACAAAACCCTCATACTACCCTTGTAAACATAAATAAAGAAACAAAACCCTCATACTACCCTAGTAAACAAACATAAAGAAAGAAACAAAACCCTCATACTACCCTAGTAAACAAACATAAAGAAACAAAAACCTCATACTACCCCAGTAAACAAACATAAAGAAAGAAACAAAACCCTCATACTACCCTAGTAAACAAACATAAAGAAACAAAAAAAACCTCATACTACCCTTGTAAACAAACATAAAGAAAGAAACAAAACCCTCATACTACCCCAGTAAACAAACATAAAGAAAGAAACAAAACCCTCATACTACCCTAGTAAACAAACATAAAGAAAGAAACAAAACCCTCATACTTCCTAGTAAGCAAACATAAAGAAAGAAACAAAACCTACATACTATGCCAGTAAACAAACATAAAGAAAGAAATAAAACCCTCATACTATCCTAGTAAACAAACATAAAGAAATAAACAAAACCTCATACTACCCTAGTAAACAAACATAAAGAAAGAAACAAAACCCTCATACTACCCCAGTAATCAAACATAAAGAAAAAAACAAAACCCCATACTACCACAGTACCACAGTAAACAAACATAAATAAAGAAACAAACCCTCATACTATCCTACTAAAAAAACATAAAGAAAGAAACAACAACCTCATACTACCCAGTAAACAAACATAAAGAAAGAAACAAAACTCTCATACTACCCTTGTAAACAAACATAAAGAAACAAAAACCCTCATACTATCCTAGTAAACAAACATAAAGAAAGAAACAAAACCCTCATACTACCCCAGTAAACAAACATAAAGAAAGAAACAAAACCCTCATACTACCCTAGTAAACAAACATAAAGAAAGAAACAAAACCCTCATACTACCCTAGTAAACAAACATAAAGAAAGAAACAACAACCTCATACTACCCCAGTAAACAAACATAAAGAAAGAAACAAAACCCTCATACTACCCCAGTAAACAAACATAAAGAAAGAAACAAAACCCTCATACTACCCTAGTAAACAAACATAAAGAAACAAAACCCTCATACTACCCTTGTAAACAAACATAAAGAAAGAAACAAAACCTGCATACAACCCCAGTAAACAAACATAAAGAAAGAAACAACAACCTCATACTACCCCAGTAAACAAACATAAAGAAAGAAACAAAACCCTCATACTACCCTAGTAAACAAACATAAAGAAACAAAACCCTCATACTACCCTTGTAAACAAACATAAAGAAAGAAACAAATCCCTCATACTACCCTTGTAAACAAACATAAAGAAAGAAACAAAACCATCATACTAGACCAGCAAACATAAAGAAAGAAACAAAGCTCTCATATACCCCAGTAAAAAACATAAATAAACAAACCCTTTTACTACCCAGTAAACAGACATAAAGAAAACAAAGCCCTCATACTACCCTTGTAAACAAACATAAATAAAGAAACAAAACCCTAATACTAGCCTAGTAAACAAACATAAAGAAAGAAACACAACCCTCATACTACCCCAGTAAACAAACATAAAGACAGAAACAAAACCCTCATACTACCCTTGTAAACAAGCATAAAGAAACAAAAACCCTCATACTATCCTAGTAAACAAACAAAAAGAAATAAACAAAATGCTCATACTACCCTTGTAAGCAAACATAAAGAAAGAAACAAAACCATCATACTACCCCAGTAAACAAACATAAAGAAAGAATCAAAACCTTCATACTACCCTAGTAAGCAAACATAAAGAAACAAATAAAACCCTCATACTACCCTTGTAAACAAACATAAAGAAAGAAACAAAACCCTCATACTACCTTTGTAAACAAACAAAAATAAAGAAACAAAACCCTCATACTACCCCAGTAAACAAACATAAAGAAAGAAACAAAACCCTCATACTACCCCAGTAAACAAACATAAAGAAAGAAACAAAACCTCATACTACCCTAGTAAACAAACATAAAGAAAGAAACAAAACCCTCATACTACCCCAGTAAACAAACATAAAGAAAGAAACAAAACCCTCATACTACCCTAGTAAACAAACATAAAGAAACAAAACCCCTCATACTATCCTAGTAAACAAACATAAAGAAAGAAACAAAACCCTCATACTACCCTAGTAAACAAACATAAAGAAACAAAACCCTCATACTACCCTAGTAAACAAACATAAAGAAAGAAACAACAACCTCATACTACCCCAGTAAACAAACATAAAGAAAGAAACAAAATCCGCATACAACCCCAGTAAACAAACATAAAGAAACAACCTGATACTACCCCAGTAAACAAACATAAAGAAATAAACAAAACCCTCATACTACACCAATAAACAAACATAAAGAAAGAAACAAAACCTCATACTACCCCAGTAAACAAACATAAAGAAAGAAACAAAACCCTCATACTACCCCAGTAAACAAACATAAAGAAAGAAACAAAACCTCATACTACCCTAGTAAACAAACATAAAGAAACAAAACCCTCATACTACCCTAGTAAACAAACATAAAGAAAGAAACAAAACCCTCATACTACCCTAGTAAACAAACATAAAGAAACAAAACCCTCATACTACCCTTGTAAACAAACATAAAGAAAGAAACAAAACCCTCATACTACCCCAGTAAACAAACATAAAGAAAGAAACAAAACCCTCATACTACCCCAGTAAACAAACATAAAGAAAGAAACAAAACCCTCATACTACCCTAGTAAACAAACATAAAGAAAGAAACAACCTGATACTACCCCAGTAAACAAACATAAAGAAAGAAACAAAACCCTCATACTACACCAATAAACAAACATAAAGAAACAAAACCCTCATACTACCCCAGTAAACAAACATAAAGAAACAAAACTGCTCATACTATCCTAGTAAACAAACATAAAGAAAGAAACAAAACCCTCATACTACCCTTGTAAACAACATAAAGAAAGAAACAAAACCTCATACTACCCCAGTAAACAAACATAAAGAAAGAAACAAAACCCTCATACTACCCTAGTAAACAAACATAAAGAAAGAAACAAAACCCACATACTACCCCAGTAAACAAACATAAATAAAGAAACAAACCCCTCATACTATCCTAGTAAACAAACATAAAGAAAGAAACAAAACCCTCATACTACCCTAGTAAACAAATATAAAGAAAGAAACAACAACCTCATACTACCCCAGTAAACAAACATAAAGAAAGAAACAAACCCTCATACTACCCCAGTAAGCAAACATAAAGAAAGAAACAAAACCCTCATACTATCCTAGTAAAAAAACATAAAGAAACAAAACCCTCATACTACCCTTGTAAACAAACATAAAGAAAGAAACAAAACCTCATACTACCCTTGTAAACAAACATAAAGAAAGAAACAAAACCCTCATACTACCTTAGTAAACAAACATAAAGAAAGAAACAAAACCCTCATACTACCCTTGTAAACAAACATAAAGAAAGAAACAAAACCCTCATACTACCCCAGTAAACAAGCATAAAGAAAGAAACAAAATCCTCATACTACCCCAGTAAACAAATTTAAAGAAAGAAACAAAACCCTCATACTACCCCAGTAAGCAAACATAAAGAAAGAAACAAAACCCTCATACTACCCTAGTAAACAAACATAAAGAAACAAAACCCTCATACTACCCTAGTAAACAAACATAAAGAAAGAAACAAAACCCTCATACTATCCTAGTAAACAAACAAAAAGAAATAAACAAAACCTCAAACTAACTTAGTAAACATAAAGAAAGAAACAAAACCCTCATACTACCCTTGTAAACAAACATAAAGAAAGAAACAAAACCCTCATACTACCCTTGTAAACAAACATAAAGAAACAAACAAACCCTCTTACTACCCTAGTAAACAAATGTAAAGAAAGAATCCAAACCCTCATACAACTACAGTAAACAAACATAAAGAAAGAAACACAACCCTCATACTACCCCAGTAAACAAACATAAAGAAAGAAACAAAACCCTCATACTATCCTAGTAAACAAACATAAAGAAACAAAACCCTCATACTACCCTAGTAAACAAACATAAAGAAAGAAACAAAACCCTCATACTACCCCAGTAAACAAACATAAAGAAAGAAACAAAACCCTCATACTACCCTAGTAAACAAACATAAAGAAAGAAACAAAACCCTCATACTACCCTAGTAAACAAATATAAAGAAATAAACAACAACCTCATACTACCCCAGTAAACAAACATAAAGAAAGAAACAAAACCCTCATACTACCCTTGTAAACAAACATAAAGAAAGAAACAAAACCCTCATACTACCCCAGTAAACAAACATAAAGAAAGAAACAAAACCCTCATACTACCCTAGTAAACAATCATAAAGAAACAAACAAAACCCTCATACTAGCCTTGTAAACAAACATAAAGAAAGAAACAAAACCCTCATACTACCCCAGTAAACAAACATAAAGAAAGAAACAAAACCCTCATACTACCATTGTAAACAAACATAAAGAAAGAAACAAAACCCTCATACTACCCCAGTAAACAAACATAAAGAAACAAAAACCTCATACTACCCCAGTAAACAAATTTAAAGAAACAAAACCATCATACTACCCCAGTAAGCAAACATAAAGAAAGAAACAAAACCCTCATACTATCCTAGTAAACAAACATAAAGAAACAAAACCCTCATACTACCCTAGTAAACAAACATAAAGAAAGAAACAACAACCTCATACTACCCCAGTAAACAAACATAAAGAAAGAAAACCCTCATACTACCCCAGTAAACAAACATAAAGAAAGAAACAAAACCCTCATACTACCCCAGTAAACAAACATAAAGAAAGAAACAAAACCCTCATACTACCCTAGTAAACAATCATAAAGAAACAAATAAAACCCTCATACTAGCCTTGTACACAAACATAAATAAAGAAACAAAACCCACATACTACCCCAGTAAACAAACATAAAGAAACAAAACCCCTCATACTATCCTAGTAAACAAACATAAAGAAACAAAACAAAACCCTCATACTACCCTAGTAAACAAATATAAAGAAAGAAACAACAACCTCATACTACCACAGTAAACAAACATAAAGAAAGAAACAAAACCCTCATACTACCCTTGTAAACAAACATAAAGAAAGAAACAAAACCCTCATATACCCCAGTAAACAACATAAAAAACAAAACCCTCATACTACCTTGTAAACAAACATAAAGAAACAAAACCTTCATACTACCCTTCCAAACAAACATAAATAAAGAAACAAAACCATCATACTATCCTAGTAAACAAACATAAAGAAAGAAACAAAACCCTCATACTACCCTAGTAAACAAACATAAAGAAAGAAACAAAACCCTCATACTACCCTAGTAAACAAACATAAAGAAACAAAACCCTCATACCACCCCAGTAAACAAAAATAAAGAAAGAAACAAAACCCTCATATACCCCAGTAAACAACACAAATAATAAAACCTCATACTACCCCAGTAAACAAACATAAATAAAGAAAAAAGTCATACTACCCTTGTAAACAAACACAAATAAGGAAACAAAGCCCTCATACTATCCTAGTAAGCAATCATAAAGAAATAAACAAAACCTCATTCTACCCTTGTAAGCAAACATAAAGAAACAAAACCCTCATACTACCCCAGTAAACAAACATAAAGAAAGAAACAAAACCCTCATACTACCCTAGTAAACAAACATAAAGAAACAAAACCCTCATACTACCCTAGTAAACAAACATAAAGAAAGAAACAACAACCTCATACTACCCCAGTAAACAAACATAAAGAAACAAAACCCTCATACTACCCTAGTAAACAAACATAAAGAAATAAACAAACCCTCATACTACCCCAGTAAACAAACATAAAGAAACAAAAACCTCATACTACCCCAGTAAACAAACATAAAGAAAGAAACAAAACCCTCATACTACCCTAGTAAACAAACATAAAGAAAGAAACAAAACCCTCATACTACCCTAGTAAACAAACATAAAGAAAGAAACAAAACCCTCATACTACCCTAGTAAACAAATATAAAGAAAGAAACAACAACCTCATACTACCCCAGTAAACAAACATAAAGAAAGAAACAAAACCTCATACTACCCCAGTAAACAAACATAAAGAAATAAACAACCTCATACTACCCCAGTAAACAAACATAAAGAAAGAAACAAAACCCTCATACTACCCTTGTAAACAATCATAAAGAAACAAACACACCCTCTTACTACCCTAGTAAACAAACGTAAAGAAACAAACCTCATACTACCCCAGTAAACAAACATAAAGAAAGAAACAAAACCCTCATACTACCCCAGTAAACAAACATAAAGAAAGAAACAAAACCCTCATACTACCCTAGTAAACAAACATAAAGAAAGAAAACCCTCATACTACCCCAGTAAGCAAACATAAAAAAAGAAACAAGACACTCATACTACCCTAGTAAAAAAACATAAAGAAACAAAACTCACATACTACCCTAGTAAACAATCATAAAGAAACAAATAAAAGCCTCATACTAGCCTTCTACACAAAAATAAAGAAAGAAAACCCACATACTACCCCAGTAAACAAACATAAAGTAAGAAACAAAACCCTCATGCTACCCAGTAAACAAACATTAAGAAAGAAACAAAACCTTCATACTACCCTTCTAAACAAACATAAACAAAACAATCATACTATCTTAGTAAACAAACATAAAGAAAGAAATCAAACCCTCATACTATCCTTATAAATAAAAGTAAAGAAAGAAAAAAAACCCTCATACCACCCCAGTAAACAAACATAAAGAAACAAAAACCTCATACTACCCCAGTAAACAAACATAAAGAAATAAACAAAACCCTCATACTACACCAATAAACAAACATAAAGAAACAAAACCCTCATACTATCCTAGCAAGCAAACATAAAAAAACAAAACCCTCATACTACCCTAGTAAACAAACATAAAGAAAGAAACAAAACCCTCATACTACCCTAGTAAACAAACATAAAGAAACAAAACCCTCATACTACCCCAGTAAACAAACATAAAGAAAGAAACAAAACCTCATACTACCCCAGTAAACAAACATAAAGAAAGAAACAAAACCCACATACTACTCTAGTAAACAAACATAAAGAAAAAAACCCTCATACTATCCTAGTAAACAAATGTAAAGAAAGAAACAAAACCCTCATACTACCCCAGTAAACAAATATAAAGAAATAAACAACCTCATACTACCCCAGTAAACAAACATAAAGAAAAAAACAAAACCTCATACTACCCTAGTAAACAAACATAAAGAAAGAAACAAAACCCTCATACTACCCTAGTAAACAAATATAAAGAAAGAAACAACAACCTCATACTACCCCAGTAAACAAACATAAAGAAAGAAACAAAACCCTCATACTACCCCAGTAAACAAACATAAAGAAAGAAACAAAACCCTCATACTACCCTAGTAAACAAACATAAAGAAAGAAACAAAACCCTCATACTACTCTAGTAAACAAACATAAAGAAAGAAACAAAACCTCATACTACCCCAGTAAACAAACATAAAGAAAGAAACAAAACCCTCATACTACCCCAGTAAACAAACATAAAGAAAGAAACAAAACCCTCATACTACCCTAGTAAACAAACATAAAGAAAAAAAAACCTCATACTACCCTAGTAAACAAACATAAAGAAAGAAACAAAACCCTCATACTACCCTAGTAAACAAACATAAAGAAAGAAACAAAACTCTCATACTACCCCAGTAAATAAACATAAAGAAACAAAACCCTCATACTAGCCTAGTAAACAAACATAAAGAAAGAAACAAAACCCTCATACTACCTTAGTAAACAAACATAAAGCAAAAACAAAGCCCTCATACTACCCTAGTAAACAAACATAAAGAAAGAAAAAAAACCTCATACTACCCTAGTAAACAAACATAAAGAAAGAAACAAAACCCTCATACTACCCTAGTAAACAAACATAAAGAAAGAAACAAAACCCTCATACTACCCTAGTAAACAAACATAAAGAAAGAAACAAAACCCTCATACTACCCAGTAAACAAACATAAAGAAACAAAACCCTCATACTACCCCAGTAAACAAACATAAATAAAGAAACAAAACCCTCATACTATCCTAGTAAACAAACATAAAGAAACAAAACCCTCATACTATCCTAGTAAACAAACATAAAGAAATAAAACCCTCATACTACTGTAGTAAACAAACATAAAGAAACAAAACCCTCATACTACCCCAGTAAACAAACATAAAGAAAGAAATAAAACCCTCATACTACCCCAGTAAACAAATGTAAAGAAAGAAGCAAAACCACATACTACCCTAGTAAACAAACATAAAGAAAGTAACAAACTCCTCATACTACCCCAGTAAACAAACATAAAGAAACAAAACCCTCATACTACCCTTGTAAACAAACATAAAGAAAGAAACAAAACCCTCATACTACCCTTGTAAACAAACATAAAGAAAGAAACAAAACCCTCATACTACCCAGTAAACAAACATAAAGAAAGAAACAACCTCATACTACCCCAGTAAACAAGCATAAAGAAAGAAACAAAATCTGCATACAACCCCAGTAAACAAACATAAAGAAAGAAACAAAACCTCATACTACCCCAGTAAACAAACATAAAGAAAGAAACAAAACCCTCATACTACCCTTGTAAACAAACATAAAGAAAGAAACAAAACCCTCATGCTACCCTTGTAAACAAAAGTAAAGAAAGCATACAACCCAATAAACAAACATAAAGAAAGAAACAACAATCTCATACTACCCCAGTAAACAAACTTAAAGAAAGAAACAAAACCCTCATACTACCCCAGTAAACAAACATAAAGAAACAAAACCCTCATACTACCCTAGTAAACAAACATAAAGAAACAAAACCCTCATACTACCCTTGTAAACAAACATAAAGAAAGAAACAAAACCTTCATACTACCCTAGTAAACAAACATAAAGAAAGAAACAAAACCCTCATGCTACCTATTAAACAAACATAAAGAAAGAAACAAAACCCTCATATACCCCAGTAAACAAACATAAATAATAAAACCCTCATACTACCCCAGTAAACAAACATAAATAAAGAAAAACCTCATACTACCCTTGTAAACAAACATAAATAAGGAAACAAAACCCTTATACTATCCTAGTAAACAAACAAAAAGAAATAAACAAAACCTCATACTACCCTAGTAAACAAACATAAAGAAAGAAACAAAACCTCATACTACCCTTGTAAACAAACATAAAGAAAGAAACAAAACCCTCATACTACCCCAGTAAACAAACATAAAGAAAGAAACAAAACCCTCATACTACCCCAGTAAACAAACATAAAGAAAGAAACAACCCTCATACTACCCCAGTAAACAAACATAAAGAAAGAAACAAAACCCTCATACTACCCTAGTAAACAAACATAAAGAAACAAAACCCTCATACTACCCTTGTAAACAAACATAAAGAAAGAAACAAATCCCTCATACTACCCTTGTAAACAAACATAAAGAAAGAAACAAAACCCTCATACTATCCTAGTAAACAAACATAAAGAAAGAAACAAAACCTCATGCTACCCAGTAAACAAACATAAAGAAAGAAACAAAACCTCATACTACCCTAGTAAACAAACATAAAGAAAGAAACAAAACCCTCATACTACCCTTGTAAACAAACATAAAGAAAGAAACAAAACCCTCATACTACCCTAGTAAACAAACATAAAGAAAGAAACAAAACCCTCATACTACCCAGTAAACAAACATAAAGAAATAAAACCCTCATGCTACCCAGTAAACAAACATAAAGAAAGAAACAAAACCCTCATACTACCCCAGTAAACAAACATAAAGAAAGAAACAAAACCCTCATGCTACCCAGTAAACAAACATAAAGAAAGAAACAAAACCTTCATACTACCCTTGTAAACAAACATAAAGAAAGAAACAAAACCCTCATACTACCCCAGTAAACTAACATAAATAAAGAAATTAAACCCTCCTACTACCCTAGTAAACAAACATAAAGAAAGAAACAAGACTGTCATACTACCCCAGTAAATAAGCATAAATAAATAAAATCATCATGCTATCCTAGTAAACAAACATAAAGAAAGAAACAAAACCCTCATACTACCCTAGTACACAAACATAAAGAAAGAAACAAAACCCTCATACTACCCCAGTAAACAAACATAAAGAAAGAATCAAAACCCTCATACTACCCTAGTAAGCAAACATAAAGAAACAAATAAAACCCTCATACTACCCTTGTAAACAAACATAAAGAAACAAATAAAACCCTCATACAACTACAGTAAACAAACATAAAATAAAGAAACAAAAACCTCATATTACCCCAGTAAACAAACATAAAGAAAGAAAGAAACAAAACCCTGATACTACCCCAGTAAACAATCTTAAAAAAAGAAACAAAACCCTCATACTACCCTAGTAAACAAACATAAAGAAACAAAACCCTCATACTACCCTTGTAAACAAACATAAAGAAACAAAACCCTCATACTACCCCAGTAAACAAACATAAAGAAAGAAACAAAACCTCATACTACCCTAGTAAACAAACATAAAGAAAGAAACAAAACCCTCATACTACCCCAGTAAACAAACATAAAGAAACAAAACCCTCATACTACCCTAGTAAACAAACATAAAGAAAGAAACAAAACCCTCATACTACCCTAGTAAACAAACATAAAGAAAGAAACAAAACCCTCATACTACCCTTGTAAACAAACATAAAGAAAGAAACAAAACCCTCATACTACCCCAGTAAACAAACATAAAGAAAGAAACAAAATCCTCATACTACCCCAGTAAACAAACATAAAGAAAGAAACAAAACCTCATACTACCCTAGTAAACAATCATAAAGAAACAAACAAAACCCTCATACTAGCCTTGTAAACAAACATAAAGAAAGAAGCAAAACCCTCATACAACTACAGTAAACAAACATTAAGAAAGAAACAAAAACCTCATGCTACCCCAGTAAACAAACATAAAGAAACAAAACCTCATACTACCCTAGTGAACAAACATAAAGAAAGAAACAAAACCCTCATACTACCCCAG
This sequence comes from Protopterus annectens, assembly GCF_019279795.1. Classification (NCBI taxonomy): domain Eukaryota; kingdom Metazoa; phylum Chordata; order Ceratodontiformes; family Protopteridae; genus Protopterus; species Protopterus annectens. The sequence goes on along the minus strand of NC_056737.1, from coordinate 852,201,793 downwards.
TAAACAAACATAAAGAAACAAAACCCTCATACTACCCTAGTAAACAAACATAAAGAAACAAATAAAACCCTCATACTACCCTTGTAAACAAACATAAAGAAAGAAACAAAACCTCATACTACCCTTGTAAACAAACATAAAGAAAGAAGCAAAACCCTCATACAACCACAGTAAACAAACATAAAGAAAGAAACAAAGCCCTCATACTACCCCAGTAAACAAACATAAAGAAAAAACAAACAAAGCCCTCATACCAAGCAGAGGCTTATATGTTGAAGGGAAGATGTCTACAAAATGTCTAAAATAAATGCATCTGGTGAGTAGTAACATATGCTTGCCTAAAAGGCAGTGACTTGCACATGTGGGATTGCTCAGAGAAATGCATAATTATAGTAATGACAACCTGTACAAGAAGGTACATACATGTCCATAGGTTATGTATATGATTGGCAAGTACCTGTGTATGAGACACCAAGACATGGTGGTGGGAGTCATAGATGTGAGACAGCATTTCCACTGGTATGTTGTCTATGCATTCCCAAGTCAACAACTGGAAATGTTCACCACACAGGAGATTAAGGTGCTACTACAGGATCAACACATTCTTAGTATGCATATCTTTGAGACTGGTAAAAACAGACAGGGTCTTCTGGAAAAAAGGTGTGGCAGGGTCTGGTACAGGACATCTTTTTCAGGTGGGTGGTCATAATAGGACAGTATTACAGGAGAGGATATAGCACAACAAGACAGAAAATGTCTGATATCAGTGATTCACGAGTAGCTAAAAACAATGGTACAATGCACATTGCCCAGTCCAGTAACATAGTGGTGGCATCGTTAATGTTAGCAGTGGAGGGCACATTCAATTCACCTGTGTTTAGCACAAGTTGTCTGATGCATGCCAGCTCCACCCCTGCCACAGCAGTGTCACCATCACAAATGGTATCAAAGAACCACACTGATAATGAGGTGCATGCACCCAATATAGGGGAGAGGCATTTAGGTGCCTGTTGCTGACATGAATCCAGTACTTTTGCAGACCTGGTTACTACCTTAGGCATCAATCTGCAGATGTGTAGGTCAGTTACTCACACTACATCAGAGATATTGATTATGCTATGTGGCATGCAGCCACTGCAGGGAGTGCAGGATATAATTAAATCCATGTATGATGCATGGCATATATGGACCTGGAGCAGGCATGCTTGTTGAGGACATTGGAGGCCACAGTTGCATCCATTGGTACATTCAGGAAGACATTGTCAAATGGCTGCCACCCCATGCTAGGGAAATGAATGAGCACTGCATGATCATTTAACAAACTGCAACAGATGACACACACCATTCTATAGATAGTTTCACCATCAGCACTGTCAATGTCTCTTTCCAATGCTGGGTGTAGGTGCTCCCATGGACATGCCCAATGCTCTTCCAGATCCACAGTGGGCACACTGCATCAGGCAAGCTAATTAGAGTACCACAGTCCAGTGTCATCACAGTCCCCTGCCAACCAACCATGAGCAGCAGCATCTAATGCATGTTCATGGGATCATGGATGCCCACATTCTAACTGAACATCACAGGTGGCCATTGTAGGTTCCCATGTATGCTCCCAACATGGCATATCATCCTTTGGATAAGATGCCTCCAGTCCTGCCACTGTAGAAATGCACTCAACACACAACCAGTGTTTCACCCATTGAAGCTCCACCTCATTACTGGTAGATGTGACCCCTTACTCCCCCAAACTATTGTCCATATGTACCAACTATGACCCTTCCACCTATGTTAACATTGCTATCCCCCTGGTGCTGTGCCCTAGCCTATGAAGATGACTGCATCCTGACTACTCCTCAGGACTGTATGGGTATGGTAATATCTCATGCACAGCTTGGCCTGTTAATGCAGTGCCATGTAAAGTATTGGTGTGTTATTGTATGCATCAATTATGTTTTGCATCTTCCTTGTTTTGGCCTATACCTGTGGACTGGAAACACTTCTTTTCCAATGCCATAGTATATTGTGCCCACCTCTGCTTCACATGGGGACCCAATGTAGCTGATTCCTTTGACAACTCCTCATCTAGCTTCTCCTTCCATGCTGCCACAAGTGTACCTGGCAGTACTGTGGTGTCTCCAAAGTTGTAACTATTTTAACACCATGTTATGTAGCGTGGTGCAGACCATAAGTATCTTACAGCAGGTTTCTGGAACATACTGCAGTGTACCACTTGATATATCCAAGCAGCAGAAGTGGGATTTCAGCTGTCTAAGCACAGATTCAATAATGTTTGCAACAGTTTGGTGTTATGCACCATCTCTGCCATGGTCTAGTGGTTGCAGATGGGGCTCATCAACTATGGTTCCATGAAGTATCCTGCATCACCTACAACACATAATAGAGGACATCATTATGAAAGGTCTGCTACCTATGTTCATGGGATCAGACTAGCAGAATCTCTTTGGGTGGCAATGTGTGCATCTGCCATCTAGATGACTCTGTGGAAAGTCAATCTGCAAGAAACACTAGAAGTTGCTAGATGCTGGAATCATGGGAACTGCTTGGATGGCACACAGACACATTCTATATATAATAACCTGTGCACTGCACACCATTGGGCAGTTAATAAAGCAGAAACCCTCCTGGTTGGCATATAAAATAATGTGGAGCAGGTACATTCATGATGGTAATTTAAGTGCAGTCCATGACTCCCAGGACCTTGCAGATATGGGCTATGTCATACAATGTCCCCATAGTGATGGTTCTATCCTTTGCTCTTTGTGGAAATCAAATATGCTCCTTCACATGCACCAGAATCACATCAAAGAATTGGATTTGGATTTGCAAAGCTATTATCTACAAAACTCCTAAAATGTCTTCTGTCAGATGCTGATCCCCATAGAAAGGATGATTAATGTAATGCAAACCTTCATGTCCAATGAGATAGTTAGCTCACATATTCTCCTTGATGTCATGTGAGGTTAGCACATCTACTAAGTCCAATATGATGTCTGTAAGCACAGCAGAGGTCAACTATGTTCTAGTTGTGGAGGTGATGATATGTCAGCCACTGCTGAATTCTTCTGTGATGTAGTGGGCAGTGATGTGCAGTATCACAGATAGCAGCCCCCAAGGAGGCCACTAACATAGGCTGACAAGCTACATTGGAAGCTACTCCTAAGATCTAAACATGAGTGATATACCTTTACACTGAAAAATGATGGTATTCACAATAACTGATCACTGTGGCTCATCAATATAATTGCATATGTTTCTGTATTGTGCTACAATGTTTGATTTAATTTGCATATGTGATTGCTCTGATTAACATGTTGACACTAATTTGCATGTCATTATGGGGCCATTTACATGTTATGTATACTGCACTATTTTTCTACTAGTGCATTCACACTATGCTTATGTGTGTCACTGGACCCTGGTCCCCAAGAGTCACCAGTCATTATGCAATTTATGTAATGCACTGTGCCTTTTGTTTCTGAATACCACCACCCATAATCTATGGAAAGAATATAATAATGAGTATGTTAGCCTTCAAATGAAAGAGAGTAAGATGATTCTAAGTGTGAGCCTGAATGCAAAATTTACTCCATAATTTCTTGAGATTCAGGTGAATTCATTTTACTTAATTATCAGAAGCCAGTATGCCTATATGCAAATTACTAACCCCTTCAGTCAACATGAAGACACAGTGCAACTTCCTGCTCCAAGTTCCTTAGCTGTTTTATTCATACATATTGCCTGATTTGCTATAAGGCTAGACACTTCAGCAAATTCTTCTAAAGTGAAGTCTGTAGTATGTGTAAGTTTGCCAAGGATGGTGATTGCAATAAAGTAATCATTTGCAAACAGTTTGAGTTTATTGGAACTAACTTTATACTCCCATCCTTGCCTAAGGAAAACTGGTGGTGGAATGCAGAAGTCGAGGAAGTCATCAAAAGAAAAAAGGAGTGCAGGAAGAAGTGGGAGACAGAAAAGACTGACCAGGCTAGGAAGGACTATTGCTTGGCTAACAAAGAAGCTAAGAAAGAAGTTGCAATAGCAAAGAAGGGCATCAGAGGCACTGTACCAACTTCTGGAAAGTGACTCAGTAAGGGGCACAAAGAAACTATATCAGGTTGCAAGGCAAAGACAGAAAGATAAAGAAGATAGTCAGAAACCCTTCATAAGGGATGCCAGCAACAACCTGCTCACCAGCCCAGAGTACATCAAAAGCAGATGGAAGGAGTATTTCCAGCAGCTTCTGAATTAAGAAAACCCCACAGAAGCTGTACTGCCCCAGAAACAGCCTATGATGAGAGAAGAAGAGGAGCCCACACTAGAAGAAGTAAGAACAGCACTAAGGAAGATGAAGTCAGGGAAAGCAGCAGGCCCAGCTGAGGTCACAGCAGATATGATAAAGATGCTGGGTGAGATAGGGGAGAAATGGCTCCTGAGGTTACTAATAGCAGTGTGGAGAGAAAATCGTACTTCAGATGACTGGAGAATAAGCATACTCGTGCCAGTGTACAAGAACAAAGGGGACATCCACAATTGTGGGCAGTACAGAGGCATCAAACTCCTATCACATTGCATGAAAGTTCTGGAGAGGGTGATTGATAAACGGATACGTAGAGTATTAGAATGTAAGATGGGAGATGAGCAGTTGGGATTCAGATCAGGATGCAACACAACTGACCTGATGTTTGCATTGAGACAGATACTTCAAAGAAGTTAGAGATGAGGCGAGAGTCCAACTGGGCATTCCTAGATTTGGAGAAAGCCATATGACAAGGTCCCAAGAAAGCTGATCTGGGCAGTACTGTGGTGGTTTGAAGTCCCAGAAACATTGGTAGAATTAGTGCAGGCTATGTACAAGGACCCAATGACTCAAGTACAGACAGTGTTCGGCCTTACAGAGAGGTTCCCAGTGGGTGTGGGTGTACATCAGGGTTCAGCTCTTAGCCCACTTCTGTTCATACTGGTGATGGACTACATTAGCAAACAGGTTGGAGGGGACGGATCAACAAAGCTGCTGTATGCAGACAATGTGGCAGTACAGGCAGACTCTGAGCTAGAACTTCAGCAAGGATAGGAGAATGGAATGCAAATCTGAAGGCACATGGGCATACCTTTCAACCTGGAAACATCAAAAATCTGGACAAGGCCCATGAAAAATAGGTACAAATCTGTACGCTGATTAACGTTAAATTGCATACATAATTATGTAACCACGCCCACTCCAGTGGAATTGTGGGATACCTACTTTCAAACTCAAACTGAAGAACAGACAACCAAAATATGGCACCAGAGTCCCCCCGCAGCCAATCTAATGTCCCAGTACCTGTCTATTTCACCCCATTTACCATAAACACTAATGTGTACATACTGCTTTACTTCTACAATGATTATTTGGATTTTATTTTTACATTTTGTCGCACAATGCACAAACACTAACAGAAATCTGCTAAAAAAGCAATACTGTCTCACAATGAAAATAGACTTGGCATTAAAACTTCTCTGCCCTTGAAACTCACATTAATTGAAACATCATTGAAACCCACACCACATCCAAAGAAAATGCATCTGCTCAGTGGTGGATAAAGATTACCTTGGGCTGTTTTCAAATCATTGGCCCCTTGCACACAAAACAAGAAACATACATATGTTCTTTGATACACCTTCCTGACTTTATTAAATTATATTCCTTGTACAGCACACTTGTTAGACAGAGCGCATTTTAAATTTATTGTTTGAACATTTTTTCCAGTAGGCAACTTCAATCCATTTGCTCTGCAGTACTGCTCCAGCCAGAATTCTTTCCGTGCAGGCAGATCCACTTCCCAAAAGAGAAAGAATTGCTCCATTACAAATGGATGAATAAGAAATAATTGCTCCTTCCGACAGGCTGGTAGCCCCGACAGAGCTGATGTCATCGTGCACATGATGATGTCGGCTCAAACAGTGAAATAAAAAAAAAAAAACAGCGGAAATTAAATGAAGGGGTGCCACTCGGGAATCAAGGCACCCCCATTATTTGGACCCCAAAACCCAGTAAACACTGAGTAATTTGGTATGGTTGGGAGGTATGCACATGGGATGAAACTAAGCACAGATAAGATGGTGGTAATGGCATCAAATTGTGAAAATCAGAAGAAGCTGAGAATCGAGATAGAAGGAAAGATAGTGGAACAGGTAAACAGCTTCAAGTATCTGGGAGGAGTAGTTGAGGAGAAGGGTAGTCTGAATGAAGAGGTCAATGCTAGAATCAGAGGGGCTGCAGCCAACTGACATAGAGTATCAGATGTAGTCTATGACAGAAAAATGCCAAAGAAGCTGAAAGGTAAGGTGTACAAGACAGTGGTGTGACCCGTACTACTGTATGGTACAGAAATCTGAGCAGTAAAGGCAGAACAGTTGAAGAAGCTAGAGGTGATGGAAATGAAGTGCCTGAGAAAGGTGATAGGATGCACACTGTGGGACAGACAAAGAAATGAGGAGCAGAAGCCAAAGTAGCTCCAATTGCAGAAAAGATTAAAGAGAACAGACTACGGTGGTTTGGGCACGTGTAGAAAAGGAGAAGACAATCTGGTGAGGAAGATTTGGGACAGACAGGAAGAATGTAAGAGGAAGTGAGGACATCCAGCAAAGAGGTGGATGGATTGTGTGAAAGATGATCTGCAACAGGCAGGCATGAGTGTTGAAGAAGGCAGGAGTGTGGCACTGAATGGAGAGAGTTGGCAACAGTTAACATAATACCCCGACCCCATGTAGAAAATTGGGAAAAGGGGGGCTGATAATGATGATGATGATGATTCTTGCCTTAGGGAAATTGTAGACATTCTTGTTTACTTCCCGTCGTGGGAGAAAAAGGGTAAGATACTGCATTACTGCTATTGTTTCAAATAGACGGGGTTAGATCGGTGTGCCTCTCAACTGTACCTGATTTTCAGGGACATTCCTGGTATTGACTCAAATTTTAGCTTTGTACCTCTTTATCCATCGTAAAATTGTCATTGTTTGGAGAAAAGAGAGTGAACTGCACTTAATAAATAATGACAATAATAAAAGCTATAAACTTATTTTATTGTAGAAAAAGTATATTAACTCCCATTTTCTTTCTCTGTCAATGTCTCAAGTTAATAAGTGTCCTTGAATGTCCCTGATTCGGTTGTGATTTGTCCTTGATTTGTTGAGCATTATGCATGGCCCTCACACTGGTAATAAAAGCCATAAGAATTCCATGTTTTCCCATTTGTGCAATATCATTTTGTTTTCAAAATCATTGAGAAAAGCTACTCAATGTATAATTAAATACTGTCTTTGCATGATCAGCACTAGAGCACCCCTTGCACTAACAACCTGTGTGACTCTGTTAGCCAATATTTTTGCATATAAGTTAGCATTTCTAGAAAGTAAATAGGTCTGAAGCCATATAGGTGTGCCAGGTGACTTGTTAAGATTAGGTAATGCTAGAACAAATGGGTGAGGGTGGAGACATGTCTCTGTCTCTCTCTCTCTCTCTCTCTCTCTCTCTCTGTCTTTCTCCTTGCATGTAAATCTTGGAAATATCTAGACAAATATGGAATCAGCTCCTTTTATGTTTTTATATTAACCTGTCAACCACATCCAGTATATGCAGATAATCCAGGGGAGCATGAATGACTGGTAGACCCAGCATTGGACCTGAGGCAATAGGATAGAGACTATAAGTGTGGGTGGGGGCAGAAAAAAATGTCAACAAATCTGTAGATAAGCATCTGGGCTAGGAGCCCTCCTTCTTCAAATTATCTTTAACACTTTTTTGTTTTTCTTCTGTTGTTAAGGATCTAGCAGGTGTACCTACTTGCTGTGGCTTCAAAACATTGTTTAATCTTATGTTTTTCAGGCAGGGAGTTTATAGCATAATGGCCCTGACCAAATCTGTCATCTGTTTAATTATTTTTATTGAATGGGTTTTAGGCATGTTTGCATTTTAACTCTTAAATAAATCCACATTTTCTTCCAGCCTTTAGTCTTCAAGAAAGCGATTTTAATGGCTTTTTGACCCTGTGCCCCTGTAGTTGAAGCAAATTTCTGAGATAAGGAAGATCTATTTCATAAAGCATGTTATTCTGTTTTTTTTTTATTTATCTGCTTTCATTGTCTAAATAAATCCTTATTTTGAAATTTGTTTTGCTACACTTTCCACATAGATAATTGAATACAGTTTCAGCTTCTTTCATTTTTTATCCATTTTCAGTTTCAGGATGCTATCTGCTTTTATGCATAGTGTTTGTACATGAAGTTTTAATAGATTTCCAGATTGCCTGAGGTGGCATGTTTCCAAAGACATTAGTTTAGACACAGCTAAATTGCTAAATTATTCTTAATGTAAGCTTTAGAGTCTAAATGTTGCAACATTTCTCCAAAAAGGGCGCCTATAATATTCTCCCACAAGTATGGCATTACAACACTCACTAATTAGACTGCTATGTATCCCCTAGTCGAAAAAACAGCTGCAGACTATTACATTTTAGGCGTTCCAAAAAAGGTGCAATCCTAGTCAGATTTCATCACTATCATCTTTTACTTATACCAAAGGGTAGGATCTTTGTGTTTCAGTTAGTATACTGACATTTAAAGTTAATAACCAAGACCTCCCTCCTAGCATTATAGTTTTGTAATAGGATGGATTAGATATTTTTCTATTGTCACTTTGATCTACAGCTTTTAAGATTAATTTATGTCCTAATTACATTTTCCAGCCATTTGCAATGTTGCTCACTTGTTTGCACTATGACCATTTGTTCTGTGGTTGCATTTATAACTTAGACCCCCTCCTTTTTGCTTGCTTAACAATTATAATTTTCTAGACTGGTAGCAAAAAGACATTTAAAATTATTCAGTCAACAAGAACCTAATGAAAAGAAGGAGCTTCTCATCTGTGTTATATAGCATGAAGAAGGGGGTACTGATGAAGGAGTTATATATACTGATGTTTCATATTAGGTGTAGACAGTAGTAGATGTATAGAACGTAAGAGACACATATGTACATGCATGTATGTATTTGTGTGTCTGATAGTATGGAAGGCAAATAATGCATAATATCCACAGATCATAATTAATTACTATCTAACAAAGTTAAAACCAAAAGTACTGCTACTTTCAAAATCTTTTTCAGGTTATTTCCATTTGAAGATACTAAAGCACACCCAGATTTGAAATCCATGAGTTAAAGAGTCTGTAAAACTATTCTCAAGATTTTGCACAAGATGCAGTTGTTTATCTAATGTTTTTGACTTATTCTGTTTTTACTTGATGGTCAGTTAAACTAACTTTTAGTATTTCCTGTATGTCTTATTTTGTAGGCAGCTCATTTGGCATTGAAGATGGAGATCTTCATTTAGCTACAGGAAGTGACTCAGAGGCACATAAATCACCTGATGCAGGTGTAATTGTTGGTGCTGTTATTGGTGCCTTTGCCATACTCTTATTAGTGGCCGCCATTTTTGCCTTTGCTAGAGGAAATCTCAGGTAAGATGAATTTGACCTGGCCAAAGTTGTTGAGAATTCATTAAGCCAAATCCATCTCCAGTAATCATTAGTTTGGAATTAATTAAAACTGATGACCCTGTTTGCAAACAGTGAAATTCCGGTCTCCAAGGAAACTTTCCATATTTCAGTGCAGTGCTATATTGGTATAGACTATGTTAGAGAATCAGTATGTAAAGGGCCTCCTGGAAAAAAATCAGTTATTTCACTGTCAGACAAAAAAAAGTTGCCTATGCAACCATCAGTGGACATATCCATCAGCAGATCCATTGACAGACATGTTCATACCCTTAGTCTCTTAAACTTGAATTATCTTCTGTTTCCTGCCTTCCTAATTACTAAAATAATAATAATAATAATAATAATAATAATAATGCCACATTATTCAGCTGCTTTTACTGCGTTTGTGTTTATTCATACTTTATTTAGCTCTTTGCTGCACGTTCCTAAAGTGTTCAGTTGCATTTAATCTGCTGCATTTATTATACTTGTTAGTAGCCTGGTTACATTTTAACTGTTATTCTAAGCCTCTAAGTTCTGATTTAAGCACTTGTGCTCCAACCTAGTTATATTACCATAGGAAGGTTTGTGGTCTACACTCATGTCAGGAGAGGTAAGTTACACCCTTCGGAGTTGGGAATCACTGGTTGAAGGCTTATTATGCCTGTTATTTTAAAAGTGTCTTTGTTCTGGTTTAAGCACATAGGCTTCAAACAAGTTATTTTACATTAAGGTTTGTAATCTACACTTTTATGGGAGGAAAGGGTAGCCTCCACCCATCTGAACTGGGTATTGATGGTGAAGGCGTATTGTGCTGGTTATTTTAAGTGTCTTTATTCTGGTTTAAACACTTGGGCTCAACACTAGTTATTCTGCATTAGGAAGGTTTGTGGTCTACACTTCTGTGACAGGAGAGGATAGCCTATGCCCTTCTGAGCTGGGAATTGCTGGTGTAAGTCTTATTGTGCCTTTATTTTATTGGCTAGAGGGCTACCTTGTCTAATATTTTAATCTCTGTGCCTGAGGCATTTGGAGACATTTGGCTACCACACTACTTGAGAAGAGTGTTGTTGTTTCTACTAAACTCTACAAAAACTAAGACTTACATTACCATATCCATTGTTTTGGCACTTGTTTTTTTTACATTGTTTTGTTACAGCTGCATTAATTGAGTGTTTTTGCATTGAATACCTGAATGTTTTGATCTTTTTACAGCCTTTAGTTAGAACTGCTGCTCTTGGTGCAGAAGTGCATAGCAGTAATCTGTATAGACACCGATATCTCACAGCGTAATTCCCCCCTGTAATCTGTGTAGACACCGATCTATCACAGTGTGAGTTTTCCTTAAAATACATTTATAGTCTAGACATTTTTTTAAACTACTAGATCAACTAGTTTGTGCATAGCTGAGTATTGCAAATCAAGTTCCTTGTATTATTGACCTATTCAATATTTAAATTTCCCTTTCTGCTCCCTAGTAATCATCAGCCATGGATATGCACTTCCTGACTCTCTTTGTGGCCAGTTTGGTTGAGATGGGTATTCTTTTTTTCAAAACAGGTTTATTGTTTTAACATATAAGAGAAATATCATAACAATTTTATACAAGTAATTAAAAATAGGTATTATTATAATATTCAACAAAACAACTAAAGTATTTACAAAGACATCCACTACAATCAGATCAATTAATTAAACTAAAATACCATGCTATTGAAATAAAAAATTTTTAACAAATTTTGTAAATTATCCCATACAATAAAATAAGATGTTTTTCTATTTGTTCTAGTCCTAATTGTGTTTATTTCCATATGGCACACTATATTCATAACATTTTTAAATTCATTGAATGAAGGAGGTGTATCTGAAATCCAATTTCTAGTTATTATTTTCCTAGCCACTGCTAGAATAGACCATAACAAGGGAAGCTTAACCTTTTAACACTTTGAGGTACAGGTGAGTTGAATAATATAAGAGATTTAGAAATAATGAAATTATCTGTAAAAGAGCCTGCAAAAATTCATTAATTGACTTCCAGTATTCTTTCAATTTTATACAGTCATAAAACATATGAGCCCAGTCAGCATTAATTTCGTTACATCTCTTACATAGATTATCTTTATTATTTATTTTATTCATCATCAAAGGTGTATAAAAAGATCTATGTAAAAATTTCCATGTATAAAGTCTCCAGACAATGGAAGACATAGTTCTATAAGCAGATTCCAATATATATTGTTTATCTTGTTGATTTGGTGGGTCCCCATTAATAGAAGTGAAATAATTCCAGTATGAATCTACATTGTAAAATGTTTCTTGTCTGATAACTTTATGTATGTATGAAAGTTTACCTTTATCAGAAACTTTATGTTGTAAATTTAATATCAAGTAATCAATCAGTGTTGGAATAGATTCTTTAACAGTTATAGACATTAAATCTATTTTATTAATGAGATGTTGTCTAAAGGTCTGAACCTCTAACCAGCAAGTTTCTCTTAGATCAAATTCTTGTTTTAAGAAATCTAGATTTTTAACTTTATTATCAGATATCAACTGATACCAGTACTTTAGATCATTATCTATAGCTAAATGAGTTCCTTCAGAAGTAGATGACAAAAGCATACCCTGAGTATACATTATAGGAAATACAATAAAATTCCATTCCCTATACTTAGGGTGCATGAATATAAAGTTACGATAACTAATAATAATATTTAATGGGTAACAAACCATATGTTTAGGTGTAATAGGTGAAGTACAAAATTCCTTTAGTAACCATAACATGGGGTTATTTACAATCATATTTTTATGTGTTAAGGAGATTTTCATGAAGTGTATACTAATTAGCTCCCAATAATCTTTCCATTTTGTGACATATGACTGATCTATTAATAAAGTAATAACTTTTACAATAGAAGAGATAGTATATAAATTAAAGTCTGGAAAAGAAATACCCCCTTGAGACCAGCTATTAGTATGTTCTTTAATGCAATCCTAGGTCTATTAGGTGCCCATAAGAAATTTAACATTAGTGTGTTCAGTTTCTTGATAATTATTTTTGTAGGTGGAAGTATTATTGATTGTATTAAGTATAAAATCTTGGGGAATATTATCATTTTAATAATTGTAAGTCTCTCCTCCATAGTAAAAAACATATTATTCCAGGTATTAAAAAGATTTTGTATATTAAGAAAACAGGTATTATAATTATTATATATAATAGATTTAATATCTTTAGATAGTAGTATACCTAAATAAGTTATCTGACCTGAATTGGGTACATATTTAGTAAAATCACTAATGAGAATATTTTTTCGTGTATATATAGGTAGTATTTTAGTTTTTTCTTTATTGAATATTAAACCAGAAATACTTTTAAAATTCATCATGTTATCAAATAGAGACTGTATAGAAGAATTAGATCCTGCTGATGTAATTAGAACATCATCTGCAAAAGTTGAATTTTGATGTTGTATTTTCATCTATTTCAAAACCCTCTATGTCAGTACTGTTTCTGATCAAATTAGCCCAAGGCTCCATTACTAAAGTGAATAATAGTGGAGAAAGTGGACATCCTTGTTTTGTACCTTTAAGAATGGGTATTTTTGTGAAACATATGTTCCTACCTTAATATAAGCCAACGTTCCTTTGCATAAATGTTCAATTAGATTTACAAATGCATCCGAGAAGTTTGTGCACTTCATTAAGGTAAACAGATAGTCCCAACTTACTGAATCAAATGCTGAACTTATATCAAGACTAATAAGTGTTAAATCTTTCTTTTTCCTATTTGCAAAATCTATTAATGTTAAAGTTCTTCTTATATTATCAAAAGTATTTCTATTTACAATGAAGCCTGTCTGATCTATATCTATAATGCCGGAATGATTGTCTTCAATCTATCAGCAAAGATATTCATAAACATTTTATAATCAACATTAAGTAATGAGATGGGCCGATATGAAGAACATCTAGTTTCTTTATTAGGTTTTAAAATTGGCGAAATAAATGTATATTGCCAAGATGGGGGGGGTTATTAACTCAGTTTGGGCCAAAATAAAACCTTATGTATTAATGAATATGTATTTTTAGAAAGGATTTTATATATCTCTGGTATAATACCATCATTACCCGGTGCTTTGTTTGATTTAAGCTTATTTATTTGTGTAATAACTTCTGTATATGAAATACTCTTGTCCAATAGTTTAATCTGTTGTTTATTAAGCTTTTATTCATATTTGTGGTTATAAACTCCTTTATTTTATCTTTAGGTTCCATGTTAATATTATTATGGTTAATTTTGTGAAAGTGATTTCTAAATTCATCTAGTATTTCTGGTATACTAGAAACATTCTTCTTTTCCTTAGAGAAAAGATTTCTTTGATATGGTTTTGTTTATTCAACCTTTTGTTTTATTTTTAAGTCTATGTAAGTATTTGGGGCTTATTGAATAAGACAAAACTTGTATTTCTCTAAAGTTATTTTAACTTTATGAGTTAAAATTTCTTTGTATTTCTCATTTAGTTTGTTTATTTCTTCAATAACTTTCTTGTCCATAATATTTTCTTTATTATTATGTTTATAAGAGTCTAATTTACTTTGAATATCTAACAATTCCTTATCCCAAGATTTCCTTTTATTATTATACCATCTGATACTTTGTCCATATAGATATGATTTTAAGGCATCCCAAACATAAACAATGGAGACTTCAGGAGTGTTATTTATGTCTAAAAATGTTTTACTTTTGAAAGTATATATTCTTTATAGTCTTTTAGTTGAGTTAAGTATGCTGGTATCCTTTTGATCTGAACATTATGAGTATTTTTATCATGAATTCAAAACAATTGAATTATGATCAGATATAGGACATGAAATGATTTTGGAATTAATTAAATCTGTTACCATCTGGTTAGAAATAAAGACCCTATCTATTTTTGAATAAGTTTTGTATCTGTTAGAAAAAAGGTGTATGGTAATGATTTTGAATCTATCTGATTATTAATATCATTCAAATGATAAGAATTAGCAAAATCCTTTAAATGTTTTGCATTAGATGTAATTCTTCTCTTTCCTATAGTGGTAGTATCACTTTCATGTAGTATACAATTAAAGTCACCAGCTAAAATAATATCTCCTATAGAGAATGATATGATCTTATCAAGATGATGTTTCACTGTATTAATACCAATTCGGTATCCAATATACATTAATTAAAGTGTAAGTCTTCCCATTAATTTGTATTGTAACCATACAAAACATTCCTTTGTCATCCTGATAAGACTTAATGGTTTTAGGAATGGGCATACTTTTATTCCATAAAATAGCCACTCCTTTTTTTCTGAGTGTGCTCTGAACTAACCAATACTGTATATTTGTTTGTGGCTAGTTTATCAATATCTTTTTTCAAGAGATGGGTTTCTTGTAGGAAGACTAAGTTGGCCTTATGTAAATTAATGTATCTTATTAGGCTTGCCCTTTTACATGGATTATTCAATCCATTAATGTTTAAAGAAATTCCTTTTAAAGATGTCATTTGGCATTTTTAAAACTTAAGAATCTTATGATCAAAATAACAAATAACAAGATAAGTAATGTTACATCTCCTCCTTTAGGTGTACCTTTAAATATAGCTGTATTTATTGAATCTCTTATGGGATTTCGTATAGGATTCAATTTTGTTTGTAGTGACAATGAATGTACAAAATATATTGTGGATGTCAAAACTATATACAAATAACAATGAACAAGTGAAAATAATGTAATGATTAAACCTTGCATCCAGCCTGAGTTGTAAACTCCAACTTAGAGTAGTATTTACCACTCAAGTTAACCCCTACTCTAAGCAGTAGTCGTCAGCTACCACCTTATCAATTTAATACTAGTTATATTTAACTGAAGTTAACAGTTTTCAATTCAATTATCTAGCAAGACAAGACTACACATTTGGTAAAACAGCATCATATAAACTAAAATAAACCTTTTTTTTTTTTTAAAAACTGTTCATACTACTATATACATCCGTGTAATATAAAACACTTGTATTCAAATAGCATTCAAATAATCTTGATGTTAGAAATCAAGAGGAGAGAAAAATAGGTTCTAACATTCATTTAAATCAAAAACTTTGGCTAATATGATTCAGACATTACATATATTAGGATGCATCTATTTTTCTGTCATGTAAATACAGTTAACAGCTTCCAAAAAAAACCTTGAATTGCTTGTATATGAGCATTTACTCAAACTCATTATTGTCAATAGAATGAAATATTGTATTCATAGAAATTGTTATAAATCATACTTCATAGTTAAGCAGATTCTCAGAAACATTTATATACATATCTACATACATACACATACACACACACACACACACACACACATATATATATATATATATATATATATATATATATATATATATACATACATATACACATACACACACATATACACATATACATATTATATATATATATATATATATATATATATATATATATATATATATACACACACATGCATACACACACACACATACACACACACACACACACACACACACACACACATACACACACACATACACACACACACACACACACACACACACACACACACACACACACACACACACACACACAAACACACACACACACATACACACACACACATACACACACACACACACATACATATATATATATATATGATCTCACTGAGTTGTATCTTTACTGAGCACCATCTTACATTGCTGTCCCTTCAATAAATCTGTCTGCTTTATACAAAATAATGCACAGCAAACACATTTTAGTAACCAGATTTTACAAACATGCTATACTACTGCTTTAAAATATATCACATGACAATTTCTTCCAGTATAGAGTTATAAAATTATTTATGTTTGTCAGTCAGATGAATTAAATGAGTTATAGTAATGTATATGTTTGGGACATAGGTTTTTAACACATATTATTAATCTGCTATTCCTGTATCTGTGATGTGTCAGTGTGATATCTAGGTCAAAGGTGAGACCAGCTGCTTTCAGCTTCTCTGTGAGAATTCTGAGAGTTGAAGCTTTTGAAGTAGCTCATGGACACTGTGCATGAGACAGCCCACATCCCAGATTGTCTCTCTTAACATTTTGGCGGAAACTTATTAAAACTGGTGACAAACATTCATTTAGCAGTGTAAATGCATCTAAACATGACAAAACCTTCACAATGCATTCTACAGGTTATTACAGACTCTATGTAAGTGAAATCAAGCCCAAAATTATTAATAAGTAACAAAACTCAACATTTTTGTCCCAACTCAACTCCTATGCGAATCTTATTATTTACTGTGTCTATATGATCAAAAGTATTTCTATATATTAATAAAGAAAAGAAAAGAGAGTAGAAAGTAAAAGGGTGTAAGGCAGAAATAAAAAATGTAAGAGAAAGCTATAAGAAGTATATACAATAGAATATTACTTACTGTTTATATTAATAGAGTTAAAAATAAAACATATTATTTACTATTATTTAGTTCTAATTATTATTAGTTAAAGCATGACAGATTATTTACAAACAAGCATAAGCAGTATAATCAAGAAAGTATAATTAGGTAGTGTCATTTCTGTATCTGTGATGTGTCAGTGTGATATCTAGGTCAGAGGTGAGACTAGCTGCTTTCAGCTTCTCTGTGAGAATTCTGAGAGTTGAAGCTTTTGAAGTAGCTCATGGACACTGTGCATGAGACAGCCCACATCCCAGATTGTCTCTCTTAACATTTTGGCGAGAAACTTATTAAAAACTAGTGACAAACATTCATTTAGCAGTGTAAATGCATCTAAACATGACAAAACCTTCACAATGCATTCTACAGGTTATTACAGACTCTATGTAAGTGAAATCAAGCCCAAAATTATTAATAAGTAACAAAACTCAACATTTTTGTCCCAACTCAACTCCTATGCAAATCTTATTATTTACTGTGTCTATATGATCAAAAGCATTTCTATATATTAATAAAGAAAAGAAAAGAGAGTAGAAAGTAAAAGGGTGTAAGGCAGAAATAAAAAAAAATGTAAGAGAAAGCTATAAGAAGTATATGCAATAGAATGTTACTTACTGTTTATATTAATAGAGTTAAAAATAAAACATATCATTTACTATTATTTAGTTCTAATTATTATTAGTTAAAGCATGACATATTATTTACAAACAAGCATAAGCAGTGTAATCAAGAAAGTATAATTAGGAATAGCATTTGAAGAACATATAAACTTTTAAGGGAAAAAAAAAATGTATCAAATTACTGACCTTATTTTCCTCTTCAGAAAGAGAAACAAGTTAAATCACAGCTTGCCATTAAATCTCCAGATATTTTGACTAGTTATGAAACAAAACATTTCTTTGCACACAGAGAATAACTTTGATTAAATCTTTTTCAAAATATTTGTTGCTTCTTGGAAATGCAGGAACTATGTTTAAAAAGATTAATAATAAAATAAAATGATGAGAGAGAAAAAAAAACATAGTACAAATCATTTGTTTTTTAGTCTCTTCTTCTTCTCTGAAGTCTTCCACGAAGTTTCAGTTGCCAGTCTCTTTAACGAAGGACTAGCCCATTCCATTTCTTCTATTTTTTCCAAAATCTTATTTTTTTTGATAAACAGTAAAGCAGAGTCTAAGTCATTGAAAATTTTAGGACCATCAGGAAGGAAGATTTTAATCTTGGCAGGAAACAGAAGGTATGTTTTAAACTGTGCTTTTTTAAGCTCCCTTATTAGTGGCAGAAAACTTTTCTTTTAGCTAATACCATGGAAGAATAGTCATTGTCAAAACGCACAGTTGTTTCATTAATCTTAACAGGAGCTTTAGCCCAAGCAGATTTAAGAACCATCTCTTTATCAAAAGATGATAGAAATCTAACTATAACTGATCTAGGATAGTTTTTGTTAGAGTTAGTATTAGCTATAGATCTATGTGCTCTTTCGATACCAAAAGAGAGTGCTTCTGGTAAATCTAAAGTTTTAGGGAGCCATGTTGTTAAAAAAGAAGTAATATTGTTACCTTCAATATTTTCTGGCAGTCCAAAAATCCTAATGTTATTGTGCCTAGATCTATTTTCCAGGTCATCCAGCTTTGTTTGTAAATGTGTATTTTGTTTCAGCAAAAACTCAATGTTGATTTCCTCTTCTTGTATTCTATTCTCCATGTCATTCACAGTTTTTTCTATGCCTGTCATCTGGATCTTCTGTTGTTGCAGGTCCATATGTAACAAGTCTATTTGTTTTGTAGTTTTTTCTATGAAAGTGTCTATTTTAGTATCCATTTTATCCATCTTAGCAGTAAGTTGCTGGACTATAATTATCAGAGACTGAAGTTCTTTCTTGATGCTGGAGTCTTGAGAATTTGTCTTACTGGAACTCATTTCAGACTGATAAACTGACAGGAAAATTTCCAAAGTAATTTCTGACAGGAATATTATTAAGATTTCCTTTCTTTTTTAGATATAGTTCAAGAACTATATAAAACAAACGTATTTAGAAAGAAAATTACTTCAAAAATTAATTTTTAAGTAATTAATTCCTGTCAATGTAATGAAATTGGTGGAGCTGAAGAAATCTGCTGCTATCCTGTGTTCATCCTTGGCCACGCCCCCGAGATGGGTATTCTGATGTATTATAGCAATTGCTTAATGTACACTGACAACCCACTTATTCTTAATAAAACAGATAAAGTAAGTGAGAATTGTAAATACACTTTCACACTGGAAGCAAAACTCCCTCATACAACCAAAACTAATCCTATAGAGGCTCTCAGTGACACTTGCATGATGCTAATGCACAGGGTAAAGACCCTAAACATAAAACTACTTATGCTGATGCACATACAAGTAATCTTTCTAAAACACTAAGACCTCCTACACAGCAGAATCGAAAAAATGGTCCTCAGCTATCACATAAACACTCAGTTAAAACATCACCTACAGCTATACATAGTAACACCATATTCAATGTCTGTACTGCTAAGCCCTCAAGGCAAACCAGCAAACAACCAAATTTCCTGGTCACTGGTGATTCTTTAGTGAGGCACACCAATGGCCCCTCACTAGACTGAGTAAGCAGAGAGTCAAAGTTAGTTGCCTTTCCAGGTCTAGGATCCATCAAGTCATACAGGCACTTAGGTTATTGAACCACAGGTACCAGTATGACTCTGTCATAGTCCATGTGGGTCCACAAAAATAGGTGCTTTGGAAGGACATCAACCAAGACCGGAAAACCAAAAAATAAGTTTAATGTCCATATAAAATACACACTAAAAACATGCACATAAATTCTTATCTAAACATCACATTTTCATCAACATAAGGACTTCATCAGATGTAAAGAGAGCATTAAAACCAACCCTTTTATATATGCTTCCTAAATAACTAAACCACCAATATAATTCACCAGCCAATTATATAACTGTGATGTTCCTCACACAATGTAATGTCCTTGCTCATCAGATCTGATCATAATGCATTATTGCTTGAAATAAAATAAAATCTGGGGACCCAGCAAAGTAAAAACCTATAAGAACTATTGCAAAGCCAACCTCTATCTATTAAGTGACACCTTGGCTAAATTCCAAGCACCCCCAAACACATTAAACATCATAGCATATACTGAGCTATATACAAATTCCCTGTACAGCCATATTGGTAGCTCTGTAGAATGAGCTGTGCACACACATATTAAGAATAAGATACATTTAAAAGACAAGCCACCCTGTTAGAATACAAAGGTCATTCGGTTATACCATTAAAGAAATAAAATCTTGGCCAAGCATAGGAGAAACAAAGCCCAACAAACTGAAAAAAAACTCTGACCAATCTAAACAGGCAGATAAGAGAATTAATTAATACTTCAAAGGCTAAATTTGAGGAAAAAGTAGCTTCTCAGGCAAAGGACAATCACAAAGCTTTCTACAACCTCAAGGGAAATACGTAACAATGCACAGAGCATTTTGTAAATGGCATCACTCACACCGAATCAGAGGCCATTGCCAACCTTTTGACTTAACGGTTCAGCTCAAATTTCTCACTACACTTCCCTTGATAGGCCAAAAGAAATACCACATACCACAATCTCCTCAACCATTACTAGGGAACAGGTCTTCAATGCACTTTCCAAGGCCAAAAACACTGCATTGATGGGCCCTGATAACATCCAGGAATGTTTATGAAATAGCATAAAACATGACTCATCTGGTCCACTTGAATCACTTTTCAACTGGAACCTGCAGTCAGGTTTTGTGTCCAAGGAATGGAAGATGGCTACAGTCATTTCTCTGCACAAAGGAGGTCCAACCACCAATCCCGGTAGCTACTGATCCATAAGTCAGGCTAGCCTCATATGTAAAGCCCCCAGGGTACAGTACTGGGCCATCTCCTTTTTTGGCATCTATTTCTCTGAAGTAAAAGAAAACACTGAAGGCTTATGGCTAACTAAGTTTGTAAATGACTACAAGCTGGGGATATCATCGATTCCCTTGCAGACACTAGCGTTCTTCAAGAAGTCTTATCTGTGACTGACAAATGGTGACAAAGTCATGGTCTTAAACTCAATGCTAAGAAATGCATAATTGTACCCTTTGGAAAGTCAACCATTCTTGCTAATTACCATGTTAATAATACAGCCCTAAGAGTTGACTCAGTAATCAGGGATCTGGGTACACACATAGGCAGTAGCCTTACCTTCGACCACCACATGGCCACAGTGGGGAGGAAATCCTTTTATGTTGCACAACTTATTAGTAAGGGCATGGCATTTTAGTCCAAAGAGGTCATTATCTCTTTGTACTCTGCCCTTTTTATTTATTTTTATTTAACATTTTGTTGACCGGGAAAGTCCGACTAGGTTCCACAGATCCTGTTTTCAGCAGAGGCCCAGGGAGAAATGCTCCAGAAGCATGTATTTAGACATGCCCTTAACAAACCAATCACAGAGTACAATGTTCCCTTCAGTATGTATCTGACCAGGCATATGCAGCAGCTACAGCGACCTCAGGGGTTCCTTAGAAAAAAGAATACAATGCATAATAAACTTGCCAGCCCTTTCCCTCCACTCAGTCTCCTATAGACTGTGGAGGGGCAATCTATGCCTGGCTTACAAGACATCCACAAACCCTACGCTTATGAATCTCCTACATATCTGTAAGTGAAACAGTACCAGAAATACAAGGTCTAAGGACCTGAATTTTGTCTATGACTTAAAAAAAACATGCTAGAGAGACAGATATGTGTCCCAGGGACTGCTCCATTTATGGAGCAGGCTTCCCACCCATGTAAAGCTGAGTTTGTCTATTACCCAATTTAAGTACAACCTAGACCAGTGGATGGGGAATAGGAAATTTATATCAGGTCTGGCTCCCATGTCCCTTATGGAAAGAGGTAGCTTATAAATGCCTGGCCCTCAATGTCGTATTTGGACATCATTATTATTTTGGGAAAACTTAGGTAGGCTTAGAAAGGCCCCCTGGGTCATTAGCCTAGTAACAATCTATGAATCTAAATTACAAAAATGCAGTGCATGAAAATTATATGCAATAAGAAAAAATATATAAAATGGAAACACAATGTATAGTAAATACAAACACATATAGCTTTGATGACTAATACAATAAAGAAATAAAGTGACTTAAGAATATGCAGTGGAACTGTATCTGACGAGAGAAGAGAAGAAAGAAAAAAATATCCATAACAGTCAAAGACTACTCAGATCTCTTTGCTGGTATACATTGCTGTCTCACAGCAAGAGGTTCTCTGGTTTGATTCTTGGCTGGGATGCCGTCTGTGTGGAGTCTGAATATTTTCCCTGTGTTTGTGTTGGTTTTCTCTGGATACTCCAGTTTTGTCCGATATTCCAGTCATGCAATAGGTGGGTCAGGGCCTGTAAATTGTCCATAGGTATGAGTGCATGCATGTGTGATAAGGAACAAAGACCTGACAAGGCAACCTACTTCTGTTTACCCCTTTGCCATGTAAACTCTGTGGATGGCAGTGGCTTTGCAGGGTCTACTTCACCCTGTCGAAGGCTGACAATATCGAAGCTGATATTGTCGGCACCAAAATGTCAAAAGCAAAAGTCAGCGCACGTGTAAATGGAAATCTCTGTAAGGGGAGATTTCTATTTACTGCTATGTAGTGCGATCTCGGAGTTGGTATATTTAAGTAGCGGGGGGTGTTGGGGGTGCAGGGGGGCTTGCCCCCCTGCATAGAGCAATTTGTGTTGTGTTTGGGAGTTTTTTTGTGTGTGTATTCGATGTTTGGGGGTTTCGACATTTTCATGTCGATTATTATGCTGTCGACAGTTTGAATTTTCGACAGCGTAATATAAACGCGCTTTGCATGGTGTCACTGTAGGAGACATTTGTTACTTATGAGAGAAAGAGAGAGAGAGAGACAGAAACCTAATATAGCTGTAGAGGACTTTGTTGGAGGAAGCAAGGATCTATCGAGGGGATGTAGTCGTAAAAGCATTTACATTTAGCAGCTTCACATGGGTCTTTTTATGGTTATTCAAAAAAAAAAAGGCTGAGTATGATTCACTCACTTTTGGGGAAAAGAAAAAGTCTTCCCAGAATCTAAGTGCTAAGACAGAGAATCTGTGTTCATTGCATGTCATTCTTTTTTTATGAGGATTACAAAGTAAATAAAATAAATCAACTAACCCATCATTGACAAAACATACTGTTTATTCGTGTAAGATTTTGAACAAGACCCGGTTCTTTATCATTCTCAAGCCAACAAGTTGAAAACACAGCAGCAAATATTTCTAATAAAAAATGACAGGCTTACTTGCCAACACAATAAAGCTACATAATTATTTAAACTTCTTTTTCCAGGCAGCCATAGTTCATGCTTTATACTTGGCACATCATTCACTCCATAGCCTCTACAAGGATGTAACTGAATTCCATTACCAACAGCTGTTCTTTACTCTGGTATCAAATATGGAATATTTTCCAGAGTAGAAAGTAGTTTGCTATTTTTGCTTTTGTTTCTTCCAATTGAAATCTAACCATAGTTCTAGGTACCTGAATTTATTAGTAGTTTCAATAATGTCCTTTTTGGTAAGGATGTGACAGTCTTTTGGTGTCAAGGCAAGTTTTAGCTTTCTTGGATTCTAAATGCTATACAGTTATATTCCTTGTGTCTGAGTATGTGTTCCATTTTTACAGTCATAAAGAAACTTGAATAAGGTCATATTCAAGGTGATTTTTGATAACTAGATCTGTAAATAACCGTATAATCTGTGTAGAGAATGACTGGTATTTTTAGAGAGAGCTTAACAGGTAGTCAGTTGATAAAGAGTGAGAATAGGAGGGGAAATGGCACAAATCTTTGAGGAGCAGCCTTTGTTAATGTGGCTTAGAGAGTGAAAGACCAATCTTATTATGGAGGAATCTGTTGGACAGGAAATTCCTGAGCCAGCTGGTTGCTTTGCCTTGATGCCAGCTACTAGGAGTACCCTAAAAGAAAATACTATGGTTAACCTGATCTAAGGTCTTGATGACTTTAGTAAATTGTCATGCAGTGAGATACCCTTTGTTCATAATAATCAGAATATAATCAGAATATAATTGACAAGAGTCCAGATGGCTCCCATAGAACTTCTTCCTGCCCATTAAATCTGCTGATGTCTAGATATGCGGGAGCATTTTGGATGGAAGAGGAAATTTGTGAGTATACTACCTTTTTCCTAGTGTTGGGGATTTTGGAGGTGGACCTGAATGTAAAGTCAAATGTGAATCATTAGAATATGCCTTCTTGTTCCCATGTTCTCTTTTATTAAGATGATACCCGCTCTGTGGATTCACTTGAAGAACATAATGCATACATCATCACCCTTGTATCCCTTCTTCAAGATTCAATTACACATATAAGTTATTCTCTCTCTCTTTTTCACTTCATATGGTGGATGTCAATGACCAAGAACACACATTTGCTTTGCTCTCTTCTTAACTGCTTGTCCATTGTAGTTTTAATTTTAAATATTTTATCTCCATATCCACATTTAGTAATATACATGAGTCTTAAATATCTATAAAGAGATATAACAACTTCTTGTTATGGGTAATATTTTTTTCCTGTGCATTCCAGTGGCACACTAAACTTCATTGCTACATTATCACATTGTTTGTTTACCTTCTGACAATCAAAATGTAACTCTCCCAGCCAGGTCCCTTTCCTTTTCCACTTTTTGTTGATAGTGCTGCATCTGCGATTGCATACTACTTTCCGTAGTTATTTCCTTTCAGATGTTTAGCTGTAGCAGTGTTGGGCAGCCACAGTGGTGCAGCAGTTAGTGTTGCCACCTCAAAGCAAGAGGTTCTCCGGTTTGATCCTCGGCTGGGGTGCCCTCTGTGCAGAGTCTGCATGTCCTCCCTGTGGTCACGTGGGTTTCCTCCCACATCCCAAAGACATGCTGTAGGTGGATTGGCCACGCTAAATTGCCCCTAGGCATGAGTGTGTGTGTGTGTGTGTGTGTGTGTGTGTGTGTGTGTGTGTGTGTGTGTGTGTGTGCGTGTGTGTGCCTTCTGTGGAAGGTTGGGTGCTGGGCTGGCAACTCAACACTGTAAAACTAACTGCCGATCATGAGCGGAGAAGTGATCCACTGTGGTAGGTTGGGCGCTGGGCTGGCAACTCAACACTGTAAAACTCAACTGCCAATCATGAGCGGAGAAGTGATCCACTGTGGTGACCCCTAACTGGGAAAATCTGAAAGAAGAAATGTCAGTGGACCATCAGGTAGCACACTCACCTTTGGTACAAAAGGCTGTGGGTTCAGGCCCCACACCAGGTAGCTTGAATGCTGACACTGGAGTGCAGCATAAGGGGATGTTGTACTCCTGAGTGTGCTGTCCTTCAGATGAGATATTAAACCAAGGCCTCATCTGCTTGAGTTGGTGGTAGCTCAGATGGATGCAAAAGATCTCACAGTACCACTCAAAAAGAGTAGGGAAAGTTCCAAAGAGCCCTTGCCAAATTTCTCCTAATAGTATAAATACCACCTCAAGTCTCCCATGAAAAAAGGCTGCAAGTCTAGTGGGACTACTCCAGTCAACAAAGGATAAATAAAAGATGTAAAATTTTGCATTTATTTGACATTGAATATAAGCTGATATGTTCCACAAAACTTCTTCTGTTTTGTAGTCAGTTTCATCATTTTTACATTACTGCATTTATTAAACCACTGGCATATCTCTATGACATCACCAAAACTGGTATTGATTTCCTTTCAGACCTTTTATAATGTTCCATATAGAGGCAATGAAAATGATTGGGCACAGTAATGAGTCCTTTGGGACTCCAGTGATAGCCACACTGTCATTTAAGTGAGCTCCCATTTACTGTTACTCTCTGTGTCCCCTTTTTTCAAGCAAGAATTTTACTGTGCTACCACCAAGCAACCCACTACAGGACTATTTGATTTGCTCACTAAACATTTTGGCTGGTAACATCTTAGATCCACAACAGTTTTCTGGTCTACTGCTCTGGCTGCCAAATCAAAAAACTGCATAAGATTTGTCAAATGATCTAACTGCCTTGGATTTCCTGTCCCACTGGCTATGAAGTATTCAAAAAGTATTTAACCTGGCTTGGTGGTTGAGAGAGATGAAGTCCTTACTGCACGCTGGCAACCATGGCTTGAGTAGTGTGCCCAGTACAGGATGAGACAGTCAAGGAGGAAAAGGAGTGAAGGGCACACCTCTCAAATGTCCATATTTTTGCCTCATATTTTTGGTCTGTTATTCAAAAAAATTGTGGTTTTCTGGCAAATTAGTGGCAAATAATTAAAGACTGAAGTTAGAAAATAATGATAGATATTTGAGTTTCAGACTTTATACCCTTCAGAAAATGCATGCTAATGCAACACCTGTTATTCTATCAACTTTCTAAGTTTGTAAGAGCAGTATTTAAAAATTGTCCCTATTTTTGGGCCTTTGTCCCACTTTTATTTATGCCTTTGTTCAGATATCTTGCTCTAAGAGGTTGAGAGGTATGGTGAAGGGGCATGGCTAAAGGAGGGGGAGGAGTGAAGGGACATGGCTCAAGCAGGAACAGGAGTGAAGAGAAATGCTCAAGGAGGGGGGTAGAATGAAGGAGCATTTCTCACTGTCCTCTCCCTTTGGGAGTGAAGGGGTGTGAATACTTTGGGAGTACATAGTGAGGTGTGATTTCATTTGATGAAGACTGAGGAAACCACCTCCCCTGATTGAGGGGAAGGGGCAAGGCTATATGCTGGCAATGTCCTTTGTGGGACTGAGAGATGTCCAGTTCAGTCATTCCATTACATGTTATCCTCCTACATTGCTAGCTGAATATCCACAGGAGAAACACTAAGGTATAAGAAGAAACCTTTAAACCACCCCTGATGGTTGTCTCAATGATGGTCCCCACCAGTCAACTCTTACCCTGGAAATGAATGGACCAATAAGCCAGGAAAGGCTGAAGATTAACAGACAACATGGGCAAAGAGTGCCAAAAAATACAAAAATTCTTTCCCGCAGCAGCAGTAACACTACTTTTTTCTACATCTAAGGTCAAATTCAGAATATGAAAATTTGCAGCCTGTATCCTGTTCCAAGTCCTGTGAAAGGGAATCACATTTGTCCTTTTATGGTCTTTAGGTGCTTCATCCTCCTCCAATCAATCAATCAATCAATCAATCAATCAATCAATCAATCAATCAATCAGTCAGTCAAACAGTCTTATATTTATATGGTGCCTTTAAATCAAGGTATCTTACAAATCAAATAGTACAAAAGTTAAATATGAAGATATTAAAAAGAACAAACAAATGTATAATGTATATATACTGTAAAAATAACCACTGAATCAAAAAGCAACAATCTGTATTGGCCTTTATTAAAAGCATTATAGAAAATAAAGATCTGTGAATGTTTCCTAAACATTGCAGGGATTGAGACTTTTTTAAGTCAGCAATTAGAATGTTCTACTAGACCAGGTTAGCAATAAGAAACGCCTGAAGATCCATTGATATTAAGTGGGACCCAAAAATGTCTAGCGGCCTCACGATAACTGAGTGGAGGGTCTTACTGGTGTGATAAGACTGAATCAGATGTTTAATGTAGTCAAGACCAAGATTATGGAGGTCATTATACATATGCAGTACAATGCTGTCAATGAGTCTATAATGCACATGAATATCATGGATAACTGAAATAGGTACTATTCTTTGGATCACAAATATGCCAGCACTTGGCCAATGTAATAACTCTGTTCAGGGTTTAAATACAACTTAGCTGACAGAAAAAAAAGATTATATCTGTTACAGATAGGGTATGTCTGCAAAAGAACTTGACTGAATTGAAAAATAAAATTATTTCTTAGCACTTTAAGAAAGCATTTTATTTTTTAATTCAGTCAAGTTCTTTTGCAGATATACCCTATCTGTAACAGATATAATCAGTTTTTCCATTTTCAAGTCATCTGCATACAGACTATTTAACACCGCAATTGAAAAGGATAGATTTGAAAGATAAACCTAAACAATTATGAGCTTAGGATATGCCCTATGGAGCACCCTGACATAGGATTTCACCTGTTCATTTGCTATATGATACTTGCAATATTCTGTTTGTAAGTCATGCAACTATCCATCTTATTAATATTACATTAACACCCAGTTGTTCTAATTTATTGATCAGCATATTATGTATAGCCCTATCAAAGACTGAAGATAAGTCTATACAAATTACATCACATCATACTTTTCATTTATAGATCTTATTATATTACTATAGAACATTTTATAGGTACTTATAGATCTGTTTTCAATAAATACATTTTGATACATGGTTTCAAATCCTAACTTTTCTAATAGTGACAATAATGTATTTACTTTTATACAACAAGAAAATAGACATACATGTCTATATGAATCTGAGTTTCTCCTATTTCCCATTCCCATAAGGATGGGTTTAACAAGTATATCAATCTTGAGGAATTTCCTCATGCTTAAATGACCTACTGAGTAACAGAGGTAATGGTACTGCAAGTTCATGTTGAAGTGCTTTCAGGTATTTATTACTAATTCTATTTCCTTCCTGTGCTTTGCTTGGGTCCAGTTTGCATAGTACATTTCAACATAATCTAATTTCATTTAGTACCTGAAGATAACTGTAACTCTAACCACAAAAAAATGGCACAGAGAGTCCAAACAACAGTGATATTAAGAACGGCCACACAATAAAGCCCGAAGGAAGCTTACTTAGTAAGTACATTAAAAGTAAGCTTCCTTCGGACTTTATTGTGTGGCCATTCTTATTACTTATCACTGTTCTTTGGACTCTTTGTGCCATTTTTTTGTGGTTTGAGTTCCTGAGTTTTCCTTTTGGCACATTCTTCTTTTGGGATTATTTGAAGATAACTGTAAGTTACTAGCATAAATTATCTCCCCTTTGTGGAAAGTGTTTTGCATAATTTTGTAAATATATCTACAATCTGTTGTGTTTGAGAATAAAATTTAGAATCAATGTACAGTTTACTGATTTTGTATGTCTTTACTTCCCACCACAATTTATATACCCTTAAAATGTGTTCCTGTTGTTCTTAATATCTTTATATAAATTTTCTTCAAATTGTTTCTGATCTTGTTTCTCATTATGTTTAATGCACCCATCCAGTTTGTTTATTTCGTTTTTTCAAAAGTTATAGTTTGACCTAATTTCCATTTCCTATATTTTTGTCTCTCATCTTGATTATTTTGTTCTTATGGAAAGTTATCCTCCTGATATTGTGTGCCTTGATCCTGATCTTAAACTTTTTTTGGCATTCAGAAAATTTCTCTTTCAAAACATGTCGTTCATTCTGCCATCTTTGCACTGAATGCATCACTCCAATTTGTTGTACTTAGTAACTGTTTGCTTCCATATAGTCTGTTATTAACTTTTGTGCATTGGCTTAGATTTCAGTTTGGTAGAATTATCTAACATGACAAATGCATATCAAAGGTAGCAAAACTTGAAATGAAGTAATAATCATCTTCGTATAAACACAAATATTGTCCAGTATGTCCCATTCCCTGGAAGTTTTGCTTGCAAAATGCAGCAATTGATATTTTTGAACATAAGGTGTAAATAATTTCCTTACAAATGTTGTAGAATCAACATTATTTCTGTTTGTTTCTTGAAAATTTAAGTTCCCAGCTGTTATAATTTTTCACTCCTCTGCTTCATGCCAAAAGCTTGAATTCTTGTTTTGCTCTATACACTCCAACAACTGCAATCTATACTCAAGATGTCTTTATTATCATAGTTACATGATCTATAGTATTGGTGTTATCATCAAAGATATGACAGACACATTTTTCATAACTATCTTTAATCCCTGTCATAAAACCTCTAAATAATTTTTGTTAGAATGTCTGTTAAAGAAAAAAATATTTATGCCCTGACAGAAATGGTTTACATTGTTCTTTAATCACATTTCACAATAAAATAAAACTGTCAATCTTATCTGAATGCAGCAAATTACCCAAAAGCACAGATAGATCACATTTTGCTATCTGTGAATTGTTAAATTTCTGACCTGGCAAAAATCCATTCTTGTGTTAGTCAAATACTGTAATATATCTACAGCAAAAATGCATCTTCCGTTGTCTTGACAAGTGGACTTCACTATAGTACAAACTAATAGAAATGAGAGACAGAAAGTTTTCTTTCATTTATAAGCAGGAACAAATGATTCATTATTTGGCCTGGGCAAGTGAGGCACAATGTGAGTAGGAAGGTAATGCTTGTGGGACTGAATTAGCTAACACTTTTAATTTGAACTTTACTAGTATTTGCAAGCAGGATGAAAATAAGAAATTAAAGTCATCAGTTGAAATCAGTGATGCTACCTCTTCAACAGCTAGAATAAAAAAAATATTTTAGCCTAGGTCCAGACAATATTCCTTGATGTTTGGAGGTTGAAATAACTAAAGAAATAGTTGCAGTCTCACTGTCTTGTTTAGCCAGCTGTTATCCTCCAAATGAGTTCTTTAAAACTGGAAATTTTGTGATACTATGCCTGTATGCAAAGCAGGTACTACTGTTTAGATTAACAACTTGAGGCCCTTTAGCCTGACCTAATTTATTGGCAGATGTTTTGACATATGCATGTTTGCCATTATTGGCAATAATACAGCATCATTTAATCACACATTCCTACATTGTTTTACTAAAATAGATTCACTTTTATAAACTTAGTGGATTTTTATAATCCTTTCAGAAGTACCATGGATCTTGTTATTGGGGTTGGAGTTGTTTATCTTGATTTGTCAAAGGATTTTGACAGTGCCACAACTATCAATCAGCTCTCATATTGTTAGTTCAGTTGAAAACTGTGTGTGGGACAGACACCAGTGAGTTAGGATCAATGTCCATTTTTTCCGACTGGGAGCTGGTTCATACTGGAGATCCACAGGGATCTGTACTAAGACTAGTTTGGTCTAACCTATTTTTCTCACTTCTCTCAGTATCAAATTTATGCTGGCTTGCCAAATATGTGAATGAGTATCAAAACTGGGGTCTACATAACCAGTTCTAATTACATTGATAAATTATATGAATATCTGGGAAAAGTACATAACTTGGTGAGAGAGCATGGATTGCAAATTAATAATGAAACTGTTGAGTTTTTGGATAAACATCCCCTACAAGCATAAGAATCAGTGTTTCAAAGCTTAATGTTGTGAATGAATATAAAGATCTAGGAACCACGATCTCTAAGAATCTGAACTTTAAAACTCAAGCACAAATAACCAAGACTAACGCTATGAGAGCAATGGGTCTTATTTTCAAGAATTTCAGTTCTAGAGATACTACACTTCTGATTAAATGGTCTGACGTTTTGTATGAAACTGTTTACCTCGAGTCTTGGAATAAATTAATACTTTTCATAAAGCCTTGGTTGTCTTATTTTCAGCTTGGACTGTACTTAACTATTTGTAAATTTATAACATACCTTAGACCAGTTATTTACAATAGTACAATTCATTGTTCTATTCACATATATCATGTATGGCATGATGAATTTGGAGAGTATACATAGGAAGTATACTAAAAAAATTCCTGCAATAAGAAATCTCCAGCACAGTGTTAGGCTAGATAATATTCATTTAAGTTCAGTCTATCTAGTACAAGCACTTACGAAGTAGATTGAGTCTGGCATTTAAGGTTTTGTAAAATGAAGAATTTTAAGTTCTGTTGAATGTGCACCTTTTGCAATCTATAATATTATCTAGGGGTAGACAGTACACATTCACAATCAATAAAGTAAGAACCACATTGTGATCTAAATTCTTTTCATACTCTATAGTTTGTGGGCTATGTTACCTTTATATATATGTGTGTGTGTGTGTGTGTGTGTGTGTGTGTGTGTGTGTGTGTGTGTGTGTGTGTGTGTGTGTGTGTGTGTATATATATATATATATATATATATATATATATATATATATATACACACACATATGGGTTACCTTCACTTGACTGAAAGCTCATTTGACTGACACTCACTTGACTGAGACCAAATGACTGAAACTTCATTTCACTGACACTTCATTTAACTGACAGTTCATTTGACTGACAATTAGTACTGGCAGTGTCTAGAGCACTGTAAGGCAAGTAAAAGGAATATGTCCTTTTCCCCCACTGTAGTGCGACCCTGGAGTTAGTATATATAGTTAGGGGGGTATGGGGGGCACATGTTATATTCTATGCTTTTGGTTTTATATTGTTTAGTAAAACCAAAGTAAGTGGGGAGCTGCACATATGTGTGTGTGCCTGTGTGGGGTGTGTGTGTGTGTGTGTGTGTGTGTGTGTGTGTGTGTGTGTGTGTGTGTGTGTGTGTGTGTGTGTGTGTGTGTGTGTGTGTATGTATATATATATGGGGCGACTTCTGATTGTCGAAAACATAATTTCTTGACAAGCAGAAGATCGAGCCCATTTAAGCGAAAGTGCACTAAATCAAAAGTGCACTTTCGCAAAAGCCAGTTCTCCGAAGCACATTACAGTGGAGATAAGAAAATATATCCTTTTCCCCACTGTAGTGAGGTCTTGGAGTTAGTATATTTAAGTAAGGGGTGTGAGGGTGCAGTGGGGCTTTCCCCCCTGCAAAATACTGTTTAAACTATTTTTTTTGTTTGTTTTTTTTTTCTGGTTCAGAGAACAGGCTTTTGCGAAAGTGGACTTTCGATGTAGAGCACTTTCGCTTTAATAGGTCTCGATGTTTCTTGTTTGAGATTGTGCAAGAAATATATATATATATATATATATATATATATATATATATATATATATATATATATAAAAGCATCCACAACTCCTTTTCCCATTTTTACATATGGGGTTGGGGTGACACATTAACAGTGACAATCATCCAGATCCAATGTTCACACCACTAGGTGGTACAAAAAACTCATATTAATGGATGGAACAGTTAGTATTTTAATTAAACTTGGAGTGTGTGTTTTACTTGGCCTTTTGGCCCTTCTGCAGTAATCTCAGACTATGAACTATGAACTGTCTAAATACATTTGTGCCCCAAATTAGGCTTGAATGTTCTACACAATTCCATTTTTTAAAATGGGACATTCTGTCATATAGGTATTTATCCAAAAAAAAATGTCATTCACAGTGATCTGACACTCCTTTCCATATTTGTGGGGAAAATATGTACTAGTGAAAAAAATCACTATGTAACTTGTTGGATAGCAAACTGGCTCATTAACAGAGCCCATGAAATTAGGATGAGCAGCTCTACCTCCTCAAAGAGACCTGTCACTAGTGGTGTACCCCAGGATTTTTCTTTGGGTCATTCTTCTTTGGTATTTATTTCTTGGAGGTCAAGACTAATGTTAAAGGTTTATGGCTGACAGAGTTTGCAGATGACTATAAACTTGTTGCCATCATAAACTCTCCAGGAGTCACTAAAATTCTCCAAGAGGACCTTTCCCAAAGAAATAGCTGATGTCAATACCAAAGTCTAAAACTTCATTTAACTGACAGTTCATTTGACTGACAATTAGTACTGGCAGTGTCTAGAGCACTGTAAGGCAAGTAAAAGGAATATGTCCTTTTCCCCCACTGTAGTGCGACCCTGGAGTTAGTATATATAATTAGGGGGGTATGGGGGGCACATGTTATATTCTATGCTTTTGGTTTTATATTGTTTAGTAAAACCAAAGTAAGTGGGGGGCTGCGCATGTGTGTGTGTGTCTGTGTGGTGTGTGTGTGTGTGTGTGTGTGTGTGTGTGTGTGTGTGTGTGTGTGTGTGTGTGTGTGTGTGTGTGTGTGTGTGTGTGTGTGTGTGTGTGTGTGTGTGTGTGTGTGTGTGTGTGTGTGTGTGTGTGTGTGTGTGTGTGTGTGTGTATATATATATATATATATATATATATATATATATATATATATATATATATATATATATATATATATATATATATATATGGGGCGACTTCTGATTGTCGAAAACATAATTTCTCAACAACCAGAAGATCGAGCCCATTTAAGCGAAAATGCACTAAATTAAAAGTGCACTTTCGTAAAAACCAGTTCTCCGAAGCACATTACAGTGGAGATAAGAAAATATATCCTTTTCCCCACTGTAGTGCGGTCTTGGAGTTAGTATATTTAAGTAGGGGGTGTGAGGGTGCAGTGGGGCTTGCCCCCCCCCCCTGCAAAATACTGTTTAAACTATTTTTTTTTGTTTGTTTTTTTTTTCTGGTTCAGAGAAAAGGCTTTTGCGAAAGTGGACTTTCGATGTAGAGCACTTTCGCTTTAATAGGTCTCGATGTTTCTTGTTTGAGATTGTGCAAGAAACATAGACTCATATATGTATGTGTGTATATATATATATATATATATATATATATATATATATATATATATATATATATATATAAAAGCATCCACAACTCCTTTTCCCATTTTTACATATGGGGTTGGGGTGACACATTAACAGTGACAATCATCCAGATCCAATGTTCACACCACTAGGTGGTACAAAAAACTCATATTAATGGATGGAACAGTTAGTATTTTAATTAAACTTGGAGTGTGTGTTTTACTTGGCCTTTTGGCCCTTCTGCTGTAATCTCAGACTATGAACTATGAACTGTCTAAATACATTTGTGCCCCAAATTAGGCTTGAATGTTCTACACAATTACACTTTTTAAAATGGGACATTCTGTCATATAGGTATTTATCCAAAAAAAAATTTTCATTCACAGTGATATGACACTCCTTTCCATATTTGTGGGGAAAATATGTACTAATAAAATCACTATGTAACTTGTTGGATAGCAAACTGGCTCATTAACAGAGCCCATGAAATTAGGATGAGCAGCTCTACCTCCTCAAAGAGACCTGTCACTAGTGGTGTACCCCAGGATTTAGTCTTTGGGTCATTCTTCTTTGGTATTTATTTCTTGGAGGTCAAGACTAATGTTAAAGGTTTATGGCTGACAGAGTTTGCAGATGACTATAAACTTGTTGCCATCATAAACTCTCCAGGAGTCACTAAAATTCTCCAAGAGGACCTTTCCCAAAGAAATAGCTGATGTCAATACCAAAGTCTAAAACTAAATGCCAAAAAATTATGATAGTATCCACTGACAGCATGAAATCCCCTGTAACTATTGCATCATCAACACACCCTTGAAAATTGATCCAGTAGTCAGGGACTTGGGGACCTGTATACAATGAGCTGTTCTTTGATCCCCATGTATCCACTATTGAAGAAATTCCTTTTTTATTGGGGAGCTTATTAGTAAAGGTATGGCATCCATATCACAGGATGTGATCATTCCACTACATTTGGCACTTATTTAGCCAATCATTGAGTATAATGTTTCCCTTTGATATGTAGCTCTCCAAATACTTGACACACCTTGAACCACCACAAAGTTTTCTCACCAAGAAAATCAAATGCCTAAACTATAAACTCTACATTGACCATCTCAAAGCCCTGTTCCTCTTCTCATATCTTACAGGCTACTGAGGGACAATCTCTGCCTTGCTTACAGACCCTCAACTGACCCCATACTTTTAGACCTACTGCCCATCGGCAAGTCCAATAGTGACATAAGCACCCACTCTAACAATCTTACTCTCTTCTGCAACATAAGTAGAACATGTTGGAGAGTTAGATATGCATTGCTGAAAATACCACCTTTCTGGAATCATCTTCCTCTCCACATAAAGCAACGTATGTCTCTTATGCTATTCAAGTGCAGTCTGGACAAATGGATGGAAAAGTGCTAGTTCACTTCTGATTTAGCACCTTTGTCCCTTATGGATTGTAATAGCATGTAAATGTCTGCCAGGCTCTGTGCTATTTGTACTTAACATACAACGGCCCTGGGTTATTCATACATAAAATACAAGGGTTACAATCTTCTTGGAAATGCATGGCTAGGCTTCTAAGAATAATCACAGTGAATCGATAGCCTAGTAAGTACATATGAGCCTATAAAATTATGAGCCTATCAACCTGTGAGTCTGTCATTATATGCTGGTGGCCTTGAAGATAAACTACTGCAAGATGTAGGCTGTTTTGAATTATCCATTGCCATACCAGGACTGCTTTGCTGCACAGCTGGTACTAATATTTTCTGTCTTTGCTTGCTGATATACATTAGTGTCGCATCATCTCTGCTGCTCTCCAGAAAGATAGTGTAAAGCTGATTTGAAAAGCAAATGGAGCTTTGAAAACTGATTTTATCTATTTTAAAATGACATGAATGTTTTTCTTGGGTAGACAACAAAGTACACTGACTCAAAATCTGCCACGACACATAGTATGCAGAGCCTTTTTTACTAGTTGTTGAAGATGAGAGGAGCAAACCAGATGAAATGCTGCAAGGATTCCCCCCACTAGAACAAAGCATATGTTGACTGAAGAACTGGAATTTCCAGATACGCATTGGTTCCATGTCCTTTAAGAACCATAAAACCTCTCATGTGAAGTCTCATACTGGAACTCATCATGGTGCAAGAAGACACATCCTAGTGCTCCAGGAAATTGTCTTACAGTGACTGTAGACAAAGAGAGCATCTGAATCATTAAGATGGTTATGTACTGAATCTTTTTCTTTGGGAAAAGACTTTAATCTAAGATAAATTCAAGACTTCTCGTAAAAATATTACCATCAGTTTCTAGGGGAGACTCGATTTGTACTAGAATATTTATACGACATTTTAGCCAGTCAATTGGTTGCCACAGAGGGAAAACTGTTATGACACTGATGTCACTGCATTTCAAATGATACATAGGACAAGAGAGGAAATAGCACTAAGAAAATGAGGCCAACCATGCAATGTTTTACATGGGGGGGGGGGGGGTGTTACCTACCTTTCTCCACAGGGAAGCATGAATAAGATTATGTGCAATGGAATGCCCACTAGACTTGAGATCAATAGTGAGGGGGAACTCAAAAAAAGATAAATTAATACAAATGTCAAATGCCATGTCATCTCCTAACATTATTAATATACAGAGTAGCTGTCACTCAGGAAGGGTAAAATAAAGGGTCTGTTTATTAACATTTAAAAGGTAACAGCCCTTCAAGGAGGATGATTTAAGGATAATGTCAAATTAAATAGGGGAAGATATCAACAACAGGTAGTGTTACAGTCAGCTAAGATGGATTTGTATGTAGTCAATAGTTTACTAAATGAAGAGGAGCAGTGAGCCTATGTTGAGGGGAGGTTAGGAGATAATAAAACATCATTATGTTTATGAAGAAGAGCCTACTTACACTGAGCTATTAGGCAGAACTGCAACTGGAAAGAGGAGTAAAGGGAAACATCAAGAGGTGAAGAAGTGGCAGGCAACAATGTGGTAATGTGGTTGTAAATAAAGAAGAGGAAGGAAGGAAGGACATCTACAAAAATCTTTTTTAATTAGTTTTTATTGAACATATATTTCAAATATGATAAACAACAAATAAATGCAAGGACACAGAAAACACAACTGGCAAGCTATATACAGTATTAAAAAAATGCAGTACCCTGATTTTCAGCCTGTAATCTAGAAACTAATGGGTCTATATCACATAGTCAAGTGTCAAAACTTCAACTATGTAAATATCAAACCCAAAAGTTTGAAAACTGAATACTCCAAACACTTAGAACAGTGATTCTATTCCCAAGGAAATAAATCGCTGTTCCAGTACAAAACGCGAAACACACAAACACTAAATACTGTTTCTAATGTGGGGGACTTCACACCCCCACTTAAATATACCAACTCCGTGATTGCACCACATTGGAGGAAATAGCAAAGCCACAGACCCAGCCCACCAAATTCTTTCCCTGGGAAAGAATTCAATGTTCTGCGGCTTCATTATTTTAAGACTTCGAACTTCCCAGTTCGAAGTTATGGCGTTCGGACTTATGCGCGTTAGGACATCTGATATAGACCTGAAGTAATGAATCATTAGTAACACATGATAAATCAGATAACAATAAGTGTGTTTTCAAAATTTAAAACAGATTTGAAATATAGCATATCTTCCTTCAAGGACATGATTAACATAAGATCTAGTAGAATCTTGTGTAATTTAAGTTATAATATAATCTAATGGAAACTAAATCTTATTTTGAAAATGTAAGTTGACTGATATTTTTTTTTTTTCATTTTAATGGAATCTGAATGGTGTCATACAATGTTTTCTAATTTTCTTGAATCATATAATATCTTGGAAGATTTATTTCCCAACCTGTTATAACATTTGACTTATTACCTTTACATGATGTGTCAGTTTACACAGTTTTACATATCTGCATACAGTGCATTTAAAACCTTTCCAAGTCATCATTTTTATATCCAAACATTTTTTTATAATATATAACTTTATGATCATGTAGGGTATTATGAAAAATCTGAGATTTTTCGAACTAATATTTTGTGTGAGGGTGATGTGAAGGATGGCAATTTTCTGGTTTAAGGCATCTTTTGGAAGCCTAAGTCATGAAATTCTAATTGTAAAGTTTTTCACATGTAAGTTGTATAATGACATTTCCAGAAGATATGTACAACAGCATCACTGTCAGTTTTGCAAATGGTACAATTAGCAGGGGAAAGTATTATGCTTTCTTAGTTGGACTCGTATATGAATTATCATAAGTTGGGTGTAGTACATTTTTAAATGGAATATATGAACAATTTATTTGCAAAATTTGATGCCAAAGAGAATCATTGCTGAAATCTTGACCGCATGTTTGATAAATATTTTTTTTGCATCAGTATCTTTATTGAAATCATACAACAGCAATAACATCATCTACTTTACATAATAAACATCTATGACAATTAATAGACTATGTTTAAACAAATCACAAAAAGTGTCATCCAGATCTGAGGTTTATAAGTACAAAAGAGAGTTGCCATATCAGCAGAGTCCAATCTCCAATGTTTTAAAAACATAACAGGAACATTTTGACAAAAGATTCTGATCCAGCATCCTTCTACTTCATTTTACCCAGTATTTTCCACAGTAATTCCTAACAACCAAAACTCTACATGCTCAGGGCTAGATAGTGCTGCATAGTTATCATAAATTGTTGCCTCTCTTATTTAGTCCCATATCGCTTTCAGGCATCTGAGGATGCAGTTTCCCTTTTATATAGCCTTGCTGGTGAGTTCTGCCACTGATAAAGAATCTTATATTTATTTATTATTCATTTGACATTTGTTGACCAAGTTGGTCCAGCTGGGAAGAGCCCTTTTTCAATGAAGACCCAAGGAGCAAATTTCCACAGTAAATACAGACTTAGTACAAAGATAATAATACAAAATCTCACATAGACATATACAGTAGCAGGTTTAACATACATGGCAATTAGACTCT
Source organism: Protopterus annectens (assembly GCF_019279795.1). Taxonomy (NCBI): domain Eukaryota; kingdom Metazoa; phylum Chordata; order Ceratodontiformes; family Protopteridae; genus Protopterus; species Protopterus annectens. The sequence continues at coordinate 852,162,357 of NC_056737.1, read as the reverse complement.
ACATTTCTGCACATGTAGGTACAGTACAGAGTACAAAAAATAATACAGACAAAATTTACACGGCAAAGAATAGTGGTTACAGTGAGTAAGGGTTTCTAAGCTTAGTCATTTAACTGTTGAAAAGTAATATACCAGAACAGATTAAACTGGCTGGGAATGGAAGAAGAGATGGTCAAGTATGAAAAGAATTTTATGGGTGTAGGTTAGAGGCAGAGAGGTAGGAAAGATTGCTTGCAGTGTTGAAATGAAGAGTGATTAGGAGAAAGGTAGTGTTTCACTGAAGTAGTAGAAAGGTGAGAGATAGAATAGCTTAGAGAGATGGGTCAGTAAGGGGGTAGATAGCACAGACAGTTTATTTTTGCTTAAGTGATTTTTTACTGCCTTTCTGAATTGGGGTTTGGGTCTAATGTGTCAGATGTCTAGTGGTAGTTTATTCCAGTTCTCAGCAGGGTAACAGCTGTTAAGGTTTTTTCCTATGTTGATCTTGGGTTTGTGAATGAACAGGAGATGTTGGTCAAAGCTCCGGAGTGTTCTTGCTGGGGTATATGGAGAGATGATAGATGTGATGCTGGGGCAAAAAGTGGGCTGGTATAGAATAGACTGAATTATCTGAAGCTGAGAGAGGAGGAGGTTATGGGGGAATTCTAACAATTCAGTTTTCTGAGGGCTAAGCAGTGATGAGTGGAGTATGGTAGCTCAGCAGCAAATTTAGCTACCTTGTTGTAAGTGGGCTCTAGTTTAGAAATAAGCGTGGCCTGTAAATTGGTGAGAATTTAAGAGACATAGAGAAGGGATGATAATGGGTAGGCATGTGACAGAGCTGTTTTAGCTTTACCTGAGAGAATGTTTTTGTTTCTATAAAGGAGACCAAGTTTTTGATGGGTTTTCATAATGTTACTTAGAACATGCAGGTCAAATTTTAGCTGGTCATCAATAATGAGTCCTAGCAGTTTCATGTGGCTTTCTACTGTAGTGGGTGTATTATTGCGGGAAATGATGGTGAAGGATGGTTTCAGGGGGGACATTGTTTTTGGTATGAAGAGTAAGAGTTTGGTCTTCTTTGGATTTAAGATTAGATGGTTTTGGTTGAGCCAGTTTTCAATAGAAAAGAAGGAGTCCTGGGTTGTAGTATGGGGTTCGGGAAGGGTATCAGCAGTGGTGATGACCGTGGAGTCATCTGCTTACTGGACTAGTGACGAGTGTGGGGTCCTGTGTTGTAGTATGGAGTTTGGGAAGGGGATCAGCAATGGTGATGACTGTCGAGTCATCTGCATGCTGCACTAATGATGAGTGTGGGGTCCTGTGTTGTAGTATGGACCTTGGGAAGGGTATCAGCAATGGTGATGACTGTGGAGTCATCTGCATACTGGACTAGTAATGTGTGTGAGGTCCTGTGTTGTAGTATGGAGTTCGGGAAGGGTATCAGCAATGGTGATGACTGTGGAGTCATCTGCATACTGGACTACTGATGAGTGTGGGGGTCCTGTGCTGTAGTATGGACCTTGGGAAGTGTATCAGCAATGGTGATGACTGTGGAGTCATCTGCATACTGGACTACTGATGAGTGTGAGGGTCCTGTGCTGTAGTATGGACCTTGGGAAGTGTATCAGCAATGGTGATGACTGTGGAGTCATCTGCATACTGGACTAGTAATGAGTGTGGGGTCCTGTGTTGTAGTATGGACCATGGGAAGGGTAGCAGCAATGGTGATGACTGTGGAGTCATCTGCATACTGGACTACTGATGAGTGTGGGGGTCCTGTGCTGTAGTATGGACCTTGGGAAGTGTATCAGCAATGGTGATGACTGTGGAGTCATCTGCATACTGGACTAGTAATGAGTGTGGGGTCCTGTGTTGTAGTATGGACCATGGGAAGGGTAGCAGCAAAGGTGATGACTGTGGAGTCATCTGCATACTAGACTAGTAATGAGTGTGGGGTTCTGTGTTGGACTATAGAGTTCAGGAAGGGTATCAGCAATGATGATGACTGCGGAGTCGTCTGCATACTGGACTACTGATGAGTGTGGAGTCCTGTGTTGTAGTATGGAGTTCAGGAAGGGTATTAGCAATGGTGATGACTGTGGAATCATCTGCATACTGGACTATTAATGAGTGTGGGGTCCTGTGTTGTAGTATGGACCTCGGGAAGGGTATCAGCAATGGTGATGACTGTGGAGTCATCTGCATACTGGACTAGTAATGAGTGTGGGGTCCTGTGTTGTAATATGGAGTTCAGGAATGGTATCAGCAATGGTGATGACTGTGGAGTCATCTGCATACTGGACTACTAATGAGTGTGGGGTCCTGTGTTGTAGTATGGAGTTCGGGAAGGGTATCAGCAATGGTGATGACTGTGGAGTCATCTGCATACTGGACTAGTGATGAGTGTGGGGTAGAGGTAGATAATTGAGTAGTAAAAATATTAAATAGCAGTGGTCCTAGAATTGACCTTATATCAAATAAAGGTACTCTGTGGTACTGCAGATAATGTTCTCCACTGTCCCACTACCCTTTCCCACATTCTATCATCCAGCTCCCTCCCCAGCAGCATTTTCCAGGGTATCCTAGAGTCCGTGCTAGGCTATTCTCTGCTCTTTAATAATATCTTATATAAATATGTGTTGACTCCCTTAAGGCTTTTCTTAATATTCCATATAAAAGCAAAGGAACTGTCCATGTACCAGATGCAGGGACCACTGTGTTTATTAGATTTAACGTCTGCATATATTGATCTCAGCTGTAAATATTGCGCTATCTTTACACTACTAGTATGAAGGGAAATCAATACTACTGTAACCCAATAAATCCTTCCAGTAGAAACAACCTTTATTTATCCAGTCTTACCAAAATATTGTTTGATCTCTGATACAAACCCAAGTTTGATCCCATATTCTGTCCCAAATTTCCCTACAGCTCCTCCTGCTGATCCAGTTCTCTAATTCTCCTGATCTCAAAATCTTCCCTGTCTCATCTGAATTAAGATGAATCATTTGGGCATGAATTACATACATTTCCAGGATGAAAGAGATAGGGACAGGGGACATTCTTACTTGAAACACCTGAGATAGTGCAATAGCTATGTTGTAGGTCTGGAAATCAAGTAATTGGAAACCTCCCTTAACAAAATACACTATCATATTTCTCCTGGCTCTCCTAGGCATCTTGAATTTCCATAAAAACTTCATGATCCCCTTCTGGAATTTCTGAGGATAGTCGGTGGTACATGTTAGGCAAGCGTCTAAAGTGCTGCATAATACACTAGTTGCTGTTGTAATTGATGTGAGTCATATGACTTTTTAAATTAAAGGGTTGTATTTATAGTTAAAGGTTGTTAGTGTTATAAGGTTTTATGGTTCTAAAGAAGTCCCGCAAAAATTTCAGGGACGAAAGAGCTTAACTATTTGTACTTGGATTTCTTTTTGGCTTTTACTGCCTGTTCATATGTGTGTTTTATTAAATTTATTTTTCATACTTTAGACTTTGGTATACATTTTGTAATGAGAACCGTTGGTGGACTACAAAGGTATTTTTCTGCCATCTTCTGCTCAGTACATACAGTGTAAAGTTTTTTTCCTGCTCACTGGTTTTGTTTCTTTTTCTCATTATTCAAGCTGTTTTTCCACCAAGTGTCTAAACAGAAAAATATATGTAGGAAAACAGAACATTTTGATTGCATTGATTCTACAAGAAAAGGGTGTTACAACTTCTGCCAGCCTGACTCGAAACGTTGGCACTCTGCAAGTAGAAGCTTCACATTCTTTTCTGTCATCTCATCTCAGACAATGTTGCAGGAGATAATAGTCCTTATACATTTACAGATGAATGCAACTTTTCTCCCATGTTCCATTACCATTTCTTGTCACTCCCAACAAGCTGGATTTAAAGGAAGAAGCCAATAATTTTCTTTATTCAACACAAGGCCAGAAAATCTGCCAATCCTTTGCACATTTTCCAATGAGGTCAGCATTTCTCTTGATAACGGGGATACCCTAACCTTAGCAAAAAAAAAAAAACACTGATCTTTCTAACTTTGAACATACAAAGCTTGTTTGGGATGTCTGCCAATTTCTGGTGGCCATAATCTGATTTAATGGACCCTGCCATCATTCAAATAATTTGCATCTCTCTTCTGCTCATTGTAAGCATATAACACAGAAGTTCAGGATATTAAATACCTTTAGCCATGTGGAAGCATTTCCAATTTACCATCTACTCTGTATAGAGTTGAATTGCATTGTTCTGTACTCTTGCTTCAGTACCTATAGCTGTTCTGAGATTAGTGTGTTTTTGCCCTCTACTTCTTATAATTACATTATATATGTTTAGCCAGAACAGTTAGCTTAGTGTTGCAATCTTTCATATCTTCAGCAATACTTGTCTGCACTATCAATGTGATCTTACTTTTAAATCCATCCCACCCAAATGAGCAAGTCTCCTTTTTTACCTCCCTATCTCCCCAGAAGACATGGGAAAATATCCTAACCTATTTACAAAACTGCACTTTCTTTAATAAAGCTACAGCTAGTCTCCAAGGAGGTCTTGCAACATGTGCATTGTCTTTCAACTTCCGCCCGTGCTCTCGAGTGTTCCCATAAAGAAACAGACTGGTGCTCAGCTCAGTCCAATCCACATGTATAGTGCTAGTCACACATAAAAAGGTAGCCTAACTTGCAGACCTTGCCAGAAGTGTGTGTGGGGGGGAGTGGCATGTAGGTATAGTCACAGATTTCTGGATGGAATGGAGTGCATCCGTCAGTAAGCCCACAGTCTTTCATATATTTATGGGTGGCTTCCATCACTTTAGTCAGCCTGTCTTTATGCACTTTAAATCTATGTTTTGCTGCATTTAATGCATTATTAAGATTTCCCCTATCAGTACCATAGGGTTCCATTGTCTCATGTCCAGTATAACTTTGGAAAGGTCCATGATGGGACCAGGATCATCATGATTTGTGCCACAATAACAACACAGAGTGATTGGAGGATTCTGGTTCTAACTACCACACATATAGTTTGTTAGTCACCTCTGACAGAAATAGGTTCCCAGTTTAAACTTGATGGATGACCAGCAGTACCCCCCTCTTAGCCAGTCTGGCACAATCTTTAACAAACCAGCTCTTCCAGTGTTTTAGAATCAAATGACGGTATTTCACCATCAAGTTTTTTTTTTCTTTTTTCCTGCAGAAAAACAACGTGTGATTTAATTTTCAGGATCTCATTAAACCATGCTGTATGTTTGTGAGGTGAGCCAATGTCTTTAACATCCAATGAAAGTATCCTGACAGAATCAGGCGTATTAGCCTCTTCCTCTTTTTTAACAGGAGCTCAACCCTGCATGGTTTTAGCAACAGAATACACCACTGACAAGCAGAATATACATTGATGAAGCACAACTGCTATGTAACACAAAAATGCAATGAACAGTTAAGTAACCACCTTAATCAGATATAAACAGTGACCTCTGAAAGTCATGAGGCAGGAGCAAAGAGAAGAACTACCCCTCAAAAACAAGACAACAAGCCTAAATCCAATGCCCCAGGGAGGAAGAAAGATAATGCGAGCAACAAAACTTAAAACATTCTCTCAGTATTTCAAAATGAATGTGGGCTGGGCAGTACTTTTAAGTCTACAGCATTGTCCCTGCATGTAAATAAACAAGACAGCATTGAACATCAGGCTGTCTAACCACCATATATTCACAAGTGATTGGGAAACATTAGCATTACACAAATAAACAGAAAGAGTAATTCTCTGTTAGTTATGTATCACAGCAATGTGAAATTGAGTTTGTGCCCCCACTGAGTTGTCAAATCAGTCAAGCCAGTTCAGTTAACTCTGTGAACTCTATATTCACATTTGTATTCTCTATTAACCTAAATAATATTGTGTAGATGGAACCAGAGGTGTTACAGAGATAAGACTATTCCTCCCATATAACTGGTTTACCCAGCACACATAAGTGGTCTAAGGTAAATTTTCCTATAGCTGACAGTTCAGGTAGTTGTGCTCAGTGTATTAACTTTCCTCCAGGCTTGGCCCATGGAAGAGTAACCAACAGCCATTTCTACTTCCACCTCAGCTATTTCTGGGCCTGGTGTGTAGAAGCAGGAGCTGTTATTGTTAGTCGCTTCTTCATCTTGAAGGGGAATGTAGCAGTTGTTGAATGGGACCATAATGTTTAAGTCATTAAATAAAATAGTCTTGCCTTTTGTTCTATTCATAGTCCCAGCTGAGGAGTCTTTCAATCACATTCCCACTTTAGGTTGCTTACTAACAGGTGATTTATTGGGGAAGGAATACCATTCCTGTCCATTCTCTTTTTATTCCACTGAGATTAATCCACTCCCATGCCTCCACTCCCCTTTCCCACCAGTTTTTAGGATCTGTTCTGCAACTGTTCATCCAGAAAGGTGTGGGCATTTTCTCGGTTATCAAATATGACAGAGAGACCATCCAAGTCAACACGTAACATTGCAGGGAATCACAGATGACATTTACTACCGACTTCCTTCTCTCTCCTGATCATTGGGACCATAGCCTTCCACTTATAAAATAAAGCATTAATGTTATCTGGAATAACTCTCACTCTTGCTCCACAATGTGAAATGTTTGTCCAGTTTTCTGCTAAATGCATTGAATTATCCCCTTCTTTCCCTTCTGGAATGCCTATGAACTGTAGATTGCTCCTGCAACTGTGGTCCTCCAAGTCATGCAGCTTGAGATCTAAGCTGAATAATTTGTGTTTAAGTTCTGACATCTGTGCACCATGTAAAGCCAGTACATCCTTCTGTGCACTGATCTCCCATCCCTGCTGCATAATAACCACAGTAACTTCCTGCAGGGCCTTTTCTTGCTTGGCTGTCTCTTGTTTTAATAGTATAATATCCTGCAAAACTATTTGCACCATTTTAGCCATTTGTTCCAAGGATTCTTCTGTCTTGTACATCATTTGCAAGCAATGTCGCCTTAGTCCATCTTAACTGTATTTTAACAAGTGCATGTCGTTAGCAACAAAGTCCTGTACCAATATGTTTTTAACAAGTTGAATGCTAGACACATCTATCTTTTTATTACCTATCAAAAAGTTTAGGTTTAAGCCAATCAGTTGAAAAAATAAATATATTATCAGTTTTGAATAATTTCATTAAATTCCAAAAAGCAACTACTGAGCTAGAAAAAAGGGCATGAATTTTTAAAGCTTTAAAACTTTCTTTTTCTACAAAAAAGGGAAATTGCAGCCATAATGATTTAAAACATTCCAACCACATATGCATCAGTTCTGCAAAAGATTGTTGTAAGTGGCTAGGATATACACACACACACACAAACACACACACACACACACACACACACACACACACACACACACACATATATATATAGATATATATAGATATATATATATATAGATAGATATATATATATAGATAGATATATAGATATAGATATATAGTACTATAATGGTGGAAATTATGATATCTTTGACCCCCCCTGCACTGGCCCAGTAATCAAGGAGCCTCAATCCTCACCACTAGCACCAGTGAGGGATGTACACATTGGAAGGATGACAAGAACACACAAGGTAAAGTACAAGTTCCCTTAAGAACACACAGAGATCACAGTCAGTTTGGGGGTTGGTTTCTCTATCTTTCTCCAGATCCCCAGTAAGACCCCCCCACTGCCACAGCTATAGGGTTAAGATCTCAGCCAAATGGCCCGGCTAAGACCTCCAGCACCCCCTCTGTCTAGCCAATCCTTTGTCTCCCTGCCCAAACAGCTGACAAGCATACACTTTGGGATTTGATTGATATACAAACACACACACACACACACACACACACACACACACACACACACACACACCTGGGAAAGGCTGGTACAGGTTTACAAGCTATGCGCTCTTCTGCCTAGAGTTTAAGGTAGTACCAGCTGCCACCAGCCACCCTTACTTATCAGCTACTATAAGGCCCTTACCAAAAGGTGTCCAATCCTACAGTGTAATGTTACTATTAATTGAATGGTAAATGTGACCAAGACTAAGACTATTGGAGTGACCTATACAATGCCACCAAATACATATGCAAGTACTCTAGGAGCTTAAATATCTCTAATAAAACCAGCCACAATTAAAAGGTTTAAATATATTTAATAATAAATAATAAAAGAACAAGACAATACTCAAACAACACAGTAACTACAGAGTTCATAATCGCAGGAAATATTTTAAAACAACATTGCAGGACAGTCTCAAATACAGAAAACATCTAAACTAATCTTTACTATATTCCTATCTATATCTAAAAGAAACTACTGTACCCTAAACTTACTTACAGAGCAAGGCAAATGCAGATAAGTGGATGCTCTTGCTAGGTCTAAGACAAGATACAAAATGTCCAGTCTCTGAGAGAGTTCCCAAATTAATATCAAAACATTGCTGCTGGATTAGCCTTGATGACATCACTCTTTGTCACCTGCCTTCAGTTCACAGGCTAATAGAAACTTAACATTTAACATTTCTCTGTGGAAAATACATATCTCTCAGATGTTTGCTCAGAACTGGAAGTCATAAAACAATTAAATACTTTTACATTTTAGACCTAGTAATTACTTCTCTCCAAGACAATAGAAAGAAAAGTATAGCTCTAGACATTGTGTCTGCTTGCTGCACTGAAACTACTTTTTATAGCACATCGTAAAGCACTTTTAATTTCAACTTATTTTCTTGAAGTTTTGCAAGTTAACTCTATATGTTCCAGCTTCTACTACTAAAACATACATTTACACTGGTATATAGTTTATATACATTTCTGTTCTTTTCCAGTAGGGTACACTGTGGTTACATTCCTGAAGCTTACTACATAACATACAGTTCTCTTACATTTGTAGGACAAGCATATGAATCATATTACTGTTCACAAATGACATATAATTATTTACAAAATTCCAGATAGCTGGACTGGCAGTATTTCCCTGGTGTCAAAATATCTACAGATTGTTTTTAAATATTTAATGGACCACTCAAAGGACTATGAATATGGTTAAAACAGCACTGTCCAAGGCCAAGAATACATCTTCTACAGGACCTGACAATATCCCTGGTTGTGTTCTACATGGACTATAGAGTGAACTGGCACCTCATCTGTGTGCCCTGTTCAATCACAACCTCACCTCAGGCTTTGTCCCTACCGAATGGCGGACTTCAACAGTCATCCCTCTCCACAAAGGAGGAGTGACTACAGACCCTGGGAACTATCACCCCATTAGCCTGATGAGTCTGATATGCAAATCTATGGAACACAACATCATGGACCTAATAAATAAGGATATAAGGAATCTCCAAACTCTGGATCCCACACAGTTTGGTTTTGTGAAGGGTAGATCATGCCTGCTCAACTTAGTCAACTTCTTTGAGTCAGTCACCAGAGCTGTGGATGAAGGCAAAGGTGGTTCATACAGCCTACCTTGATCTGGCCAAGGCCTTTGATACTATTCCCCACTCAGGAATCATAGAAAAATTCACTAAGCTAGGCATCAACCTCGATATCGCAAGGTGGGTTGCAAACTGGCTCACGGGTAGAACCCACAGTGTAAAAGTAGCTGACTCCAAGTCAGACTGCCGACCAGTCATGAGTGAAGTCCCTCTGGGTTCGGTCCTTGGTCCTTTCCTGTTTGGTGTCTACTTCTCTGAAGTCCAGACCAACACAAAGGGACTCTGGCTGACAAAGTTTGCAGAAGATTGCAAGTTGGGAGCTATTATTAACTCCCCAAGTGATGTTGACATCCTACAGAAAAGCCTCACTGAGACCAACGACTGGTGTCAGAACCATGGCCGTAAGCTCAATGCCAAAAAATGTGTCGTCATCCCCTTTGGGAAAAACCCGGTTCCCATGAATTATCACATCGATGGTAGTCCGCTGAACACAGAAGGCATTATAAGAGATCTGGGAACACAGATTGGCAGCAACCTCTCTTTTGACCACCACATTGCCACTGTGGTCAGAAAGTCCTTCTATGTGGCACATTTCATTACTAAGGGTTTTGCATCCAGGAAGAAAGAGGTCATTGTCTCCCTCTACTCTTCCCTCATTAGCCAGTCATTAAGTACAATCCCCATTTGGCATGTACCTCACTAAACACCTGCAACAACTGGAGAGGCCGCAAAAGTACCTCACAAAGAGGATCCCAGGCCTTAAACATTTGTCCTATATGGATAGACTTAAGAAAATCCAACTATTCTCTGTCTCATATCACCTACTTAGAGGCGATCTATGCTTGACTTACAAAGCCATGCTTGACCCAGCTCTATTAGAAATGCTACATCTAAAGAAATCCCAATCCCTCCACACCACATGCTCCAGAGACCTCAACCTCATTACCACAATCAACAAAACATGCTGGAGGGACAGGTTCATAACCCAGAGACTGCCCATGCTATGGAATAGACTTCTCATACATGTCAAACAGAACACCTCATTGGTCCTCTTCAAGAGAAATCTTGATGAGTGGATGGGAAATAGAAAATTCAACCCGGGGATCACTTTACTCGGCAGAGGCACTGGGAACTAAGGTTGGGTGGCATGATGCCAGGGTAATCCTATGGGCTAGGCTTGTAAAGGCTCCAGGGCCATTAGCCCAGTACACACCTATGAACCTATGAACTACCCTTAGGCATTGAATATTTAAGCTCCATTCTGAAGGTGAATAGTAAGATACTATGCTCAATTCATTCAGGTAGATTATTACAGAGGAGTGGGACAGATGTTTTGAAGGCTTTAACCAGTGAAGAAATTTTAGACTTCCTGGTTTCAAACAGTCAGTGGTTTGAGGAATGGAGACCTTATCTAGACTGCGTATAGTAAAAGATTCAATGAGATCTCCTCGGGAAGCCTGACAGAGTAATATGCATTGTACAAAGTTGCAAGCATTGCAGTTAGTTGTTTAACATAGACCAAGCCCTACAATGACTAGAACAGTGGTCAAATTAGTGAACCTGTAGCATGATCATTCCAACTTCATTAGGTCACCCTGGAAAGGTTTAAGAAGAAGCATTTTACCACAAGAAGTGAAGGCAATAGGATGGTTAAATGACACCACAAATTTAAAGAAACATGCTGGCCTCATGCTGTTTAGACTACATGTTTTCACAGAGGTATTTGCTTAAATGCTAAAAGATAATGTTTTTAAATGTGTTTGCTATTGCAGATATTGTTGGTATTAAAAGATGACATTAAAGCATTCCATGGCAGACCCTTTAATTTTGGTTATGTTCCATACAAAGGCCTAAAATGGCAGTTCCAGAACTGTACTGATGACCTGGTAAGTGTCTCCAGCTTTCTATCCTCCACTGGTGTCTCTTTTCAATCATCTCAGACAAAGTGGTAGGAGACTATAACCCCCATGTAATTACAGATGTGTACAACTTTTATCCCATGCTCCACTATCATTTCTTATAACTCCCAACAACATAGATTTAAAGCAAAAAGCCAAGACTTTTCTTTATTCAGCATAAAGCCAGAAAATGTGCCAATCTTTTGCACATTTTCCAATGAGGCCAACTGGAGGAGCATAACCTTATCAAAATAAATGTTCTTTCTGACATTCAACATACAAAGTTTGTTTAAGTTTGCCAAAGAGCAGTGGACATAATTAGATTAATTAGCCCCTGTGCATCATTCAGACTAAGAATTTGCACCTCTCTTCTTCTCATTTCAAGCACAGCATGCCTAACTAGACAGATCTCTGCATCTTAGTGAGGAGATTATTGGTTTCAAGAAATAACTGCTTGTGTTGCTATATCTGCTTCCAGTATAAACCAGAAATCACCACATGCTGGATCTGAGTGCTGTAGCAAACAGTAAGTGTGGTCAGGGTTATAAACGAGAACAAACACAAAAGAGTGACCCACAAAAGCTCAGGAAAAGAAATGCACATACTTTAACTATTGGGGAATAAACCCTCCATCATGTTGGGTCTGTGTTACACATGCTCCTTACTTTAATACAGTAAGGTATAGTGTAGTGCCATGAAGACAATAAGGGAAAATAATCCATTGCTTTCAGTATTATAGCTACTGACATTTTCTGTCTTTTTTCATTAGCCATCTGTAGCTGTTTCTACTGTTAAATATAAAATCATATACATTAAAAGTATTTAAAATGGGGGTTGTACTTGTCTCAGCTGAAACAAATATCTATAATATGTTAAATATAGCAAGTCTGCAGAAATTTTGAAGACACAGGCTTTAACATGTCACTATTTCTGTCTAACAGGATTCCAACTTTCAATGTAACATTATTCCAAAATCATATTAATGATCAAGATAGCCTTGGAGGACCCATTGATAAGGGATTTGACAATCCAATGTTCGATACGCCTAAAAACTTGACATTGGTGAGTATTTCTCAGTTCTTAAGCTATCTGTATAAAGTAATTAGCTGCAGGTAGATATCAGAGTACTACAACCCTTGGGGCAGTGCTGCTGGCATTATATGAGCTCAATGATATAATGTGAAATCTTGAGACTGGCTCTTTAATTAAAGATGCATCATCATATGGGCTATACTATAACTGTAAATATTGCATATGTCTACTTTCAACATGTAACAAAGTAAACAAAGTCTGGTAGATGCTGATGCATTTTGGCCAGCCACTGCATTTTAAGGCATACTCTGTCTTTTACTTTTGATACTGTGCTGTCTGCAGGTTAGCACATTTAGACCATTTTCAGATGACGATATGTATAGATGCATTTAACATTTATCATTACTATTTTGCATTTAATTAATGTAACTTTTATGTAGCATATGAGTGGCCTAGTTACCCTTCTATTATTCTATTATCTAACACAAAAGTGAATGTGTTTTTATTACTGCTTACTACTGTTTATTGCATTTATCAGTACATATAGATACATTTAATTCCTTAGTTTTAATTTCCTTGTATTTTTTGAACTTCTCCTACATATTCTGCCTAGAAATCCTTTTATTTTTTTAATTATTCATCATATATCCTGTGAGAATGTATGTATTTTAAACTTACAGCTTTTTGTTACTGAAATGTATGTGCTTTCTATTATGTCCTGTATTTGTATGCCAGTACCCATATAGTGGATGAAAAGGGTGACTCAGAATAGATCACTTATTGGTTTACCAAGTAAATAAAATCAAAATCAAATCCTGTTATTGCTTTTATCTGTTTTAGGATCCAAATGCTTTATACACTGGGGATGAAGCACTGAAAGGATTTGCCATGACTGCTTCTGGAGCATACTATCTTAACCCAGCTTACGATGAGACAGACTTCACTGCATGAATTTCTGTCTTGTTCTTCTAAAGGATTACATTACAGTTGGGAATTGAAAATAAAATTGTTTCACAAAAAAGAAATCTTAACACAACAATGCAAGGCTAAAGCACATTTTATGTCAAATGATGAACTTCCGCCTGGATAGCCATGTGTGCAATACACTATATGCCTGTCAAATATCTATGCTATGAGCAATCAGAGCTTACAATTTGCATTATTAACTCACAATAATTGTAATACACAACACCTAGAAGGAGCTAGTAGATCAACTAAGCATCTGTGCTTTTCAAACATTTTTATTTCCATGTGATTTGTTTTCACTTCAAAGGAGAATCTTAAAAGGAAAAATAATTATTGCAAAAAGAAGCACAAATTAGTCATTTCAAGTTTATGGAAGACATGGTTAAAATATGAGAGGAAGCATATTATTTAACACACCTGGCTTTTAATGTCGTATAAATGACTGTAATTATGTGTATTTAATGAGCCTCTTTATCAGTGCATCCAATAAAATCTTTTCAATATGGACTCATCAGCATCCTGTCAATTTTCTATCTTCTGACATCTTTTGCTCAGTGTGAAGCAGTGCGCATCCTTATAAATAGATACATGCACACAACAGGGGGGGGGCTTTGAAAATCTGCCTGCCAGACCACTGGTCTTTGAATGGTCAGGTGCCAAAGTGAAATACTTTATACTAATCTGTTTCATTAGGGTTTTAAACTCATCTGATGAGAATTGTGACCACAAGGCTCAATGTGACCTTAAAAGTCCTCACAGAGACAGGACTCCTGCATTGCTTTTTCATCAGCATGAGGGAATGGGGTATTGTGCACTCAATCAGTTCATTTTTAAACAAGAGTCCTGCCTATAAAATGATATTTGAAGTAGGAAAAATATCTAACTCAAGTTGAGGTACATCCATAGGATTTTCACCAAATCTATCAATAGTAAATTGGAATAGTTAACACAGGTTATGCACCGCTGTGGGTTATTTAAGCATTAATCAGTGCCAAAGTGAGTGTTACTGGAATCTTTACCTATGGCATATGTGATGCTGTCACAAAATAAAGCCTGTTGATTCCACTTCATAAGTAAATAAATGTCCCTTAATCTACTCCTTGGAGTATTTAACTGCAATTATGCAATGCATTTTAATTCATACTTACTTTTATTACTAATTTAAGTGATATTATTCATCAAAGGCTGGATTATTGTAGGACTGTTACATGATCATGTAACATTTTAACCATTCACTTCACAAAATTCCTCATACCCCATTGCAAAATGAAAAATGAAAATTAAGCTACTTTTTGGGCTTTGTGGAGAATACCAAATTTTTTACCATTAGAGTTAAAGTTTTGTATTCAGTATGCAATTGTTAACATATAATTTTGCTTATTTCAAGGTACTATTATTTAGTAATCATATATCAAAAGTACAGTGTAACTCTAAAGCTTGCAAGCATACATAGATGGCTTTTATAATACATAGATCTACAGCAAACTACTGAAAGTAAACCCAGTGACAGAATATTGCAGAAAGGAAATGACCTAAAACACAGCCCTGCAAATTATGAGAAAATTTTTTTTTTCCTCTGAATTAAATATTTACTGACACTAAGGTCACAGCATTGAGGAAAAGTGAAATAATTGAAACACATATTATACAAAGGTTACCTCACAAAATATAGCCAATAAATATTGAAAAGCATTTCAGAAGCTGCATTTTGGGGAGTTTATTTCCTGCAGTACTCTGTCAGCAGGTTTCTTTTTACCACATTATAGATATTTTGTAACACATAGGTCAGATCAATGAGTTTTTAGAAGGCCTGACATTCTTAACTGCTGCTAACTATGATAAAAGTTCTTTAACAGTTTTTTATTTTCTTTTATGGTTTATTATTATGACTTGGGCAGTGACTGCCACGGTGGTGCAGTGGTAGGTTGTTGCCTCACAGCAAGAGGTTCTCCCATTCAATTCTCGGCTGGAGTGTGGGTAGTGCTTTCTGTGTGGAGTCTGCATGTCCTCCTCGTGGTTGCGTGGCATGGCATTCAAAAGACATGCGTAAGGGCGTGCCTTCGTTGAAGGTTGGATGTTGAACTGGCACCTCAGCGTTCGTGAAAATCTACTGCCAATCATTAGCGGACCGGAGTTCCGCTGTGGCGACCCCTAACCGGGAAAAGCCAAAAGAGACAAACAACACCATTATGAATTGGGCAGTGGAATTCAAAGCATTCACTAAGTTTAGTTCTGGTGACTGCCAAAAGCAATTACTAGAAAATGGAAATCAAAATCTAAAGCAAGTATACCTATAGTAGCCAAAACTGAAACAGCGATAAACGAACAGGAAGTGGGAGCTTTACAAAAGGGTAAGAGCAAGTTACATAGAAAAGATGGAAATTGTGGGAACAATACATGCAGAAAATGTTTTGGAGGAGGAATGAGATTTTAGAAAAGGTAGGAATTGAATAATTCATGTAACGTTGCTTAGGTTATACACTACATATATTGTTATATATCCTATAATGTTTGTAAATGTGAACTTGTTAATATGGTTTGATTACTTTTATGTAAATATAAGTTTGCCTCTGTCACAAGTGATAATTCAATAAAGGTGTTTAAAAATATTTGCTACAAATTAATTGAAAAGTAGTGTTTCATTATATCATCCCTTTATGTCTGGGCAATCCCACCTACAGTGTAGCTGGGAGCTATCTGAGCACAGTCATGTCAGAAGACAGGGAAGTTTTTGTGCCTCCTTTAATGATTAACACACACTGAAAAAAATATATGAGCTGAGAGATAAAAATGATTAAAGCAATGTGCAGCTCAAATTAGTGCAGATCGCAGCAGCACACAGGTGGGAGAGATTCAGAGACAGTGTGGGAGTTTAGTGTGAAAAACAGGGAAGTATACAGTGCATGCATATGGTTGTCTAATGAGATAGAAATGAGGTATTATATGCAAATGAGGCACATAGACTATGGAAATTATCACATAAAACATGGTGGAGTAATTTGGAAAAGTATAAAGCAGGTGGGAAACTTATGGAATGGAGGGTGGGGGTTGGAAGCTGTTTTGAAATGTGAAAAAAAAACATGGTGAAATACTTGCCAGGTGTCTTTTTTTGTGGCTTGTCATAGAGGGTCAGTAAGCTATGTTGGCCAGCCTAAATCATGTTTCTTTTGTGGGGACTTTTCTCATTTAAGTAATGATTGTGACATGGTACAGTGTAACCAGTATAGGGAGAAATGACATGCAACAAGAAGATATGTGCCTGAATGCAGGTTGTGTAAAAAAAAAGGAAGACACTTTTGGATGGATTGTCAAGAGCAAAGAGTAAATATTGAAAAAGAAAGGGAAGAAAATATGCATGAGGAAGGAAAACAAAAAAAACTGAAGGAGAAGGTGAACTAGGTGAAGAAGAAATTGTAGAAAAAGAAAAATATATAGATGGCAAAAATGAGGCCAGAAAGTACATGCAGGACTACAGGTAAATAGAGAAGATTGATACTAATAATTTTTGAAGTTCTGGCCAGTGAAAAATCTGATTCTGAGGATCAAGAGTTATTTGTACATAAACCCAGAAAAAATACTAATTTGGGAAACAATAAAAAATAAGAAAACAACACCTTAAAATATTTCCCCTAAACTTAAAAAGAAGTAATAGCAACAAATTTAGAGTACTTGCAGTAAATGTGAACAGTATTATTAGCACTGTAAGTAGGACAGGGATACTGGAATAGTGTGCTAAATATGATGTGGATGTTATTCTGTTAGAGGATGTAAGATTTCTGACAAATGAAAGACTGTAAACAGAAAATTTGTGGAATGAAAATATAACATTTTACTGGGATGACTATGTTGTGTAAAAAAATGAAAATACTGGAAGCAATATTGGTAAGGATGGGAAGGATAACTGTTGGGGATGTGAGATGGAGAGAACATATTTATAGAATAATAGCATTATATGCATGAATAACTAGCAAGGAAAGACAGAATAGATTTAATCATTAAACTATGTGGTAAGTAACAAGAAAATTATAAACTGCAAATTTGCAGTGGACTTTGTGATTTAAGTGGTAATTGTAATAAGACAAAAGTCAATTGACTTATAGAAGGGGGGCACTTGGATCTGAAAATGATTCTTTTGTATTATCAGAAAGTTTGGGGATACCAGATGGTGATACAGTTGTGATGGGTTTTTCACATCATTTAGCAATGTGGATGGAGGTGATGGAAGAAAGGCAGTATATTAAAACAGAAAAGGGAATAAAAAGAATAAATTAGAGATTATGGGATGAAATTGGAGCGTGAGAAGTATTACAGTTACGGAAGGATCATATAACCATGAAGGACGTCTAGAAAAACTGGTCTGAATGGTGGATTGAATTTAAAAAGAAATATAAAAAATGTTTTCACAATGGCAGGATGATGTAAGAAAGGAAGAAAAATGAAGTATGTGAAAATGTATAGAAATGTATTAGAGAATTTAGAGAATAACACAAGAAAGTATTATAATACAGAAAAAGAAGTGTATACAAGAAATCAAGAAAGAATCAGGCATTACTGTTCAGGCAGAGATATTTATTTATCTATGTATGTATTTATTTATTTATTTATTTCAGATTCAAAGAAACTTTATTGTCATTTAGGATCACTCAAATGCAGACTAAATGAAATTACAAATGTCAGCTCACAAGAGAATTGCAGTGCAAATAATATAGACACAGCTGCATCAGATAAAAACATCAGAAAGACAATAACAACATGTATGACATGCAAGAAGGAGTTTGCATCACATAAATACACTCAATACCCATTATCCAATGATAAATAATAAATAAATACCCACCACCAAACTCCTTCACCGTTCAGATAGAGAATAAACAGAGACTAGTGAATAGCAGCTGTTTAGTTACTGTATTGCACTTGTTAACCTCAGATGTGACTCAGTATAGCCATCATATTCTGTAAAAGTAATACTGGCAGTAATTGCTCAGAGCAACAGGATTAAATAAAAAAGAGGCTTAATTGTATCAGGTATTATGTTGGAGTCTGAATTAATAAGTCTCATAGCTGTAGGATACAAACTGTTCCTGAATCTGGTAGACCTACAGCAGAAGCTGCGGTACCTCCTTCAAGACGCAAGCTGTGAGAACTAGTTGTGGGCCAGATGGGTCGAATCAGCTAGTATTTTGTATGTTCTCTTTTTTGATCTTATAAAGAAAAGCTCCTGAATAGAGAGGAGGTTTATGCCGAAGGTTTTTTTCAGCCACCCTCACCACCCTCTGTAATTTCTTCTTCTCAGCAACTGTGCAGTTGCCGAACTATGCTATAAAGTTGCTAGTTCATAGGTTCATGGGTGTTTACTAGGCTAACGACCACAAGGGCCTTTTTAAGCCTAGCCATACATCCCAAATCTCTGACAAGTTCTGATACCCTTGATAAGTGTAAGCATGGGCCTGGGAGATGAACCATTTACAGGTTACGTGTTTACATCAGAGACATAGGTGCCAAACCAGGGATGAATTTCTGGTTTCCCACCCAATTGTCCAAGTTGCATTTGAATTGGATTAGGGAGGAACTCTGCTTCACATGGATGGGGAGCCTGTTCCATAGATGGGGTAGTCTCTGGGATACATTTTTTCGCTCCAGCAGGTCCTATGTATATTTTATTTATTTATTTATTTATTTATTTGCAGTTGGTTTACCAGGATAGTCCATTGGGCCAAGATGAACCAAAAGCTCCATAAACAAGGTTACATAGTTTTAGATATATAATACAATATTAGCAAACAAATTACACAGTTAGAGCATCATACTGGTGATGACTGTTACAGTCGGTACATACTATAGAAGTGATTCAGATTGCAATATTTACATATATCACAGGAAACGTTTAAGTCTTCAGAATGGGTAATTTTGGTACTGTTTGTTTTGCAGATATGCAGGAGGTCCATCAGAGTGGGGTCTGATAATGCTCTGTATGCCAGGTATAGATCTCCCCTCAAAAGCCTGT
The DNA here is from genome assembly GCF_019279795.1 of Protopterus annectens. Lineage (NCBI taxonomy): Eukaryota > Metazoa > Chordata > Ceratodontiformes > Protopteridae > Protopterus > Protopterus annectens. The sequence goes on along the minus strand of NC_056737.1, from coordinate 852,143,027 downwards.
AGGAGACAGAATACAGGGATAGGGTCTTGAAGCAGTCTACATAGGGCATATTACTTATGCCCTGTATTCTTTTAGTGAGGAACCTCTGTGGATATTCCAGTTGCTGGATATGCCTGGTTAGGTACATACCAAAGGAGGCATTATACTAAATGATAGGTCTTATGAATGCAGAATACAGTGGAACAATGACTTCCTTGGACTTAGATGCCATACCTTTGCTTATAAGTTGCGCAACATAGAATGATTTCCTCGCCTCTGTAGACACATGATGATCAAAGGCTAGATTACTATCTATGTGTGTCCCTAAGTCCCTGACTACTGGGTCAGCTCTAAGGGGTGTGTTGTCAATATGATAGTTACCAGGGATGGATGACTTCCCAAAGGATATTATTATGCATTTCTTGGCATTTAGTTTTAGTCCATGATTCTGACACCAGTTTTTAATCTGTGTCAACCCCACCTGGAGAACATTTGTGTCAGTGTGAGATTCAATGATAGCTCCTAATTCGCAATCATTATCAAATTTAGTCAGCCAGAGACCACTGACATTGGCCTTGACTTCTGAGAAGTAAATGCCAAAAAGGAGCGGTCCAAGGACTGATTTTTGAGAGATTCCACTTGTGACAGGCCTCTTTGTAGAGGTGGACGCCCCAGTACTAACTTCCTGGGTCCTGTCTGTGAGCCAGTTGGCTATCCACTGGGTGACATATGGGTTTGTAACTAACCTGTTGAGTTTGTGAACAATGCCCGAGTGGGGTATTGTGTCAAATGCCTTGGCCAGGTCAAGGTAGGCAGTGTGAACAATTTTGCCTTCGTCCATTGCTTTGGTGGCCTTCTCAAAGAAGTCCACCAGGCTGAGTAGGCATGATCTGCCCTTGACAAAACTAAACTGGGTTGTGTCCAGTGTCTGGAGGTTTGCTATATCTCTATTGATCATCTCCAAGATAATTCTTTCCATGGCTTTACATATAAGACTAGTGAAACTTATGGGTCTATAGTTTCCAGGGTCTGTAGATGGCCCACCTTTGCGCAGAGGGATGACTGTTGCCTTTCTCCGTTCATGAGGCATGAAGCTTGTTTGGAGGCTACAGTTAAATAGTAATTCCAGAGGCCCTGATAGGTCATGTTCCATGCTATTTAGAAGGCATCCTGGGATATTGTCTGGGCCAATTGATGCAGTGTTCTTGATCTTAGAGAGAGCATTATGGCACTGTGATGTGGTAACTGTTGAAGCACTCTCACTGTAGCAGTAGCATCTATTCTCCTGCTTTATCCACACTATCCTCAGATTTGTATCTTTTACACCCTCCTATCTCCTCATTACTTCCTTTGACCTATCTTTGTCTCCTTCTACTAGCTTCATCCTCTCTCTTTTTTCTCTTTCTTCAGAGCACATCCAAGCAACTCTGCAGTCTGCGGCTACCACCCCATCCATACAGTCTACGAAGGAATCAGTACTGCAAAACTAAACAAGGTTTTGAGCCTAAACAGCAGGGTCAGTCCACCCAGGCATTCTACTTCTATGTGTTATGAGAGTGAAGCTATACCATTAGCAGTGTTTCTTAGTAGTTCTCAGCGTACTGATAAAACTGACTGTTGTAGCCTTGTGTCCTCCCCTCTCCCAGCTAGTGCAGTAAACCTAACTGTCCAATAGACAGTATATATTTAATTCAGATCTCTGTGATTAAATTAACCACCAAGCAGCCCTCTCAGTGCTTTCTGCCTTAGTTTGTATCACTTGAGCCCCACCTGTTTTATTTGCATCTTTATGCATTCCCCTTCATTGCTAATGTATCTCCCTAGTCTAATCTGTGCTCAAACTGGCTATTAATAAGCAAGTCAATGTGAAGACACACTCCCAACATTAATAAACTTTGCTGTCTGTTCTCTCCTCCACTTTACAGGTAGAGTTTGAATTATTACTCACCCTCTCTGAGGCCTTCACTGATAGATTTCCACTGATTGCCTCTCTGGTTTTGCTGGTTTCTTTGCATTCCACCTGGTTTACACCCCGTGGGCTATCCCCCTCCCCCAATACTAAGTCTATATTAGAATCCTCCTGAGCATGGAGCCATCTTTAAATTACTAGTCTCCCACCAGGACACAAGTGCTCCTCAGCAATTGCATTTTGCTTGCTGGTAAGCCATTAGACTTCAAGAATTTGTTTAAAGTGTTCAGATTTGTAAAGTAACACTTACTTTTTGCTGCCCATTACTCTTGTCTTGGTGGGCTCTGCCCTGCTTTGTTCACCCTCGCTAATGCTTGGGCTCTGTCCACTCCCCTGCCCTGTCCCCAATTACCTCCCGCCCCCAATACGTCTACATTTATAGTAATTGCAACCACACCCACAGTTCAACCTCACATCACCTCCACCAATCACATCTCCTCAAGTCAGATCACATTATACCACACCCACTTGCTCCACCACATAATACTCCCAACCACTCTCATTCCTGCTAGGCATTATTATATCACCCCACACTACTTACCCATCCATATATAGTGCAACCTTGTAATTCCTATCCACACCTCCACCTAGTTCCAACTTAAACTTTATAACCATGACTATCACACAACTAAGTCTAGTCTGTCTTCTCATAATTCTTTATAACTCCAGAAGTTATCACTCTAGCAATATCCCTAAACTTAGTAGAACAACACTATATTATGCACTCTCATATACAGACACCGCACATTATAATCATATCTGCCCACAATTGTTCAAGAACTACATAACAGACCAGTTCAGAACTAAACACATATGCTTACATCAAGATTGATGAAGTGATGAAATATTATTCAAAAAGGAAATGTATAAACTCATAGGTATGCTTCTGGATAGGGTTATCCACTTAAATTATTACTTAAGGTAAACCCTGTGTCTTTTGTGCAATTGTAACACAAAAGAATTTAGTTTATGTTGCTGACATTGGCAACAAGGTTGTTGGAGTTGTTGTGGTTGGTGAGGAGAGGAGGCGCCATGAGATTTGGCATTAATTAATACTATATATATATTAAGCCAGTTTTAAAGTATAAAACCAGTTGCATATCACATATGCTTACATTCCTACTCCAAAAAAACACAATACTTCCTCACACTCATCACCAAACTCCAACATCTGTATCAATCATTTTAACATCAGGTTCACCATAAGTGGGGACATTTACCCCAACTCAGGCCCAAATCCATCCTGTCCAACACAAACTGCTCCAATACAATTGTCAGAACCTAATACCCTCACTATCTTCATCCCTGGGCAAATCAACAACAGCTGCAGCAAAACCAATAATCTTAATGCTAAATATTAATATTAGAAGTATCAAAAATAAAATACCTGAATTTCAGAGCACAATAGCACACTTCTCCCCAGACATGTTGCTTTAACAGGAACCTGGCTAAATAAAAACATAGCTAACTCAGAACTTCTCCCTACCGGTTACAATATCATTAGACAAGACAGACCACTTCGTAAAGGGGGTGGAACTGCCTTACTATATAAGTCCAACTTAACTTTATGTCAAATACCAAACTCCTAACCCTCCCCCAATAATTGAGACATACTTATCTCACAACTTCCACTTTACCCTAAAAAGGTCATCACCACAATTGTGATCTATATTCCACCTGGTAATACACTTGCTAGCCTTGAAGACTTCTTATCCTGATGTTCTTCCACATACTCACAAGAAACCCTTACTCTGCAGGATATCAACCTAGATTGGTTCACCTGTATATCAGATCCACCAATTAATCTAATAAATCTCCATGGCTACCAGCAGCTAGTCCAGATTCCATCTAGATGTGATAAAAAATCTAAAAGGGAATCCATCCTTGACTGGGTCTAAACTAACAAAACCACATTGTACCCCTACACAGGAAGTCTTCCAGACACCTTAAGTGACCACAACATAATATACCTTATACGTAGTAGAACAAGCATATGCAAAACCACTAACTATATATCCACTAGAAACACAAAAAAAATCCTCTCCTGAGGTCCTCAATACTTTACTCTGTAACTGTGACTAGACGCCCCTAAAAACCCTCCCACTTGACCAGGCTATAGCATATTTCAACAAAACATTTCTACAACACCTAGACACTGTCGCTCCATTGCACAAAATCAAAGTTAGAACCTCTACAAACCCCTGGCTCAGTAAAGAAACCAAACAAATCCTCAGGTCCAGAGACACTGCTTGGCTTTACTATCAAAAAACAAAGAAACACAAAGCCTAACTAAGTACCAAGAGCTGCGCAAATGTGTACAAAAATGCATTAGGCTGGACAAGAAATCCTACTACACAACATTACAAACTAAATACCAACACAACCCCCAAAATTTTGGAAAAATGTAAACCACCCAAGCAAACCCCCAAACCAACCCAACCCCCACCTAACTACAGACCCATACAAAACACAATTCAACTCCCATTTTTTAAACTCAGTTCGATCCTTAGTACCACAGGACAGTCCTGGACACTATCCCCTCTCCACAACAACACTAAACACAAACTTATTAACAAAACAGTTTCCACCATCCACTTTTTCAGCATGCATGCTCTCTCCAAACTAAACACCTCATCAGCAGACAGAACAACAGCTGATTTTCTTTCTTTCACAGCACATGCTATTGCTGCTATTGCTATCCCAATCTCCACTCTCATAAACAGATCAATTGCTGAAAACTGTGTGCCCAAGCTCTGGAAAATATCCTATGTTACACCCACACATATAAGCAGGACCTCCACTGAACTTAATAACTACAGACCCATTGCTATACTCTCCCTCTGGCCAAAATCCTAGAAGAATGCATCCATACCCAGGTGCTAAAATATCTCCTAGACAACAACATCCTGTCACCTACTCAACATGGTTTCAGACCTGCCCATTGTACCACCACAGCCCTCCCCTGCTTCGCAGATACAGTAAACTGTCTCAAAAGCAAAGGCCTGCAGGTGTCAACTCTTTTTTTGGATATGTCCAAAGCATTTGACACAGTCTCGCACCAAATCCTGCTAAACAAACTAAACCAATATCATCTATCAAATTCCACTCTTACCTGGTTCCAAAGCTACTTAACTGCAGGTACCAAGCTGTGAAATGGGAAAATTCTCTCTCTCCTCAGCAGCCCATAACTATAGGATTCCCACAGGGTTCTATCTTAGGACCACTACTATTTACAATCTTCACAAATGACCTCCATACCCTCATAAAGCATGCATCTATCATTCAGTATGCAGATGATACTACCTTAATCTGTGCTGCACAAAACATTCCCACCCTCCTGCAAACAACTCAGCTAGCATTCTCTGACATTGAAAACTACCTTACCAAAGCCCAACTTATCCTCAATCCAAAGAAAACTCAGCTTATGATTCTAACCAGTTCTAACAAAAACACTGATAACAGTCACTTCACTATCTACTCCACAAATGCTACTCCAATTGCTCCAGTGGCATAGGCTAAGCTATTGGGAATAACCATAGACTGCCACCTAAAGTTTGATAGTCATCTGAACTTAACTATTAAAAAAGTACATGCCAAACTGGGATCACTCTACTGTATCAAGCCAGTTCTTACCACCAACACAAGATCAGCCATTGCTTGCTCCCAACTTCTATCCACCCTACTCTATGCATCTCCCATTCTGACTAATCTCAACAAAACTGAACTAAGCAAAATGGAAGCCTGCTATAACAGAATTGCCCGCTTTGCTGCAAATTGCTCATATAGAACTCATCACTGTACTGCTTTGAGACAGCTTCACTGGCTTGAACTGCCCAACCTCCTAACCTACAATCAGCTCTGCCTCTGTCATTCTATCTATTACCTCCCCAATAAGTGTCCTGCCCTCAAAAACCTGGCACAACATCACTCAGCCAAAAGGCCTCTTAGATCATCAAGGAAACTACTACTAGAAGTCACCAACAGCTACAATAGCTTTAGAGACACACTATATAGTATTTCAGTGGCTAGACAAATGGAACTCTCTCCCCACTAGCATACAAAACACATCGTTAAAAGCCTCCTTTAAAAACGTCATTAAGCAACATCTCAAGTAATGTTGGCAGTGCCATGACTGCTCCCCAGGCTAGTGAAAGTGGATAAGGTACACATACTAAACCTAGAGTACTTGATAATAGTTTTCACTCTTACTCACAAACATTGGCTAATGTGCAATGTATGTACTGTACCTGTGTACTATGTATGTATTCTACCTATGTTCCAAATTTCAGCTGTACACCACAAATCTATTAATTACTTTTATTTTTAAATTAATATTTTCTTGTTTGTTCTCTCCACTGTAACTATTGATGTGCTGCATACCACTGTAAAAACATGCCTATTGTAATATGTGTGTATACTGATCATGTCTAAATATCTAAATGTATCTGTAATTTATTTACGTGGAGCTTTTCTCCCCAGGCCTCTGCTGAAAAGGGCCTTTTTGGCTCAATCAGACACCCCTGGTTAACAAATGTAAAATAAAATAAAATATTAGGGGAAGTTATATTTGATGATATTTCCTGTGGGGAGGTTGAGGGGGACAGAGGAGTAAAGTTGGAGCTGAATTTATCAGCCAGGAGGTCTGCTATATCTACTGGCTCAGTATAGGTATCTCCATTTACAATGAGCTCTGCACACAATTGTGTATTGCCTTTGAGGTTGCGGACATAGTTAAAGAATGCTTTGTGGTTGTCCTTGGTCTGGGAGGCCAAACGTACCTAAAATTTGGCGTTGGTAGACTTTATTTGTCCTCTGAGTTGTTTTAGTTTAATGAGAGTGCTTTTATCCTGCTGGGTGCTGCACATCCTAATTTTTGCCATGATTTTCTTCCTCCTGTTATACATCCTATTGATTCTGTGATTCCACCAGGGTGGCTTGTTTTTTGAGTTAGTTCTGTACTTCTTCCTGGTGGATACAGCTTCCTCTTTGCAGCTATTATCATGCTTGTACAGGATTTCTGTCAACAGTTCTGCATAGGCAGAAGTGTTCTCAGTGTTTATAGGGACTTGAAAGTTTGCAAGGTTCTCACTAATAGCAGGAGGTTAGCCTTAGAATAGTTCCTGAATATTCCTGGTTTAGCTGGGGGTCCAGGTTTTATTTTTACTTCAAAATCTGTGCTGCACAAAACATTCCCACCCTCCTGCAAACAACTCAGCTAGCATTCTCTGACATTGAAAACTACCTTACCAAAGCCCAACTTATCCTCAATCCAAAGAAAACTCAGCTTATGATTCTAACCAGTTCTAACAAAAACACTGATAACAGTCATGGTCTGACCTTAACAGGGAAGGCATTACAGTAGGTGGTGTGCTGCACCCTCGCATATTAGTGAGGACCAGATCCAGTATGGTTGCACCCCAGGTTGGTGTATTGACTATCTGGTCTAGGGAGTTTGTGTTTACAAAATACAGGAATCTCTATGCATGTACATTTGATGTCGTATAGGATTCCCAGTTAATAGTGGGGTAATTAAAGTCACCCATGAATATGGTATCGGGTTGGATGGTTAGTGTTAATAATAAGTGTAAATGCATGGTATGTATTTAAACTTATTAGAATTGATTGATTGCATTTGTTTACCAGAAAATTCCACTAGGCCAAATTGAGCCCATTTCCAGTGGAGGCCTGGAGAGAAAAACTCCAGCATAAAGATGTACATACACTCAACATCACAATGAAAAAATATAAAGTGGTAAAAGGCTTCATCATAAAGATATACATACAATCAAAAATTACAATGAAAACAAACATTTACAAAGAGGTTGTACAGCCATAGTTAAGGTAGTCAACGATTCAGTTCAGAACATTTCATTGGAAACATGCAGGTGTTAGGTCACATTTAAGTGTAGATGGACAAGGGAGAAGGGAAGAGGTATCTGCATATTGGGGTAAAAGTAAATGAGGGTATGAGCATAATGAGGGAACTGAAAATGTGATAAGCAAGGTAAAAAGAGCACAAGAACAAATTATGAGTATTATAGCAGAGCATGTGGAAAATATGTATGAGTAAAAAGAAGAAAAATAAAATGGAAAGTAAAACAAAACTGAGAATGAGTTAAGGATGAATTTGAAGAAGAAACTATTTTTAATGAATTGGTTGAAGTACTTTGAAAAGTAAATGATTCAGTATCAAGCCCTGATACTACAGGGTATGGAATCTATAATAAATGAATGTATTGGCAAAGAGAGTATTTTATAAATGTACCGAATTAATGGTTGAAGGAAGGGTTTGCTTATGAAGAGTTATGCAGCAGGATATTGAAATTTATATAGAAGAAATATGAAAAGAATGAAGTAAAAAACTGGTGACCCATCACACTAAATAACACAGATTATAACATTTTTATGAGAATTTTATAGAGAAGAATGGAAGGAACAATGAGGAATATTATGGAAGAAAGTATATATAGTAAAAAAGGGAAGGGATGTCAAGAATTCTTGGTTGTGAGAGAAACTGTGGATGATATTATAAGTAAAAGGGAGACTGAAACTTATGGCAGCTGATATTAGCAAGACATTTCTTACAGTAGGACATGATATTTTGTGGGATGTTATGAAGATATATGAAACAGGTAATAGAATTAGGACAGTGTATATGTCAGCATATCAAAATAATAGAGTAAGAGTGTTAGTGACTGGGTAACTAAGTAAAGAAATATGCATGAAGTGTGGTGTAATACAAAGATGTCCCACGAGTTGAAGATTGTTCGCATTGCTAATGAATGCAATAGTAAAGTATCTTATAAAATGAATTATGCTAGATATGTGATGCAAAAGGAGGTAGTGATTCCAATAGCTTTGACATACACAGATAGGTGTAGTTGCTAAGAACAAAATATGAATGAGGGAAGTGGTGGTTTGTCTGAATGGATGTTTAAAGGAAATGGGAATGACCTCCAATAAAGATACAAAGTAAGGGTATGAGTGATGTGGTGAAAACTGGGATAAGTATTTTTCAACGAATGAAGTGTCCTGCTAGGAATAAAATTTGGGAAAAATGCTGCAGTTATGATGTAATGGGAGAATTTGATAAAATAAATGAAAGAAATATGTCTTATGTGGGGGTGTATAGATTAGCATTCAGGAAAAAGTGTTATCTGGTGAATTTGATATTAATGAGAAAAATAGCATATATGACAAATGTTTATATGATCTCAAAAAATATGAAACTGAAATTCAGCAACTGGTGTTTCCTTTCATATGGGGTTCAAGATTAAACCCAGTGAAAAAGGTGTGTTATATATGACCAAAGATGAGGGGGGATATGGGTTACTAAATTATTTTTTTTTTATTCTGCTTCATTAAACTTGTATAGAGTATAAAAGTGGGTAAAGGAAGAGAATGAGAATTTAATACTGAGAATGTTTAAATATAAGTACAACAAATCCTATGAGATGATGAAAATAAGAAGAGAAAACAAATATGTAAATGTTGAAATTAAAAATTATCAAGAAAAAATACTAATTCAAAAATAAAAAGATGATATTGAGAACAATAGAAGGATGTGGTATAATAATGTAATAAAATAATATTGTTATGTAAAACCTTGAGTAAATTTACCAGAATAAGTGATTAAAGCATTAAAGCAAGGAAAAAAGTGGTTTACCAAGATAGTAGAATGTCAGGATTGCCTGTGGAGACTGGTAATAAATAAGTTACCAGTAAAGGAGAATATGTCATATAAAAAGAAAGTTGAAAGAGTGTGTTTATTTTGAGGTGAGGAAGAGACAACAGAGCATGTTATTTTGAAATGTAATTATACTCTGGAAAAAGTTATGTAAAGAATTTTTTTTGAGAATATTTATGATATAAACAATATAAATATGAATATAATTATGTTTGGATATTATAAGAATAAGAAGAAAGAATATGTGAGAAGGGTATACAAGATTGTATTTTATGTAATATGATGAAGACAATGAAATTTTGCTTAATGGGAAATAGATTTTGGCAGATATATTGTGAAAAATCAGATTATGATTGTAGAAGAAGGAGTTGGGGGTCAATTATGGAAAAATAATAGTGAAGATATTATAATGAAAATGATAAATAGTAAAAACAAATGGCAGTGTGTACATATGTGCCTGTAAATATATACATTTTAAGAGTTTTATGTAAAGTTAAATAAAGGGCCCCTACGCTTTTTGATAAATGCTATGGGATCTTTCATATCCACCTGAGCTACCACCAACTCAGGCAGATGGAGCCTCGGTTTAATGTCTCATCCGTAGATCCTGATCTTGTCCTCGCAATCATTTTTTCACAATTATGCCACATTTCTTGTTACCCCTCCCCCTTGCTTGTCAAATCTGACCATCTGGCTTTGATAACAACTCTTCTACTTTCAGAGATTACTCCAAAACCAGTTATTTACTGTTTATTAATCATATTCATAATCACAAATAGCATAGATCCACAGCAACTCTTGCAATTGAAGTTGTTGCCCTCTGCTCTGTACCAATCTAACATAAGCATAATGACAAGTTTAGAACTAAACCCATATGGTGGAACTACCGCATCAGCAAATTCTATAACAAAAAGAAATAGCTCATAGCTATCACTAGAAGATATCCACTTCATCATTACAGAAGGAACTTAAAACTGCTAAATAAATCTGTCACACTTACCATTAAGAAATGTAAGGCCAACTATGAACTGAGAATTGAAACTAATTAAAAAAACAGACCTTCTTCAGCTATGTTAGAAACGTTAGAAGTAACATGTAATTCTGTACTGAACATATCTCAATGATACTGCTTTCTCTGACCCCAAGGACATTGCTAATATTCTTACAGACAAATGCTCTTCCAGCTTCATTCTACCCACAATCTCCTCTGCCCCTTACATTCCCCCTCTCACCCCTTCTCCTGAGATCAATTTGGAAAATGTCCTTTTAGTACTTGCTAAAATTAATATCAGTACTGCCATGGGTCCTGCCGATATCCCTGGGTGCTTGCTGAGTAGTATAAAGTCTCAATTAGCAAAACCTCTGCATCAACTCTTCAACCTGAGTCTCTCTGATGGTTATGTCCACAAGGTGTGCAGAATGGCAGCTAGGGTACCCATGTATAAAGATTGGTCCCCCTTGGAATTACAAACTTATTAGTCTCACTAGTATTGTTTGCAAGGCTATTGAATGTATTATAGCTGAACTAGTAAATAAATGATATAGGTGACCTTCAGAGTCAGATTATGGTCAAATGGAGCCCTAGGCATGGTAATGTGCAATCTCTCCTTTTTTTTTTTTTTTGTAGAGCCAAAGCCCATTTTCTGTCTATGAAGAAGAAGAATAGTTTGGGTATATAGACAGGAATGGTTGGAGAATAGACAGAGGGAAAATGGGAGTTTGAAATAACAGATATACAAACATAAAATGCAGACAGAGATGGGTGATACTCACAAAAGCTGAGGATGATAGTGGACACAGACTGAGTGTATTGATGGAAAAGGTCAGACAATGAAAAAAAGAATGCAAAAAGAATGCATAAGGGAGAGGAACACTTGGATGGGGTTAAAGTAGGGGACCATGGCTAGATGGCAGACTGGCACACATGCTTACTAGTTGTCGCTCATCTAGTCAGGATGTAATAGATGAGTCTTTGTGGTTTCTGTTCAAGCAGCTTTATAATATACAAACACATCACAGTTGAAGCTTCTTAATGTTAATAAGTAACTTAGAAACAAACTAGCTACTGTACATGCATTCTTACATGCTCACTCTCTGGCTGCACTTTCAAAATAGTAGTAGGTATAGCATGCGCCTGCTGTTTATATATGCATGTCCAGTCATTGTTTTGCTTCTTAAAGACACAGCACACACTATATTCTACATCATCCCTTTTTGAGAAATAGATCATGGAATGCTAAGAATATCAGTTGACATGCAAATAATAAAAATAGCTTTTTTGTCATGCAGTTATACAGAACTAGGTACATGTATATTCAGTTATGTCCAAGTCACTGTGTATTTCACACTAGGTCTGGAGGTGCAACCATATTGTGTGACATAAAACTGGGACTTAGACTTAGCAACTGGAACTGTCTTTGCTGAATGTTCAACCTTGGGAATATCAGGAACATTATCAGGAATGGAAGTAGAAGGTAAGACACGTTCTGGAACAGGAACATTGTCTGGATTGCTCTGAGATCTAGAGTCTGTATCACAGGAACAATGCTGCAATAATGATTCTGGTGCAGGAAGTAGATGTCTGTGATTTCTCCTGTACTCCACACCCTCAGATTCTACGAAGTAGGATCTCGGCTCGGTACATATACCTGTTACTTGACCAATCTGATAGAAACCTTTCTCCATTTGTATCTTCATTGTCTCTCCTTCTTTCAATGGACAAAGAAATCTGCTTGATTTATCATAGCTGGACTTCTGGATAGAATGCTTCTTGAATAATTGGGCTATGATGGTTCTGTTGTTTTTAACTTTATGTCTCAATAAACTGGAACTAATAGGCAATGTTGTTCTGGTTTGCCTGGATAGAAGTCTCTGAGCAGGTGATTCAAGTATATTGTCATGGGGTATGTTTCTGAGATTAAGTAGATTCAAAAAGATATCAGTATTGTCACGCTTTCACCTTTAAGTAATTGCTTTGCACTCTACACTGCATGTTCAGCTAGTCCATTTGACTATGGATATTCTGGACTACTAGTAACATGTACAAAGTCCCATTCTCTTGCAAATTTCTGAAATAACTGTCTGGTAAATTGAGTATCATTGTCAGAAATAACTTTGTATGGACTACCATGAACTGAGAAATGACATTTCAACTTAGTAATAACAGTAGTGGATGTTAGGTTAGGTAGTAAATCAATCTCAAACCAGTTCGATTAAGAGTCTACCAATATCAAGTAATGCTGATTGTTCCACTCGAATATGTCAGTGGCTACTGTTGACCAAGGTAGTTCAGGAACTTGACTTGGCTGAAGTTCTCTTTGCAAATGTGGTTTAGTACTATTGCATACTAAACAAGAAGAAAGTACTTCATCAATGTTGTTTACTAGAGAAGGACAAAATACTAGTTCTCCCACCCTTCTTTTGGTAGATTTGGAACCTGGATGACCACGATGCAAAATATGGATATATTCATGTTGTAAGGAACCAAGAACAACAATTTTAGAACCTTTGAAAATAATGTCATCTTCCATCAATATTTCATCTCTGTAAGGAAAATTGTTTTTCTCTTCAGGTGGTACACTCAATTGCTTTGACGGCCATCCAACATTAATGTAGTGGTTGAGCTTTTGCAAAATTGGATCAGTCTTTGTATGATCTCTCAGCTCATCGAGTCTCATGGTAGAAAAATGACACACTGCCATTACATCAAAGTCAAAATTCTCTGCATCAAGCTGTTCCGATGTATTTCTGGGAGATATGGATAAGGTATCAGCTAGATAAAGAAGTTTGCCTTTTGTATAGACCATTTTAAAATTGTATTTTTGCAATTTGAGCATCATTCTTTGTAATCTCACAGGAGATAAATGCATAGGCTTCTTAAGAATAGTAACTAGAGGTTGGTGATCAGTTTCAGTCTGAATAGCTCAACCATAGATATAATCAAGAAACTTTAAACATGGAAATACTATTGCCAAAAGTTCTTTCTCAATTTGAGCATATTGCATTTTAGTTTGGGTAAGTGTTCTAGATGCACAGGCTACTGGTCTGCCTTCCTGAAGAATAACTGCACCGAGACCAAATTTCAAAGTATCACAGGAAAGAGTGACTAGTTTATTGACATCATAGTATCTTAATGTAGGTGGAGTGGCAATTTTCTGCTTAAGGTCTTCAAATGCCTTCTAGTGCTGTTCTAGCCAAGACAATGTAACATTTTTGCATGTTAGCTCTTTTAAAGGTACTGTCAACTCACTGAAGTTTGGTATAAACTTGCCTAAATAGTTGACCATGCCAAGAAAACTCTGTAGAGCTTGAATATTATCTGGTGCTGACATCTCAAGAACAACTGCTTGCTTAGACGGGTCTGGTCATAAGCCAATGTTAGTAAATAAATGACCTACATATGTAACTTCTGATAGTCTGAATTTGCACTTTAGAGGACTGAACTTTAAGTTCACTTCATGTGGTCTATCTAGACATCTTATAAGGTTTCTGTCATGCTCTGTTTGACCAATGCCTCCAACCAATAAATCCTCTATTATTATGGCACAAGGATAACCTGAAAGAATTTGCTCCATTGCACGCTGGAAGACTTCACTTGCAGAATTTATTCCAAATGGCATCCTCAGGAATCTATATCAGCCAAACGGGGTAATGAAAGTGGTCAGTAATGAGGATTTGTGATCAAGCATCACTTGCCAAAATTAACTTTTTGCATCCAAGACAGGAAAAAAACGTGGCATTTGGTATTAGGGCTGTGACCTCTTTGACTATATACATTGGATGATGTGGCTTATTTAATGCTTTGTTCAAATCTCTTGGGCCAGTACATATTCTGATTTCATCTGAGCCCTTCTTGTGGGCTGCCACCATGGACGACACCCATTCAGTTGGCTCTGTAACTGGATAAATTACACCTTGCTACACCATTTTATCCAACTGAGCTTAAACTTTATCTGCATATGTATTGGAACTTTTCTTGCTGGTCTGACTACTGGACTGACATCTGGGTCTAACTTTATAGAATATACAACTGGAAATTTGCCCAAATTGTCATCAAAAACATCAGCATACTCTAAGAAAATGGCTTCAGAAAAATTGGAACTAGGATATGTGCTTATATGATGAACTTCTTTGGTAAAAGAAAGCAGATTCATTCTCAAACTGTCTTTGAGACCCAGTAATGACTGCACAGGTCTTCGGACTACATAGAATAACAAACTGTAACAGTTATGAGCCAAATAACATGACAGCACTACTTAGCCTTCGGTTTGAATTTCTTCACCTCCATAAGCCACAGGTTTCACACTACTACCCACACTGAGTTTATCTTTAGTTCTCACCTTAGCAAATGTGTCTGCTGATATAACATTATGCTTTGAACCAGTGTCTACTTTGAGCTTGGTGGATTTACCATTGATCTGGACAGTACAAAACACTTCATTCTTTGCCAACAAATTTGCTGCATCAACCTTTTCATCAATTACTGACACACCATCTACACAGAAAGTAGAACTGCAGTTCTCTATATGATCAACTTGCTTTTTGAGTGACCCTTCTTTATAATCATGTGAGCCTTACTTGATTTGCAAAACTTTTGAAAATGGTTCCATTTTTTACAGCTGTGGCATTGCTGAACAAATGATAAGCATTTCTCTCTTTTAGACTCATGACTGGTACCACAGTTGTGACAGTTAATAATAAAGCTGGATTTGGGTTCTGCTGCCGACTCATGCTTGTACTGCACTAAGCATGTTC
Source organism: Protopterus annectens (assembly GCF_019279795.1). NCBI lineage: Eukaryota > Metazoa > Chordata > Ceratodontiformes > Protopteridae > Protopterus > Protopterus annectens. The sequence goes on along the minus strand of NC_056737.1, from coordinate 852,127,638 downwards.
CTTTCTTAGAACTTGCTGGAAAACTAAGTGGTTTCCCTAGTGAACCAGCAGGGGCTGTGGCTGCCATGTGCTTAGGCCTGTTTCTGTTTGCCACGTGTTGCATGCTATTTATATTTGCTCTGGAGCCTGCTAAAACCATGATGTTGTCACTTGCAAGCATACTTGTGTGTCTTTCTGTAATTTCATGGATTTGACAAATCTCAATGACTTTACTCAACATTAAATCACTGTCACAAAGCAAAATCTTTCCCACAGCAGTACTATTAATACTACACACAAGCCTGTCCTTTATCAACTCATGTTTTAATTCACCAAACCAACACAACTTAGCTTTATTTCTCAAGTCAGTAATATAAGCTGCAAATGTTTCCCCTGGTTTCTGATCTCTTGTGTAAAATAAATGCCTCTCTAATATAATATTTGTCTGGGGGTTGCACATTTCCCTGAATTTGCACTTCAAACACTTGGGGTCTTCCCTTGATTCAGCCTGTACAACAATATGATGATTTTCACCTTCTCCCTCATATACCGCTGGTGCATGCACAAACAAATACTCTCTTTTAGTAGCCTTTGACCCAGCCAGGTTTAGCAAAATGAATGCCCTGGTGCATGCATCTTTGTCAGAATAAGCTGCTTGTATAAAAATATTGTACTCTTGCTCAAATATTCTCCAATTCTCTGAAATATTCTGATCAAATACAAGTGGTGAGGGTTTTCGAAATCCATCTACCATATTAATAATTACCAGTGAGGAGTTTTGCAAATATGCACAAGCACAAACACACACACACACACACACACACACACACACACACACACACACACATACACATATGCCAAAAATTTAAGCCAGTATTTCTAACTTTGCCCAATGGCACAACAAGCTTCTAAATAACTGAACTTTGTGAAATCAGTCTCTCGGGCACTGTAACACTCTCAAAATTGCCATACAATGAAAGTAATTTATGATCATTTTAAGAAACATTTCAGATAACTGCACTGTGTGAATGAATTGGGAAATAGAAGCTCGGATTAAGAAACATTTAGAGGTAACTGAACTCTGCAAGTAAACAGTACATGGCATACTGAAACTTCCCCTAAATGGTGGTACTTTGCTAGATAATTCTTTACAGTGCAAGAAATGCTTTGTAATGGCTGCACTTTGTGGATAGACACACCCAGCACAAGAAACTTTTCTAAATGTCCGCACTTTGACTGTACTTCATGAAATAGTTGCCCTTTGCACACAAATAAACTCTTTAGAATACATGCACAGTAATAAGCAATCACTGTAAGCACTTTTACACACTTTGAGATACTTTCCCCGGGATTCATTAAACCCTACACGGAGTGTAAGAATGGTGCAGCAGCTGCTGCATGGAATATGGCTGCCGAGTGATTCAGTAATGGGTTCCCGGGACGTGCACGAGCGGTCCTATACTATTCCTAGATGGACACCACTGCCTAATGCTAATTACCTCATTTGCTGGTAAAAAACATGCAAATAAGATGAATTAGTGATTCAGCAAGCAGACAGGTGTCCGTGCAGGAATAGTGTAAGAAGCAGGAATGTGTTCAGTAACTAGCTGAACACATTTCTGCAAATTAGAAAAAGGAGGCATGACAGCTCAAAATAAAGCAGGTATTATATTTATTAGGCATGCCAGTGGGCAAATATATGGCCATTGGCATGATAAATAGTTTAAGCACTGGTCAGCAGCGTACAAATGGGATTGTGTTGAAAATAAAAGAAAAAGGGGAAAAATCAATTTTTATAGAAATCTGCATTTTACTATTATAGTCATTGGCATGCAGAATGAAAACAATACCAGGGAATAGTGGTTGCTAAGGGGAAAGGCCCAGTGTAAGTGTGGTAACTATGGAGTAAGGCAGTGGTGTATGCAAATAAGTGGATTTATACTGAATCACAAATTTCTTCTAAGTGTCAGACTACACCTCACCATGTAGGTGCTCTAACATCACCATGTAGACAGGAGGAGCAGCTAACATGAAAATGGGGTGAGTCATGCTTGCTGTAAGCACACTGGAGCTCAGAGGCCCATGTTTGCCCTTAGCTAAGCACAGCTAAGGAAGGGGGTGTGTCTGAGGCTGTTTTGTCTTATTCCATGAAATGCAGAGTCCCTTTACATCCAGGTGAGGGCCAGTCCTGCTTAAAAGTGTTTACTTTAGCTAAACGGGTGTGCGCAGGCCTAATACAAAAAAAAAAAACAGGAATAAAACTGCTTACATTTGAGCACCTGGTATGCACGGCACGCATCGGGGCTTAAACAGGGAGGAAATGGAAAGGGGAAATACCAGAAGGAAGGCAATCAAGGAGAACTACCATAGCTGGCAGGCGGAATGTCTCAGAATCAGCCAATTACACAGGCAGCAGCCCAGCACACTACTATAAACTATGCAAACACCTTTCAGTCTGGTTTTTACCACAAACTCTACACCACCGGTGTACACATTCGGGGGAATTTTAAACTTCCAAATCTAACAAAACATGTTAGGGGCTGCTGTTGCTTTGATATATCAGTATATGCTAGAGACTGAGGGTGGTGAGGAGGATAATGCTGACAACCAACTCAGACCAAGGAGGAGGAGAAGAGTGTTCAGACCCAGGGTAACCTACCAGGGGCTACATGATCTGGAGATAGTAGAGCACTACAGGGTGAACAGGGACATACGTCAGCAACTTGTTGAGCTGTACCAGCCTCACCTCAGACCCAGATCCAACAGAGGGGAACCCATCCCAGTGGATACCAAGGTATCAGTAGCCTTAAGAATATTAGCTACAGGTACTTTCCAAAGACCAACTGGGGATATCATGGGGGTCTCACAGGCATCTGCGTCCAGGATACTCCACCAGTTCCTGGATGCCATGCAACCACATGCCACTGAGCACATTTACTTCCCCAGCACCTGTGAGGAGAGGACCAGTAATATGCATCTCTTCCACCATGTAGCAAAATACACGGAGGTACTGGGTGCCATAGACTGCACGCACATCCACATCAAAGCACCACCCGGTGACTAGGGTAGGTTCTAGGGTCTATCTAAACTTCAGGGGCTCCACTCCATCAACTGCCAGGTCATGTGCGATGCCCAGGGCATTATCATGAATGTATGTGCTGGCAGCCCTGGAAGCTATCATGACTCCCACATCTGGCATTCGTCACAGTTGTACCAGGTGTTTGCCAGTGGGGACATCCCATATGGCCATTCTGGTGGGGGATGCTGGCTATGCATTGGAGCCGTAGCTGATGACACCCATCAGAAATGCACACACACCCACACAAGAATGCCATAATGAGGCACATGCCTCTGCCCCTGTAGGCAGATGGAGGCATGCCCAGTATGCCCTGTCCTTGCAAAGAGGCAATGCATAGCACATGCACTGACACTGTAGGGCCCCAGGGACTGACCTCTTTCTCTGACTTGCACACACAGTAAAATGAATGCCAAACATCACACCATCTATACCTTACCATGTATAGGAAGTGTACTGCGTGCATCTGACATAGTCAGCCCTCAAGCACCATCCTCACAACAGCCTCAGGCACAAGGTAAGTCAGTCTCCTTAACAAAATAAATGAATGGAGTGGAATGTTCTGATAGCATATCCATGGTATTGATTCAAGCATGCAAGGGGAATGGGGTGGCTTACTGGGACAGCAGCAGACAACTGACAGCTCTGTGGGACAGCAGGAAGTGTATTCCCAGTACTGGTCTACCCACACTATGCAGTACAACCCTAGTTGACAAATACCACTGCAATATATGTGGTGAGCCAAACAACTGGGGGGGGGTCATAGGTCACATGCATGGATGTCAAAGTGGGGGTCTCATACCCACCCCCAGCCTCACCCAGCAGATCAGCTGTAGAAAACCATACAGAAATGTCTGGTAAAGGCCCCCACATGGCGACATCAATGAAATCCCCACCTACAGATTTTACACAGTGATATCACAGCAGGTCTGGCAGTGGCTTTAAAACATAAGAACTCTGAAACTACAAATGTTTATGCCAGAACAATCTGATCTGTGGTTGATACTGTTATGCCTGTAGTCTCAAAGATAGGGCACACCACTATTCTAAATGGGACCAAAATAGCAAATATCTGACAGTTTCTGCAAATGTGAATTGTGTACAGATGTGTCATCCTCCCCATAGTCCCATAGAAATGCAGTAACATGTCCCTAGCCTTAAGCAACATCCATACGACAACTAGAGTGATGCCTCAACACAAACAGAAAGCAATTGTCAGTAACACCCACAGTCAACTTACTGGTGCCATCCCAGGGTTGTCCACTGCTTGCAGCCTGGGAACATATGATCATCAGAATGCACTGCCTTGCTACAGATGGCCTGCATCTGTCACACCTGGCCTACAGGCCTGTGGCACAATGCCCATGCCTCACCCACAGTGCCCTGTTAGGGAGTGTCATGGGGTCCATAACACCAACATAACACAGTCTACAAAATGCAAAGGAAGGCCATGCTGCTAACTGCTAGGAGAAAACCTGCCAGTGTCAGAGAGCCAGAAATCTGGACAAAGCCATGAATAATGGGGTGAAAAGGTCCAAAGAGAAGGACACCTTTGAAATACTGCTCTAATAATGTTATAAAGTTGATGGAATGATTGTAGTAGCATGGAATGTCTGATGGGTATGAAGTCTGAAATTGCAATGTCAACTGTCAGTAATATCTGACTTCAACCCTGAGTGACTTGCAAAATACTTTTCCTTGAAAACCATACTCTTTTGGGTAACCAACAAGATATATGAGTCATGAATGTGGACATTCTGTGATACTCTGTACAGTCAACAGGCAGAGCTAGGAGTCTAAACATGGGAATGCACTCATTGCAGGCAGTCCTAACCCTGGAAGATGTTGATATGTCTGTACACACAGAACCCTGACCCACAGCCATGGAAAGTAACACACCCTTCCCTGATCACTCATCCTATGCAACATCCTGACCCCAAAATGTGGCCATCCAAGCAAAATGAGGTGGGCCATATAGATATGTGAGACAAACACACATCTCCAGGCTGGTCAAACAGTCTGACACACACAACACCCTCCAAGTGCAGTCAACCTTTGAGAAGACCCCTATGCAAAGTACTGGTAGCTATAGGCAAACATATCGGATCCAGGACACCCCTGCACCCCAACATATCTTATCCCCAACAAATCTATCTGGAGTCTGCCTGTCATCCTGATCCTGTCTGACTTATATTACCCAACCATGGACTGGAAATCAGACCAGGCCAGAACAGAAATGCACAGAGATTCCACCATTGTAATATATCACCAAGGTGCTGGACCATTTCCACAGCTCCAGCAGTCAACTGCTCATAGGCACACTTCTCAACAGGCTGGATTGTGCAAGAATGCCTAGCATTTGGCTCATAAGTTTGGTGTGTGCATCATCCATCCTGTATTCCTCTGCTAAATCACTGTGATGATTTGAGGAGGTATGTCACAAGGTACTGAAACAATACATGACAGTGTCAAATGGCATATATGTCGGATGTCTGCTAAAACAAGCCCTGTAACCCTAGCAACCCATACATTACTGAGAGAAATAGTTACAATCACCATATGGCCCATTGTCTCCCTATTTTGATAGGCTATCTCCAGATATCCTGCACCAACAGGTTGAAAGGTATGGCTGTAGCACAAAACAAACTGAACTGGAGTACAACAATCCCTGGAATGGAGTCCCACATGAACTATAGAAGGTCACACTGGGCATGTTCATACTCTTAGGGATATGTCAGTAGAATCTAGGAATTAACAGCCCTTCCCCACCTAGTGTACTTCCCATTGCCCTACTTTAGCAGTCCTGAAGAAGTCTGTCACCATAGAAGTCCCTTTCATGAGGCCTCAGCCCTATAAGCTCTGTGGCATGTGCAATATGTGTGTAACACTGTAGTACAGATAACTAGTAGGTAGGAGTTCCAATCTCAGTCTTGGCAAATGTAAAAGTGTATGTATGTTTAAAAGTTAAAGCTTTTGGGTCCATTCAAACCCAGTACACTTCCCCTTTCCCTACTTTAGCAGTCCTGTAGATATCAGTCACCTTAGAAGTTCCTTTCATCAGGCCTCAGCCCTATAAGCTCTGTGGCTCGTGTGATAACTGTGTAACTTTATAGTACAAATAACTAATTAGATAGGAGTTCTAATCTCAGTCCTGGCAAATGTAAAAGTGTGTGTGTGTGTGTGTGTGTGTGTGTGTGTGTGTGTGTGTGTGTGTGTGTGTGTTTAGAATTTCAAGTTTTTGGGTCCATTCAAACCCACTACACTCCCCCTTTCTCTACTTTAGCAGTACTGCAGATATCAGTCACCTTAGAAGTCCCTTTCATCAGGGCTCAGCCCTATAATGTCTGTGGCATGTGTGTTAACTGCATAACATTATAGTACAAATAACTAGTTAGGTAGGAGTTCTAATCCCAGTTCTGGCAAGTGTATGTAGAAGTATGTATATATGTAGTTTTAAGTATTTTGTGGCCTCTCTCACCCAGTACATCACCCATTGCCATACTGTACAAGTGCTGGTGATATTCCTCACCTTAGAAGTACCTTTGGACAGCCTTCACTCTCTAAGCTCTGTGGCATGCGCAATAAATGCGTAACACTATAGTAGCAATAAATAGATAGGATGGGGCTCTAATCTCAGTCAGAGAAAGCGTGAGTGTGTGTGTGTGTGTGTGTGTGTGTGTGTGTGTGTGTGTGTGTGTGTGTGTGTGTGTGTGTGTGTGTGTGTGTGGGTGTGTGTGTGTGTGTGTGTGTGTGTGTGTGTGTGTGTGTGTGTGTGTGTGTGTGTGTGTGTGTACATTAATGTGTCTTAAAGTGTTTGTGATTGTGTAAACATGTGGGTGAAAGTAGTTGGTGGCTAGTCTCACCCAGTACAACTACCATTGCCATAACTTACAAGCACTGTAGATGTTATTCACTATATAAGTACCTTGGGACACTCCACAACCTATAAGCTCTGTGGTGTGTGTGGTAACTGCATAACTCTATAATACCAATAACCACATAGCTAGGGGTTCTAATATGGGTCCTGGCAAATGTGTGTCTGGCTGTATTATTGTGTATAAGTGTGTATATGTGTAGATTACAGTATTTTGTGGCCTTTCACACCCAGTACATCACCCATTGTCATAACTGGTGATGTCCCTTGCCTTAGAAGTACCTATGGACAAGTGTCACTCCATAACCTCTGTGGCATGTACGATAAATGCGTAACAATGTAGTAACAATAAATAGATAGGTAGGGGTACTAATCTTAGTCCTGGCAAATGTGTGTGAGAGAAAAGTATCTTGTGTTTGTGTGCAAACGACATCCATTGGATGGGCATGGATTCATATTTTATGCCATAGTACACACAGTACACATTCCTAAGTCTACTGTATGAGGTCCACTGTTCACATCAATTGTAGTGGTATCTGTAGACACTCTTCAGCCCTATAAGCCCTGTGCAACAGTATGGAATAGTATAGTATGAATAACAAGATAGGTTGGTCTGCTAATGTCAGTACTGGCAAGTGTGTGTGTGTGTGTGTGTGTGTGTGTGTGTGTGTGTGTGTGTGTGTGTGTGTGTGTGTGTGTGTGTGTGTGTGTGTGTGTGTGTGTGTGTTCATTGGTGTGTATAGCAGTGGTTGTGAGTGTGTAGATTTGTATGCGACACTATTATGAATATGATCACCTAGTACAGCCACCATTGCCTTACCCCACAAGGCCACGTGATGTTATTCAGTTTACAAGTACCTTGTAACACTCATCACACTAGTAGTCCTGTGCCACCTGCAATAACCACATAATAGTGTGATGAGTGCTACAAGGTATCACTCATCACACTAGTAGTTTTGTGCATCCTGCAATAACTGCATAATAGTGTAGTACCACAACTTGATGGATAGGGGTTCCAAACACAACACTGGCAACTGTGATCCTGTGCATGCATGTGTGTGTGTGTGAACAGTATTTTCTGTGTGTTTGGTCAACACAATATCCTCTGGAGTTGAGGGCATTGGCAATCTGAGATGTGTTCCACCCACCATATTTACCATTGTCCACTGTACTAGAGCTGATGTCAACCACCATAGACTGAGATACAACCCCTCAGCCATATAAGCTGTGAGGCACATGCAAGAACTGTTACACAGACCTGGGCAATGTGTGCAGATACAGCTGTACCCTGACAATGATGTGGTTGATGTGTTACTACATTGTCATACGGTTGGTGATGTCTGCAGGGTCACATCCTGCTGACACACAGACACCTGGAGCACAAATAGGATACAGTATGTAAGAACACATTCGCTTAGCGTTACTAACACCAATAATGCATCATAGCTGAAAAGGTACACACACACTCTGATGTGTATCCATTACAAATGCCAGATGACAGCACCTTACACAGCATTAAATAGCTACACTCTACTAAAGTCACCCTGTGCATCAGACCCATATAAGCATGTCCCTGCATCTATGGTATGGATGGCATGGGTGTGGCACAAGTATCATCATATGCACAGGGTGTTGTGTGGGTTTGCCAGAAGCTTAGGCTGGGCCACACAGTTGCCATCATGTGTGTGTGTGTGTTTGGGGGATATTTATTAAATGGGCAGTGCAGGGGTGGTGTGTGTGTGGAGGTGACTTTTCTGATGGTGATGTGTGTGTGTGTGTGTGTGTGTGTGTGTGTGTGTGTGTGTGTGTGTGTGTGTGTGTGTGTGTGTGTGTGTGTGTGTGTGTGTGTGTGTTTGTATGCACACAGTCACGCCATGTGGGTGCCCTACACAGGGGTATTTTGGACAGCTGTGAGCCGTACATGGCAGGGTGTACAGTTCACCGCCTCTGGCCATGGACATGGGACCTGGGCCTGCCGAGGGTATCACCGGCACCACCAGAGCTGAGTCCAGATGCAGTACTACTCCCCGCTGGTGACTAATGCCTGATGGATCCGCATCTCTGTTGGGGCTGACGAGGATCACGTGCCCGTGGCCTGCTGCATCATGGTGTGAACAGCACATCTCCTTCAGTAATGTTGGTAGTACTGCCAGCATAAGAATGTGATGATGCATGGCCATGTAGACCCTCAACTGATCCTGTTGCTGCCCTACAGCCACATGGCTGCTGGCCAGCATCTGCCAAATGCTCAAGCACAGATATTCCACAGTTGAGGAGTCCCAAGGTCTCCCTCCACCATCTATCCATAACCCCAGTATGCTCACAGATGGCTGCAGTGAGTCCATATTGCCACTGACACCAGGGACATGGTCATCCACCACCCTGCGTATATATCTGGTATTATGTTTATTACATACCTGTGTCCCCATGATAGCCCGAAACATGCATCTGGTGACTGCTGCCATGGCACTTGCAACAGGGTCATGATGGGCTATAATCCTCCTCTGAGCACCTCTACCCATCTGCCTTTGTGAGACCTCACCAGGACTCTGGCTATGCCTAGTACCTGCACCATAGTCACCACAGTAGCCTGTTCCATGCCACCACCTGCCAACTGTCCATTATCTGTGGCCATTGGTGATGGGGTATGTGTGGGCATTGTGGCTGTGCGCAGGGATGGGGTTGACAATAGTGGGATGCCAACCAATGGCACAGTATCATCCCCTGACAGCCCCACCTGTGCCTCAATATGAGTATCATCATGGTCAGATTCTGCAGAGACATCAGTATCAGAGTGAGAGGGACCACAGCCACAATGTCCACCTGTGAGGGAAAAACAACATATGTAAATTACTACTGGCACTATAAGGTTTGCTGGTATACATACACACACACACACACACACACACACACACACACACACACACACACACACACACACACACAGACAAGTGAGGTGCCTTAAAGGCATTATACAGACTTCACATTAGCCGACATGAGGCATTCACGACACACAGTCAGACAATAACATACACACTCTGGACGAACCCTCAGCATCATGCAGTGCAGCCCTTTCCAATTACCATTACTACTAATATACACCTCTGGAATATGTGAGTAGTGTTAATAGGTGATGGCTCTTCACCTAGCATACACTGCACACATTTAAATCATTGCTGTTCACCTGTATAGCAATGTAGCAACTCCTACAGAACATACCCCCCAACTGTACAGGGTTTTGCTGACTGTCTATATGTGTGGCTCATATGTTTGGTCTGTTCCTCATAACGCCTGTGTTTGTCTGATACATTATTGGGTTGGCCTGTGGATTGATGCCACTAAGTAATGTCCTAATCAGAGGTGCAGACCGCATAACCTGCAGTACATGTATTTTAAAACAAAGCCGGTTACTCAAACAACTTCCCAAGCTTACAGTGGATATAGTAAGGGTACACACACCTGTTAACATGCCAGGTTTTTGTGATATATCACATGAGACCTCCGAAATCATGTCATAACATTGCCATCATTTCATATGACATATAACATGTGCAATCCAACTGAAGAACATACACATCAGTTACAGGTAACATCTGATAACTGAAATAGGTACAATAGGCTGGTTGCATGAGTGTGCACACCCTTAAAGTAATACTCTATTAAAGCAACTTTTGATTTAACCACAGCATGCAGTCCTTTTGAGAAGGTGTCTATCAGCATGGCATATCTTGACTTGCCAATGTTTGCACACTCTCCCTTGCAGAAACACCTCCAACTATGTCAGATTGCCCTGTGCACTGCCCTCTTCAGGTCACTCTGCATACATCCTATTGGGCGTAGGCATGGGCTCTGGCTCAGCCAGTGCAGAACGTTGCATGTGTTCTGGTGAAGCCATCCTTTTGTTGATATGGATGTATGGTTTGGGCCATTGTTGTGTGGAAAGGTGGAATTCCTCACCATCCACAGCTATGTGGCAGACACTAGAACATTTTGGAGTCACAAGGAACCAGTGTTTGGAACTGTTCATAATCCCCTCTAACTTGGCTACAGCCCCAGTTCAAATTTCGGAACAGCAACCCCAAATCAGGACACTGCCATCACCATGCTTCACCATGGGGGTGGTGTTGTTGTGGTGATATTGTGCCAAACACACCTGTCAGAATTGTGGCCAAAGAGTACAACCATGGTCCCATATTACCGTAACACATTTTCCCACTTGCTTTTTGGAGACCTGGTGTATTGTTTTCAGACTTTCACCAGGCCTGGATATTGTTTGGTATGAGGAACTTCTGCCATCTTCCAACCCTACCCTATAGGCAGGATATATGGAGACCATGGAAGGTTGTTGTGACATTCAGTACACACCCAGTACTTGCTGGAGATTCCTGCTACTCCTTCACTCTTGCTGTAGGGCTCCTGACAGCCTCCCTGGCCAGTTTTAGTTTTGTATTCTCATAGACTTTGGTGGGATGTCTACTCCTTTGCAATGTTACTGTAGCATTATATTTTCACCACCTTTTGATGACTGTCTGCACTGTGTTCCATTGTATTTGCAATGTCTGTGGAAATGTTTTGGTACCCTTCTCCAGGCTGATACATCTCAAACATGTGGTCCCTTAGCAGCTTGGTCAGCTCTACGTGAACCATGGCTATTGTTGTAGCAGGCAACAGGGTATATGTTAGGATAATCCTGGTAGAACAGCTGACCATTAGCTGCTGTTAATAAAAGAGTCTATGTAATTGATAGCTGTTGTGTACCCAATAAGATGTACTGCTGTAGTTATATCGAAAGCTGCTTCAACACAGTACTAGCTTCAGCCTGTGCACACATATGCATCTAGGTTGTTGTACTATTGTTATGTGTCATTATTGTTCCCCTGATAGATTTGTTTGCTTTACAATTGAATTGCACAGGTTATAGGTCACAAGAAAGGTTGGCAGTATTTTGAACTTGTCTATTGTACTCTCATTTTTGTATATCACACATACCTGACATTCTAACAGGTGTGTACACCATTTATATGCACTGAATGCCACTAATTTCTGCAATATGACCCTAGTTTTGGGCCTTTGTCCTCCCATTTTGTCAGTCTTTGTCCAGGTGTCCTGCAATGACAAGTTGTGAGGTATGCTACAGATATGTAACATCTCCTGCAAATAGGCCCCTGTCATGAGCGCTGTGATGCAATGCAGTAAACACCACCACAGGTGAACATGCAGATATTGCCAAATGGCTGAGTGTAACACTTGTGTGCATGGTTACATGCATTAACTTTAGCATGCCTGAGGTACTGGTGAGCCACAACAGGCAAACCCCATGCCTACTAGGTTCACACTGATGTCCCATGTGCAGACTAGAGGGACCTATGTAGTTGTGAGGGAGAGGTATTGTCAGCAGATTCACATTAGGCATTGGTACAAGATGAATGCTACATTTCTGCAGAGGTACAGTACACACTATGATATTACACAATTTGCTGTCCTTCACCATAGATGTGCACTTGTGTGCAGTACTACACCCCACTCACTAATCCATTTTGCACTGACATATGCATCTAGAGACTCTGTAGAAGACAGTTTAAATGCTACCTCATTACATTGATGTGCACTTTGGCCTTACCTGGATGCTCCTCACCTGTTGCCTAGGTGCCACCCACCTACACAACTGCTGTTTCCCGTGTTTGAGTTTGTGTGGGGGCTACCCCAAGGTTGGCAAGGAGCTTCTCTGTCTCTGTAAGTGGGGCCTGTGTGGCTGGCCCCCCCACTGGTAGCAGTACAGTCCCTCACTACAGCAGTAGCCCTTTGCTGGGCACAACATATCAGTTTAGTTGCTCTATGCCTGACCTGATCATATGTGCATCCATGGTGGCCCAACACATTCACTCTGTGGACGATCTCATCTGACAGGGGAGTCTGCTCCTGCAGATTTTGCCGGCTACAGCCATAAAGGATGGCATAGTTTAAGATTACAGCTTCTGTGATGGCTGCTGTCTCCGCATCAGTGTAAGGCTGTTGCCACTGGATGGCACCTGGAAGACATACACAGGGAAACACATCACAGGAACTCAGACATTGCCCAGAGTTCTTTACAGAGCCAGCACATGCATATGGACTATTATTACCTAGCAGGACTGTATGAACATGCATTGCACTCCTGGTCCTGATGTGCCATGTTCCCCCCTATTGAGGGCCAGTACATTGCATAAACCACCATTCATCATTCACGTTTGTGTAGAGGGATGATAGTGGCCATGTTCCTTGCAGATGGGATGTCAACAGTGCTCAGGCTTTGCTTGCATACAGTGTGTAATGACGCTGGAAGCATATGTCTGGGTTCATGTAGGATGCAAACAGCAATGTTATCAGGCCCTGAGGGGGCTTGCTTTTGTTAACTTGGATTAGGCAGTTTGCACCTGATCCATGATGATGAGTGAGGGGTGCATGTGCTGTGCATATCCACCTATACTGATGGTGATCCAGGGTGGTGATGTTTGCCCTAAACCTGTCTGCAGCAGGTTGGCTGTAGCTATGGTGTGTGTGTGTGTATGTGCTGTGATTGATCACCATTACAGGGTGGGTTGGGTTGGTGCCTCTGAGACTGCAGACATAGGTGAATATGGCCATGTGATTGCCCTTAGTGGATGTGTCCAATTTATACTCATAGTTAGCCTTACAGTAATCCACCTATGACCTGTGACCTAATATGCTCACTCATACAAAGGTTGACATGCCGCCCAGTTGGTGTCTGCTCCTACTTTGCCCTGTACAACCAATATAGCATTACATTATGTGTTTGGTGCATTGCTGCTGTCCAGCAAACGGGTTTTATCTACTTTGGTGGAGGCAGGTTTTACAAGTAAGGTATTGCTGAGGCCATATAGCGATGTGGGTAGTCATATATCTGTTTGTAGTAGGCATGGACACAGGGTCAGAACACAGTTGGCCACCTCTACAACTTCAATGTGATACTCATGCTTATTATACTACCCATATCTGTGTCAGGGCAATGACACCACCAGTAGCTGTAGAGGTGTAACTCTGTTGGATGCACAGAAACTAAGGTTACACATGTGTACAACATGTACAGCTTATTCATCTGACATTTTGCATCCCATGTCAGTTGTTTTGAGGCAGCCAGGTACACCTACCAATACATACATATGCACAGGTAATACCTGCTAAACATTTCTGTACTCTCAGTATGGCACATTGTAATGACAGTCTTGCTGCTCAAGTCAGTCATGTCAACCCATTAGGGCAGAACATCTGTAGGGCAACACACATACATGGTGGGTTATGGGCCACAATTAGTGACACTTTCTTCATTTTGCTGTAGCACGCATATGTCATTTGATAGTGCAGTAACCTTTGCATTCACAGGCATTCCCTGGAGGATGTCTGATGCTCATATGCCAGGCAGAGAGGTGAAAGGCTAGGTGTGTGGTAGTGAGGGTAGGAACCGTTAATGTTGTGAGTATGACTGGTATGGGGACAGAGCTAGCTGATATGCTGGACAAAGGAAAGGTGGATATATTGTGTGTGTCAGAGACCAGATGGAAGGGGTATATAGCTGTGTGTATTGGAGTCAGGTACAAATAGTTCTATCATAGTGTGTATGGGAGGGGAAATGGTGTAGGGGTTAACCTGAAGGAACATTATGCCAAGAGTGTTTGTGGAGGTGATAAGAGTGTCGGGTAGAGTGATGTTCAGGAAGCTGGGAATTGATGGTGTAATGTTACCAGTTGTTATTGCATATGCTCCACTAATTGCATGTGTGATGGATGAGGCAGGCGTACTTTGGTGTGGTTGGATGAAGTGGTGATGCGTGTACCCAAGGGTGAATGAGTGGAGACTGGAGCAGATTGCAATGGGCATGTCGGTGAAGGGGACAGAGGGGATGCAGAATTGATGTGTAGGTATGGTGTTAAGCAAAGGAATGCAGTAGGTGAGATGGTGGTAGAGTTTGCAACAGAGGTTGGACATGGGTGTGGTGAATACATAGTTTTACAAGACCGAGGGGCATAGGGTGACATACAAGAGTGGAAGAAGATGCAACCAGGTGGATTATCTCCTATGCAGGTGGGCCTGTTTGAAGGGGATTGGTAACTGTAAAGTCTTGACAGGGGAAAGTGTAGTTAGTCAGCATGGAAGGTTCGTCTGTGGGATGAAGTTGGTGATCAAGAAGAGGGGGAGTAATGTCAGGGCAGCATCAGGGATCAAATGGTGGGTACTGAGAAAGGGTGATTGTGAGCGTGAGTTCAGGGAAGAGTTAAAACAGGCAGTGGAGGCAGTGAAGAGTTAGCAAATATCTGGGTAACTACATCTGAGTTAGTAAGGGAGATGAGTAGAACAGGGCTTGGTGTGACATCTGCACAGAGGAAGGAGGACAAGGAGACCTGGTGGTGGCATGAGGAAGTACAGGGGAGTATACAGAGAAAGGCTGGCCAAGGTGAAGTGAGATTGTCAGACAGATGAAGAAAGTAGACAGGTGTATAGGGAGATGGGATGCATGGCAAAGGCTGAGGATTTGGATAGGGCAAGGTTGGACACCAAGGATGGAGAATAAGACCTGTACCAATTGGCTTGACAGAGGCATGTAGCTAGGAAAGATGTGCAGCAGATAAGGCTGAGAAAGGATAATGGTAGAAGTGAACTCACTAGCGAGGAGAGTGTGTCGAGCAGGTGGAAACAGTACTTTGATGAGCTGTTGAATGAAGAGATTGAGAGAGTGAGAAGGTTGGATGATGTTGGTATGGTGAATCAGGATGTGCAACAGATTATCAAGGGGGAAGTAAGGATAGCTACGAAGAGGTTTAAGAATGTAAAGGCTATTGGTCCAGATGACATACCTGTGAAAGCATGGATGTGTTTAGGACAAATGGCAGTGGTCTTTTTAACCGGATTGTTTACTGTAATCTAGGAAAGTGAGAGGATGTGTGAGGAGTGGTTAAAATGTGTTTTGGTACTGATTATGATAATAAGGGTGGTGTGCAGAGCTGTAGTAACTAAAGAGAGATAACACTGATCAGTCACAGAATGAGGTAATGGTAAAGGGTGGTGGAAGCTAGGCTAAGAAGGGAGGTGAGGATTACCGATCAGCAGCATAGTTTCATGTCAGGAAAGAGCAGTACAGATGTGATGTTTGGTCTGAGTGTATTAATGGGGACATGCAGAGAAGGTTGGACCTATCTGAGTTGTGTTTTTGTGGCCTTAGAGACAGCATATGACAGGATGCCTAGAGAGGAGTTGTTGTATTGTATAAGGTAGTCAGGAGTGGCGGAGGAATCCTTAGGATTGCTACATGATATGTACAAGGTTAGTGTGACAACAGTGAGTTCTGCATTGGGAGTGACAGGTGTGTTTAAGGTGGAGGTGGGAGTAGATCAGGGATCAGCTATGAGCCCTTTCTTATTTGCAGTGGAGATGAACATGTTGACAGACATGATTATACAGGAATCCCCCTAGACTGTACTGTTTGCAGATGACATTGTGGTCTGTAGGGAGAGGAGGAACAGGTTGGGGAGACCCTGGAGATGTGGAGGTATGGTCTAGAGAAGAATGATGGTCAGCAGGACTAAGATGGAATATATGTGTGTGAATGCGATGGAGGATGAAGGAATGGTGAGGATGCAGGGAGTACAGTTTTCAAAGGCAGATAAGTGTGAATACTTGGGAACAACAGTTCAGAGTAATGGCAAGTGTGGGGGAGAGGTGATGACATGAGTATGGGCAGGACATGGGTGGTGGGGAAGAGTGTCATGTATGATGTGTGACAGACAAGTACCATTAAGAGTGAAAGGGAAGGTCTACAAGAGGGTAGTGAAACCAGCTATGTTATATGGGTTGGAGACATTGGCACTGAAAAAAAGAGGAGCAAGTCAGAGCTGGACGTAGCAGAGTTACTGATGGTATGATTTGCACTGGGTGTGGCCTAGCAATTTCACAGTCAGTATTGTGCAACACACAGTCCAGTAGTGGTCGTATGTGACCCATCCTTTCCTGGGGTGACTCAGGGCCCTGAGCTGTGTTTTATGTCGCTGCAGACATATACATTTTCTATGGCCATAGGTTCTACTCAGCAATATATCAGTACAGCATGTGTTGTTAAGACATAATATTGTCTGAACTTCCTATTTTCCACTTTTACATGCCCCCTACTACATTCCATTACAGGCTTAATTGTTAGACATAGGTGTGTTTTTTTGTTTTCAGTTCAGTTGGTATACTTCATCAGTCTCAGTGTGTGTGTGTGTGTGTGTGTGTGTGTGTGTGTGTGTGTGTGTGTGTGTGTGTGTGTGTGTGTGTGTCTCTCTCTCTCTCTGAGACAGATGTAGGGTATACATCTGTTTTGTATAGGCAGCATCTTAGCTTTAGTAAGTAATACTCATGAGCAGGTGATGGCCTGTGCACCAACTGGAGTCCCCCACTTGCTAATTGTATGTGGAACAGCTGTGGTATCATTCTCATACTCGATAGCATGGAAACCCATTCCTATAACTGAGTACTTCATGTGGGCGTTGCCCTTTTTCCTTGCCTGGAAGGAGTACTTCACGGAGGTTTGTGGTGAACAGCATCACAGAGTGTAGTTGGGAATACATCTTACAACAAGCACCGTGGAGACAGCCCAACAAACTGGGGGAGAATGTTCCAGACATAGAGACAGAATGCAAGTATTGCTGTTATACAGTTGAATTAATGCTGGTTTGACAGGGTTTGTGTGGATATGGCTGCTCTGCCTGAATTTAAGTCTGATAGTGTTATGTGGTTGATATAACTCTCAACTGTAGGGCTATCCACAGACTGGCCAGAGTTTGGACTCTTATATTTGATGTGCTACTCACACATCTTTTGGCCTTGGAAATTCAGTAGCATACTCTGAGGATTGCAGTCAGTAAATGGTAACATCCATGTGTGTTTCTGACTTCATATCCCTCAGAACAGATATGTTACAAAAACCCTGTTACACCAGCAACTTTCTCAGTTTATGACAGCAATATGTCAATAATGGCCCTGTGTTTGAGCCTCTGCCCCCAAGTATGTCAGGCTTTGTCCAGATGTCATGCTGTAAGTGGTGTATAGGTATAGTATATCATTATATAGTGACTTCATTCCAGATATCATCCCAGTGATGTATCAGACTGCCAGACATGTTACGTGTTGAAGGCCTTATATATGAGGATGAAGCCTGGACATTCTGTGGGACTCTATACAGTTGAGAGGACTGTGTACTTCTGGAAATTGTTAACAGACTGTCAGGATTGTGTAGCAGTCTATTGTAAATGTGTTATTTGGCCTGTGTAGGGAGGGTGGGTAGATGTAAGTGTTGAGGGTCCTTTTCTATCTGACTTTACATGCTGCTCCAATTTCTGGTGCTCTATCAGCTGTATATGTTTGTAGGGGCAGACTAAGACATGTCCTATTCCACAGTCAGGCATAAGACTACACTGTGAATTGGTCCAGTATATATAGCGGTAGTGTGTGAGTGGCAAACATGCTGATGATTTTGTTCACACAGTCCATATACTGTACTGTCCCTGTGGCTTACCAGTATGTCACTTTGAATGTGGTGAGACTGGTTCTGGGTATGCACTTTCACGCTGATGTCTTTTGGTCAGTGCTATTACATCCCTGTACTGCCTGATATATTTGCAATTACATGTGTATTCCCCCATAGTAAAATTGGGTTTGTGCTGTGTCAGTCTGCCTGTAATTTAGACAGTACTTGGTGACATGCCTAGCAGCTCAGCGTAGTTTCCCTTCTGTGATGTTATGTCCGGATATTTATCAGATGTACTGTTGCCTGGCCCCATACATGTTGTGTATGTCTGACACATCAGTGGGATGATGTAAAGATTTATGTCAGTGAGTACTGGGGAGTAATTTGGTTTTAGACTTGGGCTATTCCAGTCAATATATGGTACAACAGACAGGAGGGTGTTACTGCATCAACTGTGTCACCTTATATACTCCAGCATTTAGGATATGTTCCCTGTTTCGTGGCTTTACACCCTCCCCCGGGTCAGGCTTGGTTCAGATTTGTTGCACTAAAGATTTCTGAGCATACCTTTCGACAGGCCAGATTGTTTCAGACTGTCCAGGATTATTGCTCATATGTATGTTCTGTTCCACAGAATCATTAATTTCATTTCTGTGGTAAATCACTGTGATGATGTGAGAATTTCTGTCTGTAAATGATGACATAAATTTCAGTTTCAGAACTCACATTCGTCTGAACATGTATGCTGACATGAACCCTGTTACTGTAGCAACATTCTACATTTATAACTGCATTACGTACATTATGTCCCTGCTCTTGGACCATTGTCCCCCCATTTTGACAGCCTTTGTCCAGACTTATTGCACTAAGAGGTGTAGAAGTATGGTGCTGGGTATGACTCCACTACCTGTTATGGGCATATATATATATATATATATATATATACATATATATTTATTTATTTATTTATTTATATATATATATATATATATATATATATATATATATATTTTTTTTTTTCTTTCTTTCTTTTAGATATATCTATACTGAGATATATATATATATATATATATATATATATATATATATATATATATAGCTAGATAGATATTCCTTTTTTGATATCTATACATATGTTTATATAACAATATATATGTATATATTCGATACGTATTTGTTTTATAAATAGGAAATGCTGGAGGGACAGATTCATAACCCAGAGGCTCCCTTCACTCTGGAATAAAATCCCAGTCCAGGTTAGGCAGAGTCCCTCATTGACTCTCTTCAAGAGGAATCTTGATGAGTGGATGGGAGATCGTAGGTTTACCCCGGGTATCACTTCTGTGTCACTGTTAGACAGAGGCACAGTATACTAACCCCGAAAAAGGGCATAGCAAAATAAATTTAAAATGGGTGGCAAAAGCCAAACATTCTGGCTAGGCTTATAAATGCCCTAGGGCAGATAGCCTAGTATGAACCTATGAACCTATGAACCTGTATATATATATATATATATATATATATATACATATATATATATATATATATATATATATATATAGATATATATCTTTATTTTTTTTGATATATTTATATATATATATATATATATATATATATATATATATATATATATATATAATATATATATATATATATATAATATATATTTATATATATATATATATATATATATATAATATATATATATATATATATATTCTTTGATATCTATACATGTTTATATAACAATATATATGTATATATTCTATACGTATGTGTTTTATATGTATAGCTCCATATATGTGATGTATATGCTTTTTTAATATTGATCTATCACCATACAAATCTATATGTGTATATTTATATATCCTAAGAATGAATGATTTCACAGTGTTTGTCCCCTACTATTCTATACCTGCACTGAATGATACATTTGAAAAAACAGCATTCATTATTATAGCACTGATAGTGTAGTGGTAAATTGCTCCTACTGTGGTGTACAGGGTCCTGCATCCAAGACTTGGCATGGTTGATTATTTTGTTGCTGGGCAGAACAATGGTTGATGGAGACAGGATGATTAAGGCAGTTTTAAGCAGTTGTAAGTGGGTTTGCATGGGTTTGCGTGATGGTAAGCGATGCCAACACATGGTTAAATGGGAAACTGCTTAATCTGTGTAGGCATCGCTTAGCATCGCTCAAACTCGTTTACTGCCAATTACTGCTGCTTACTGCTACTTAACCCCACGCTAATTTCTTTAAAAGAAAAGAAAAAAGGGGTGATAGGAAAGTGGTGAAAAAGGGGGCAGGCAGAGGGAAAGCAATATGAAAAATAGCTAGGGATGTGCAGGAAGGGTGTAGAGAAGTTCCATAGCTGTCCATTTCTGAAACAGCAACAGTTGTGCATTTGTACAGAATTTGGAGGTGAATTTGGACACTCAAACTACTGAGAGAGGGCTGAGGACAACAATAATGTGTTGTTAAGCCCATTAGACCAGGTTACATGTGTCCAGTGGACATGTGTGCAAAATGGACAGCTATATATGGGTTGACTTTTTTGTGGGAACAGTTTGCCCCTTTTTTTAATAAGGTGAGAGTGGGAATTTGGGGAAGGATAGTAGGTATATTTGGGAAGGTAGGTTGGGTAGGAAGACAGACAAGACAAACAAGAGAGCAGACGGGGTAGTATATGACACATGTGGGGGGTAAAAACCTTGGACAGGGAGGGTGGTTGGGAATCGGATGCCCATGAGCCTCCAAATGGATACAGTGGGACTGAGGTCCCCACCCATGGGTAGTTACCACTGCATCTTCACAGCCCCAAAGGTGGCTGTGCTGGGGGCTGAGCAGGAGGGGCAGGCTGACTCTCAAGATGCACTATGTGGCCCTCAATCTGGCATAGCTGATCTCTGAATACCTTTCAAAGCTTGCTACTTATCAATCCCTGGATCTGACAATGGGTGACATTTTCCTGTCCATGCCTTCTTCCGGGGGGGGATGTGCCCCATCCCCTGTGGTGGTTCCACCCAAAGGTAGTGCAGGACCAGAAAATGAGGAGGTCCCAGGTTGGGTCCCAGATGTGCTGAGGCCTGGTACCATGGCCAGTTGAGGCACTACAGGTAGATCCATTGGGATCAGCCTTCCCAGACATGCTATGGTGTTAAGGTTTTACAACATATGTTGGTTAGTCATGAACAACACATTCCAGGATTAGTTATAACAGCATGCATGGGTGTTTCTATTAACCCAAAACAACAGATATGAAACAATTGCATAGCAAGCAGAACACATGCATATATGGAACCACAGTGAACATTATGACAGCATGCAGGTTACATTGATAGCAACATGCCACCAATGATAGTATTAAAAGAGAAAACATTAATAATCAAATGTTTAAATATTTGTAGAACAATAGGACATGTCCCAACAGTAGGTTTTGTGAAAAACATATCCATTGATTTATGAGTTTAGATTATTCGTGCAGCTAGGGTGGGAGAGCGAGAGAGATGTCAATTAACAACTGTATAGGATTCAATTGCTCACAACTTTAATGATCATTGTGCTAATCATTACTCTCCGGGTATTACCTCACTTTACATCGACCTATGGCCTTGGGTTGGGCAGTGGTATTTTTGTACTCAGGGTATAATTACAGCCTTCTTACAACTCATTTATACTTTTTCTTACCTGGCAGACCCATGGAGGAAATTACTGTTAATGCTACCCATATTCACATAGTCAAGGTTACGTAAGTGCACTCATACTGTGTGTGTGTGTGTGTGTGTGTGTGTGTGTGTGTGTGTGTGTGTGTGTGTGTGTGTGTGTGTGTGTGTGTGTGTGTGTGTGTGTGTGTGTGTGTGTGTGTGTGTACTACTGCCATACTCCACCTTGATTTCTATCAGTCTCCCTGGGTGATGGCAGCAGTGACTACTAGTTGTGACAGCTCACACTTGAGGGCCATTTCTTGGAGGAGACTACTTGGTGTATGTACTTATCTTGCTGTCATTTGCAGCCTTGGGGTTGGACAGTGGGTGTTGTACACAGTGCATAATTACAGCCTTCTTACAGCTCATTTATACATTTTCCTACCTGGCGGACCTGTGGAAGAAATTTCTGTTAACAATACCTTACTGTTTCTACACATATTCACATATTCTTGGGTGAGATTATGCATACAGCTTAATACCAGTCCCGGGATTTGAACCGTGCCTGTTTGTGCAAAAAATGTACAACAAGGTTGTGTTTCATCACAACAAGCTATTGGGGAACTGCTGTTTCTTTTTTGACTGTTTTCTGTATAATACTCTCTTGTTTGGACAATCTGCTTTGTAATTCTGACATTCATGCATGGTAGATAGTTCTTATACTGTGTATTCATACCTTCACATATTACAGTATGGAAAGCAATGGTTAACACAACATTACTATTCAGGGATCATATCTTGGTGCATAGAACATTTCTTATAGTTAATCTGTTTTACAACTCCACAATCTTTGTTAGATGAGCCTCAATTAATGCTGTCAGAGCCATAGTTTCTGTTCAGAACCGGTACACATTCAGATTCATACTACCACATAGCAAAGTAAACACAACAGTATGGGCTTTTGATTTTTATTGACAGGTACTGACACTTTAATTGATATATATCCTGTATGTCAGCATTACTCTGCTAAAGTCTCATTTATTCAGTACAATCAATACACATTTCTAACTACTGGCAGCCTTTCTGTTTATTTTCCCTGACTACTGCAAGCTAGATTTGTACTCACCAGCCCCATAATGCAGCCTTAGTAGCCTGCTGGCATGGGTGTCCATGTTCGCAGCCCTCTCATCTGCAGTTGTACAGGAGATAGAGAACCATTTATGCATACCTATCCATCTGATACTTAGGCTAGACTTTGTTACACAATAAATTATACTAATACTTACACACTGCTGGGGCAGTCTGTGCCCAAGCATCTTGGATCCACTGGTCCTAATGGTGCTGGACCTGCTCACCAGTCCAAGGGATATCAGTAGCACTGGTGAGGTCATGTGCAAGACAGTCCCAGGCCTCTGCTTTATATTGGGAGCTCTGGTACTGGTCCTGCAGCAGTCTCCCTTCATGGTGTTTTACAAGGAGTCCAACCATGACCCTGGACTCCTGAATGCCCCAACGCTGCACCCAAAAGCATACACCTTCACCAACACCAGCCATAGTGGATGCAGTGATCAGCTACAACTGGTTATAATTGAATTCCTGCCTGCGGGGTTTAAATAAGGCTGTATTCCTGCCCTTTGCCCTGATTGCCCGAGTTTGAATATGCTGAGCTAAGCAAAGTGATGGACAAACCTGCTTAACATAGATAAGCATTTCTTAAAGAGGTAGATGCAAAGCATTGCTTACCAGTGCACATATTTGCTTAGCTACGCTAATTATTGCTAAGCAAACAAATTTAAGCAATGCTTACTCCGGCTAAGCATAGCTGAGCACAATTTAGTGTTGTTCAGCTTTCATTTTATGGACTATCAGGAATGTGAGGTTGATTCCTTCTTAATGACATTCTTAATGACATCTTATGATATGTATGTTTCCCTTCCATAATATCCCCCTATGTGCTTTCATTACATTATATTCTTTTGTGGCTATACTGAACAGGACACTTGTATTTATATGGGGGTTTCACATCTTTACTACACTGACACCTCATATTTGGACCTGCTACACTACCCTGGTTAACAAATATATATTATTCACTACCTATTTATGAAAAAAGATACTTTTAGTGCTATATTCACATATAAAAATGAATAGACTGCATTGGGGCTCAAACCACAAATGGCTGCATACTAAGCAAAAGCTCTAACCACTACACTATTTCACTTTGACAAGTTTAGCTGTATATTTCTATTTAGCGCCTTCGGATGTTTAAGCTATGCTATACACAGCTGCATGACACACACACCCACTCAGCTTCGCTTAAACTTTAGTGGGGATGGAAAAAAAAATATTTATTTTATTTATATTAGTTTAGGGATGTGCACATAGCTAACAGTCATACCTCTCCACCTCTGACAGCATACAGTGTGGAAGAAGCCTAACATGATGGGAGGGCAAAGAGGACAGGTTTTTAAATATTGCTCTTACAAACTTGGGAAGGAAGACTAATAGGTTTTGCATTAGCATGACTTACTTGGAGGATGTGGGGTCTTACACTCATATGTTTGTCATTATTTAATGACTTCAAGCCTCAGCTCTTTGCCAGGATACAAATCTGGACATTCTGCAGATATTTGTTCAGTTGGGGGTATGCTGACTGTCTCCGCGGACACTGTTTTCTTTTCAAAGTGCTGTATGGCACTTCCTGAGTGCAGTGGGTGTGTTTACTGTGCAAGCAATGTTCTGACATGCCCCCTGCACTCTGACATGGATTATGTCTGTGTAGAGAATACATCAGCGCGTCTTCATGAATATGCGAGGCTCGCTGCTGTTCTACACGAGTATGATCTGCTCCGTGCAGGAATAGCACTATTCCTGCATGGAGTTTAATGAATCCAGTGGTTATGTTATGCCCTTGAGATAAAACAAAGTTGTAGTTATGCCAAAACACAGCACTTTGCCAAAAAACATGCAGTTTTCTTGCTTTATTTATACTTAATGTGCCCTTTTTTGCCCTTATTATATTCACTTTGCTCGTTTAATCTCTTTTCATGCCCATTGTACTTTTTTGTGCTCGTTTTACTCTAAATATGCCTGTTTTGCTTTAAACACACTCATTTTGCTTTAAACATATTCATTTTGCTTTTCTGATAATCATTTTATCAAATATCTAATCTTAAATGTTTCACTTAATTAATAAACCTTTTGTGCCTCTCACTTGTTTAATAATGTGGATTGTGCCCTTGTAATGCTCCATTTTATCATTTTTATAAAATGAACTGTTTGTGCAAGTTTTCATTACCTTTGGTTCTTTTCTGGCTCTTTTATGTGCTCATTTCTCTTAGTTCTCTTTCATGCTTATGTCTCTTAGTTTACCTTCACTGTTATCTCTGCACTTCGTGGCTTTGAATATCAATCTCTGGAATCCCAGTTCTGACAACACTCGTTCATCTAGTCAGGATTTAAAAGACAATTCTTTGTGGGTTCTGTTCAAGCAGCTCATGTACAAACACATCATGGTTGAAGCTTATTAACTTTAACTTAAGTAACTTATATACAAACTAGCTACATGCAGTCTTACATGCTCACTCTCTGGCTCCACTTTCAAAATGGCAGTAGGTATAGCACACGCCTAATATTTATATATGCATGTTCAGTCATTGCAATGCTTCTTAAAGACACAGCACACACTATGTTCTACACTAGTCATGTTAGGAGGCACTCCATCATGAGATGGTGACATCCAGCTGTTATTGCAATTTGGATGAAAGAAGCCTCTGCAACTGATGCTGGGAGATGATAGAAGAACCAGCTAGTACACAGTCATAAGAGGAACCTCCACCTCCCCTCTTGAGAAGTGACCACAGAGGCCACCAGTGATCACTCCAGGTAAACTTCAGTAGGGTGAACTCCAACCGCCTGCCAAGATTCAGACCTGGCGATTACTAGTGAACCAGCACCAGAGACACTGGCTGGCTTATGCTGAGGTAACTGCCATCACTCCTCTAATTCACCACAACAGGACATGCAGAAGGATGAGAAAAAGAGACAACACTAGTACACAGATATGGTAGACATATCATGAAAGTTACACACTGTGGTGCCACACATAACATAGGTACGCTCTCATAGCAGAGTCACTCCTGCCTTCTGCGATATTCTGCCATGTTCATTTCTTGCTTCCTGGCCACTGTAAAAGAAAGCCTGTCTACCTTGATGCACAGGTAGAAGTGGTAATACAAAAATAAAATACAAAAATGCTTAAAATATCTGGTGGTTTCCCTTATCCTGTGCCTTCCATTAATGAAGCAAGTGTGGGTGGAGACACCACAGGCCACATGAATAACGTCAGCACTGTTCATCAGACTGGGTGACACACCATCCTGACAAGCTCATGACAGGCATCCACCTTGCAGAGAAACATTAATTCTGCCTACAAACAACAGGGAGTGCGTAAAGATCAAAGTTTATCCTGTTAGAAATAGGATATTTGGGATGTGTATGTGATTTTAATCAGCTTTGTTAGCAGATCACAATAAAACAACTGGCAGCATTGACTGTGTGTGGGGGAGGTGGAGGAGGGAATCTGTTTTTGACTGGAAGCGTTAACAGTCAGAAAGCAGTTGTTAAGGGGAGTTCTGTGTATGAAAAGAAGTATATTCCAGGCAAAAATTAAATTGTGCATATTACATTTTTTCTGTTCTATCATTTGTACACAGACAAAGGAGATGAACACTATCAGAAAAGGATTTCTTTGAATTAAGTCTTTGAGTAAAATAAGCTGATATACTTCAGATAAAAAATCATTGATATTTTTAACTTCCAGACTGTTTTTGTCATATTTCCACAGTCAGAGAAGGTGAACCCTCACAGAAAGGGGTCATGTTCAAGTAACATTCTGTGTTTGAAATAAGCTGAAATAAATGTTCTGTATGTTTTATTTCCAAACAGATTTTGTGACTTTTTTACAGACAAGTGAGAGTTCCTTGTCAGAAATTGATTTTTTGGGATATGATACATCTGATGATCCTTAATGGAATTAATAAGGTCTAATTAGTCATACATAATGTACTAGACTTCTATGAAAGGGTTTTATGTGAATGGCATACAAACTCGATACAACCATGAAACAATTGTGCCTCCTGAACCCCATGAGCAATACAGCTACCTCCAATACTACCAAAACTTGGTGTTAAGTAATAAATCTAAATTCTTACCAGCACTGTCTTACACTCAAGAGGGATAGAAAAAAACCTAGCAGATGCCATCTACCTCACTTCAGCAAGGTCTTTGATTCAGAACAGCAACTGATCAAGCTAGAGTGTCTGCAGTTTGTAACAGATTAGTTTAGAGGATAGAAAAGTGACTGAAATGAAGGGCACATAAAGTTGTAGTGACAAAATTCTCTGAGGACAGAATAGTGTCTAGTGATACGCCACAAAGGATCAGTTCTGAGACCAGTGATTTTTGTCATGTTGTCAAAGCTGACAGTGGGGACTGAAACAGAATCAGTATCAGTGGAAATGACACTAAAATAAGATGGTGGCTAGAGATGGAGGTCTAAGACTGGAAAAGCATTTGAAAAGATTAGTGGACTGAGTAGAAAGTTGTTAGCTGAAATTTAAAGTAAAGAAGTGCAACATTTTGCACATTGTGTATGATAGCTTTTTCATAGAATATAGACTGCAGGGTGCCTTTAGGACACTTGATAAGGAAAAGATTTCTATCAGATCTATTACATATTCACAAGTCCAATGGTATCATAAACATCCACTCAAGAGATCGTAATCTCCTTTGCAAAATAAATAGGACATATTGGTGGAATAGGTTTGTGTCACAGAGAATACTGCTTTATGAAACAGTCTTCTGCTTCACATAAAGCAATATACTTTTCTTTTCTTCTCTATTCAAACATAATTTAGATGAATGGATGAGGAATTGCAAATTCATCCTGGTTTAGCACCCCTGTCCTTAAGGATAAATGAAACATGTAAATGTCCCAACATAGCTTAGTTTGTCCCATCTCTCTGGTTATAGGCTAAAATATACCATGGGAATGTAAAATTAGGCTTCTTAAGATCCTCACAGATCAATAGCCCAGTAGGTACCTATGACCCTATGAACCTACATTCCAAGGGCTATAATCATGATCTGCAGAATACCAGACATTAAAGTGCAAATCTAGACACTCCAGTTGTATAGCGAGAGATAAAGCCCTGACTATTGCCCAGCTGACTCAGGTTTGATTAGTGGTTAAGATGAATGACACAGTGGCAGAGAAGGATGGGCATTACCATCCCTGGAAAAGTGGGCAGTCTGGTGAGTGTCTCCTCCCATGATTCCTGGTGGACATTCCTGTTGGGAGGTGTGGACTAGTGAGGAGAGAGGGTGGAGATATGGCTGAGCTACTGTGGAGTCAGGAGAATATGCTGCATGCCTCCATTCCACACCCACCCATTAAATTTAAGCATGTAATCCACAAAGGGAGTAAGGAAAGGAAAAAACAGGGTAGGCCAAAAAAAAAAAAAAAGATAAATGTTGGACAGCACAAACCTCCAGGACTCCCTTAAGATCCAGGATGGCCCAACTAAAGTTTAGGCTTTGGATTTGGGGTTAATTGGAGTGTTGATAGACCCAGCAAGGACATGGGGCACTGGGATGGCTAAGGGAATTAAGGAAGAGAAAGAAAAAAGAAATAAAAAAGAACATAAATTAAAGTGCAGATCAATAGGAATAAATGCTAAATCCAAAACTACAGTATCATAAAACATTTCCCTTACTCTGAGGTGCAGCAGTCTTAGAGTTAGCATAAATAAGCAGCAGGAGTATAAGGGTCCAGACCTCCAAGCTGATGAATCCAGTGGGTGGGAGAGGGGGAGGTTAAGTTCCTCCAGCATAAAAAAATGTTAGAGGTGTAAGACTATTTCAAAATGTACCCCTAGATTTAATAAAATCTATGTAGACATAGTGTAGAGCCTACATGGAATGTTACTATGTCCATATACATGGTTCCCTCTCAGCAGCGTATCATGCATATCAATCATGGCACATTGCCAAGGGACTGATGTGGAACACTGTTGTTGAATTAGTGTAGGGAGTGTGGTGCTGTGTCCTCAGATGAGTAACACACTCCCTACACTGTCCAATTGTAGTGTATACATGTAATTTATTTTTTATTTCTTTAAAAAGCATGTTTGCGTAGCATGGCACAGAGCACAGCACTGCTAAGCAGTGCCAAGACAACTATCAGACATCTAAAAATAGAAACTGGATGTATTTAACTATTTAAAGTTTAAGCATAGCTGAGCGGGTTTGCGCATAGCAGCATGGTGCTAAGCACTGCTTAAAGGTAGCTCAGAGGTATATGTAAAGGTATAGCAAAATTCCACATATCTACATAGCTAAATGGGTAGAGTTACAGTCTCATGTGCAGTAGGTAAAAGGTTTGAATACACTGAAGGGCAAGTAAGCATTTTTGTTTGAAATACAAATTATGCAAATTATTTTTAAATACTGGCCTGCTGCACTCAGCTAAGCTTTGCTATGCACTGCATAAACAAAATAACGGCTGATAATGTTTATGCACTACTTGGCACCACTTGGCTGGTTTGTGTACCACAAAGCACTGCTAGGCACTGCTTGGCTGAGCTGAGATGGTTTGCATGGTGCTAAGCGGCTCACCGCATATTTACATATTGCCCAATGGCATTTAAGGGTGGAAAAACAGGCTATATTAAGCTCACTAGGCAGGACTACAGCATAATCTGTTGGAGTTCTACTTGTGTAGTAACTATGGCTGGCATTAGAGAGGGTGCACACTTCAAGGCACAGCAGTGGGGTATTCAGGAGTCCAGGGTCATGGTTGGACCCTGGTGAAAAAACATGATGACTGGCTACTGTAGGGAGGGTTCCAGGACTCAGAGTGCCAGGTGGAGGCCTGGAACTGGCTGGTACATGAACTCACCACTGTGACAGGTATCCCCTGCACAGGTGAGCAGGTTCATCACTAGCATGATGACCGAAGCATAGGAAGGAGGATCTCTTGGACACCTGGGTCCAAGAAGCTTGGGCAGGGAATATCCCACAAGTTTGTAAGTAATTTTGCTTTGTTTCAACTAATACCTAATCTAAATGTCTGATAAACTAAAATGCATAATGGTGTGCTTCTCTCCCAGCAGCTGCAGAGGACAGGGCATGCAACATCAAGGCACATGCTGGACGCTTAGCCAGGTTGCACCATGAGTGTGGTGAGTACAGATATATGTTGCTATCTACAGTCAAATAAGCAAGAAAGAGTAAAGCATTAACTGCGATTAGGAATATAGAGTAAAGATTGTATTAAAATGAATGTGGACTTACAACTATACTGCAATGGGTGCATACTGCCAACTGTAGTGCCATAAGCAGGGAAGACTAAGCATTAACTGTAATAAAGTATATGTAATAAAGTTTGTAGTGCAATAACTGTGGAATTACAATTGTATTGCAACACCTGCATAATGACAACTGTTGTGCAATAAAAAACTCAAACCTATACCAGCAAATGCATGAAGGTATCTCTAATAAAGTCTGTTTGCAATAAGTGTGGAATTAGGGCTGTTTTGCAAGAACACAATTATGACAACTATACTGCAATAAAAATATGAAATAATATCAGTACCTGTATGAAGGTATATCTAATAAAGTCTGTTGTGCAATAAGTGTAGGTTCAGAGCTGGTTTGTAAGAAATTAATTATGACAACTGTTCTTCAACAACACATGAACCAATAACAATAACACCAAGGTAAATTGTGTACATCAGGATTGTCTTGTTTTCATCATTGCTTGTCAACTATATGCATTTAGGCCATGAGATACGGTGCTGCAGTCAGGTATAACAGTATAATAGTTGTACACTGCAAATAATAACCCATAATCAGATGTTGTTTGTTGACTTCACAGATATTTCAACACACTAACAATATATTGTGTACGCCTGCATTCTATGAAGTAATGTATAGGTTACCTAGTATCTCTGTCATGCTTGAATTTCATGCATATATGTTCAACTGTCACTGCAGGCTAGTATAAAACTGTATTACTATTACCAGGTCATATTTTGGTGGCAGGTGAGCTCTAGACAAATGTCAGTCAGTCAGTAATCAGCAGTGACTCAGTAGCTCAGTTTGCTAAATGCTCTGTATGAAGTACATTTTGCCACACACAGACAGGGCTGACACTGCTGCCACAGTTACACAAGCAGCTTGCTGACCTCCAAAGTGTACACACTTTCCCCTATATGTCCTAGGCTGCAGCAGCAGCTGCAGCCTGAAGCATACACATCTCTATGTTGAGGTAGCTGCTATAGACTGACCATACCTCCCAAGCCCCCTATAACAAGGGATCTGGACACAACCATATGTAAAGGGGGGGGGCCCAGAAATAGGTACATGTTTCACAGTTTGCCCCTACAGAGATAGTAAGTTGATAGAATAGCAGATACTGCATTAGCATGCATTTTCTGATGGGTATGAAGTGTGACACTCACATGTCTCACTCCCCTTACTGACCTCAACCCACAATGTTTGCCAGTGAACTGCCAGATGACCACACTGTCATGGAACACTGACCAAACATATGAGGCAAAACTGCGGACATACTTCATATATCTCTACAATGGACAGTATTGTACTTACCCTCTGTGATACTGTAGTCTCCACACCTCAGTAATGTCCATCTTAAAAACTAAGAAAGGGGCCATGGCCTACGTGAAGGCCTTATATATTGCACTGTGGAGGCATGATATTGGCTAATGATAGTGTAGTTCAGCTGTTTTGGTTGCAATTAGAAATTCTGAGCCACAGACTGGTGCAGAGGCAATTACCTGTTAATGAGCATTACCTACAAAAGGCAAGCAACTGCTTATGGGGAACAGGTCTCTATGTCATTTTACTCACACAGACAGTGGATGTGCAAAGCATTTGCAGAGGAATGCTTCAAAAAAAAGGAATACATCACTCTACCAGATATGTACTAGATTTCCCCATAAAACGGGATGCAGATGGGAGGATGGAGGTATGGGGAATTGAGATTAAAATAGTAGGATTGCATTAGATCTATGATATTTACATGTCAGTGATACTCTGCTGTCCAACACCTACAGGCATGCCTCTCAACTGTCCCTGCTTTGAATCACATCTCTGCTCTGTCGCTGTCAATCCCTCCTACAACAGTCGGCTGTTGTAGTACAAATAGTGAATTACACATAAGACATAGTGACACTACGTAAGGGTGTACACGCCTGTAACATCAAACGATGTACTCTAATTCACCTGCTCTCAGCCTATCAATGTCACACATAAATAGTACTAACACTGTAAATGTGTCCCTGAATGTCCCTGATGTACTCTGGTTAAGTCCGCTTTGTGGACATCCATCCCTGTCTGGTTGAGAGCTATGCCTAACATACTCTCTCAACCTCCTACAGTAAGAACTCAGGACAAAGCCATAATTAATGGGGGGCAAAGGCCCAAACTCAGCAACAAAGTATACATATTGGCCATACAAAGTAAGAATGTGAATAGACTAACATATATTAATGTAGCATAAGTGTTTTCTGAGGGGTCTGATGTGTGACAGATAGATTCTGTTTTAATTTTCTGACAGCACCCATCAATGATTGGACAACCATTTGTCAAACATCCACAAGTTTGTGCAAAAAGGACCATATCTATGAGGCAAATGTTGGCATTCTGCAAACATCTGTATAGTTGACAGGTATAATGCCTACAGGGAACATATACTACAGCAGGTTTGCAATTCTTTCTGTCATTGTGGCGCACTGGTCTTGCTGGACTGTCCCCATATAGTTGTTGTAATGGCACACTGCTATATGTCAGACAGTGGCTGTATGACATATTAGTGGATATTTCCCCATAGGGGACACACCACAGTAGACTGCAGTGATGGGTGTAGAGACATACAGTAGAATCTGTCACAGCACACAGGGACATTACCCAGTATTGCTATCTTGGTGATAGCCACACATGTAGTGTGTTGCCAGACTATGGGGTATGATGTGTGAGGGAGTAGTGGATAGTGCAGCCATTATGGGTGTGTAAGGTCTGTACAAAGTGGACATCTATGTATCTGTTCCTGTAATATGTTCCTCTCTTGTTGTCTTGTAGGAATGGTGTACCAGCGGAGACATCCACCATTTTCATCTGCAGAGAATGATGCTATACTGAATGTCTCAGACTCCACCATCACATCCTGCTTTCCAGGGGTCACCACAATCATGAACAGCAGGCAGCATTGTGGGGTGAGCTTGAGAGGGCTGTTAATTAGATTGGCCAACAGGACAGAACCTATGAGCAGGTCCAACACCAGGCCACAGATATGGTTAATGCTGCACATCAAAAGTCAGCTGCTGTTGCCAGGGATCATGCTGCCTCTGGTGGTGGCCCTGTAACAGAGCAACCACTCTCGGCCACAGAGGAATTCCTGGTGAACCTAGGATCAACCAACAGCTTCCAGGCATCCCTCACACCATACATTTTGGAGGTGGGTGCCACAGAGGAGCATCCAGGTAAGCATACTGTGTTCACCAGTATAACATTGTACCAGTCATTGTGGTAGGCTCTACAAACCAGTACATTGGTGTCAGGTCTATCTGCATTGGGGAGGTTTGGCTTTTATCCACAGTTGTGCACACATACTCAGAATGTCAGCAATATAGCCAGTATCACATTAGCTACTGTACATGTGGATATATGCACATATTACCTTGTAGCACTGCAACATTTGGTGTTGCTGACAATACCTCTCCCTCACATTTTCATAGGTCCATCAGGTGTGGCTGGAGTCTGTGGTCTTGGACCTGTTAAGTGTGATACTGCTGTTTTACAGATCATATATACCCTATGAAAGTTAAGAGCTGATATTTTGCCTTATGCACAATTGTTATGATTAGCCAGAGTAGAATAGTTGTATGTTCCATTTTGGAGCAGTTAACTACAGTGCATCGCCTAGGGAATGACAAGTGTGCATTTGTATAAACATTAACATGTTTGCACTTATAGTTATGAGCAACTATGCAGCCTGCTATACATGAAGCAATTACTCCAAGATGCCCATTCAAACACAATAAGGAGATGGTACATACCTGAGGCAGTGATACTACAACTGGCATATCATTCTCAAGATAGGTGCACTGGGTTTTATGCGTAGTTCTATCACATACACTGTCATATTGCATACCTCACAGGTGTTTTGTACTGGCAACGTTAACCGGATGTAGGTGACATGCATGTTATACAGGGTCTGAGTTGTCTGTTTATGTTGGTGTGAGTTTATGTGTTGTGCATGGGATCACAGATGAGAAGATGTGAGACTTGTAATGCAGTTGTGGATCCTCATCTGCATGAGTCTGTACGGATTACCATACATAATAGTGCGGGTGGTAATGTACTGTTTTTGCCTTGCTTCTCACAGGTGAACAAGGGGTTGGAGTCTGTCCCCCTCACAACCTGATGTCAGTGTCTCATCAGACTCTGATGGTGACGGTGGCCATAGTGAGCCACAGGCAGGGTTGTTGGGGGCTGAATCTGTCCCAGAGGTTGACATCCCTCTTCTGTCCCCATTGTCCCTTCACACAGTCAGTATGCCCACACATACCCAGTCACCAGAGTCCACAGATATTGGAAAGTCAGAGGGTGGTGACATAGTATAGAACAGTGTGACAACTATGGCATCAGTGAGTGTAGACACTGGCCACAGCCAGAGAGCTGGCAAGGTCCCACACAGGCAGATTGACAGAGGTGTATGAAGGAGGACTGCTGCCCATCCACCTCCTGTTGCAGGTGTCATATCACAGGTAACTTGTCACATGTTTTGGGCTGTCATGGAGGTACAGGCATGTTCTGAATGCAACACCAGATGGATGCTTAGGGTTATGGATGCAGTGCAGTCTGATATCTGTGACTGCCTCCACTGCATTGGTGATACCCTGGAACATTTTACTGATGTAGTGGACAGACAGTGGGCTGAGACAGTGTCTGTCTTTGACTGCACATTGTGCTAAAACATCTGTTTGGAGTTGGGTGTCGGACATGTGGGTGTAGGCCAGCAACACCATTTGCTGAGAGTCCATGTGGCCATGCACACTCATGCTCCCATAGTGGCAGTCCCTCCAGCGCTACAGAGAGACATGTGCTGTCGACATCACGATGTGGCAGGCCATGGCCCTGTGGTCCTGTGTGGTCCCATGGAGGACACAGGCATAGCAGACAGCAGTCACCGTCAGGTGCTAGCACCATATCTGACCTTGAGCATGGTGGTGCCTGTGTTACTCCTGGTGAAGCCAGTTTCCATGTTTATGGCCAGAGATGGTGAACTGTCCACTCTACTATGTACTGTCCACAGCTGTCCACCATACACACGTGTAGGGCTAGCACTGGGCTTGACTGTGTCCATGCACACACTCCAACACCACTGTCACATGCAGGTCACCAACAGACACACACATGGCACCTCTCCATGGCCCATCTAACCAGCACCCCTTTCTGATTCACACACATGCTGTCAACTGTTTGGCACAGCCTAGGCCTCTGGCACCCCCACACCACAACCTGTTCATGTGATGATACCTGTGCCACATCCCGGCCATGTGTGCCATTAATGCAGGGACCTGTAAATGTGTCTGATGCACAGGATAACTATATTACTTTACATATGTTTGTGTAGTGCAGTAGCATTATGCCATGGCAGTTGTGGGCCACGACAGGTACTGTATGCTGACATGCATCTTGACTACACATCACATTTGTGTATCTTTGTTGGCTGGTGGTAGACTGGTGGTAGTGTTACAGAATGACAGGTGTGTCATGGACCTGTGTATGTTTGTGTCCCAGGAGTCTGAGCAGTTCAACTACAGACACATAAACAAAAGATGAGTGAACCAACATGCAGGCAAATCCAGTGATACACCAGCTGAGTCCAAAACAAAAAAAAATGTATGAATCTGAGGAAGCCCTCTGGGTGAAAGTTTTTAGTTGCATATCTGGAAATTACTTGGAATCATTAAAGGACTTCAGTTCACTCTGTGCACCTGGAAAATTGTTTGGAATTATTAAATGATTTTAGCTCACTCTGCCCTGGTTTTCAGTGATTTCTTCTGTTTTGTTTTCAACTATGGACACATGATGGCAATACAGCGGCCCAGGATGGCAAGGCAGCACAGCAGAAATATGACATCAGTAAGTTATGCCAGTATTTGTGCATGACTCCCTAGGTGCATATGTGTACAACAGTGTATCAGGGACAATGGGGACAGATAGCGTTATCATGCTTTCATACCTTGTGCCAAGGTCTGCTACCTTTGATACGTGTCACCTGGGTATTGTGCATATACAAATCTAGATGGTGGCGGACATCAATTATGATTACGTAGATGAGGGCAATTTAGGGTCAGCAGCTAGTCACAGGGCCATAAAATGCATAACCAATGCAGAGAGACAGGCCAGATGGCCATGTCTGTAGTGCTGCAAGGGGATATATTTACACACATAAGTTGGATGCTGCTTGATTAGAATCCCTACCTATCTAGTAATACACAGTATAGCTTGCAGTACTTATTGCATGCGCCACAGAGTTTATCTGACATCAGAGTGTCAGCCAGCACTCTTAAGGTGGATGACATCAGCAGGCCTTGTAAAAGAGGCCAATTTTGAGGTCACCAGTTAGTCACAGGGCCTTAAAATGCATAACTACTGCACAGAGATAAGCATGTCTGTAGTGCTGAAAGGGGATATATGTATACACACACACACACACACACACACACACACACACACACACACACACACACACACACACACACACACTTGGATAATGTGAGGAAAGAACCCCTACCTGTCTACTGTTACACGTGACAGCTGGAAGTACTTATCACATGCATCACAGAGTTTACCTGTTATTAGATTGTCAGCCAGTGCTCTTCAAATGGTTGACATCAGCAGGCCTTGTAGAGGAGGGATTTTAGAGGTTGGCAGCTAGTCACAGGGCCTTAAAATACATAACCATTACACAGAGATAAGCCAGATGGTCATGTCTGTATTGCCACAAGGGAGTATATGTACATGCACACAGACACAAGTTGGATGATGTCAGATTAGAACCCGTACCTATCTACTGTTACAAACTACAGCTAGCAGTACTTATCACATGCACTACGCTGTTTATCTGACATTACACTCTCAGCCAGCACTTTTAAGGTCTAATGACATCAGCAGGCCTTGTAAAGGATGCCAATGCTGAGGCCAGCAGCTAGTCACAGGGCATAAAATACATAACCATTGCACAGAGATAGCCCATACTGGCTTGTCTGAAGTGCTGCATGGGAATATATTTACACACATAGACAAGTTGGATGATATCAGATTAGAACTCCTACCTATCTAGTATTACACACTACAATTCACAGTACTTATCGCATGCACCACAGGTTATGTCTGTTGCATATGTTGATGCAGGCACAGTACTTGTGGAGTACGCAAAGTGGCCTTGTGTTAGACAGCATGTGTGGCCTGCAGAGTGATACTGCTTGGTACTGTTATTGCATCTAGTGTCCTCGGGGTGGGATACCTGGTAATATCACTGCTGTGTATGTGTGTGTGTGTGTATACTTACCAGTCTGGCCATATGTGGGTGTTTGCAGTTTGATAGGCAGACATGTGGCCAGGGGCAATATGGCCTGTCCAAGGCATGCTTTGCACCCATTGTACATTACACCACCTGCAGACCTGTGTTTGTCTACAGAGTGACAATCCACAGGCACAGGGGTCTGTGGGTGAGTAGATTATGTACTGTTGTAGCCTTGGTCTGGTTCCATCGGATAACTGTTGTGATGTGTAAGTGCAGATAACCACAGCATTCTGGGGTATGTGGGGACATTTGTACATCCCCACCCATATCTATTTATATGTGTAGAACAGGGAAGTCTCCTTAAATGTTGTTGTGTGTGTATGTTATGTAAATGGGTTATGTAGATATATGTGGGGAGTATATGTATCATTGTACTTTATATAGCTATATATACCTGTTGTTATTATATTTATCATGCAACATACTGATAGAGACACTAATCAAGCATGAAGGGGATAGGGAAGTGACAGATATGTATATGTAGCTGTATATATGCAGAGACATATTTCCACACAGCAGGTCTTTGGGCTGTAGAGGGAACAGACTTGGGCTCAAGTTAGCTAAGTGTAGGAACATGCCCAGTATGATTGTCAGTACTTACAAGGTGACTCCAGGCCAGAGCTACCTGTACTCCAGTCCAAGATGATGTGTGCTGCAGGTCATTGCCTGCTGCACCTGTTACCATAGTACTGCAGTTCCCTGATATTATCCAAGGCATTCCCCGGCTGTTTGCTGACATTAATATGTGACTCATACTTCACAACTGTACAGAGCTTCACAGGCTGTCCAGAAGTTTGCCTCATATTTTTTGTCCATTTCACATAACATTGGGGTTTTCTGGCAAATTAGTGGCAAACCAGTGAAGATTGAAGTCAGTAAATAATGACAAACATTTGGGTTTCAGACTCCATATACATCAGGAGATTCATGCGAATGTAAGACCTGATATTCTATTGACATTCTGCTTTTGTAGGAGCAAATATTTAAAACCTGTCCCTATTTGTGGGCTTTGGTCCCACTTTTATTCATGGCTTTGGCCAGATTTCCTGATCTAAGAGATTGAGAGTTATGATGTGACTGGGGTACATGACGTAACACCACACACAGGGTGATAGTCTGCATACCTCTCCCTGTACATGTTTTTGCAGAATGTCCAGCATTTCGCCCCATATGTCTCCTGTGTTCCTCATACATTTGTGGTTTTCTGGTACTATACTATAGACAGTGGTCACTGACTTGTAACTTCTGACACATTTAAGTGATGGCCTTTACATCCTGCAGCTAATCTGACCTGTTGCAGCCTGCTGTTATACTAGCCACTTGCTAGGTTACTCAGAGCATGTATAATGTCTGTCTGTAGGTATGGCCCTTTGTGCTCCCATTCACTCTGGCTTTGTCCAACTTTCTTGCAGTAATGGATTGAGGATATGGCAGTCTGTAGGAATACCACCATATGAGTACCTGACATGCAAGATACTGGATGCTGCCAGATCTGATCTATCAGCACCATCACCCATGCTACTGTCCCTGGCCCAGTTAGCCACACTAGCTGCCAGACAGAGAGGTTTCATTCCTCACACAATCAACAACATACAGGAATTGTGTAGTCTGCTGGTATATCATTGCAGACTTACTCTTACATCAGTTGTATAGGAACACCGCTGTGTGTGTGATGGGGGACAACCAGCCTATGCTCTGCTGGCATATACAGGCCCTGTGACCTCACTGTTTGGTGTCTCCATGGAATAATATCGTGGAGTTTTCAACCATGTGGCCTAGTAGGTATTATGAGATGCATACTAGTAAACAGAGTATCTGTTGTCCCAAGTGGCTGTTAGATGTGTACAAGTAGCTCAGTAGCCCACTATAGATCTCTGCAAGTAGCCCAGTAGCACACTATATATAGCCCACCATACTCCACTGCATACATACAGCAGGTCCATACATATGCTAACATATTACAGTACCCCTTACAAGTGGTGTATAGGAGAGTGACTTACCTTGCGAATGCAGCAGTTGACAGACCTTTAGTGCAAGGCTAACTCTATCTGATATATGCAGTCCACAGTCAATACATGGTGAGGTACGAGTTGCATGGTATGGCTGGCATCACTTGTACTATGTATGTGAGTCAGAGTAAGGTGTCAGTCCCTAGGTCCCTAGATTGTCAGTGCATCTGCTATGCATTGTCTCTTGGCCAAGACCAGGGCATATTGGGCATGCCTACTTCTGCCTACAGAGACAGCCTCAGGGGGTTCCTCCTCCGAGTCCCCCTGTGGGTGCAGCTGTGGTGACCTAGGCATTGGTGGGGGCTGTGTACCCCTTCCCTTTGCTGATCCTGCTGCAGCTGTTTCCACAGGATCATATTGTGTAGCACAGCACATATTGTGAACATCTGTGCACATGTGGCTGGAGGTTACTGCACGGCTCCATCAGATATATTGAGGCACCAGAACTGTGGCTTCAACAGCTGAAACACACTCTCTATGATGTTCCTAGTTTGTGCGTGTGCCTCATTATGGCATTTTTTGGTGGGTGGGTGTGCATTTCTAATGGGTGTCATCATCCACGGTTCCACTGCATAGCCAGCATCCCCAAGTAAATGGCCCTGTGGAATGTCCCCCTAGCAAACATCTGGTACAGCTGTGATGCATACCAGACATGGGAGTCATGAAGACTGGCAGGATTGCCAGCATACACATCCGTGATAATGTACTGGGCATTGCACATGACCTGGCAGATGATGGAGTGGTACCCCTTGTGGTTGACTTAGATTCTACCCTCTTCACCGGGTGGTGCCTTGATATGTACATGAGTGCAATCTATGGCATCCAGACCCTCAGGGTAGCATGCTACACAGTAGAGGAGTCACATACTGCTGGCCCTCTGCTCAGGGATGTGGGGAAAATAAAAGCGCTCACTGGCATTTGGTAGCATGGCATCCAGGAACTGGTGGAATACCCTGTAAGCAGATGCCTGTGAGACCCCCATCATGTCCCCAGTTGGTCTTTGGAAATGACCTGTAGCTAGTGTCCTACAGGCTACACATACCTTTGTTTCCACTGGGATGGGTTCCCCTCTGTTGGCTC
Organism: Protopterus annectens; assembly: GCF_019279795.1. Lineage (NCBI taxonomy): Eukaryota > Metazoa > Chordata > Ceratodontiformes > Protopteridae > Protopterus > Protopterus annectens. The sequence goes on along the minus strand of NC_056737.1, from coordinate 852,086,796 downwards.
TGGGTCTGAGGTGAGGACGGCAGACTCAGTGAGTTGCTGTAGTATGTTCCTGTCCACCCTGTAGTGCTCTACAATCTCCAGCTCATGTAGCTCCTGGTAGGTTACCTTGGGCTTGAATACTCTTCTCCTTCTCAGTCTAGGCCTATGGTCTGCATCAGCAGAAGCTACATTGAACTCAGCATCTAGCACATACATATGTAACAGACTTGCAGCAGCCCCTAGCATTCTCTCAGTTAAAATTCCCTAGTCTGTATACCAGTGGTGCAGAGTATGGGGGAAAATCAGATTGTAGGGTGTATGCAACCTTTATAGTGCTCTACTGTAGGTGTAGCCTGTGTAGATGGCTACCTATGATGCATTCCACCTACCAGGTACATCATTAAGGGGTTTAATGGGCCTAGTTTAAGTGAAACAGGGCTCATCAGTAACTAATATATCATTGGCTTTCTAAGCCATTTTTTTGACAGCCTCACGCAGCACACCACGCAAACCAGTGCCACAAAGATAAACAAAGCTTAGCAGTCAGCAGACACACCCCCATGGAAGGTCAGACTCAGCATGGTGGCACGCCACACAACCACACACAAACACATTAAAACACATGCCTCAGAGGTAAACACAGCTTAGCAGTCAGTGTACCTGCCCCCCTTCTCAGCTCAGTGGCACACCATGCAAACAGGTGCTGCTGAGCTCCAATAAGCTTAAATATTTGCAGACACACCCCCTTTTGATGTCAGCTACCTCTTCTGTGGACACCAACATGGTTCTATACCTACACGGATGGGATCTGTGGGCACAGATATCCATTTATGCTATTCAGTAACCCCAGCTTGTTTGCATACAGATCCATATACAGTACCTGGAAACTACACGGTTTCAGGCCCTACCTCGTTAGCAACCACAGAAGTTTAACATTGCACATACTCCACACAGGGTCCTATAATGCATTACTGTTACATAATCACAAATTCTGGTTTTTACAATCTATTTATATTTTTTTCCATAACAGCATGTTTGCACACTTCAGCATGTTGCACAAACGTAGCCAGGGTATTAAAAAAATAAAATGATTTTACATTATTTTCCATATCATTTTGCACACACAGTAGTTAGTTTTGCACATATCTGTGTCCTATGCTATTTTTGCCACTGTCAGAACTTTTACAGCCCCAGGTTTCATTTTTACATCCTGTACACGGAATTTTTGTGTGTACATTATGGATACCAACACTGGGTCTGCAAACTGCCTATCTGCTTGCTGCATCATTCTACCTGCCTTATTTGCATGCCTTTCAACTGATTATGAGGTGATTTGCATGCCACAGACACTTCCATGTTCGCACACTCATGCATGACCTTCAACTCCATTTATTAGATCTCACATTTGCTTACTTCCATGTAAGTACCATGCCACTATGCCTACACAACAAATAAGTCCATGTAGGCTTTACTGAAATCCCCCCTTGGTGTTTTTTTCTAAGTGTTGGTGATTTGTAACATTGGATGTTCTTCGAGTTTCACTGTTGCAGTCATCACATTTGGGTTATCTGCCTGCAGGTAGCCCTCAGTTGGCCTGAATACCAGAGTCCTGGGATTTCTGCGTCAGATGCTGTCGCTTCTTCAATGACGTCAGGTCGTCAGGGGTATAAAACATGCAGCCGACGCCATTACATCAGCTTTTCTTGCCATGTAGTGGCCAAAGCAGTAGCAGTTAACAAGTGATGGTTGGCTGCCTCCTGAAATTTTTATTTTTTCAAGTTTCAGACCTGAAGTCTTCTAAAAGATAAGTGCCCCATTGGGGATCCTTTTTACTTACTCTAACCAATGTCAGGAAAATGTTAATAATTGTCTTGCCTGTGGAAAGCAAATACCTCACAGAGATTTTCATTCTTACTGCGTCATCTGTTTAGGCCCAGACCACGAAGTTCCTCGCTGTCGGTTTTGTGCCTTATTCAATGCCAGAACTATTTGTCGTCGGGCTATTTTTGTCACTAAATTCTTTCACTCTCGTTCTCCGTATTCTGAAATGACTTCAATAAGCCATCTGACTACCGATCTTCCAAAAAAAATGTAAGGATAAAGACAGAGACAGACCACATAAGGTCCAAAATTGCCGACGATGCTTCTGTTAAGCTAGTCACTAATCCACCGGTACTCAGTGAGGTGCTTTTGCAGCCCCTGATACCCGCTTCTACAAATTCGCAGGCCTCTACTGAGACCCATTCAGAGCCCAGTATGCTGCAAGATGCTTTTTCAACTATGGAACCTGCGGATGCCTCTACCTTGGATGGGTCTGGAGCCGCTGTGCAGGCACCGGCCTCTGAGGGTGTATTCAGGCCTTCCAATTTTCATATTAAACCAACGACTTCATTTCTAACCAAAAATACCAGATTTCTCAGGCCCAGAGTTCGCACTACGCCTAGGAAACTGACAGCCAAAGTGCATTCTCAGGCCCACATGCCACAGAAACAAATGTTTAGAATGCCTGAATACCTTATTACTTTAATTAGGAGAAGCCAGCATCCCCCCTCAAAAAGACTAAGAACTGATTTTCTTTCTAATTCTTCAGATCATGAGTCTGATGACCCTGACCATTCTGATTACCAGGACATACCCTTCTTTGCCTATGAGGATTCCATTCCCTCTGCTTTCCCACCAGAAGATTTTTCCATTGGTGAACCCCTGCATACCCTTAGAGAGCATTTCCACTGGGAGTGCCAGGACTACCCACAGTCCAAAAAGAGACTCAGGGAATGTTTAAACTTGCCTCGGCACAGGCCTCTAGCTATCCCTCCTGTTCTGGAAATTGTAGATGATGTCTTCTTGGAATCCAGCCTTTCCCCTGACACTTTGCCTCCAGCTACCAGGAAAACTGACAGGTACTACAGAGCACCTGACTATCACAAATTCCTCTTTAGGAATCCTACTGCGGAACCAGAGACCATTTCCCAGGAACCTAAAGACATTAAGGCTACAACAGCCAAAAACCCTACCCCTTCAGACAGGGATTCTAGGGCTTTAGACAGATGGGGTAAGAAGGTATACACTTCTGCTGCTCTTGCCATCAGGGCTTTAAATTGCCAGTTTCATATGTTAAAGTATCAGGAACATATTATGGAGCTAATTAAACAGAAAGTGATGTTGATCCCTGATTGTGCAGAAAATAAAGATTTACAAGAGTTAATGCAATCTGCTAACCAAGCTGGAAAACATACTTTGCAATGTGGTTTTGATGCCTTAGAAGCATCTTGCAGGGCTGCTGCCAATGGGTCTGTTCTTAGAAAACATACTTGGCTTAAGGAACAAATCTTGCCAGACCATGTCAAAGCAAAATTACTAGATGCACCATTAAACCAAGAACGTCTGTTTGGCAATAAAGCAGAAGAAGTTCTCAAAAAGATGGAGGAAAAAGCTAAGTCTATGAAAACTGTTAAAGATTTCCTTCAGGTACAGCCACCTAGATTCAGTAGGCATTGGCCTTTTAAAACTGGTCCTTTTCAGTCCCTCACAGACCTTCTCAGGCCAAACCCAGGGGCAGCAGACCACCAAGACTACAGTCTCAGGGTAGGCACAGATCTAAGCAATGGACTGCTCCCACCTCTAAAACAAGGAGTAGTAAGTCACCATCCTATGGTAAAAATTCACAATGACTTATCCTTAACTCTTCCAAGCCTTGCCCAAGTACTTGCACCTTTAGAAGGAAAACTTGCTCTGCAGGCAAAAAACTGAGAGTACATTACCCAGGACAGATGGGTCTTAAACATTGTATCCCAGGGATACAGATTCTACTTCCACTCACTGCCAACCCCAAGTGGATGGCCAGACCACCCCCAAACCAGTGGGCAGAGGCCCAAAAGCAAGTACTTTCTCTTCTCAGTATCAAAGCTATTCAACCTGTCCCAGCAGAGCAAAGGGGTGATGTTTTTATTCTAGACTGTTTCTGGTACCCAGAGAAGAAAACTCTTGGTGCCCTATCCTGGATCTGTCTATTCTCAACACCTTTCTGGTGGTTCCAAAATTCAAAATGCTTACTCTCCAACAGCTGCTTCCTATACTAGCCAAGGACTCCTGACTAGCCACCCTAGACTTAAAAGAAGCTTATCTGCACATCCCCATAAGGGAATCTTGCAGGAAATATCTTCATTTCAGAGCAGGTTCTATGCACTATCAGTTCTCTGCACTTCCCTTTGGCTTATCTACTGCACCCAGGGTATTCACAAAATGACTAGCTCCAGCCATTGCATATTGCAGGCAGAGAAAAATTCAAATTTACCCATACATGGACGATTACCTGATTCAGGCAGACAGTCAGGAATTGCTACTACAGCACCTGACATTTGTAAAGAGACTTCTAACTTCACTGGGGTACACCATCAACGAAAAGAAATCACATCTAGTACACAGCCAGCAGATTGTATTCCTGGGAGCAAGCTTGAACACAGCTTCCCAGATGGCATTCCTCACTCCAGACAAACAGATTTATTTGACAAACTACTTCAATCTGCTGGCCACCAAAACCCAGCTATCTGCAAGAAAAATACTGCAAGCCCTAGGGTTCATGACCTCTTGCATTCTACTAATTCCATATGCAAGACTGCATATGAGGAAACTTCAATGGTACTTAAAAAGTCTCTGGTGTCAACATTCTCAGGACCTGGAAACAATGATTCCTATCATTCTTTGCCTAAGGACAGAGTTCCTTTGGTGGCCAGAGGCCTGCTTCTACAACAAGGGACTCCCTTTCACTCAACCCCCTGCCACCCAAACCCTAACAACAGATGCATCAGACTATGCATGGGGGCTGCAGGACAATACATTCAAGACAAATGGAGCCCAAACCAAATGCACCTGCATATCAATCAAAAAGAAATGTTAGCTGTACAGAATGCTCTGACAGCCTTCAATTGCCTTATTCTTCCAGGGCAACTATTGATAAAGACAGACAACACCACAGTTATGTGGTACATAAACAAGCAGGGGGGAACCCATTCCTACCCACTCTGCAGATTAGCCATGGCTCTGTGGAACACAGCCTTGAACAATCAAGTGCACCTGCAGGCTCAATTCTTGCCAGGCAAACTAAATTCACTGGCAGATGACTTAAGCAGAAATCTAACGGACCCAAACGAGTGGAAACTGGAACCCAAACTATTCAAGCTTCTGATCCACAGGTGGGGGGCATCAGAGGTGGACCTCTTTGCTTCCCTTCAGAACTATCAAATGAGCAAATATTGCACCAGAACTCCCCACAGCCAAGCATGGAAAGTGGATGCCCTGTACTTTACATGGGAAAACCTCTCAATCTATGCCTTTCCCCCTCTGCCCCTCCTCTCAAAGGTTCTACTAAAGATCAAACAAGACAAGCCAAGGACAATCCTGATTTCACCAGACTGGCACCAACTTTTGCGCAGTCTGACAGTAGTGCCACCATGGCACCTGCCTCAGACCCCTTCCCTGCTGTCCCACCAGGAGGGCCAGATTTTGCATCCTCAGCTACAGACCCTGAACCTAGCAGCCTGGCTCATCCCCTGGTCTCATCAACCCTCAGTAAACAGGTGCTGGATGTCATCCTCGAGGCAAGGAGACCTAGTACTAGAAAATCCTATTCTGAAAAGTGGAAAAGATACTGTTCTTGGAGCCATTCTCAGGGAATAGACAACTGTGCCCAGCTTACCTCATATACTAGATTACTTAACAGAAATGCACCACCAAGACCTTTCCTACTCTTCAATTAAGATTCATGCCTCTGCCATCTCAGCTCATTATAATACTGAGCCACCCCTCCTCTCTCATCCTCTGGTCAAACAGTTCCTGAGAGGAGCCAAAAATTTAAGATCCCCCCCAGGAGAGCTCCCACTCCAGCCTGGGACCTTAACTTTGTATTGGAAAAGCTCACGCTTCCACCCTTTGAACCTACTGCTACAGCAGAGTTAAAATTTCTCTCCTGGAAAACAGCTTTATTTCTAGCCATCACTTCAGCAAGAAGAGTGTCTGAATTGCAGGCCCTTATGGCCATGGAACCCTTCATAATTTTCCATGCGGACAGGGTTTCCCTCAGGACTAACTCATCATTTATGCCCAAGGTGGAATCTAGTGTGGCTTTAAACCAATCAATTCATTGTCCAACTTTTTTCCCTAATCCTCAGAATAAACGGGAAAGGGTCCTGCACTCCCTGGATGTGCACAGGCAGCTTAGGTTCTATCTGAAGAGGACTAAACCTTTCAGAAAATCTGACCAGCTACTAGTCAGCTTTGCTACAGGGGCAGAGGGCAAGGCCGTTTCAAAGCAAACCATTTCTAAATGGATAGCACACTGCATCCATTTCTTCTACAAACACCATGGGAAACCTACCCCACAGGGGATCAGAACACATTCCACTAGGGCTACATCAACCTCTACAGCATTTCTCAGGGGAGTGTCTACCAGGGACATCCTGGAAGCTGCAACCTGGAGCTCTGTACACACTTTCACCAAGCATTACCACTTATCTATCTTTTCTAAATCCAGAGCTGAATTTGTCACAGCCATCTTACAGGGCCTGCTTGCCAGCCCTAATGCTTCTTGACTGCCTCCACCCATCCTCAGCTTTGGGAATCAACCCAAATGTGATGACTGCAACAGTGAAATACAAAGAATATAGTATAGTTGTGTACACTTACCATAAATGCAGATGTTTGAGTGTATTCACTGTTGCAGTCCTGGTTACCCTCCCTCCAGCACCCTGACTTCTCTATACTTCTACCTATCCTTTTTGTTTGGCCATATCTTATAGCACTGGTATTTGCTTTTTGCTGGGGGTGTTCCACACCATGTAATTGCTTCCTATTTTGGGGGCTACTGACATCTGGGGGAAGAAAAACTGATGTAATGGCATCAGCTGCATGTTTTATACCCCTGACGACCTGATGTCATGGAAGAAGCGACAGCATCCAACGCAGAAATCCCAAGACTCTGGTATTCAGGCCGACTGAGGAATACCTGCAGGCAGATAACCCAAATGTGATGACTGCAACAGTGAATATGCTCGAACATCTACATTTATGATAAGTGAACACAACTGTACTGTTTTGCACTTTTGACACAGAGCCAATAAATCCTTCCAGCAGAAGCCTATTTAGTCTAATACATATTCAGCAATGTAGTTATTATAAAACAAAGTAAGTGCCAATAACTTAGGGGATGTGGGGGGGGCTACTTCACGTTATCGAATTTTAAAAATGTCGAATGGCAATATTATCGCAAATGCCGTACATCTAAAGTGTTGTTGCGGGATCGTGGTACAGTGAGAATCAGGTAATTTGCCCTTTCCTCACTGTAGTGTGATCTCTGAGTTGGTATATATAATTAGTGGTGGGTGTGGGGGGCACAACCCCCCACAAGAACAATTTCGATGTCTGGCATTTACGATCATATTGCCATTCGACATTTTAGTCTTTCGACAAGATGATATAGACGCGATGTGGGCACACTATGTGAGAAAAAAGAATTCTTTCAAGAAAATATATACAAAATATAAGAAGTATATTTATATATATATATATATATATATATATATATATATATATATATATATATATATATATATAAACAGTCATGCTACAGGACAGTCCATGCATGAACCAAATTTCAACTATTCTGTGGTATTTTTGTGGAAGAAAGGAAATGTATCCCATTATATTGGCCGGCTAAGAACTAGCTGTATTCAACTGGACGTATAAGAGAATTTAAGTACCTTTATCTGCACTTTTTTTTTAAAAAAATACAGTATTTAAATTGATTTTAACTGTGTTGCAGGAATATTAATTGAACTGGAAGTTTTGACTCTGCTCTTCAGTTAGTCCCACCCAGCCTCCATGTTTTTGTTTTGGTGTTAATCTTAGTGGCCTTGAAACTGCCCGCCCCTCTTGTAAATTTGTGTTTGGATACTCCTTCTGGGCCCATCTCATTTGCTCACTCAACTGAGTGCAGTGAGATCATATTCTGATTTCAGTCACTCCTACTGTGTACAAAGAGAGCATCTGGGAAACAAAAAAAAAAAAAAAATTAAAGCTTGTTTCCTGCCTTTCCTGTTAAGTGGTATAGACTATTTGTAGGCTTCTGAACCCCCAAGCCCGTCTGTGTTGGTGGGAAGCCTTCTAGCTTAGTTTTTTTTTCTTCTTATAACTAGCCAGTTTTCTAGTTTCAGCACTCAAATCTGTTTCTTTGATCTCAGCACTTGTTCAGAAAAAAAAAAATTCATCTGCTTTTACTGTACTTGTGTTTCTACCTACTTTATTTTACTTTTGCATCATCTTAAAAGTACTCAGTTGTATTTATTACTGCTTGGTGTAACTCATTCTAAGCCTTTTGGTTTAAACACTTGGACTTCGGACCAGTTGTTTTGCACTGAGAGGGTTTGTGGTCTGTACTATAGTGGCAGAACAGGTAGCTTACATCCTTCTAGGTTGGGAACTGCTGATTGAGGGCTCAGTGTCTGTTATTCTAAAAGTGTATTAATTCTGGTTTAAGCACTTGGGCTTTCAGGCCAGTTATTTTACATTAAGAGGGTTCGTGGTCTGCACTCTTGTGGGAGGAGAGGCTGGACTCTGCCCCTCTGAGCTGGGAATTTCTGGTTAAAGGCTTATAGTGCATGCATATCTGAACTGCTTCTTACTGAAGTTGGTGCGCCTTGTTTGCTGTGGCATAGACTGGATTCGGGCCTGCTGGATCTAGCTTTGTTTGTGTAACTTGAGCACTAATCCAGGCATTCTCTAAAGTATTCAATTGTATTTATTACTGCTTGGTAGTAACTTGATTAAAGTGTAGCTATCATTCTAAGTCTTTTGGATTAAGCACTTGGGCTTCAGACCAGTTGTTTTACATTAGGAAGGTTTGTGGTATGCACTGTGGTGGCAGGACAGGTAGCTTTCATCCTTCTAAGTTGGGAACTGCTGATTGAGAGCCCAGTGTCTGTTATTCTTAAAGTGTATTAGTTCTGGTTTAAGCACTTGGGCTTCAGGCCAGTTATTTTACATGAAGAAGGTTCGTGGTCTGCACTCTTGTGGGAGAAGAGGCTGGACTCTGCCCTTCTGAGCTGGGAATTTCTGGTTAAAGGTTTATAGTGCCTGAATATTTGAACTGTATCTTACTGAAATTGGTACACCTTGTTTGCTGTAGCATAGACTAGATCCAGGCCTGCTGAATCTAGCTTTGTTTATATGCTTGTTGTTTGTTTGCTTGTTATTTCCCTGGAACGCTAATTCCACCTAATATGCGGCTTCTCAGCACTTCTGTGAATCACTAGTGATATCTGCATTGCTTACTGTACTTATTTCCTTGTTTCACTTGAAAGAAAGTTACTGTTTGTCATTTTTGCATTTAAGTTACCTGTAACACATTGCACTTAAGTTACCTGGCACTTGCTCACTAAAGCAATTATATAAGTCAGCACTAAAAATTAAAAGCACTACACCCTCACTCCCCACTGGCCCTTGTTTTCAATTATAAAGGAATTCCCAATATTATTCTAGCATATCCAAAGGTCAGTTGTCAATCTCCTCTCCGGTCCAGCTGGTGAATCTGGGAATCTTGAGGCAATGTTACAACTGCCTCATGTACACAGACAACCCTCTCCTCCTCCCAACAAATTCCAACACATTTGAGAGATGCAACCATTTAGCCAAACTGGAGGCTAAGCTCTCTCAACTCAGTACTGGCATAACCAGTCAGGAGGAGAAGGAAACCACACTCACTACAATTCCAGTCTCACATAGACCTACCACGGCAGCAAACCAAACACACAATCACACAAAACATACTGAGGCTCTAAATAAAGATCTGCCTAAGCAGCAGAGACCTCCAAAGCAGACACCCAAGCAACCGCTACCCCAAAACAAAACACGTGCAACACATATCTCACAAAGCCAGTGTGCCGAACAGTCACAGCCCTTAAGACTAAACAACACACCTGATACACTTGTAATAGGTGACTCTATCGTCAGGCACACTGACGTCCCGCTCACCAGGCTGAACAAGGAGAGGGTCACGGTGAGCAGCCTGCCGGGTGCTAGGATCCGCCACATAACACAAGCACTCAGGTCACTCCAAGGCAAGTACAAATATGACTCAGTCATTGTCGATGCTGGTGTGAATGACCTGAGACGTACCTCCCTGGACTACATGAAAAGAGACATAGAGGAGCTCTCTGAGCATGTAGCCCAGGCTGGTATGACCCTGACCTTGAGTAGCATCTTACCCTCACCAAGAATGATGCCACAATATGAAGACAAGATGATCAATTTCAACAATTGGCTTAAGTACTGGTGTCATTCAAAGGGGATCCAATGCCTGTCAGCTTGGGATGATATGCTCGACAAGCCACGATGCTTCCGTAGGGACGGCTTGGACCTGTCACGGCTGGGCTTTTGGATATTGGCAAAGGCTCTTGCTACCCCATAGTGCCTTTTTAGGCAAAGCTCAAAAGACAAACCCACCTCCATAGGTATCACAAGGGATAAGAAACTAAGAGTAATGCTACTCAACGCCAGAAGTCTAAACCTCAAGATGCATGCACTCAAAACTCTCCTTAGCATGGAGAACATCAATATCTGTGCAGTAACAGAAACCTGGTTCAGGGCTCCCGAGAGCACCCCAGCACTACCAGATTATACCTCATACCATGCTTTTCGGCCCCAAAACTTGGACCGAACCACAAAAGGAGGGGGAGTATCGATATTCATCAAAGATACCCACACCTCCAGGTTGGTGGCAAAGCACGAAGCATCAGAGACTATCCATGTGCAACTAACAGTGGGTAAAACTGCCTTCCAGTTTATAGCCTGCTACAGACCACCCTCCCAAACGCAGGAACCCCACTCGGCCTTCCTGAATACACTGGAAAATATGAAGGTCTCTCCCAACACCATTATATTGGGTGACTTCAACTACCCAAACATAGACTGAGAGCATTACTCTAGCTCCAACACCCTAGCCCAAAGGTTCCTAGAATTTATAAACTCAAATGCTATGGAACAACTTGTTACCACTCCCACAAGTGGGGAAAACATACTGGACCTGTTCATCACCAACATGGGGAGTCTATGCTCCAGACCAGAAGTGTATCCCTCACTGGTAAGATCAGACCATAAACTAATCTCACTGGATATTCACATCCCGACCCCACCCCCTGCCCAGAAAACCACAGTGAAAAACTTCTCTAAAGCAAATTTCACACTCCTCAAAACCGAGGTGGAATCCTTCAAAGCCCCCGGGCCTGTGGAAAATACCGCCCAGACCGCAGAATCCTTTATAAATGCATTCTATGAACACCTTCAGGAATGCATGGATCATGCGATCCCAAATAAAACCAAGACCCAATCCTCCAAAGGCAGACGTCCTGTCTGGTGGACCCCAGCCATAAATAGACTATACAATAGAAGGAGGAAGCTACTAAATGATAGAGCAAAATCCCAAAAGCATCACTGATCAGTATTAGCAAAAAACTACGGGCACTCATAAAATTGTCTAAGGCCAGCTTTGAGAGAAAAATTGCACAGGACACTAAGGATAATCACAAGGCTTTCTTTAGTTATGTTAGGAACCTGGGTGGTAATTCCCAGATATGCTCAGAATTAGTCCAAAATGACAAAAAATACACCGAACCCACAGACATTGCCAACATCCTAGCTGACAGGTTCAGCGCAAACTTCTCCTCCCCACCAAAGGGTAAATATCTATCCCAGCAGAGTGCTGCCCCTGACATCTCAGATGCTCAGGTAAGAGCTGCCCTCCAAAGCAAAAACACAGCATCAATGGGACCAGACGGTGTCCCGGGCTGCGTCCTACATGAACTCCAAGAAGAGCTAAACCCAAACATAAAACTACTGTTCAATCTCAGCCTTACTACAGGATATCTGCCCAAAGAGTGGCGTACAGCAATGGTGGTCCCTCTCCATAAAGGTGGTGCCTCAACGGATCCTGGAAACTATCGCCCCATAAGCCTGACTAGCTTGGTCTGCAAAGCTATGGAAAGGATCATCATGGACCTCATAAATAAAGATATTGGGGACCTACAGACACTGGATCCTACCCAGTTCGGCTTTGTTAAGGGCAGATCCTGCCTCTTAAACCTATTTGATTTCTTTGAAACAGTCACCAAGGCCATTGACGACGGGAAGGTGGTCCACACAGCCTACCTGGACCTCGCAAAAGCCTTCGATACAATACCTCACTCGGGCATTATAGATAAGCTCACCAGCTTAAATATAAACCCCTATGTCACTAGATGGATTGCAAACTGGCTCAAGGACAGAACCCACATGGTTAGAATTGCTGGAGCCGTGTCAGACTCCAAACCAGTTACAAGTGGTGTCCCACAAGGCTCAGTCCTGGGACTTCTCTTGTTCGGTATATATTTCTCGGAGGTACAGGCCAACACGGAAGGACTGTGGCTGACCAAGTTCGCAGATGACTGCAAACTGGGTGCCATAATCAACTCTCCAGCCGATACAAGCATCCTCCAAAAGGGCCTCATAGAAACAGACAACTGGTGCCAGAGCCATGGCCTCAAGCTAAATGCCAAAAAGTGTATAGTCATCCACTTTGGCAAAACAAAGTGCCACAAATTACCACATAGGTGGTAATCCATTAATCTGGAAGAAGTAATTAGGGACCTGGGGACCCAAGTTGATAGCAATCTCTCATTTGACAACCATGTGGCCAAAGTGGTTAGAAAAACATTTTATATAGCCCACCTAATCATGAAGGGATTCACATCTAGATCAGGGGAGGTCATCGTGCCTCTTTACTCATCCCTCATCAGGCCCATAATTGAGTATAATGCCCCTTTTGGGATGTACCTTACCAGACACCTGCAGCAACTGGAAAGACCCCAAAAGTACCTCACCAAGAGGATCAAAGGGCTCAAACAGATGCCATATGCTGCCCGGTTAAAGAAACTTCAGCTCTACTGAGTGGCATACCGCCTGTTCAGAGGCAATCTGTGCCTGACGTATAAAGCCATGTCCAACCCGGAATTAATGGACATGCTGCACCTCAGAAAATCCAAATCCCATCGAGCTACGCTTGAGACTTGAACCTCAGCACTGAAATAAATAGGATATGCTGGAGGGACAGATTCATAACCCAGAGGCTCCCTTCACTCTGGAATAAAATCCCAGTCCAGGTTAGGCAGAGTCCCTCATTGACTCTCTTCAAGAGGAATCTTGATGAGTGGATGGGAGATTGTAGGTTTACCCCGGGTATCACTTCTGTGTCACTGTTAGACAGAGGCACAGTATACTAACCTCGAAAAAGGGCATAGAAAAATAAATTTAAAATGGGTGCCAAAAGCCAAACACATTCTGGCTAGGCTTATAAATGCCCTAGGGCAGATAGCCTAGTATGAACCTATGAACCTATGAACCTATGAACCTAATCATTTGGTTTTCATAATTATTCCCAGAAATTCAGTGAAGTGTCTAAAAGGCTTTTCTGCCACAATGTGCCCATTTCAGATTTAGAGACATGTTAGTTATCCTTGCATTGGCTAAGGAGGTCAGGCTTTTAGCTGTTAATGTTCACGATAATGGTGACAGCACTGTTTTCTCTGTGCTTGGGATGCCAGTACCATGGGTGATAGCCTTAGTCAACCTATTCCAGGCTTCAGCCTTGTACTGAGACATGGTATAGCCCTCCTGCAGGAGCCTACAACTGTAATGCTGTCAAAAGAAAATTATACTTTAAAAATGATCAAAACACGGTAGGTTCAGGTTAAGGCACTTTAATCTTGCAGCAAGGAGACAAAAACGTGCTATTACAGAGTTTGTCTAACTAGAAACAGGAAATACTTTCATTTTTATACATTCACTAACTAGACATGGCCTACCAAGCTGACGTAACAGATTACCACCTTTTTCATCATCATCTGCTGACCATCATTCCCATGAATTTCTGCTGATTCATCAATTTTTATGTGAAACTTCCTGAGGAAAACAACATGGTCTTGATTACTACCAGTTAGATACATGCTATGTTACCATTCAAGGTACTATGGCTAATTCAAGCACAATGCTAACAGTTCATTTCTCTAATAATCCTTTGTTCACTTTATCTCTAAGCTACTGCAGCTGCACATGTTCTCATGGTTTGAACAGAGCTGATAGTTTAAGATCATTTGATCATTACATTTACAGAATATAGTATTGTTCATTCATTCGTTCCTGACCTAGCAGATAAGCACCTGCTTCTCAAGTACATTTCCAAAAGGCATAAACATGAATATTGCTGTGCTAGCAGTTACTAGGACAGAGGGCATCTTGCAAGTTTCAGAAAGCATACTGCAGTTTTCAAAAAGCATCTTTTTCAGTCTCATATGAAACTCAATTTATATATAACATAGTTCATGAAAAATAGAATGAAAAGCATATTAATTCATTTGATTATTAATTGGCATTAAGCATACACACATTAATACATATTTTTCTAACATTTCCCTCCTGTTAATACTTTTTAATTCTATTTTCAAAAAAGAATAAACAGTTTGCCTTTTTTTCTAACCTCTTCCAACCAGGATTTGCAGTTAAGAAAGTCATTCAGTTTAAACTTTTATGAAAGTGTTTCGCATTCTAGCAGTTCTTCAAATTCAGTACTTTGATACATAGTCTCAGATACTGATATATCTATGAATTTTTTGATTAATTTCTTCATGCAGGGGATTCCACAACAAACATAAACTCCTATTAGGAGTAATCCTACCCCAATGACAATCAAGATGTTCATTAGGATAGAACCCCACCCCCCAAATACATTCTGGAAAAAGTCTGTCAGAGGGTTTGGGCCTGGTTTGGTCATGGCCAACACTTGCTGAATCACCTCGAGATGATCGTTAATTTCATGCTGATTATCAGGAATAAACGCACAGCATTCTTCTTTGATTAAAGCACACGTCCCACCCCTCGCCGCTAGGGTGAAGTCAAGAGCCATTCGGTTTTGGAGTACTACAGTTTTCATGGCATTCAGTTTATCAGTTATTAGTTCAAGAGCAGAAAAAGTCGCATTACTCATTACTTCAAGAAGTTTTGACAGTTTTTGCAGCTTCCATATTGATTTAACTGCACCATATGCAGGTAATATACCTGCCCAGGATATGACAGCATCACTCAAGTCCATGTGCACAAGTTTGGTTCCCACATTACGATGGTCTTTCCAGCCCGCTTCGATCTGTCCCACTGGATTCTCAGGTTTAACAGTCTTTTTGGTTACATCTCGGGTATTTCAAATACTTCCCTGAGGCAAAACTGCAGTGTGTCAGATGGCCGGGACCAGGTACCCCAAAAAACAACTGCCAGACCAATTCTCAGGTAACCATTTATATGCTTTTTTACCACACACAAAATAACAGTCCTCTACTTTAGTTGTTACTTTGTTATGAAATGACTGCCCTGCATGAAACATTTTCCTATCTATTACAGATAACTGTTTGAAAAGTACAGGATTACGTTGTACCTGATCAAGAGTTTTATGCATAGATTTCAGAAATGAGTCATAATCTGTACTACAAGATCCACCTAAATCATTTGTTTTTTTATAACATTTATACTGTACAGTGATGTTACACTTACTCCATCCCACTTGGATGGTATCACTTTTGTAAAAACATACAATTTTTTTTGTGTTACAGGCAAATACAGTGCTACCTTATCATGTGCTTTAATAGCAACTGTGTCAAAAACCAGATTTTCCCAGGTCTCATTGACCCCTAGGGGGATAGCAGCTATCAATAAACCCCCGTATGCTGTTGGTATGGCCGTGCAGACCCAGCAGTTCGAAACATTAAAAGTCTCAGCATACACACGTGTAATTGCCTGATAAGTGTTAAAGTTCAGATGCCAGTCTATGTTTGGTTCATTACGTTTAATCAGTTCAACTTTCGTGGCAGGAAAAAGGAGTGGCCACAACAAAAAGAACAGTGTGATTAGCACAGTTATTAAAATGATCATACAAGTTTTCTGAGGTTGTTCAATGTCTCTATTCACTCTGTACCTGGCCATTATGTTCTCGTTGTACAACAGTAACAAAGTTTTTGTCCAATTCAAAGTTCTTAACCAGTTTACAGTGCGTCAAATGAATCCAGGAAGCTTGCTCCGCAATTTTGACTGCAGTGGGTGTCGACAGTAGTACCTGGTACAGTCCTTCTCACTTTGGAGAACTCCATTTCTTTCGCTTTACAATCTTCACCCAGACCCAGGTACCTGGGGCTACTGGTGCTTCCGATTTCGGTTGCTCTTTATCTGAAACAGAATTTAACTGCAAAAGTTTGTTATTCAAAAATCGTCTCATATACCCTGCAAGTGAACTGTCAGCCTCTTGCTCTGCAGACCTGAGAGGTTTTCACTGAGGTGTATAATATGCCATCCCAAACAAAGTCTCAAAAGGAGTCAATCCCTTTGCATTTGGAACAGTTCTCATGCTCAACAGTGCTAAAGGCAAACAGTGCACCCAGTTCTTTTGTGTCTTAGTCATCAGCTTCCTAAGTTTATTCTTCAATACCCCATTATGCCTCTCTACTAACCCTGCAGATTGGGGGTGATAAGCACAGTGATTTTTTAACGATATTCCAAAATAACAACTATGTTGTTGTACTGTTTGGTTTACGAAATGTGTACCGTTATCACTATAAATCTTTTCCGGTATACCAAATCTGGGTATAATTTCTTTAACAAGGACCTTTGCAACAGTAGCTGCATCTGGATTTTTAGTCGGAAAAGCTTCCACCCATTTGGAAAACGTATCTATAATGATAAGGCAATACTTTTTATTCTCGCATTTATTCAGTTCTATGAAATCCATACAAATAGTATGAAACGGATATGGTGGTGTAGGGAAACTCCCTTGCTTAGGCTTCAATGCCCCTTGTGCATGATGCTTGTTACAAACATGGCATGCTGCACAAAAATTTTTTGCGTAATTTGTAAATCCATAGGTCGTAAACACTCGATTCACTAACTGTACCATCCCCCCTGTTGAGACATGTATCTGCCCATGGCTCAACAAAGCTGCATATCTAAACAAGTTAGATGGCAAAATTGGTTTCTTTTCCTTGGAGATGTACAGTCCCTTTTCAAGGATTGCTCCTCATTTTATCCACTTCTGTTTTTTTACATTTGTAGTAAGTGTCTGCATTGTTTTTAACATTTCTAAATCTAAAATCTCGGAGGGTTGTAATTCCTCACTCAAAAGAAAAGCTTCTGAGGCTGAGACTGCCTGCTTTGCAGCTGTATCAGCCAGCACATTACCTTTTGAAATCGTATCCTGTTGCTTTGTATGAGCTACGCATTTGCAAATAGCTACTTTTTGAGGTAACTGAATAGAGTCTAATAAATCTAAAATGAATTGCGCATGATTAATGGTTTACCAGTAGATGTTATCATTCCTCTATTTTTCCACTGCTGCGCAAAAACATGTACAGTAGAAAAAGCATACTGACTGTCAGTATAAACATTTACTTTTTTACCTTTTGCTAAGGTACATGCCCTTGTCAAGGCAATCAGTTCTGCTGCTTGTGCAGATAAATTGTGTGGTAAATATTTTGCTTTTAAAGTTTCAGTATCAGAAACGATTGCATACCCCACTAGGATCTGTCCTGTAGGACCACTCCTGCACGAGCCGTCCACATAGTATGTCACCTCGGCATCATCCAAGGGAACATCTGTAAGATCTTGTCTAGGTAATGTTTTTTGCTCACTCTCCTGCAGGCAGCAGTGCGGTTTGCCATCTGCAGGGGTTGGAAGCAAGGTTGACAGAGTCAAAGTTGTGCATCGTTTAATTGTCATATGAGGTTGGCTCAACAGTATAGTTATACAGGAAAGATGTCTAGCAGGAGAAAGATATGCTACTTTTTCTTGCAGTAAAATAATTGCGACTGCATGAGGCACTCTCAATGTGAGAGGGTGGAATAACACTACTGAGGCTGAAGCCTGCACTGCCATTGCAGCTGCAACTACTGCTTGTACACAGTGGGGCAGGGACCGCGCCACTGGGTCTAACTGTGATGAATAGTAAGCTATGGGGCGTTGCTTATCCCCATGCTGCTGTGTCAATACTGATGTCATATATCCCTGCTTACAGTCTACAGTTTGAAAAAATCGCTTATGATAGTTTGGTAATCCTAAAACTAAGGATGATGCTATCAGTTGTTTCAGTTTGCAGAAAGCTGCTTCTGCTTCTGGTGTCCACTGTAATAATTCCTGTGCTGCCATCGGCTTTTTGAATATTAAATTAGCTAGTGGAGCAGATTCCAAAGCATAATTTGGTATCCAACTCCGACAAAAGTTAGTAGTTCCCAGGAAGGACATCATTTTCTTCTTGGTAGTTGGTCTAGGTGCTTGTAATATTGCTGTTTTTTATCTTTATCTAGTATTCTACCTTCTTTGGATATTACATATCCTAAGTACTTAACTTGTTTTTTCCAAAGTTGTAGTTTGCTTTTGTTTACTTTGTGCCCTTGAGTAGCTAGAAACTGTAATAATGCTATGGTGTCCTCTTTACATTCTTGCTGGGTGGGGGCAGCCAGCAGAATGTCATCTACATAAAGTAAAATTTGACTACCTTTCGGTGGGATAAATCCCACCAGGTTGCTTGCCATTTCTTGTGCAAATATTGTTGGACTTTTACAATATCCCTGTGGTAATCTCGTATATGTATACTGCTTCCCCTGAAATGTAAATGCAAACCAATGTTGGCTGTTGGGGTGTATCGGTATTGAGAAAAATGCATTACTAATATCTACCACAGAAAAATACTTTTGCTGAGGTTTTAAATCATTCAGTAAAGTGTGTGAATCTGGCACCGTTGGTGCCCTGGGTATAACTGCATTATTTACAGCTTGCAAATCTTGGACCATACGCCATTCCCTGTTTGCTTTCCTGACAGGAAATAAGGGTGTATTACATGGTGAATCAGGAGATTCTATTAAGACTCATTCCTTAAGTAAGGCTGCTAATATAGGTTTAATCCCTATCTCTGCATCCTTTCTCAAGGGATACTGTCTTTTCTGAGGTCTAAATGCTGACTTTGGCGTAATAGTAACTGGTCCTGCTGTTTGTATAAGTCCTACATCTGATTTCCCTGTTGACCAGAGAGTCTCTGGTATGTTTCGCAAGGCTTTTTCTTTTTTCTCCAATAAGAGTAATACTCAGCTATTCTCACTAGCCTGTGAGTGCACAGCTGGGTGTGTATGTGTTATCCAGTTTAATTTCTGTTTCTGTACTCCTTGTTCGGAGAGTTTTAATTTGTCTGCTTTTCCCACCTTGTGACTTTTTTTCCTAAGTCTGCCCATTTCAATTTTTTATTCTTAGTTAAGCTAACATGTGGCAATCGATTAGATTTGTAAAGTACTAAAAATTCCTGGGGCAATGAACAGCTTACTACACTGTTTTCTTTTGCATTCCAGTACAAGTTTTGTAACACTAGTTTGTTTGCAAGGTTCTGAAACAATTCCTGATCATATTTTTTATCAGGTCCTGGTCTATTACAGTAATATAGAGTAAAATGCAACAAATGCTGTTTGTTAATGTCGAGGGAGGGGGACTTACTGATGGCTACATTCATCAGTTCTTCGGTTACTGCCCCTGGACCAGTCGTAACCAAGTCCTGGCTGTACCAATAATATGTCTCGCCCTCCGGTCGCACTACAAAAGTATCCATTTGTCGCTGTGCTTTCATACCCTGCATGGTTGGAACTACGGCTATGCCAAATATCTGCATTAAGTCTCTACCCAAAAGGTTTACTGGGCATTTTGCAGAAACTACAATTTTACTTTTCTGGGTCATTCCTGAAACGGTGTCTGTTATCGCTATGTCATGGGAGAGTGGCTCCCGATACAGCTGTCCATTAGCTGCTTTTACTAGTATATAATCTGGTGATTCTGAATCTTCCAGTAATTTGGAAGGGTGTATCAGGGTCCGTGAAGCCCCTGAGTCACACAAATATTTGACTTCCCTCCCCTCTACCAGAAGCGTCACTTCCGGTTTTGTATTTGCTAAGTAAAGCTCTAGGCTCAATAAGGCTAAGTCCAAAATTTTATTTTCTTCAATGTCTGCAAATTCATGTACATCCTCTACCCCTTCTGTCACATCCTCTACCCTTGCTATCACATTTGTACTTGTCTTTTCCTGTTTATTTTCATTTAGTGATTCCTGACTGTCATATAGTCATTTCTTATCCTCTTTATTTTCTGTAGTCGCCTTTTTATTTAGCCTGCAATCCCTTGCTAAATGTCCTTTTTTCCCGCATTTAAAGCATTCACCTCTTTTCTTCCTTTCTTTAAAATCTTTTGATCGTTTGTCAGATTGTTTATTTCCCTGGGTATTTTTCTTACCCTTTCTCCCAGTTTGTACTACAAATACTTCTGACCCATCTTCTGCTGAAAATACTTGAGTTTTCTTCTTTTTTTTTACTATTAAAATGTCTCTCTGCATGTCTAGCATATTCGAGTAATGGCTGCAATTTACTCGTACGATGATCTACCATGTGCTTTGTAATAAAGCTGCTAATGGGAGTTATACTACCCTTCAAGAATGCATTCTTTAGCTGTTGCTCATAAGGGGAATCTTGTGTCAGATTTTCTGGTATCTGCATTCCGCAGTGGTTATTAAAACACTCTAATAATCTAGCATAATATCTATCAACTGTTTCACCTTCTTGTTGAATGCACTGAATAAAGCAAGTCCAATCAGCCCTAGGCTTTTATTTTTCAGAGATTCGGTCTGTCAGACCTTTTACTCTGCCATCCAATTTTGCATTAGTATGTGGGAGTGGTCTAAGCTGTGCATCACGAGGATTCCAGTCGCCACTGATCATGTGCCAATCTGGACCTACAATTTGTCTAACTACTTTTTTTACTTTTTTTCCATTCAAATGGTAACTTAATCTCATACCCTGTAAGTCTTCTAAAAATTTTCGAAAATTTACTTTCGGATGGGGAATTTCCTCCGTGGCTTTCTGGATATCTTCCGGTGTCCACGGTCTGTAAACTAAAAGAGTTGGATCCTGTCCTGCCTGTCCTGCCTGAGGATTTGGTACTTCTATGAGTGGACATATTTCTTTCTCACTCATAGCATGTGAATTCCTATTTATTTTACATAGATCAATCTCCCTTCTCAAGTCACGTGTTTGAGACCTTGTCTCGATAGAATCCCTGACAAATGGTTTTGATGTTGTGGAAACAGCTGGGTATAGCGGAGGTGGATCAGCTTGTCCACTCACTTTGTATTCTGGTAAGGGAAGCGGAGGGGGCGAAGGAGGGGCCGTTGCTATTACCAAGTTATTATTTTCTTTGTCTAAGAACATCGTTTTTGAATTTTTAATCTTTTGTTCCCTGCGATTTGCTTCCTAAAGCCACCTATGCGCCTGAGGAACTCCTAATTTTCGTTGCTTTTTTAATTTACCTTTTGCGTCTGTTTTTAGTTGCCTGACGAGTTTAATAAGTGCAAGTTTATCTAAATTACCATCGAATTTATACTTATTAACCCATTTTGAATAATACTTAACATTGTCGGCATGCTGTAATTGCATATATTTCGCGTCTTCAGTTAGGGGCGGGTCTCAGGAACTTTTCGTACACTGATTTCCCATTGTTGCCTTGGCTAAGCTGTAAATTGTTACGTAACCCTTCTTATCACGTGGTACCACAGTCCTATACCTTTTCACAGTTTATCTAGAATAACTGCCTTCCTATCCTGTTTCCCTGATCTATGACCAAAACAGTAACCCCTTTTTTGTCCCTGATCTGCACATTCAAATCTTTCTGACAAAAACAGTTCTGTAACTAGTCCCTGATTTTAAAACAGAAATAAGGTAATTCCTCCTTACGTGACCCTCCGTGAGTTGATCCACCGGATCATTGACTTGTCCTCCAATCCCAGATCAGAAACAGTGGCTGGCCTCTTTCGAACGACAATTCAGTCGGAGGTCTTTTAAAACAGAAGAGCCGATTTGGCCTCTTCTCCGTACGGATGCATGCCACCGGGCCCAATTCTGACCTAGGCCTAGAGCGAGAGGTACTTTCCGGTCCAAAGGATCAAACTGTCAGAAGAAAATGATACTTTAAAAATGATCAAAACACGGTAGGTTCAGGTTAAGGCACTTTAATCTTGCAGCAAGGAGACAAAAACGTGCCATTACAGAGTTTGTCTAACTGGAAACAGGAAATACTTTCATTTTTATACATTCACTAACTAGACATGGCCTACCAAGCTGACGTAACAGATTACCACCTTTTTCATCATCATCTGCTGACCATCATTCCCATGAATTTCTGCTGATTCATCAATTTTTATGTGAAACTTCCTGAGGAAAACAACGTGGCCTTAATTACTACCAGTTAGATACATGCTATGTTACCATTCAAGGTACTATGGCTAATTCAAGCACAATGCTAACAGTTTATTTCTCTAATAATCCTTTGTTCACTTTATCTCTAAGCTACTGCAGCTGCACATGTTCTCATGGTTCGAACAGAGCTGATTGTTTAAGATCATTACATTTACAGAATATAGTATTGTTCATTCATTCGTTCCTGACCTAGCAGATAAGCACCTGCTTCTCAAGTACATTTCCAAAAGGCATAAACATGAATATTGCTGTGCTAGCAGTTACTAGGTCAGAGGGCATCTTGCAAGTTTCAGAAAGCATACTGCAGTTTTCAAAAAGCATCTTTTTCAGTCTCATATGAAACTCAATTTATATATAACACAGTGCATGAAAAATAGAATGAAAAGCATATTCATTCATTTGATTATTAATTGGCATTAAGCATACACACATTAATACATATTTTTCTAACAAATGCTTATGGAGGAGTCACAGAAAGATCTGTGTCTCCTTCTCACATATCTGTGCTCTGAAAGGATTACTATCTTTCCCTTCACCAGCCTTAAGTCTCTCCTTCCAAGATGTCAGAGAATAATGACACTGATTAGACACCCAAAACAAATCTCAGTTTCCACATCCTTCATGTAAAAATGATAACTGGACAGAAGCACACTTGCATGAAGGAAGGCCAAAAAAGACTTATATATGTACTGTGCTGTCCTTCCTCTAGTGGTGCTTCAAGGTATGAAACAGGGTGATCCTTCTTCCCTCTAGTTCCTGCTGAGATTACATGCTGCATGGTTACTTCAGATTAACATGGTTAATCATGGCTTGTCTATTGTATTACTTTGAGAGTTGCAAATTCCAGAAAGTGAGCACATGATAAGATTGGTAAAATAAATGGCTTTGTACACATCATCACAACCACTGCTTACACTGCCATAACTTACCTGTTAAGAGATATGAACCCTTCACTGTCTCCTTTATGCTGTCTTGATCTGTCTACTACCAACAGATACAACAGAATAACTTTCAATGATGATGTCAGGCAGCACATGTGCAGGGTTTTACCAGCTGTAAGAAAAATGCAGCAATTAGCAATTTTCATCAGACTTAAGGCATCAGGGGAATGGGGATACAACACCTTAATATTACATAATTTAAAGTTATACATCACAAGTGCAGTACAATGAGACATAGATAATCTTAGTGTACATATAATGTCAACCTGTGGTTATATCATTATTGCCTTCTGTCTATTACACCTCAAGTTTATGATCACTCCCGTAATAATGTTCTCGAAATCATTAGTGAGGCCAAAAGATTTGTCTGTCATTTATCCTTACCATCTTATGTCTGTCACTGTTACTCTATGCCAGAAATTGCACACTGTATGAGGAGAGTAAATGTTTTTGCATTGTGATTTGTTAGTCCTCTGTATATGTGTGTATGTTGTACTTATTGTGAGTTTGCAACTTGGTATAAGTCACTAACTTATCCATATAACATATATCATTCACAGGACAAGTGTCAATAACAAATATTTCAGGTTATCACAGCAGTGGAAATCACTGTAAAATGAATACACATGACAGGATTGAAACCCATCCATTGTTCACTTTATACCAATATGCCACTTAAGCTTTCACACAAAAATGTGAAGAGACGATCATTGTAATGTTGTACATGAAAAAACTGGAAATAATATTACACAAAGACATCCCACCTTCAGTAGATTGGAACCATACATGCAATGCAATGAAATGAAGGTTTCACATCATTAGTATATTGAGCCATGGAAGCTGTAACCAAGAATATAAACACTTTACATTACTTTGATGTTTGTTTTTAAAGTTTGATCTGCTTACTGACATGCAATGATAGCTGAGCTCTTGTGCGTGACTGATGGCAAACTCATAGTGCATGCATAGGAATTTTCTTCAGTTTTGCCATACGACAAAAACTGTCACTGCCCTCTGCTCATCAATAACCAGTAAAGCTGCTCATTGCTAAACATAATGTAATAGATGATTAGAAAATTACAAATAATAAAAAATTGATTGTATAAGCAATTTGTAGACATGTGTCTCAATACTTTGTATTTTTGACCGTATTAAATGTTGTAAATGGGAGGATACCACAGACAGGTAAAGGGCAAGGAAACAGATGGTTGCACAGATGGAGGAGTAGCATAATAAGAACATTGCAGTCATGTCAGTCTTATGACTTCCATGTCAATGTAATAATAATAACACCCATTTTTTAACCAGGTTGGCCCAATAGGCACAAAGTCCCTTTTCAGGGGTGATCTGAGAGCAATATCTGGTTAAGTGACTTGTTCAAAGTCACAAAAAAGGCAAATGAGGATTGAAGAAATCAACCACAGCAAGTACAGCTCACAACAGCTCAGGATGTTGTGCACTGTGACAGTCTTTCAGAGGAGTGACAACCATGTAAATGTACATCTGCACTGCCACAGTCTTTCAGAGGAGTGACAACCATGTAAATGTACATCCTGGTTCACAAAACCACAACATGATAGTGAATATATGGAAACATGCATTCACAGGAGAAAGACACTGGGGACCTTCATGGTGATGGGGGCAGCTCATCCCCCCACCCAGGGAGAGGAGTTTGGGCCAGTATAAATGTCTTTTTAGTGAGGATGTCTTCAAGGACACAGAATAACCTCATGGGTTTCTGTATGATGACTACCTCAGATGGCTCTTATTCTTGGAAACTTAATTGGTAATCCTATCAATATGAGTGAGTGAATGAACTAAAGTCCAATAGGGAGAAGTGTGATGGATGGTAAGCACTTGGGCAAGAAGGACCAAGAAGAAAGGATGAAAACAATTGTATATGCACCAAACGACTATAAAAGGGAATGGATCTGACATCTGACCAAGTACATGAATTAGGGAACATCAGTCAGAGAAATAGCAGATGGACTGGGAAACAGAAAGGGCTTGGATTAATATTAACAAAGATACAAATGCCTATATTCTCCCTAGGTGGATCCAGCTGGAGACATTTGTCTGTATGAATAATAGATTTGTCTCCAGTGATTATTGGCCTCATGAACTTGGCAATACTAAGAAACCAGTTAAATAGAAATTTGACTCTACAAATGAGAAAAACAAAGCATCATAGGTAAAGGAGCATATATTAAAATAATACTTCCAGTATCTGTATTAAGGTTTAGGATTGTGCCATCATGTTATGCAATCTGAAATGAGATGTTCCATCACCAAATGAAGTGTTAAAGAACTGTAACAAATATGAAGTAAGTGTTAAAAGAACACTTCCCATACTCTGAAACAGACTACCTATCTATGTCAAACAGAGCTCCTCATTGGCACTCTTCAAGAAAAATCTTGATGATTGGATGGGTAATGGAAATTCACCCCGGGGATAACTTCTGTGGTTCTGCTTGACAGGGGCACAGGAAAATAATTTTCTTGGGTGGCGAAAACCAGGGTACCTTTTTGGCTAGGCTTGTATAGGCCCTTGGGCCAATAGTCTAGTACCTACCTATGAACCTATGAACCAATGAACAAAATAATACTTACTCAAGAAGGTAACTTAGTATATACTTTTCTACCTGTAGGAAAAGGCAATGACTTTGCCTTCTTTGTTAAGAAGTGAAGAAATGCTGCAACACTGTGAAGAAATCAGCCCTGTCACATATGTACACTATTAATAAAGCATACATATTAAGATGAGCAAGCAAAGAGGCACACAAACCTGCTGCATCAAAGAAAATTTATTCCAGACACTCATTCACTCACTGATCATATCCACTCACTGTCCAATTAGCTGTAAGTCTCTTAAAAGCACACGCTTTCCTTTTCACATATAACTGCGTGTGTTTTGTGTGTAGTAGTACTGCATGGGTCTCAAATCACCCTAGCCATACCCAAGTCATGGCTCTGAACCTATCCTCACATCAGGACACCTGTCAGAATGTTATAATAGCAAGTGCAGGGTGTTTCCATACACAGGTATGTTTCCTGTAATTCACAGACATGTAGGTCACCTTTTAATATGCTCAGTGTCATGAATCACTGGCATGTCTATTAATCATGAGCTTTCAATGGTATGAAACTCAGCATATTTGGTTAGCAGTAGTTATACTCCTGTGTGGGCTTCTATGAAATACAACCTATATCTGTGACTTTTACCTTACATCAAATGAAATATATACTTTACATTGCATTTGCAATGTATATAGAATATATGCTAATAACTTCAGCTTGTCACTCTAGGTTTAATTTCTCCAAGTCTTTTGGGTTTCTAATACCCTGACATGGGTGGACCTCAATGCTGAGTCAAAGTATGATTAAAGTTCATGAAATTAAAATTTTTTCAATCTTTTTTTAAATTAATTTTTAATTAGATTTTAAGAAACGATTTACAATAACATTTAAGTGGAAATATAGATTAAAATATGTAAAAGGAAAAAAATAATCATAAAAGGGAAACACAACAAAGTAACTATTTACAAGAGTGTCTATTAAACAATAGGCTAACAAATTATTATGCATGGATATTACAATCTGTTTATTCGGCAGTTTTTTAAGGTTGTTCGACATGTTGTATGAAGAAGTGATTCTGATAGTCCTTGTTCTGATGATAATGAGTTCCAGTTGACAAACTTCTGATGCAAGGTTAATGAATTCATTAAATAAGGGAGTAGATTCATTCTTCCATTTTTTGTTATAACTTTTCCTGAGATCCCTAAAATGCTCCATAAAAGTGGATATTTTAATCTTGAAAACATTCAGGTATTGGAGAATTAAATAATATCAAGGATTTTGTTAAAGTAAATGTGTCCATAAATAGAGCCTGTAAGAACAAATTTATTTTGTCCCAGAAGGGTTTAAGAACAACACAATCAAAGAACATATTTTGCCAGTCTGCTGTAATCTCTAATTTGCATCTCCAACAAGCTATCCCTTTCATAAACAGTAATTCTGTTCTGTGTGGGGTAAAGAAAGATCTATGGATAAATTTCCAAGAGAATAATCTCTATTTGAGTGAAGAGGTTGTTTGTTTTGATGACAATAAAATGAATCATTTATCCTCTTCATTTGGAGATCTACTATTTATGAGTCTAAAATAGTTCCATAAACTATCTCTATTATATTCTATTCCTTTTTTAATCATTTTATATGATTTAGATAAGCGACTTTTCTCAATTATAAGCTGTTGTATCCAAAAAGATAGAAAATCAACTAACTTAGGTACATGGTTTCTTACAGTATGTTGCATTAATTTAATCTAGTGTTCAAGAAACTGTCTACAGCTTTGCATATGTAACTACATATCTTTATCAAAGACAAATTTATTTAATATATAATCAACAGTATGAATTTTTTCTTTGTCCATTAATTGAAACTAATATATCAGGTTATTTTCTTTAAAATTAGTCATTGCTTGTAGGTTAAAAGTGGAAGTATTATTATGGGCACAGGCTATTGGGAAAATAAGAAAAAACATGTTTTATACATGGGATTTCTGTAAATTACATTTCTCAAGTTATTCATTATGGTGAATAGATAAGTAGAATTAAACATTTTATTAGAATTATTTAGAAATATTGCTTTAGAAAATAAAATAAAACATTATTTGAAATTCAACTATGATTTAAATCTCTAAGTAACTAGTCTCTAATACAAAGCTTTCCTGTAGCTCTTTCCATCTAGCAGTATAGACTTAATTTAACCAATGAGACACTGTCTTAATGATTGAGGCTACTGAATATAACTCTAAGTCTGGTAGCCCAATACCACCAAGTACCCAATCTCTAGTATGATGTATTATAGCTGTCCTAGTTTCTTTAGGATACAATAAAAAATTGATATTAAAGTATTAAATTGTTTAATACATTTTTCGATGGTGGTAAAGATATTGATTGTATAATATAAAGTATTTTGGCAGAATGATCATTTTAATTATGGAAATTCTCTTCCATAGTAAAAATATATTTATTCCAATTAGATTATTTATTGAATTTTAACTATTATTATAGTTGAGTGTTATCATATCAATATTGTCAGTTATAATTATTCCTAAATAATTTATTTTTTCTCTTGAACTGTATAGTTGGTAAATGTTTTATCTATAGTCTTAGTATTAATACTTATGGGTATAATATTTGTTTTGCTATCATTAAACATATGGCCAGATTTCTTCTGAAAATTTTCCATTGCTTTAAAATCTGCTGGAAGTGAACTATTACATTTACTTAAAGTCAGTAAAATATCATCTTCAAACAACTGCATTTTAAATAATGAACCTTTAATGTTTGCGTTTGATCATATAAGATTGGCAAACTGTTCTATGACTTAAGCAAAAAGCAAAGGTGAGAGAGGACATCCTTGTTTGTTCCTTTAGAAAATTTAACTGATTCTGAAGTATGTAAATCTATTTTAATATATGCATGAGCATTTTCATAGGGAAGATTAATAAGGCGAATAAAGTTGTCCAAAAAGTTACTTTCCTTTAGTACTAATGAGAGGTAATACCAGTTAACAGAGTTAAAAGCAGTATTTATATCTAAACTTATTAATGTTATTTTGTCTTTTGTTTTAGTTACATAATCTATTATTGTCAATATTCTTTTGATGTTATCATACACATTTCTGTTTAATATAAATCCAGTTTGATCACTACTAACCATAGATGGCATAAACTGTTTTATTCTATTAGAATGAATAGCCATAAATAATTTATAATCTGTATTTAATAAAGATATTGGTCTATAAGAAGAGCATTTAATAGGATCTTTATCAATTTTTAGAACTGGTAAGATGAGAGTGTACTTCCAGGATGAAGGAATGTTTTCCATTTCCTTTACAATTGAGAAGATATTAAATAAAATAGGTGTGGTTTCTTTAGGCATTAATTTATATAGTTCAGGTATGATACCATCATTGCTAGGAGCCTTATTAGGTCTTAATCTATTGATTTGGGTTTTAAGTTCACTGAGAGTAATGAGCTTATCTATTATTTTCTTGTGTGCTCCCTTTAATTTGTTCTTAGCATGTTTTCTAATAAATTATTTGATTTCCTCCTAATAGTCTATTAATGTGTTATTTTTATTAATGGTTTCAAAATGGATTCCAAATTCTTTCAGTATGTCTTCAATTTCAGTTACTTTTTTTTTTAATATACTTATTTAATATGATTGGTTCCATTCAGGATTTCATTCTATTAGGTAAGTTATGTATAGAGTTAGGATTAACAGTGAAGTTTATAATCTTAATCCTTTCCAACTGAATTTTAACCTTATGATTTAAGATCTCTAAATATTTATAATTTAAATTATTCATTTATTTTATGTTAGTTTTTGTCTTTTGACTTTCCAGTTTTAACTTATCAATTCTTTCTTGAAACTCAATCAATTCTTTGTCTCATAAATTTTTTAAAACCATACCAAGACATAATTCTACCATATAGATAGGCCTTCAGGGAATAATAAACATAAATTTCAGAAATGCTAACTAAATAATTAATTTACACAAATGTCTATATTTCTTTCATGAAAAATTCTTTAAATTATTTTAGGTTAGTTATATAGGTTGGCATACATCTATTAGTTATATTATTGTCAGTGTTTACTATTAGCTCAAAATTAATGGCATTATGATCTGCAAGTGGACATGAAACTACTTTAACCTTATCTAAATTGTCCTGTAGTTCATTAGAAATATATACTCTATCAATTCTAGCTTAAATTCCATGTCTGTAGGAATGTGAGTGAAAAAAGTGAATCTGTGACTGAAAAATTACTTATATCTATAATATAAAATATGTCTATAAACATTATTAATTATTTTGCTAGGTCCAATATTTTTCTCTTTCTTGTGGAATTAGTGCCATAAGATTTTAATATATGATTAAAAGCCCTGCCAATATTATATTACCTTTTGAAATTTGGATTTTTTGGTTTAGTTGATTCCTAACAGTGCTAACGTCTATTCCTGGGATCCAGTATACATTAATAAAGGCATAGATTTTACTTTTAATTTCTATAGTTACTGAACAAAACATTCCTTTCTCATTGTTATATGATCCAATAATTTTAGGTTTAGGTTGAGTGTTTTCCCATAGAATAGCTATTCCCCTCTTTTTCTGGGTATAATGGGAACTAACTAAACAGAATATTTCTTAGTATTAAGTCCATATAAATCAGCCTGTAATAAAAGTCTCTTCTAAAAATATAATCTGTGAATTAAATAATTTTAAGTACCTATTAAAACTCCCTCGCTTACAACCATTGTTGAGACCATTGATGTTAATAGATATACATTTAAGCGCTGACATGTGAAAGATTTAACAAAATTATTAAACATGCTTTCATAATTTCAAAAAAATAATAATAGCAACATTGTACTATTTTTATAGCCAGGAACTGGGTATTGGAATTCATATGATTATTATTTTTTAAATTAAATGTAAAAGCTTTAATATCAGTAGTAGACACCAAAATATAAAACATTGACCATATTATTGAATATATATGTTTAAAAGCCCTCAAATCTCTCATGGAGTCTAAAACTTAGTTTGGATATATAAACTATCTAAACATTCCCACCTATCAACCAGAGTTAGAGCACTCTTACCCCACTACAAAGATAAAGTTATATGTCAAAAATTAAAATAACATTCCAGTCATTATTTAAAAAATTCCATTTTTAAATTACCTTATTAATAATGAAATATTCAGCATTTGAAATATTTTGTATTGCCATTTTTATAAATATATCTCTATATGTTAAAAAAAGACTGTATACCACTAGTTCTATCATGTTCTGTTTTTGATGATATGTTTTTATAAGTATATACAAAATATATATATGGGTGGGTCTACTTTGTTTTGTTGAATCTCATTTCACTGAATTTCATTTCACCCCGACCACATCACTGAAAACACAAATTACTGAAAACTCATTTCACTGAATCTCATTTCACTGAACTGACCTTAGTAAATATGACACTGTGTAGAGCACTGTAAGGCAAGTAAAAGGTATATGCCCTTTTCCCCACTGTAGTGTGATCTTAGAGTTAGTATATATACCTAGGGGGGGTGCTATGCCCCCACAACCCTCAATGAGGGGGGTTGTGCCCCCACACCCCTAATGAGAGGGGATGTTCCCCCACACCCCCCTAACTATATGTACTTTCTTGTGTTTTCAGTGATGTGGTCAGGGTGAAATGAAATTCAGTGAAACAAGATTCAACTAAACAAAGTAGACCCATATGGGTGCATTCATATGTACTTTCTAATAAACTAAATCCAAATATTTCTTGTAATCCCAAAATCTATAGACAACAAAATAGAATTCCATGTACCATGTAAACTTAATTCTTTTAACATCTAGTTCATAGTTATTGTCATATAGTTATTGTCATATATATACATACATATATATATATATATATATATATATATATATATATATATACATATATATTACATGTCTAACTACTAAATGTACTATAGGCAACTTATAATTAAACCATGAAATACCTAAAAAACATTTAAATTTCAGATGCAGATTTTATATTAAACATTGATTTCCCAACATACCTGCTCATAATACAATGTAATATTCAATTAGTTAACCAAAGAATGATCTAGAGCCCTACCTAGGAGGTAAGAGCTGGGGGAAAAAAGTATCAGGAGTCTAAGTAATGAAGTGGATTGGTTTGTGACAGCCCACATCTGAGGAAGTGCTAGAAATGAAAACGAAGTGTTGAATACGTTTATGTGTTTTGTTGTTTTGTGGCTTTTACTATTAAATGGAAGTCTGCCTACATTCTCTCCATGGCTTTATTGTTTCGCTGAACAGTGGCATCTTGGTTCATTTTTTGGTTTATTTGTGCGATTTTTCCTTCTTTGCCTGCTTTTTGGATTTATTCAATTAGTTAACCTGTTCTGCAAGTAAGTGCCCATTAAAGAAAATTTAAAATTAAAATAATCTATAACCATATATTAAAAATAGTATATACATTAACTATATTATTAATGCAAATATGAAAGTTTAATGTTTATAACAACTGGGGACTTCCTTTACCTCTTGCTGAATAACAGTGCTTTATAAGCTATAAATACAACAGCTCCTGTCAGAAAATTTTGATTGAGCTGTTATTTTATTGTCAGAAATTATGGCATAATGAATCATATTTCTTACTAGCATTAATAAATTGTTTCTATTGTGTATAATGCAAGCATATGTGAGAAACAGACTTGTTAGAGTTATGTCTAACATTTTGAATCACATATTCTTATTCATCATTTTTACTCATTAGCTGTGAATTAACTTGTAGGATTATTGTATCAGCTAGTATTAACTAGCTTGAGTTATGACTTCACTTGATTAATGATGTGCCAAGTTAGATTTGATTTGACTTAAGGCTTCAAGGTAAAGTCTCTTTAAAACTTATTTGTAACTCACATATATTTGACTTACTTCTACCTCTACATGTTACCTGCTGCAGCTAAGTATTTAGGCTGTATATAATATTTAAAGTTCAAGGTTTAATTGTTCATAAAAAATACAAACATATTTTAATTTTCCTAAAAGATTACTCTTTTACTGAGTTGAGACAACCTTCAGAATAAGAATATAATAAGTGGGATGATAAAAGGGCAGATCATTTTATTTCCCATTCAAAAAAAAGTTTATTTCCTTTTACTTTCACAAAATCCCTCATATTCCATCTAAAAACACCGAACACATCTCTAAAAACTTATGAATAAACATGAGATCCAATAGTGTTTTTGATTGACAGCAACACTTTTCATCTTATATGTGACTTAACAGTTAACCCTTTTTTGCTCAAGACCATGGTGGGAATCAAGAAACATTATAAAGCTCGCAGTAAGAAATTTAAAATAAAAAAGACACAGCTTCAAATAGTTCTCGAGCCAGGCAATTTACAATCTCCCTTAACACCCACCATTTTCCTTCATAAACAAGACGGGTTGAGTATAACAACCCACTCTCTATTTCACCACAAAACACACAAATCCCCATTCACTCCAGCAACCAGGAAGAAGAAAAGGAACAGAGACAGAGAAAACTGAAAAAAAGCACCACAAATCTTTTCCCTGTTGCAACAAACCCAAAATTAACATCTACATTTCACCCCTGTGAGCTCAGCAGGACACATCAGATCAGTCACAATATTAAACAAAACAAAAAACGTCATTTCCCATAAAAAATCCTTCCGACATTATCAACATTATCATCGCAAACAAAACATCGGCACACCAACTATCTTCAACCATCCACTGTATGTACACAACCCATTCACCATACACCACCATCAATCTCTAAAGCATCCTCTCCTCATATCACAGACACACTCCATCTGTTACCAACCTCAACACAAGCACGATGACCAAACTACCACTGGCTCGAAGGACAATAGACCCAAAAAATTAAGAGATCAATGAAAAATGCTTTATGTGTTAGCAGCTCAGCATCACATATGGACATAAACAGTTAATCAACTTCCCCTGAAAACCAGTCTGCTTTCTCATTCTATAATGGAAACAGGATCAAGTCATGCCATCATATTTAAGCTAGATAGCAAGCATTCTAAGCATAGAAAAATAAATTGCCAAAAAATATGTCTATTAGATAAGGTGTATGACTAGATGTCTGCTATGCCCAAAACTGTTTGTTCGCTAAAATCAGAAGCAAGTGAGTTTGAGTTAGATATAATGATTTAAAGAAGACTTAGATTTTTATAAATATATTGAAGAAGAACATTGTTATCTTGGTGATTTACTAGCAATATGAAGTTTTCAAATGTTATTTTTAATATAACAAAATGTTAATAGAATTTCATATGAATTGTTTAATATTATAAATAGGTATATAGAATAATAAGAAAGCTAAGGTTAAATTACCTTATTATAGGAAATCTCCAGATTCTTCTTACCTCAAATAAATGCAGATGTATGCAACTTATTCATGTGATACTAAAACAAAGTTTTAAGAGAAATACAAACTACTGTAATTATGCCTTGTAAAACCAAGGGGTGGTAACTTATTTGTCTTTAAACTTCTTCTTCTTCTCATTAATCTTTCACCCTGCTTTTGCTACCTGTCTCTTTAAAGGAATACACTTCTGGTCCATGTCTTCTACTTACTTTAAAATGTTTCTTTTTTGAAGATATGTTAAAACAGCATCAGGGTCTTCAAAACACTTGTCACCATCAGGAAGGAATAATTTTCATCTTATAAGGAACAATAGGTGAACTTTAATTTGCTCTTTTTTAAGTTCTCTAATTAAAGGCAGAAAATATTTTCTTTTAGAGATGACAGCTGTAGAATAATCATTGTCAAAACAAATTGTTTTGTCATCCATTATGAGTGGAGATTTTGCCCAGGCAGTTTTTAGGATTAGTTCCTTATCTTAGGAAGAAAACATCTCACTATTGTAGATCTTGGGTTTGAGTTATTTTTTTGTAGAAGATGTAGACAGCATCCTATGTGCTATCTCAAATCCAAATGACATAGCTTCAGGCAACTCTAGCATCTTCTGAAGCCAGGATGTCAAAAAGCTTGCAATGTTAGTCCTTTCTATTTTTTCTGGTAAACCAAATAAAAGAATATTATTTCTACAGGGCGAGTTTTTTAAATCATCAATTTCATTCAATAAAAGAGTATTCTGTTTAATAAAAATTCAATGTTATTTTCATTTAGTCTGTTTTGCATGTTATTTAGGGAGTCCTCAATGCCATATATTTGAGCCCTCTGTTGTTGAAGAGCTTCTTGGATTTAATCCATTTGTTTTGTGTATTTTTCTTTGAAATTATCTAATTATCTAATTTATCTAATTTAGTGTCCATTTTATCCATCTTCAAGGATAATTCCTGTATATTTGTGAGAACTGGCTGTAGTTCTTTTTTAAAGGATGAGTCCTGTGCAGTTTTCTTTAAGTAACTAATTTCCAGACTGAATATATGAAGGATTTTACAGATAAAATTTTGACAGGAAATTATATGATAATCAAAAAATGTTTTGATATAATCTTAGACAGCACTTTAAATCATTAAAAAAACTATTTATAATTTTTTAGGATTATTCATAAGATTTATTTCCCATCAGAAATATAAAAAGTAGCAGAGCTAAGGAATTCTGTTGCTTCTCAGTCAGCATCCTAGCCATGCCATATTGTTTCAATCTTTGATGTTAGCCAAACGTGCTCTTCACAGCACCCACAATGTGCTCAGAAGTGACTTCTTCTGTAATTCATAGAGTTGCATGTATTGGTAGCATATCTAAATACAATATAATTTTTTTTTTTTGTGAGACCCAGGTCCTACTGCTATTGGAATTATCCGGGTATCCGTCTTCCACATTGCCCTCATTTCTGCCTGCAAATCTTGCTATTTTGTTACTTTGTGTCTCTCTGTATCTAAGACAGTATAATCACTGGGTGTTGTAATTTCAATGATCAATGCTACTTTTGTCTTGTTTTCATGGACAAGTATATCTGGTTTTCTCATATCTATTTTTGAACTGTTGGTAATGGGTGAGCCCATGTGATAAAAATGATAAACATGAAGCATTTTTCTTGTTTTCCTGTCCAACTAATCCAGTACATTTTAGGGTCAATCACCCCAAAACTGTAAGAGCAGAAAGAGCAAATTTGTTCATAGCTTGGACTTTGGTCCTAGATGCCAGGGCTGTTTATAGTATTAATTTTAGTCTTCTAAAATATTATTTACTGATTCCTGTTCATTTATTCATATTTTATTGTCACTCCTTCATCACTTCAAAAGTATTTATACACTCCCTCCTGCTCAAGTTCCTTTATATTACATTCTTGTCCTAGACTGATATGTTCTTGGTGCTGCAGCTTTCCTGATTTAAATGTTACTTTTGCACATTTATCAAGACAAAATACCATTCTTATATCATCTGAGAAAGTTTTGACCACTTCCAGTTGTGCTTTCAGCGCCTCATCAGATTAACTATACAATTTTACATCATTCACAAAAAGAAGATGAGAAGTTTTTATACTTTGTTGTTGTGTGGGAGCCAAATTGTACCCATGACCTAATCTGTTATGTAGATATTTTAATGTGTTAAAGGAAAGACCAAAGTGCAGTGGTGACAAAGAATCACCCTGGAATATTCCACTTTGAGATTTTAGCCCTGGAATAATAATTTTTGCTTTTTCATGGTTTAGTTGCAAAGTGGTTGGCCACTGTTTCATGGTCACTGTAATATAATTGATAGATGTAGAGTGTATTTTATATATCCATAAGCACTCCTTTATCTATGAATGTGGGATGCTGTGAATTTTTTTTTTGCAATCTATCCATGCCATACTTAGATTCTTCCCCTTTTATAATTTGCCATTATGACTTTATTTAACAACAAATGATCCTTTATTCCACGACTTTCTTTTATTATCCTTTTGTTCTATTGCCATGATTGAGCTCTGTCAGCATCAATTCTAGTATATAATTTATATATCATCAGAAGGAAAGTTATCGGTCTATAGTTTTTAGGATATCATGTAGGTTCACTCTTAAGGAGGAGTATCATTTTTCCTTTTGTTAACCAGGTTGCTGTCTGTTCAGGATGCACATATAAGTAGTCCTTACTTAGAGCTAAATCTTTCTGTAACAATGTTAATATTTTCAGCCAGAGGTTAGGTACTTCATCCGGGCGTGGGGTTTTCCATTTAGATTTAACTTTGTTTCAATTTCTCTGGCTGTTACTTTATCCCATTTCATATTCTGTACATTTAAATGTCTTACTATTTCTTTTACTTCCTCTATCCACTCAGCATCTTTGTTTCTCCAAAATGTATCTTTTTCTTTTTTGATTGGTGGTATTTCTATTCTTTTTGCTTTGTTTCCTAATTTTCTGTAACACATTTTTGGATTATCAGTGAATTGCTTATTTTGTACTTTTCCTTTATATTGATCTGCATATCTTGCCTGTGCTTATATCTTTACTTTATTATTTGCAATAGTGTATGATAGATCCTGGGCTGTTCTAATACTGCCTTTCAAAGTATTTTTGTTGATCTGTTCCCTCTTCTATACTCTTCTAACAGTGACACTTCTTGTCTTAACTGCTTTATAGTTTTCTCTATTTGATACTTCCATGATGGCATTTGGTTTCTTACCTTCCTTTCCCTTACTGCCCTGTACTTTGTGGTAAGATGTATCTGTTATTAATTTTGTTGCACAGTAATATATCCTATTTACTTCTGTTATACCACATGAATTTCTGTTAATAGTCTTGATTACTGTATTCATTTGTTTTATCAGACTTCTAACATTGTGGGTCTTATTGATTTTCTGTAATCTATTTCATTCATCAATCTTAATATGTTTATCCATCTCTATTAATCAAGCAACTCTTTCCTTAGATTTTTTTCTTCTAAACTGAGGACACATTCTTTATTTTCAATTTCCTGCAGGCATTCGACAGAAAGTTCCAGAAAATCTTTTTGTGACATATTCTCTTCAGATGCATCCTGTGTCATCTGTTGGTCTTCCATAAGGGAACACATTGGCTTATCACTCCACAGCTTTGACTGCATCAGAGTGGCCACCATTTCCTGTTCTTTCTCTTGCTGTGCAACTACAACTGAACTTTTGAACTGATTTCCTAATGAAGGCTCCAGAGTATCTTTATGTAGCAACTGATCAGATGCTTCCCCTTCCACCTGTTTCTCCTTAATTTGGAGACTCACTGTTCCATCATGCTGTGATTTTGCCAGAGTTAGATTTTCTACACTAAATCCTTCACTTCACAGGTAATCCATAACTTCGTTTTTTTCTTTCTTTAATTTCTCCATTACAAATCCGCTTTTCTCCTTTCCCCCTTTGTTTAATTATTTTT
The DNA here is from genome assembly GCF_019279795.1 of Protopterus annectens. Taxonomy (NCBI): domain Eukaryota; kingdom Metazoa; phylum Chordata; order Ceratodontiformes; family Protopteridae; genus Protopterus; species Protopterus annectens. Next base: position 852,048,551 of record NC_056737.1, on the reverse strand, counting down.
TGCATTGTAACATTTTCCATATCTGGATGCCTTTGCCTGAATTTCTCTTCAAATATCTTTGGTGCTGCTTTTTTGCACTGATTAGTTTTGCTTTCTCTTTATCATAAATACTGCACCATATTAAATCTCTTTTTCTTTCTCATGTCCATATTTCCTCTTTAGATGTCTCCCACTCCACCTGTTTCTCTCATTGTTGCATCATACTTTGACATAACCTGTGTTCAACTTTCTACACTAAATCCTTCACTTTGCAGGTATTCCATAACCTCAGCTTCTATTTAACTTCTACTTTACCAATCTTCTATTCTGTGTTCCCTTTTTGTAATCTTATTTTTGTATTGGGAAATTTTCCATGTCTGGGTGCCTTTGCCTGTATTTCTCTTCAAATATCTTTGGATCTGCTTTTTTTTTTTTAATTGATCAGTTTGGCTTCCTCCTTTAATATGAAACCATATCAAATCACTCTTTCTTTCATATGTCCATGTTTCGTTTAATACCTTCCAAAAATCCCTGGGTTTTGTTCATTATATTTTCACATTTCCTCATTTGCTTTTTTTCCCCAAATGGCCCAAGGTTTCTTGGTCTATATAATGTTTTTCATGAATCTGTTTTATTAATGACCATAAATTTGCATTTGAAGTTTTTGGCAGTTTTCTTGTTTGCGTATTTTTCTTTCCTCTAATTTCTCTCAAAGCCTTTTTGAATATCTTCTATCCAGAAATTCTGGGCTTCTTGTGTTAATAATAACAATACATAATTTCTATCTTATCCTCAGCAGTCCACTCTATCATCTTTATGGCTCTTTTTTGGCCTGCCAGTTTTTGTGGGGTTTTTAACTGCTACTTCCATCTACAAAAGAGGGGCCATCCTCCCCTTGAGCCTGGACTTACCCCATTGTAGTAATGTTTCCGTGTCTTGAGGATTCTACACTGTCAGTTTTTCCAGTCAGGACACCAGTGCACCTACCAGGATTGGGCATTTTTTTATCCTGGGACTTGTGCACCCCGTTGTCTTTTTTACTTTTTAACCTACTAATGTCCATGATATAAAATAGTCTATATATATATATATATATATATATATATATATATATATATATATATATATATATATATCTCAGTGTCATCTTGGTGAGATTTTGTAAAATGGGGTCCACCCTTCTCAAGGTAATCACCAAGACTTTAGGATGAATTTAGTTCCAGCAATACTACCCTACTTTGCATACTGCTTTTTTCATCTCTCCATCCAGACCCCATTTTTTTAATTTCTCCAAACATTTTGAGTTTTTAATACCATGATGGGAATGGACCCCATTCCTAAGTCAAAGTACAACTAAATATCATGAAATTAGTATTGTTAGAATCCTTGATGTCAGCCAAAATTGCTTTTAGCAGCACCAGCAATGTGCCCAGTAATGACTCCTTCTGCAGTTCATATGGGGTTACATATATTGGTAACATATCTAAATACGATTGTTGATTCTTTTTTATAAGACCCATTGCTCCTACTATTAGAACTGTTTGGGTATCTTTCTTCCACATTGCTTTCATTTTTGCCTGCAAATCCTGATATTTTCTGACTTTGTGTCTCTCTGTATGCAAGACACTGTAGTCACTGGGTGTGGCAATTTCAATGATCGATGCTACTTTTGTCTTCTTTTCATGGACCACTATATCCGGATTTCTAGCATCTATCTTTGGAACTGTTAGTAATGGGTGAGCCCATGTGATGTAAACTTCATCATTTTCTATGATGCTTTGTGGCTCATGTTTCCAGTGTTTTTCATCCACTTTAATATCATAATGTTTGCACAATCCCCAGTGCAACAGTCTTGCCATATTATTATGCCTTTCATTATACAGTCCATCTGCCATTAGTATGTCAAAACCAGCAACAAGGTGTGCAACTGTTTCTAATTCTATTTTACAAACTTCCATTTGTCTGTTTCTCCCACATGTCCAATCTACTTTGTAAATCAGCATGTACGTAGACCACTATCTTGGGCTTCCAATATTAAACTTTCATCTCTTGGTTTGAATTTGCCTCTCCTTAACCATTCCTGTGTTCATTCCTGATCCACATGAGGTTCTTCTGGAAGTTTTCTATACTTGCAACTATTGTGACACAAGGGAAATACTGTAAGCTCAGCTAGCTGGAATTTTGTAAATAATTATGTCATTTCAGAATATTAATGTGATTTATACAGAAATGTAACAAAAGGACACACTACCAGCCCAGCTATCTGGAATTTTGTAAATAGTTGTATGTCATTTGTGAATACCAGCATGATGCAATTGCATGTGTTACCAAATGTATTAGAACTATATGTTATGTGTATATTAAACTACTGGTACAGAAGTGTATGATGAACAGGGTTTGTACAGTACTGAGCTTCAAGGATGTGTCCACAGTGTACTCTACTCAAAAAGAACAGAAATGTTTATAAACTATATACCTTTGAAAATGTGTTTTAATAGTAGAAACTGGAACATACAGAGTTAACTTGCAAAACTTCAAGAAAATAAGTTGAAATTAAATTATTTTACAATCATGTTATAAAGGTTAGTTTCAATGCAGCAAAGAGAACTAGAACTAGGATGCCTTCTGCATTGTTTTGTAAGTGTTTTATTGTTTTATGTCTTCTAGCAACTGCAAACATCTGAAGGCTATGTATTTTTCACAAGGAGATGTCAAATGCTACAATGGGGGGTTTAGCTTGGGAACTTAAGTCAGGTGACAAAAAGTGATGTCATCCAAGCTAACCCAGCAGTAATATTTGATATTAATTTAAGAATTCTCTCAGAGAAAGACTGTTTGTTTGTCTTTTTGGCTTTTCACGGTTAGGGGTCGCCACAGTGGAACTCCGATCCGCTAATGATTGGCAGTAGATTTTTATGGTGCCAAGTTGCCAGCTCGATGCCCAACTTTCAGTGAAGGCACACCTATTCACGCATGTCTTTCAGAGGCCACTTGATCGCGGGGAGGATATGCAGACTCCACACAGAAGGCACTCCAGCCGAGAATCGAACAGGAGAAAGACTGTGCATTTTGTATTTTATCTTTGACCTGGAAACATCCACTCATCTGCACTTGCCTTGCAGTAATTAAGATTTAGGGCATAGCATCTATTTTAGATATAGATAAGAATATAGTAAACACTAGTTTAGATGTTTTCTGTATTTATTTAAGACTGTCCTGCAATGTTGTTTTACAATATTTCCTGTGATTTTGAACTCTGAAGTAACTGTATTGGATTTAGTGAGTATTATCTTGTTCTTTTATTATTAAATATATTTAAACATATTTCTGTGGCTGATATTTGTGAGACATATTTAAGCTCTCAGAGTACCTGCATATGTATTTGGTGACACTGTACAGGCCACTCCTAAATAACCTTGCTCTTGGTCAGACTACCATTTGGATTAATAGCAACATTACACAGTACCCTTTGTTAAGAGCCTTATAGCAGCTGATAAGGATGGCTGTTGGCAGCTGGAACTACCTTATAGTCTGGGCAAAAATGGACATAGCTAGTAAACCTGTGCCAGCCTTTCCCAGATGTGTGTGTGTGTGTGTGTGTGTGTGTGTGTGTGTGTGTGTGTGTGTGTGTGTGTGTGTGTGTGTGTGTGTGTGTGTGTGTGTGTGTGTGTGTGTGTGTGTGTGTGTGTGTGTGTGTGTGTGCGTGTGTGTGTGTGTGTGTGTGTGTGTGTGTGTGTGTGTGTGTTTGTATATCAATCAAATCTTAAAGTGTGTGTGTCAGCTACTTGGGCAGGGACACGAAGCACTGGTTGGACAGAGAGGGTGCTGGAGGTCTTAGCTTGGCCACTCAGCTGAGATCTCAACCCTATAGCTGTGCTACTGGGGAGTCTTATTGGGAATCTGGAGAAAGAGGGAGAAATCAGCCCCAGACTGACTGTGATCTCTGTGTGCTCTTAAGGGAAATTGCACTTTACTGTTTGTGTACTTGTCATCCTCCCATCGTGTACATCCCCCACTGTTGCCAGTGGTGAGGATTGAGGCTCCTCAATTACTGGGCCAGTGCAGGGGCATCACATATTAATTGGTTGGCAGTGGTGGGATATCCACATCACATATTAATTGGTAGAGAGTGGTGGAATATCCACATCACATATTAATTGGCTTGTAGTGGCATGGATATTGAATTCCTGTAGCCTGTATACAGTGGTCACTGAAGATGTTTGTACTCTCAATCAGCCACTCAGCGAACACTCAGAGTTTCACATCACAATTTTTTTGTTTTTTCTGTTAGCTTATTTAGTCAGGGAGAGCAGGCAAGCAGGTCAGCAGAGGAGTATGGCAAGCTGACAGCCAGTTGTCTGACATGTGCCAAGCTAAAGAACTGGTGCATGCCAACCTGACTAAGGTAGAAATTATTGTAGCTCTGTGCACAGCTGCATCGCAAACCAGTGATCAGGAGGACAACCAGGCTGGCCTTGGAGATGTACAACTCTCAGAAAATGGACAGCTCAACCTTTCCACAGAGGACTTAAAAATCCATTTGGAGTTAAAGAGCCTTGAGCTGGAGGTCACGTATTTGAAATAGAAGCAGCAGAGAGACTAAGACATCTAGAGGCTAAAGAAAATGAGAAACTGCGATGTCTAGAGTCTGAGAAGGAGAGGCAGAGGCAACATGAAAAGGAGATGCTGACTCTTCACTAGAGTCATGGAGGTAATGGGGAAGGGAGTAACTGAACCACAGAAGCAACAAAAGTCAGTAAATTTCTTCCACAATTTACAGAAGGGGATAATTTTGATAGTTTCATCCATATGTTTGAAAGGGTATGTAAACAGTATAATGTTGACCAAGGGCTCTGGGTACGGTTCCTGAACCCCTTACTCCATGGTAAAGCTGCAACTGCTATTTCTAAATTGTCTGATACTGATTGCTTAAATTATAATGCAATCAAAATGTGTTTGTTAGAATGCTTTAAGTTAACACCTGAAGCTTATAGAAAAATGTTTTGTGAGCATAGACACAAGGCATATGAAAGTGTGTGTGAATATATTGCTGAACTAAGCACTTATTTTCATAGGTAGGTGAGTGGATGTCAGGTCATCACTTTTAAAGGGCTGGCAGACCTTTTGGTGAGGGAATAAGCCCTTAGCACTTTGCCTGAGGACATGAGAATCTGGTTAGCTGATAAACAATGCAATACTGCAGGTGAGTTGGGCAAGAAGGGAGACCTATACCTAGCAAGCAGGGCATCACTGCACAGGAAAGGGACACACAGTGCTGCTCATGGGTCTAAGGGAACCCATGATGGCCATCCCAGACTGCCCTAACAGAGTCCGCAAGTAGCAGGGGAAGCCACTAGTCCAGGTACACTCCCAGGACCAAGGGTTAAATGTTTTAAATGCCAACAGTGGGGACATGCAGCATATAGATGTCCACAGATGAAAGCTGGGGAGCTAAAGGTGGGAGAGCCAGTAAGTGGGAATGACAAAATTCCAGCAGTAAGTTGTCTCAAGACAACAAGGATACCAAACTACCACAAGAGGTTATATCCTATCTTAGCAGATGGAACAGAGGCCATTTCTAAGAGAGACACAGCCTCTGACCTAACCATTGTGAAGCCTGCAAAGGTTAAAGAGGAATATTACTTGCTTGGGCAGTCTACTCCAGTCAGAGCTTTAGGCAGGACCGCATTCCAAATACCTTTGGCTTGGGTTCACCTTGACTGGGAAGGTGGAAAAGCAAGCCAGCAAGTAGGTGTGTTTAAGGATATGCCTGCAGATGTCTTGATAAGAAATTATTCTGATAATGCAGTACCGTGGGTGCATGCAGTTACATGCAGTCAGGTTTGGAGACAAGCATGTGGGTGGGTCTGGTAGCCTGGGGGAGACCCAGACAGACCACGCACTTTCAGCCAGGACTGATGAGGTGGTTACTACAGGAAGGGAGCTACCCTGTAGATGTGAGACTGAAGGTGAGCCACAGCTGTTTGTGGGTACTGATGTTCCCTTGAACACAATGACTGCAAGAGCAGAGGTGAGTAGTATTACCCAGGCTGACAGTGAGGCATCGCTGTCAGAGGGTGCCAGACTTCCTGTGGAAGGGGAGCTGGGAAGGGTTACAAAGAGAGAGTTGAGACAGATTCAGCTCTCAGACCCTACATTACAAGGCCTGAGAGAGGTAGCTAGTGAGGCACCTGATTTTCAAGGGAAGGGGGGATCTGTATACTGGGACAAAGGGTTACTGTATAGAGAGTGGATCCCTGAGGGAGGGCTAGAGGGTGAGAGAATACAGCAGTTGGTAGTGCCCAGTGCCTACCACATGGCACTTCTATCCATAGTCTATGATATTCCCTTTGCAGGTCATATGGGCATAAGACATACAAAAAGACATATTATGCAGAACTTTTATTGGCCTGGGATTTTCAGAGATGTAACAGGGTACTGCAGGATCCTATAGCTGTGCCAGTGGGAAGTCGTATTGGGGATCTGGGGAAAGAGGGAGAAACCAACCCCATACTGACTGTGATCTCTGTATGCTCTTAAAGGAAATTGCACATTACTGTGTGTGTACTTGTCATCCTCCCATTGTGTATGTCCCCCACAGCTGCCAGTGGTGAGGATTGAGGCTCTTTGATTACTGGGCCAGTGCAGGGGTATCACAACTCTATTTATGCCTTTTCCACATTTCTTGCCTTCTCTTCTGGTCCTTCAGCTCATATTCTTTCTTTTGCTTTTTGGCACATTCAGCTGCTGCCTGATTTTTATCTACTTCTGGTTTGATTTCCATTCCTGCTTGATGCCAATATGTTTCTGCTAGATTAAGCAGAGACGTCATCTTAGATTTATTCTCCTCATGTTTCAAAACGTTCACTATGTTTGGGTCTTGTGAGGTCAGCAGATATGTGTGGAGTCCCACGATTGCAGATCTATGCATGTAATCAATTTCAAGGAGGCCTATCCCTTCTTTGGAACGGGGAATATATAATTTTGGTATGCACTGATTTTTATAAATCATTTGGTGAGTATGAAGCATCCTTCTTGTTTTCCTGTCTAATCTATCCAACTCATTTTGGAGCCAGTCAATCACTCCAAAACTTAAGTTAAGACAGGAAGAGCAAATTGGTTTATAGCTTGGATTTTGTTCCTAGATGTCAATGCTGTTTTCAGGATTAATTGTGTTCTTATTTTATTGTTGATCCTTCATTTCCCAAATATTTATACACTCCCTCTTTTATATCACATTCTTGTTCCAAACTGATGTTTTCTTGGCCCTGCAGTTTTCCTGCTTTAAAGGTTGCTTTTGCACATTTATCAAGCTCAAATGACATTCTTATATCATATGAAAAAGTTCTGACAACTTTCAGTTGGGCTTTCAGCCCTCATCTGATGAAGTATACAGTTTTAAATCATCAACAAAGACAGTGTTGTTTTCTAAGCCAAATTATAGCCATGGCCTAAGCTGTTAAGTAAACCCTCTACTGTGAGAGTTATGTGATGACTGCACAGAAAAGAAATGGTAATAATACACTTTACAGCTGTGTCAAGTTGATATATATCCAAGTGTTTTTTAGGATATCATGAATATTGTCATTTTCACTCGGTATAGCTGCATTTTTAACTAGAAGATAACGTAGTTCTTGTTGCACATTCAGTAGTTTAGAAGGACCCAGATGAGAATGAAACACTTGGGTCAATGGCTTCTGAGAAGACTAAAATAATTCTTTCAGAGTCACTATTTGGCAAGAAGATTTCCTGACAAATCTTCACATCTGGTAAAGTGGGCAAGTGGTTCTATTATTATGATAATGTGGCATCTCTGACCTTTGAACATAGTAATATTTAGGATAATATGAAAGTGCATTCATAGTAGATTGAGCTGGCAATTTGTTTCTAAGATTTCCTGGAAATTTTTGATTTATTCTTACTCCTCTTTTTCTCAAAACAGGAAGAATTTCTCTTGCAGTAACTCAATAGCAGTTGTAGTTTATTGTATGGCACAAGTAAAGAAAATGACATGAATATGTTGGATTTACAACAATGACCATTAGAAACTGTACTGGATACAGTGTGATTTTTTTTTGTAATGGAGTGTTTTTGTATTCATGAATGGAAGGGTAACAATCTGCTGACTTAAAGAGTATTTATTTATTTACATTTGTTGACCAGGAGTGTCCGACTGGATGTAGGTCCATTTTCAGCGGAGGCACAGGGAGAAAAGCTCCGCAGTTAAAATAAACAGACAGTAGTTACATTGGATTACATAGCGACTAACAATTTAACATAGCAATTACTTACAACATATTTACAGATGAAGAACATAGTACATCAGTAGACAACTAGAATCTTTATCTGTGAAGTACATGACAGACATTAACAAATGTTACAATAAGAAGTTCCTGCTGTATAATAAGTACTAGGCCTATGAGCATCTGAGCTTGCTATAATCAAGGTAGCTAGTGGAGTGGAAAGAAAGGTAGTGGTTGGATGGGGTGGGTGATATTAGAGTGGGAGTTGCAAGGGCATAGCCAGCATGTTTTTAGGTGCGCTTTTAGTAAAGTTTTGAAATGGGTGCATGATGGTACGGAGGTGACTGTGGGTGGAAGGGAGTTCCATAATTTGGCTATGGTGCAAGAGAATAGTGCTTCACCAGCAGAGTTATTGGCTTTAGTGATCTGCAAGTGATTTTTGTTGCTGGATCTTAGTGGTCTGGTGGTGCGATAGGGTTGGAGTAGATTCTGGAGGGATGGGACATTTAGAGGATGGTTTACTAGTTTGTGGGCGAGTGAGAGTTGATACCACTGAAGGAGGTGAGGGAGTTCAAGCCAGCCCAGTTCAGCAAGTGAGAGACAGTGGTGACTATGGTAGGATGCCCTTGTGGCAAATTTGACAATTTTATTGTAGCAGGTCTCTAGCTTGTTTAGATCGCATTGCCTTAGGTTGGTATATATTGGAGAGGCATAAAGTAGGGTGGAGATAAGGTGGGAATTTGCTATTGAAATCTTTGCTGCTTTGGTGAGAAGTTGCTTATTTCTGTATAACGCTCCTAGTTTTTTGTGGACTTGTTTTATGGTCATGGATATGTGAATGTCAAATTTTAGTTTATTGTCTGTTTCCACGCCTAGCAATTTGGTGTGTTCAGTTGGGTATATAGTGGTGTTGTCTTTTGTGTGATTTTAAAGTGAGAGTTGTTTTGAGTATGTTTGGTGGGTTGGAAGATGAGTAGTTTAGTTTTGTTTGGGTTGAGTATTAATTGGGCATCGGATAACCAAGTTTCATCAAGGAAAAGGCTTCCTGTGTGACTTTTTGCAGTTTGGGTAGGGACTGGGCTGAGCAGATGATGGTCGAGTCATCTGCGTATTGTATGAGTGTGCCATGTTTGGTGGCAGAGGCTAGATTATTGGTGTAATCAGAAAAGAGTAGGGGTCCAAAGATGGATCAAGATGGATACTGGGTAGGCCAGAGCATTTGCTGCGATTTGTAGATATTCATTTGGGAAGTTGTCTGCTGCTAATTTGGTGGGTTTAAGTTTAGTTAAGAGTTTTTTTTATGTTGGAGGTAGGTACAGGAGAAAAAGAGAAGGCAGTGGGGAGATTACTAGTTGAAGGTGTGGGTTGGAGGGAGGGGTTGTGTTGTTTAGCTAGTGATAGTATGGTTTGGGTGAAGTGTGTGTTGAATGAGGTAGCAATATTTTCTGAGGAGTGAGGGATGTTAGGAGGAGGGGTACTGACTTTACCTGGGTGGAGGATGGAGTTTATGGAGGACCAGAATTGTTTGGGGCTGTGTTGTGAGGAGTCTAGGGCAGACTGGTAGTATTGGAATTTGTCCTGTTTTATTAGCTTTTTGACTTTATTGCATAGTTCTAGGAATTTCTGTATAGTTGAGGGGGTTTTAGTTTTGCGCCAGTGCTCCCAGGCTTTATCCCGGTTTTTCATTTCTGACTTAGTGGTTTTATGTAGCCATGGGGGGGGGTTGTGCTTTGGTTCTGGAAAGTCTTACAGGGGCATGGTAATTAAGGATGCTCAGGAAGGTAGTATTAAAAAATTCAACTGCGTCATCAAGACTGAGGTACTTTAGAGGATGCCAGTTACATTCTTTGAGGGATGAGATGAATGTGAGTGGTTTAAAGTTTAGTTTTTTACGTATTTGACGGTAGATGACAGGTTTAGCTTGGTATTTTTTGAGTAGGAATGTTGGGGAGTGATCACTGAGGCTATCTGATAAGCAGCCTGTTATATATGACTGGGTATTCAAATTTGTTACAATATTTTTCACTGTACCATTCATTCTGCTTGTCTATTAAAATAAAGATATGTAGCACTTGGCTTGGTATGTTTCAAGGATATCCTGGGCTCAGCATGGTGCACTAGAATTCCCATTGCTTCTCATAGTTATGAAATTCCTAACTCACAAGCTGAGAATCATTATCAGATATTTCTTCCTCATGCATTCCATGCCTCACAAAGGTAGATTTTAGGATAGTAATTAAACTTTGACTTGTAGCATTGTGTAACTGTGCTACTTCAAGGAATTTCAAGTAATGGTCTACAAATAAAATAAAGAGTAAGTTTTTATACTGGGATAAGTCTTTTCAGTACTTACGTATTATCACAACTAGATTTTCGCAGTTGTGAATTTTGCATAGTTGAATCCAGATGAGCGCATAATACACTGTAAAGACTCCTTACTGCTGATGAAAAACCTGTGGACTACCTTCAGGGACAGCAAAACTTTCAAAATTCCTCTTCCATTTTTGCATGCATTACAGACGCATGATTGAATTGCCATCCATCTTCTTTTACTGATGAATGGAAAATTTGAACCATCAGGAACGAAGCCTTCAGACAAGGAAAACGCACACACAGGAAGGATGTTTTTCAGAAAGTAATACTTTCTTAAAAACCTGTAAACATACTGCACAATAACCATTGCAATGCGAAGGGTCACGTACAGTAATGCTTGTAAAAAATCAGGGTGCATGATATTGATAGGTGATTGTTGTGAGTTCCTAATTACACTTAGTAAGAACAGTATGGAAAATGTGTTTTAATGAAGTGCTTCTTCTTGTCGTTTGGGGGATGTAGCAAGTTTTCAATTTGGACCTGAACATATGTTAACAAATTGTTAAAAGCAAAAAGTGAAGCAAAACCATTATTCCTGTGTCTATGCCTTTTATGTGGAGGAAAGTGGTCAGCAATTGCAGTGAGTAAGACAGCAGCCCTGACAGTTGAAGTGTGTATGCACTTTACTGTCAGCTACATGACATGTTGGCGTCAAAGTGCATACCGAAACAGGAACACTAACTGTCATTTTTTAAATTTTAACCCTGCCTAAGACAACCTTCATTGTGCAAGAAAACCCATTGTCTGACATTGTCACACCATTAACACTTAGATGTAAACATCGGGAAGCAACCATTATTATCACGAAAATCTGGTTGTGATAATACATAAGTACCGTCTTTTCATTCAAGGTAATGAAGGAATGTCATCCTGTCATAATAATGTTCAAATGAGTCATGTATCTTAGACAGTATACTCTCATGTAATGTAGGTGAGCAGAAATCATGTTACTCTGTCACCTTTAAACAATAACCATTGAATACACAACAGTTTGCCTTGATATGGAAAGTATGGTTAGATGGCAGAATGCAGCCTTTATATAGTCACCCTGTCATAGTGACATTATATAACAACTGACATTTTAAGTCATTGCTGGTATGTCTTCAACTCTGTAACTTGTTTGCACTCTAATTTCTCTGCTAATGCTACCAATCACATACCCATAATACTTACATGGCTTTTTCAAAAAATATTCTTTGCACTCTTGCAGATATGCTCTACTTAGAGTGTCAGCTATTAGAGTATCAGCTTTATACATTAGTTTACACACTTGTACTGAATTTTTAAGTCATATTTCCTCAAAGACAGTAACATTTTTTAAAAACATGTGAGTGTTCTGTACAATGATTTTTTGAAGATTCTTTGTAGTGGTTGCCTAACTCTATTACAATTCCCTTACCACAGATGTAATTGTGGAATGTTTAACAGTCAAATACTGTGGCAAAAACTATTTTTCTTTCTGAGTATAACACATCTGGACCTTGCTAACTGCTATCTATCCAATGAGTTATACATTGTATTGTATCATAGAACTTAAAAGTAGGTGATACAATACATAGAATTTTATGTGGCAGAAAAATTCTTCTCTAGTTCTGCTCACTAACACCATGTTAATTTAGTAGCTTCCTTAGTAATATTATTATATCTGACAAGGTAGTGCTGAACTTGTACAGATATTTCACCATGCTCAGGAAACACGTAATAATTTATCAGCAGGTTTAACATTGTCAGCATCTGTTGGGACCCATTATAGCAATAACCCACGCCTGGGTGCACAAGTTGTTTACGGTTGTGGTTTGGTCCCGAGGCTAAGCCCTAGCGAGCCCGAGGGACCAAACAAAGCCAACCGTGGGTAAATTTAGCATTACCCACACCCAGAAGTGGGTTATTGTTATTATACCATGACATTATTTAAGCTACCAATCACATACCCATAATACTTACATGGCTTTTTCAAAAAATATTCTTTGCACTCTTGCAGATATGCTCTACTTAGAGTGTCAGCTATTAGAGTATCAGCTTTATACATTAGTTTATACACTTGTACTGAATTTTTAAGTCATATTTCCTCAAAGACAGTAACATTTTTTAAAAACATGTGAGTGTTCTGTACAATGATTTTTTGAAGATTCTTTGTAGTGGTTGTCTAACTCTATTACAATTCCCTTACCACAGATGTAACTGTGGAATGTTTAACAGTCAAATACTGTGGCAAAAACTATTTTTCTTTCTGAGTATAACACATCTGGACCTTGCTAGCTGCTATCTATCCAATGAGTTATACATTGTATCGTATCATAGAACTTAAAAGTAGGTGATACAATACATAGAATTTTATGTGGCAGAAAAATTCTTCTCTAGTTCGGCTCACTAACACCATGTTAATTTAGTAGCTTCCTTAGTAATATTATTACATCTGACAAGGTAGTGCTGAACTTGTACAGATATTTCACCATGCTCAGGAAACAAGTAATAATTTATCAGCAGGTTTAACCTTGTCAGCATCTGTTGGGACCCATTAACAATTAAGATATGGCCCATCTATTTCAGAGAAGACACATGTTTGAAATTTGTACCTGCTAAACTTCAAACATTAAGACTGCAATCGGACAAGCAACTTTATTTTCTTACATTGTAATATACAGAGCAGAATGTTGTTGTTTATATTGACTACTCCATCTAGCCTCTTGAGCATAGTTGCCACTATTCTACAGAATTTGTCTGGAGCTAATGAGATCCCAAATACTAACCATAGGAAACTATCTATCAAGAGGTGTAATTAAAGCACATACTTTACAACAAGGCTCAGACTACTTATTCTACCAACTCCCCTGGTTTGCATGAAAAACAGAAAATAATCTAGCCGTTGGTATAGTCACTACTACCTCTTCAATTGTCTGAAGTGGATAATGTTCCCTAGTGACCCACTTGTTTAGGTTTTGAGGATCCATGAATATTTTTAATTTGTGCTTGTTGAGGAGTATTGCCATAGTATTCACCCATTCAGTCAGCTCATTCTTTGACTTTTTCTTCAATAGCTTCCTTGCACTAAGCTCCTGCTCAGTCCTAGTTCTAAGAACAACTGTACCCTTTCCTGAAGTGTGAATCATAGATGCATTTTCAGAGAACTTATGTTATGTTCACAGTACAGGCAATATAAGCTTCTAAACAGAGCAGGATATTTCCTCAAAATGTTATTTCTTTTCTTGAACACTTATTCTGCTCTCTGTGACTATTTCTGAATTTGCACTGCAATACTAATCAGTCATTTATTATTTTTACTTCACATACCAACTTCTTGCCCATTAAAATTATGCTTCTGGTGTGCAATGAACTTTGTGTCTGTGCATTAGATTCAGCCAATAACTGTTACATTGCTTAACTAGTGCCAGTATTTTTCAAATAGATGTGCTGAACACCTCTGTGGCTGTTCTGTGCAAATATTGAATAGCATCACTCTGTGCTGCATCTACAAGATCAGTCTGACTATACTGAATCTCAGTGTACCTTTATTATGTACTGCATCAGATAATAGGTCACATTATGCTCCACCTGAACTGCATGAATTATGAATAAGCACAGGGAGGGGTAAGTACCAGGCTATCTGCTCAGAATCTTTCTCCTTCTCAGCCACTGTAGCAAACTTCTAACAGAGTAGTGCCATCTGTCTAGAGTCAGCAGTCATCCAGGTATTTTCCCATTACATTAATAAAGTTGCAGACTTGCACTACATTAATTAGAAAACTATAAACTTTGTGCTGCATGTTAATTTTTTCTTCTTCTTTTAGAAAACTGCTGCTAGATTTCTGTACCTGCAGGTTAACAGTACTCTGACTTGTCCTCTGTTTTATTGTTTAATTCTTTATTGCGTGAACATGTGAATTTTTTAAACGTTTAATTCTGGTGGTTGAGCTAGGGCGTTTTCTTAACTGTGACTAAATGTCAGTACCCACAGGATAGTTTCGTCCTTTGTTTTTGAATTTGTTTATTGCATATATATGTAAATTTACAAGCTCTGTTTGAAGTATTAGGGAGTTTTCTTATCCTTATCTACATTTCAGCACCTGCATGTCAGTATTGCTCTGACTTGCCCTCCTCCCTTCTTTTTGTTTAATTGCTCTGTATATTGATGGGTGAATTACAGGTATGTATCAGTTTGCAGTATGTTTGATATTTTTATTAGTGGTTGCTTGATTTCTGTACCTGCAGGATAATAGTACTGTGCATTGGTCTATGTTTATTGTTTAATTGTTCAATGTCAGAGCACAATGATATGTCTCTATTGTGTACCTCTCAGGGAAATGTTGTCTTGGTTTCTCTCTTTTTCAGCTGTAACCCATCTTCCAGTCTCCCAAAACATTTTTAACCTTATGGCTTTTACCTGTCTTGCTTCCATCCTCTTCACTCCTAATAGTGATTTCCATCATTCTTTGCCTCATAAAAGGTTGTTATAGCTGTATTTTGTCATGTAAATTCATACCTTTGTATTTGAGTCAACATGAAGTACTGTTCTGAAAAAAAAAAAATATATATATATATATATATATATATATATATATATATATATATATAAAATAAATCGTTTTTATGTTCAATAACTATCTAACCACTTATCTTGCTTTCATTTCGACAGGGCATAACCTCCTTACCCCCAAACAATCACTTCTCAGCAAGAAGGACTATCAGATTTTGAAAGAGTGAGATGCATTTGCCTTCCAAGTATTCTGTGAAGACTCACTTAAGCTCTGCAGCTATGTTAAAGTAAGCAGAGCCTCTCATTTTTTACCTTATACCGTGTGTTATCTGTAAGGACTGCTAGTTACTGCATAAGGAAATTCTTGGATAGTGATGCCTCTAGATCTCCTTCAAACAGTCAGTATTCAGCTTCCCTTCCCTCCTTGCTACACATGCTGTGTGGGCTGTAGACCAAGCTCAACTGCTACTGCACACCTGAGAAAGGGACAAAAGGTATAACATCCCCTTATTTGAGTAAGACTTAAGGAATCTTAGACTCAGTTTTGAAGCACAGGTGGTTTATCTTGCTACTGCATTGCTCTCTGTGCTGTGCTTTTCATATCCACCCCCAGTGCCACATTCCCCCTTCCCTTCAGAGAGCTCATAATAATTCTGAATTGTTCCTAGCTGCATTGTACTAGAGCATCTCTGAATTTTACTTACAGTGCCATAGATTGTTTTCAGTTGGAATAAGGTTACATTTATGGGGGGGGGTCACCATTCTATTCACCCTCCCTACCATTGGAAACACTTCACTCCCCTACCCTGCCCTCAATCCATACCACCTCCTCTTGCACTACATTTAAACTTGGCTATCTTCACCCATTCATTCAATCAGCCACTCATTGCTAGATCCTCAATCCCTCACCTTTCTTTTTAGAAATGAACCCATAAGTGCATCATTGTAACAAACCACTCCTACTGAATTCACTATTCATTGTATCTCCTTCCACATCACTCTTCTACTGTTGATGTACTTCATATCGTCCTTATCTATTCCAACATACATACACTCTATTTCATTTGCATTCATAACTCTGTACAATTCTTATTAACTTCATTGCCTGTGTAATCTTTTAATCGCCCCTTCTTTTGCCACCATAGAAACGTATGCTCTCCTGTGTTCTTTCCCAGTTTCTCACCCCTTGCTCTACTCTGCAACATTCCCTCATTACTTTACTTATCCACTTTCCTCACACCCAATCAGACATTAGTGCCATCCTTCTCCAGTCATCACATTTATCTTTGCTCCCCTCCCACCCCAATTCACTGACACACTCTTATACTGGAAGGTGTTCACCCATTTTTATTGACCCAGTTAACCCCTCTTAAAGGAATACTGCTTTCCTCCCTCATTCTCTAGATCTTAAAGCCTGTTTTACAGTTACTTTACAGTATTAAATTCCTATCACCATAACATACATTTATAGTCTCCAGTTGATATCATTTTCCTTCAACCCTCACACAAAAACCCACAGTAATTACTTGACTGCCACTGCCTCCATACATCAGATAACATTAATACCTACACACATACTACCTACCCGTATCCTATTAAGCTTTCACTTCACTTCACACCCATGACAGCACCCAACTCACATGCATCAAACATATCAGGGCCCCAATACAACATCATATCTATTTCTTTTATTTTAATCAAGAAACAGCTTTATTAAATTATCACTTATGACACAAGCAATCATTTATATAACTGAAAGCAAACCATATTTGACATATTTTCAGTTGCAAACATTATACATCACTTATAATCTATCCAGTCACCGTCAGCCAAACATTACAAAGCTCATTCAATTCCTACCTCCCTTAAATCTCATTCCTCCTTCACAATATTATTCTGCATGTATTGTTCCCACAATTCCCATTTTTCTATGTAATTTGCTCTTACCATTTTCTAAAGATCCAGCTCCCAGTTGTTGTATTCCTGTTACTATATTCATGCTGAGGGGGATTCAATAAAGTTTACACAATAATTTTTACTGTGTGCACCTTGCAATGTGTACATGGGTGTGAAAAGTTTTAGATTCAGTAAACTTTGCGCAGCAGCGCGCACTCATGCGCAAATACAGAAGTGTTTGTGGCATGCAAATTACAGCATAAGTAGCTGATTTTATGCTAATGAAGCAAATCAACACAGTGGATTGATTTGATTCAACAGCCTCTAAAGCAACCATGTAGACTCCATGTTCATGTTGGCTGCGTATTCCAAAACCTTCTGAATACAGCCACGGAAGGGAGTCTACATGGAAACAAGAGCAAGCAAACTCTCTTACATTTGTACAGAACTGCCCTTAAGGTATAATACCACACATATTCTGACCTAATTACACAGGTGGATGCTGAGAAAATCAGTGTAACAATCATAATAATGTCATTTTAAATGCCATGACATAAATACAGTGTTGCTCCCCCACCAGCAAATGAAGACTATACTTGTAAGTAATGCAGGCTGCTAAAATGAGTATTATACTGTAATGTAAGCATATGCAGGATGTAGCTGATGGAATACAGTATTCCTCTGTTACAACATTGTTCTCCTGTGCAGTTTCCTTGCCTACACAATTACTAACCATGTAGATTCCAGGCTGTAAGTATGGTGAAGATGTAAATGAGGTCAAACTCATTAGAATTGTTGATTTTCAAAAAACAGTAACTGTGTAGGGCTGTTCACTTCATGTAGACACTTCTACAATGTTCGTATTGAATAGATGGTAACAGTGAATGCTGACATCGGGGGGGTGTCAGGTTAATTTGCAGAGGTGAACATGTAGGGCTGTGAAAAGTGAAAGTGATAGTGCACAATTACCAAGTTCTCTGTCATCCTCATTATTTGTTTGCTAAAATTTGTAGTCTCTGTCTGGGTTACTTTTATTTTATTTTATTTTTTACTTTTGCCATTGTTTGTGGGATATGGTGCTTAGCTCAATCATGAGAAACAGAGGAATGAATGGCAGGTTTTTCTACATTGTTATGTAATTATTCCTGTGGCAACACATGTCTGTGTTAGGGCTGGAATATAGATGGTCATGGGCTCAACTACAAGGCGTGCAACCTTTCCTTCACTTTTTATGGTCTGTGTTTGCACGATATCCTGAGAATGGAGAAATATCAATTTTGCCTATGCTTACCTTATTTATGCAAAGATGCATAGAGGCGCACATGGCTGTGCATAGCCCACTAATGAGCAAGTAACACGTGTGTTTAATAGATGCAAGTTGTAGCATAAACAGGAAAATTGCATGTTAATCAACCAATCCAACACAGTGGAGCTATTCAACAATGTAGAAAGTATCCATGTAGCCTACATCCTGTTCTTTCCTTTATCCTTCAATAGCATTGGAGTAGAGACAAGGAAATTTTAAATTATACAATGCTAGGGGCTCCTGCAGCTATTCTACATCTGTATATGCTAGAGGCCAAAGCCAATGCCACTGGTGCTGCTGACAATAATCCTAGGCTGAGAAGGAGAAGAGTGTTCAGACCCAGGGCAACTATACAGGTGCTACATGAGCTGGAGATTGTAAAGAACTACAGGGTGGCAGAGACACATTACAAGAACCCTGTGAGCTCTACCTTCCTCAACTCAGAGCCAGAGCCAACTGAGGGGAACCCATCCCAATGGAAACTGAAGTATGTGTAGCCCTTAGAATATTAGCTGCTGCTACCTTTCTAAGACCAACTGGGGATATAATAGATATGTCACAATCATCAGCCTCCAGGATCCTCCACCAATTTCTGGATGCTATGCTCACACATGCCAGTGAGCACATATTTTTCCCCATACTTCTGAAGAGAGGACCAGCAATATGGAACAGTTGTACTGTGTAGCATACTAACCTGAAGTACTGGGTGCCATTGATTGCACTCATGTATACATTAAGGCACCACCTGGTGAGCGGGGTAGAATCTACATTAATCACAATGGATACCACTCCATCAACTCCCAAGATGTGTGTAATACCCAGGGAATTATCTTGAATGTGAGTGCTGCAGCCCTGGTAGTTATCATGACTCCCATATCTAGCACACATCACAGCTGTGCCAGATGTTTGTTGGGGAGACATCCCACAGGGCCATTTACTAGGGGATGCTGGCTATGCCCTAGAACTGTGGCTAATTTTTGTTCTGGAAGTGCACACACACCCATGAAAGAATGCCATAATGAGGCACATCCTCAAACTAGAAATATAGAGCATGTGTTTGGGCTTCTGAAGTCACAGTTCCAGTGCCTAGATATATCTGGTGGAACCCTGCAGTATGATCAATGCACATGAACACAAATATTCACAATATGTGCTATGCTCCACAATCTGATACTGTGGAAACAGCTGCAGCAGGATCAGCAAGGGGAAGGGACACACATCCCCCACCAACACATAGGTCACCACAGCCACAGTGAGAGGAGGACTCAGAGAAGGAACTCACAGCTGCTGTCCCTGTAGGCAGATGTAGATGTGCTCAGTATGCCTTTCCTTTGGCTACGAGACAATACATAACACATTCACTGACCATCTAGGGACCTAATACCCTTCTCCTACTCACAAAGATATTATAAAATTGATGCCAGGCAACTCACACAACCTTTACCTCTCCCTGTATTAAATGTGTACTGCTTGCATCAGACAGAGTCAGCCCTGAACTAAAGGTGTGTCAACTGCTGCATTTGCAAGGTAAGTTCTGAGCCCAAAATGTATTCTTTAATAATATTATGGCATATCCTTGTATTTCGTAACTTGGTGCAGTAAGCAAGTAAATAGTGGTGGATTTGTACAGAATGTACTTTGTCATGTGACACCAGACACATATTTTACTTATATTTGTCCATTAGTAATTAGTTGGCTTCATGTATGAAAGATTCACATGGTCATGCCCTCAGTTTAACACCATACCTATGTACTGGTAAATCATTAAACACTGAAGTTAGAAAGTGATGATACACATTGCAGTTTCAGACTTCAGACTTGTTTGTGTCATAACAGTAACTGAACTTTGTCCCCCCATCAAAAGAGGAGTCTACCCTTGTTCCTGCCATAACATTAACTCAGCTATGCTACTCCCAAAAGAACAGTTTATGTGTGTTTGTGCCATCCAACCTGGATTTCATTCATTGGCAACTGCATATTATATTATTCCCAGTTAATATCCTCTGACACATTAAGACCAATGATATAGAATGACTTACAAACTGCATATGTTAGAAAACTAATGAATGATCAAGAAACATAGAAAGGCAACACAGAGCCATATATTTGTAAGCAGAATTATGACAGGTTGTGTTATCACTAATTGCTCTTTGTCCAAATGTAGTACAGATAATTAAATGTACAAATCACAGGTGATGCAGTGTACATTCTGATGCAGCTGGTTGTGTGAAGAATTAATTTTCCGTCTGCTACTGCAAAGCTGTGTGTGTGGCCAAGAGGGCTAAGGCATCCCTCCTGTTTTCTGAAGCTGTATTGGTATGAGGGTTCAAATCCTGACAGATGCAGAAATTTGTGATGTACACTATCAAGTTTTACTGTGCTTTTACAGATTTTATGTATGTGTTCCTTAGTTTTAGTATCTTTTCCTATTTGACTTCTTTTAATTCCAATTTGGATAATCTCATCTTATGTGCACGAAACAGGGGAAAAGCAGATTTCCTAGAAAGCACACATCCAAAAAATAGAAAATGGACACATTCAATTAATGCTCTTAGCCATCACAAAAAGCCAGCCTGGAGTACAAATAGAACCAGATTATAGCAGCAAGCATTAGCAATGCACTTCACATTTGCGCACTGCTTCCCTCCGTGCAAAAAGGCCTACTTTGCATGTGTGTACACTTTGTTAACCAGTGTTCTCACTGCAGAGTGTGTGTGTGTATGTGTGTGTGTGTGTGTGTGTGTGTGTGTGTGTGTGTGTGTGTGTGTGTGTGTGTGTGTGTGTGTGTGTGTGAGCTGTTACTGGACTTTACAGTGAGCCTTTTACAACAGCCTGAGAGACACTGTTATCTTGTCCTCAACAGACATTTATGATGTCATCATCTCTAATGTGTTGTCTGACACACTCCAGGTCTGACTTGAGCCATTACACTTGCATTAAGTGCTGTGTTCTGTACTTAGATAGGTAGGGGTTATATTCTCAGTGCAGTTAAATGGGGGTTGGGATGTGTTTGTGTGTCTGTGTGTGTGTGTGTGTGTGTGTGTGTGTGTGTGTGTGTGTGTGTGTGTGTGTGTGTGTGTGTGTGTGTGTGTGTGTGTGTGTGTGAGCTATTGCTGGACTAACAGTGAGCATTTTATATCAACCTGTGGGACACTGTTATCTTGTATTGGACAGACACAGATCTGCCGTTACTAGGTTATACAGTAAGCAAAATAAACTGTTGTCTACAAATACAAAAGTGTGAGCCCAGAACTGAAAGACCACCCTCCTCAGCCTAAACAAGCAAATAAGACAACTTTTGCAATCTCTAAGCCCAATCCTTATTTTCTCTCTTTTTTTGCTTTTTTTCTTTCTCCCACAGCACAGCAGGGTAGTCCTGGCCCACAGGATCTACCTGCCCCCAATTCACTGGCTATGGTACCAAGGCCCAGCACATCTCAGTCACAACCTGATAGCACCCAATGTGCTGCCCCTGCACTACCTGGCCCCTCAGGTACTTCTACCCCATAGGACAGGCCTGTGGCTCCCTCCAGGAGCAGTGGCAGAGGGGATGATTTTATCACCCAAGAAGATGGCATGTCTTATGATGTGCACCATACATATGTACTGGAAAACATTAAAGAAAAAGGCTATAAAATAATGACAAACATTGCAGTTCCTGACTTCACAACCATTACAAGGGAATACACTAGAAAGTACTGTCATGATGAAGCTATCCACTGTATCATTTGGTAAGGCAAATATAACTGACAGGTGCAATGATCAGTTCAACAACACAAATGCAGACACACTAGACTCTAATGTACCTACGCACCCTGTGCATCAGACACAAAGCTTTTGTATCCCTGAATCCAAAAGAGCGAAAACAGGGATATGGTACAGTTATCATCACTTGCACAGGGTGCTTCAGGTGGGGGCAGGAGGCCTAGGCTGACACAAAAGATCGGTGAGTGTGTGTGAAGGAGAAAGGGAAGCAGGCAGACTGTGTGTGTGTCTGTAGTGGTCTTCCATGTGAAAGTGATGTGTGAGAGTCTGCCTGAACACAGCCAAGCTCAGTGCTAGCTCTATGTCTTGATATGTTAGACAGGTGTGAGCCATGCATGGTAGAGGTGGCAGTTCATCGTTGTCTACCCCAGCCAGTTCCATGATTGGGAAGACAATGATGAACTGCCACCTCTACCATGCATGGTAGAGGTGGCAGTTCATTGTTGTCTCCTCCAGTCATGGAAGTGGCTGTGCCAGCAGTTGCACTGGCACCTCCATGCCCAAGGTCAGATGGACTGCTGCTACCTGAGCATGACTGATGTCTGCTGGACATGCTCCCTTCATGAGAATAGCCAGGACCACGACCCCATGGCCTGCTATGTCTGGTTGTGGACAACACACTCCCCAATGGACAATCAGAAGTACTACCACTATAGGAGCATGGTTGGGAATGGCCACATTGGCTCTCAGCAGATGTTGTGGCTGACCTACACTTACAAGGATGATGTTCCCCTCCCAGCAGACATTCTATCACAGGCACTGATTGTTCCATGACAGACACCCCTCTGTCCATCACAGACACCCTCATTCCAATGTGTCTTTCATCAAATACAGAAAATCAGCAACACAGTGGAAGCAGTCATGCATGTCTGTTTGTGCCACATCCACAACCCTGAGCATTTGTCTGGAGCAGCTTTCTGAACATACATGTGCCTCCATGATGGCTCTAAACATACATTGAGTGACACAGGAAGAGACACCTGCAGCAGGTGGAGGAGGGAGAGTAGGGCCCCTCAGAACACCCCTATCAACCCTCCTGCATGGCACAGCGCCAAATCTTTGGCTATGGGCAGACTCGTCAGGTACTGAAGCTGCAGTAGCCACACTTCCCTGCTCAATGTCATCACCCTCCACCTGTCCTATATCTGTGGGCTCAGTGGACTGGGTATATAGAGGCCCACTGGCTCTGCCCAGGGAAAAAGAAGGGTTGGTCGGATGTCAACCTCTGTGTCAGATTTAACCTGTGCACTCCCCCAACTGCACCTCAGTTTCACCACCATCATCATCAGTGTCTGATGACACACTGACATCAGGTGGAACAGGGCCCACACTCCCACTGTCATAATCACTTCTGATAAAAAGGGAGAAACACAGTCATACATTAATAACTGCACTACTATGATGCAATATATGCTAAACAACTAACAGAGCTACCACTATTACAAACAGTACAGCAATAAACACAACAAGCCTAAAATGATGCATTAGATTACTAGAAATTGATCTGCTTTGCTGAAATAACTTAATTTGGCATACCACCTGCAGGAGGCATACATTACTGGATTCCTGATAGTCCTGAAATAAGTTAAGAAAGAGGTAAGGCCAACATCATCACATTTAACAGTAAGACAGGAGGTACTACATGTACTCCTCTCAATCAGCATGACATGTTACTTTAACAAAAATGTGGCTGACAACTCCAAACTGAGCTTATCAGCTTATCACTGTACTAATATTCAATCCCCCCCCAAAAAAAAACTAGAAGTGACATAAAAGTAGAAGTAACTTTTATTTCAATTGTTTTACTTTACAACAGTATTGAACTGGTCATATAACGAATTCTACCTGGAAGCTCTTACTGGGACTGAGAAGGAGTTGCACCTACATCAAGAACATATTGTGGGCCACTCTGCTGTGAGTTGTCCTGTCTCAGAAGATTCACCAGGAATTCCTCACTGGGGATGAGATGCGGTTCTGCAGCAGTCTGACCCTCGGTTACCCTCTGGTCTCGGGCAACAACAGCTGCATGCATCCATGCAGATGTGAGCATGTGATGCACCTGCTCATAAGTACAGCCATGGCTGTCCACAGCATTTATGTTATAAATGATTTGCTGCCATATCATTAGTCTCTCTGGCATACTGTGATGACCCCTTCCAAGAAGAAACGTGCCATGTTGATACAGTGTGTCCACTATTATTGTGTTTTCTACCTCACTGAAGGGGGTTTGTCCTCTCAATGACATTTTCTGTCCTAAAACACAACAGAATGATAATACACATAAACAAAACTGCAAAGTAACTTTTACCAGATAAAACAGTTAAGGTAGGCAGTCAGTAGTACCCACTGGAAAAACATAACACATATGACATATGTGAAATACTAACAACAGGCAGGATGCAAAACAAGGAGAGTGGCAATGGCAACATATCCTTGTATGTGCCATAGCAGTAACTATACTATGCCACCCCCCCCAAAGAGAACTGTCCATTCTAGTTTGTGACATAACAGTAACTGCTCTTTCTTGCCCCCACCCACTAAAGAAGAGGCACATGAACAATTTTGCTAATAAACACATTGGAAATGCTAAATGCTGCATTCAAAGGACCTGTCCCTGAAACATTTGTATATATGTATCACACAACTTACTACTTTCATGTACTGTCAATCATTTGTACCTCTGAAATGGCTTGACAAACATGGCCATGTAATCAGTACACTTCTAGAAAATACATACAGATAACAGTGTAAAAGACTTTGCTTCACATTATTCATTAATATATTCCAGCCTATACATTATGTAGGCAAAAAATGACAGTGTACCTGCTGGAGTTCAAAGCTCCTCTGTAAAGATAGCTTGGGAAATATTTTGCTTTGCTGAACATGTAGAAAGTATCCTCACCATCAGTTTGGCTAGCTACACTTTTGCCTTTTTTATAATGGAGTATTTTATTAATGGACTGCATCTGTCTAGGCTATGTTTCAGAGATGCTAATTATATCATAAGCAGCTGAATTGCATGCTAATCAACCAATCTGGTGGAGCTTTTCAAGAAGTTATAAAGCAACCGTTAAGACCTCATGGTGTTTTTTCCTGTGGATTTCAAAAGTAGTGGAGTACAGACACAGAAAGTCTACACAGACAGAATGTTGGGAGCTACTGATGCTGCTTAACTCCATTTGTATGTGTTACAGGCTGGTGCCAATAGGCCTAGGCCAAGACAGGGAAGAGTTTTAAGGCCACATCTAACTTACCACAATATACATGACATATACATTGTAGAGTGCTACAGAGTGGACAGGAACACAATACAGCAACCCCGCAACTTCTGCAGGCCTCAAATCAGACTCACAACCTTTACTTCCTTATGTATTGACTGTGTACTGCTTGCATCACATTCAGCCCTGAACTAACTGCTGCATTTACATGGAAAGCCCTGAACATGTATTGCATTGTATAATAATATTATGACATATTCTTGCATTTCATCACTTGGTACAGTAAGCAATTACAATGTGGAAGATTTGTACAGAAATTAATGTGGCATGTGACAGAAGAGACTTATTTGACTTGTATTTGTCTATTAGCAAGTAGTAAACCTCAGGCCTCCGAGATTCACACATTGATATCTCTGCAAATTAAATGATGATCACTGCATGCCATGAGTTTAGCAACATACGTTTGAAATGGGAAATCATAACAGAGAAGTTTGAAAGTAATGAGACACATAGCAGTTTCTGGCTTCACCACCCTCACAAGATCAAACCAGCAGGATGCAAAACAAGGAGAGTAAAGATCAACATAGCCTTGCTAGTGCCATAACAGTAGCTCTGCCTGGCTCCACCCCCTTGAAAGAACATTTTACCCTTGTATGTTCCATGACAGGAACCCACCTTTGCTCTCCATCCCCAAAACAGCAGACTATGCTTGTTTGTGGCATCCAACCTGCCATTAATTTGATGGTAAATGCATATCATATTGTCCCCAGTGAATATCCTCACACATTGCAAGGTAAATGATAGAGACTGGTGTACACACTCCATGTCTCTGAGTACTGGTCAGATAACTGATGAATGACCAAGAAACACAGAAAGGTAGGATGCAGATGTATATTTGCAAAGAATAATCATAGTAGGTTGTGTGATCAGTAAATGTACTACATCCAAGTATATTATATAGAATACATTTATAAATAACAGGTCATGCCTTGATATCTTGTACTCGGTCGTGTGAGGAATTACATCATGTATTTGCTGCAAACTTGTTTGTGGAGCAAAGGTGGATAAGTCCCCCCTTCTGTTTTGTGACAGTGCATTGCAGTGAGAGCCAGGATCCAGACCTATGCAGTCATCTCTCATGTGTACTAACATTTTCTATTGTGTATGCCATAGATTGATTTTCGGCATTTCAACTAATTCTCCATTTTTATACTGTTTTTTTTTTGTTTGTTTTGTTTTGGGGCCACTGTTTGTGCAATGCACCACTTAGCACAAAAAGCTTTGGCTGTGCGCATTTCATATGCATGTAGAGCAGCAGTGCACACACCAGATGAATGGGTAACCCAGGCAGCAGACAGAACCCAGACAGCCATACATATATAATAGATGCATTCAATTAATACTAATGGCTATCACGCAAACACATTTCCCGGCAGTGCACACTCTCGCCCAATAAGTTTGTGTAATGGTAAGCAATGTGCAATACTTTCAAACGTTGCAAATCCAGAAAGTGTGCACTCCCAGTAAGGGCGATGCCTGCAATTGGCAGGAATTAAAACATCATTCTACATTAGTCTTGATCTCTAATAGGCATGGCTGGCATTCCTGCAGAGTTTTCTTGATTCAAAGTTGCAAGCAAACTGCACAACGAGAAAACATTATTTATTTTAGTTTCTGTGCTGTATGCTATGTATTTTATACAGGTAAGATGAAACATAGCCTTAAAGAAAGAATATTGAAACACTTAAGGGATATTAAAAACAAGAAGTCAGAAAGTGCATTAGCACAAGATGTCATGGAAAAAGGTAATGAACATGTCTTTAAATTTTTTGTTCTGGAAGTTATACATGAGAACATGAGAGGAGGGGACATAAAGAACATTACAGAAGCAAATGAACAAAGATGGATAATGTTCTTTAAAGCAGACAAACTACTTGATTTAAATATTAAAGTTTCCCTTAAACCTTTCTTAAAAGCACATGCACTTAAACACTGAAAGGAATTTGAATTTAACCCTGTGTTTTAGAATGTTTATTATTGTGTTTTTTTTGTGTGTGTATACACTTTGAATTCTTAATGAATATGCTGCTTAAAGTTGTGATTGGTTAACCATAGTATTTAAACGGCTTGCTGTTTTGTATGCACTTTTAAAGTCTGATGAAGCGGTCAGGTGTACCGCGAAAGCGCTCACTTTTTATTAAATCTTTGATATTACTTTGCCTTTGGATCATTATTTTCTACTAAATTTGACTCTACACTGGATTTGTGTTTAAAATCTGGAGACTTTTATTGCCTGCAGTTGTGAGTTTTTACTGGATTTGACTCTACACTGGATTTGTGTTTAAAAACAGGAGACTTTTATTGCCTGCAGCTGTGAGTGACTGGGGTTTTTGCTTGCAACTTTGACTCATATTTTATTTCTCCTGTCACTTTATTTTGGTATTTGGCGTTTATAACTTTTTCATTTTATTTATTTATTTATTTATTTATATTTGTTGACCGGGAGTGTTTAAAACTTTTTCATAGAGTTTTCTTGATTCCCTGCTCAAAGATGGGGTGTCTAGGCATCCAAAGTGTTTGTTTGCTGAACTCCTAGCCAATGAGCATGGGCCCAGGCTGTTGCAGAGGGACTATTGTGCCTCAGAATACAAGGCACAGGTATGGAATAGTCTGGGCCAGGCTCTGACCAGTGCTACCAGTATCCCCTGCATTGGTGAACAATGTCGGAACCACTACAGAGACTTCAGGATGAGGAAGAGGGGTACCCTCAACAATTGGATCGAGGAATGTAGGGCTCGGGTCACCCCACATATGTGTATCACTTACAGAGTCTACTTTTGAGCATTAAAAGGTGGATATAGTCAGGATTGGTATGCTTGATGATATTCTGTTGTGTTCTATTTTTTCCACAGCCATCACAGACCAGGCACTGAATGCGTGAACCCATGCTGCTAGAGTGGCATGGATGTGAGATGCATGTGGTATGTATGCATCCCAACAGTGGGGTTATTTTAGCATTAAAAGTTATGACACATTTATTTATTACTTATACAGTCCTATCAAACTGAGCATTAATTTCTTAACTGTAATAGGGAAGTATGCATGCATTACTTTGGAGGGCAAAATAACCATTCATTATTACAAATGAGTCATAGCTTATGCCTTCAAAATCTACACTTCCCAAATATATTAAATCTATATAATATATTAAATATGTTAAGCTTTCATCAATATTGCAGTGTAACATCAGAGCTGTAAGGCAGTGTCACCACTGGCTTGTTGTAAACTGTTATCAGTATATTTGGACCAAAAATATGTGCAATGTATGCACACATCAAGAACTGCTTACTGCAATCTGTAGTATATTGTGCATCTGTTAGAAGCTGGGTTGTCTTAATAGTAAACAAAGGTATTTGTTAGGAGTTTGTAGTGTTAAAAGTAATGGTAACAGAATATAGTTGCTTTGTATGTCACATATGAAGTTAATAATGTTCTCCCTTTTTCTTCTCATCCTAATCCTTTTCTCTCTTTTTTTCTTTTTTTTAGGGGGGGTATTCTTTTCTGCTCTTTTTTTTTGTGTCTACTTGTTTTATTTTTTGTTTTTCCCACAGCACTGCAGGGTAGGACTGTCCCACAGGATCCACCTGCCCCCACTCCACCGGCTACAACACCACTTCCCAGCACGCATGGTACAGAACCTGGTATCAGCACCTCTGCCACCCCTGCATTACCCGGCCCCTCAGGTAGTTCTGCCCTGGAAGATAGACCTGTGGCTCCCAACAGGAGCAGTGGCAGAGGGGGGTGAATTTATCATCTGTGATGAACTGCCAGGGATGGTGTGCAGGATTGTATATGCCTAAGCTGGCTGGAGATACCAGCCAGTTATTTTAAAAAATACAAGGAGACGTCAGACACTGCAGTCATCAGCACAGTGAGGTGACAGTGATGACAGCCCACTGAGTGAGAACTTGATTCTCACTGTCACCCAACTTGATGTCCATGGGGTTCGCATATCCCCACCCTTGCCCCGATCATGGTGTTCACTCACCTCATGTGTACTTCACCATCCATGTTTCTTGTTTTGTTTGTCGTGTCTGTCTTCAATTGCTTCCTCACCTGCCCAACTTGTCTCACCCAGACATTCCTATAGCCCTTTCCCAACATTCCTCTCTCTCTCTCGCTCTCTCTCTCTCAAAAAATAAAATGGGCACCTGTCTCACAAAAAAAATACTGTCCCATGCATAGCTCTCCATTTCACACAGATGTCTTCATGACGCACACATGATTCTGTCCAATTCTCTATACAACAGATTGTGTTGTGGTCACCCCTCTCTCTTTCTTGAGGTGACAGTCCAAATTCAGCAAAATTTGTATGTTTTATTCTGGAAGAAATTAATAGCTATGGTTCTTTCCTACATTCTTCCTGCACATTCCTGCCTTGTTTTCACTTTGTGCATTCTCTATGTGTTCTCCATTTCACCATTTTCCTCTCTTCCCCCATTTCTTTTCTTTGAAGAATTATTGTGCAATGATGCACATCATGCATTAACCCACGGCTATGGCAGAACCAGTTCTAAGTATTATATGGTTGGATTGGAAACCAGTACCATATAGTCATAGACACTCCATAGCGACTATCACATTTCAAAATTTGGATTTACATGTAAAATTAGTTGACACTGTTAACACATACCTGAATTTGAACCAAGTACCATCTGAATAAAAAAAAAATACATGTATCACTGCATTAACAGGTGGTGCTACAGTCTCAGTTGATTAGCAGGTGTACTTAACAGACTGTATAGCAAATGGCAGACTTAAGTGTTGTTGTATACACCTGCTAGTTAACTGACTCTCTGCCTGCAGGAATGAATGCACTTAATGCACTGATAAGTTTCATTTTGGGGCAAATGGTTTAGCTATAGATAATACAATGAAGTATTTTGGTGGTAGTGTTGCTTATCATGCAGCATCGCTCAACATCATGCACTACTGCTGTACAAAACTAAATGAG
Source organism: Protopterus annectens (assembly GCF_019279795.1). Lineage (NCBI taxonomy): Eukaryota > Metazoa > Chordata > Ceratodontiformes > Protopteridae > Protopterus > Protopterus annectens. The sequence goes on along the minus strand of NC_056737.1, from coordinate 852,018,283 downwards.
TATCATGCAATAATGCTTTATAAAACATTACAGTGGATCGCACAAGGCTGCTTCATAGAAATTTAATGAAGAAGATACATTAGTGATATGTGGAGCAAGCATAGAGAAGTACAAAGGGAAAGCTTTCCTAAACTGTGTCACTTACTATTGAATGTTTTAAATACAACTGCTATCTAACTGACTCTGTGGCAACAAGTGTTAATACAATGTTGTTGGAGGCAGATGGTACTGGGCTCAAATACAGGTGGAAATAATAATTTTACAAGTGTGTATGACACTTTAAATATATATACTTATATTGTTGCCTTTTACTGTTGCTGTGTGTTGGTGCACATTGCCCACCATCATGCAATAATTCTTTTAAAGGAAAGAAATGGGAAGCAAGCAGGGGAATGCACAAAGTGAAAACATGGCAGAAATGCACAGGAAGGATGTAGGAAAGAACCATAGCTATCCATTTCTTCCAGAATAAAACATATAAATTTTGCTGTTGTACAGAAAACTGTATAAAGAATTTGAAAGAATCATTTGTGTCATGAACACACATGTGCAAAATGGAGAGCTATGTATGGAATGATTTTCTGTGTGTGACAGGTGCCCTTTTTTTTGAGAGAGACAGGAATGTTGAGGAAGGGCTGTACAAACGTCTGGGTGATGTAAGTTGGGCAGGTGAGGAAGAAATTGCAGACAGGCAAGACAAACAAGACAAGAGACAGGGATGGTAAAGGACACATGAGATGGGTGAATACCATGGATGGGGCGAGGGATGGGAAATCTTGGTCCCATGCACATCGAGGCAGCTGATAGTGAGAATCTAGTCCTCACCTAGTGGAGTGTCAGCACTGTCACCTCACTGTGCTACTGGCTGTAGTGCCCTATGTCTGCACCTCCTATAGGTGGTCTACACTAGGATGGAGTGCAGGCACTCCATCCAGCGTAGGTGTGCACCAACAGTGCAGCGCACAATCCTACACACCATCTGTGGCAGTTCATCACAGGTCATAAACTCACTCTCTTCACCACTGCTCCCTGAGGGAGACACAGGCCTATCCTTCAGGGCAGAACTACCCGATGCAGTGGCGGATTTAGGCATGGGCACAAGGGCGCACCGCCTCCTTTTGTCCATTAGAACATTTGTTCATTTTTTGTACCCTTTATGCTGTCCATTTTCAAATTACGTTTTTTTTTTTTAAACTGTCATGGAGACAATTATTATGATGTATGAATGGAGTCCATGAATCTCTCCACCACGAGTTTTAAAAAAAAAAAAAAAAAAAAAAACACAGTACCGTACTGTTTTTTTCAGTTCAGGTTCCTCAACCAATCAATGCTGTGAAAAAACGCGTCTAACTCAAATACATTGGAGAAGCGATTGGAGGTTGCAGAGTCAGGTGATTTTATAGTCTCCTCAATTGCTCCTCCAAATAATTCTCTGTTGTAGTTGAGTTAGGCGCGTTTTAGTAAAAACTTCAAAGAGCATCCTGTTGGGTGAAACTTGTGGTAAATTACTATTCACTTATTAAGTGAGTCAGCAGTGAGTGTGCAGACAAGTTCTGAACTCCAGCTCCATTCAACAAGTCTGTGAGAGGTATTTTCTTTTTTAATTTAAATTGTACCAAAGAGCCGGTTTGATTATTCATTGAATATACTGAATCAATTTAAAAAAGTTGAATATTTTGCACTGTGACTGTTTGTAAGAGGACGTGTAACACACATACTTTTTAATAGAACTTATAAAGCTCAGAGAGGGCTTATGACTACAATTAAAACTAGGCTTTAAGCCTTAGATGTATGAGGCTGTCTTTATTTATGATAAATATATATATCTATAAATCTATAGTTGTCATAATAAAAATTTTGTCATTTGCAAGGCAATAATCATGTATGTGGCAATGTCGCATGAAAACGCAGAGTTCCGAACATGATTCATTGAATACGATCAATTGATTCATTGAATACGATTATGATTCATTTTCCTTAGCGTGTCTGCTCTTTCAAATAATATATTAATAATTAGGTTCCCCGAAATGTAAAATCCCTCAAGATGCCTTGGGCCAAGATTGTAGTTAAAAAATGGTGCCAATGTAATGATCTGCACAAGTTTTTCCCCACGTGCTCTTGCGTGTTGCCTTTTGAGGTCTTTCTAAGAATCTTAGGTCAGCTCATGGAGATCTGAGTCACTCCGTCAATTTATTTCTAAAATAGGCTTAACTGTGATAAGAACTCAAGAGAGGAAGAGTGTTCATTTTTTTCCATTTGTCTGCCCTCTTTCTCCTCTTAGCAAAGCCGGCTTTCCCTCCTTTCGGTTTACTTAATTCATTTGCATTATGTGAAATTGCATTCCAGTTCGTTCGTAAACTGCTTCAGGAAAACAGGACTAACTTACAGTCCTGTATTCCTGAAGGCGTTTACCAACGAACTGTAATCTGACACAGTCTGTAAAACATCATCTTTATTAAAAAAAATGACTGTACCACTAAATCTGCTCTCAGGACTTTTCCAAAATGAGTTACTTATGCTGTGCGTTACCACAAAATTATGCCTTCTTTAGAAATGATCGTTTATGACATGTTAAACTCACTAACTTTGTCGTTTTTTTTTCAGACAGAGAAAACAAATGTTGTCTCTGTAGTTCGGTTCCCTCGTGGTAATTTTCATGCAGACTTTAGTTTAACCTCCTACACTTATGTATCCCCACTGCTGTTTGACTTCCCTCCAGCCAAAGGGTGCTACGGTGTACGTGAAATGCTAATAATCCAGATCATAGCTTTCAGTGAATCAGGCAAATAATAATTGATCCCAGCGTTGCACTCAGTGGTGCCAAGGAGGACTCAAGGCTAGAGCAAGTATCAAAAATTAATCTCACTTCTTACATCAGCACTACGCTGTTCTGGTTATCAGCAAAATAGCAGTTATCCATTTAAAATACCCAGTAAGCTTTCTTTCCACATGCGACACATTTTGCTTAAACACTAAAATCTGCAAGTAGTTATTAACTGCTTGCAGATTTTACTGTTTAAGCAAAATGTGTCCTATGTGGAAAGGAAAGCTTACTGGGTATTTTAAATGGATAACTGCTATTTTGCTATTTTTAACTTAAAACATGTACTACTTATACAAACAAGGTCCGTAACCTCATAGACATGCAAAAACAATGAAGGTTTTTTTTATCTTTCCTAGAGCGCTCCCTTATGTGCAACCAACCACAACTAGCATGTTCAAGGCACATTGTACACAGGAGAAACTGTGCCCGATAGCTGGAAGCCTAGGAAAGATGCTTTCTTCCTGAGCCCACCCTTTAACTTTCGCATGCCCAATACTGCGAAGCCATTTTTTTTCCTCACTTCCATTAAGGATGCAAAAGTAAGAGATTAATCCGTGTCATACAGGTTCTTTGCCAGAGTATTGCACTTCGTAGGCAGTCTGTGGGACATTCCACAGGAGTATACAGATTCTGTGCTGCTTGACTAGAACACTGCCCTGATAATCAATGATTCATTACAGTAAAATACTTTTACTTTGGAAAATGCAAGTTGCAGTATTTATTTTTATTTTGTCAACCTTTCTAAATAAGTGATACTATTTTAGAGCTGACCTTGATTTGGTTCCTTTGTCCCTGAACACTTGTGTGCTTGTCCCTGATTCTGCTGCTTAGGGGTTGTCTGGTCAAGAAGACAAAGGGTTTGATTTTTAATTGGGATGAATATTTTTTAAGAGTTATTTCCTGTGTGCAGGGTTTGATTTTTAATTGGGATTAATATTTTTTAAGAGTTACTTCCTGTGTGCAGGGTTTGATGTTTAATTGGGATGAATATTTTTAAGAGTTATTTCCTGTGTGCAGGGTTTGATTTTTAATTGGGATGAATATTTTTAAGCGTTATTTCCTGTGTGCAGTGTTTGATTTTTAATTGGGATGAATATTTTTTAAGAGTTATTTCCTGTGTGCAGGGTTTGATTTTTAATTGGGATGAATATTTTTTAAGAGTTATTTCCTGTGTGGAGGGTTTGATTTTTAATTGGGATGAATATTTTTTTAAGAGTTATTTCCTGTGTGCAGGGTTTGATTTTTAATTGGGATGAATATTTTTTTAAGAGTTATTTCCTGTGTGCAGGGTTTGATTTTTAATTGGGATGAATATTTTTTAAGAGTTATTTCCTGTGTGCAGGGTTTGATTTTCCTTATCTTTCATCTCCCTACTGCATGGCCTTAAATAAGTCACTTAACTAGGCAGTGCATTGGGGATTTGGGCTAGACTCTCCTTAGTCTCCTAGACTAAAAGCCTAGTAATCATATATCCATGCTTTTCATTCACTTAGGAGGTAGGAATCTTACCAGGAAAAAAAGAAAAGGTCTCTGATTTCTGCTTTAACAAAACTGTTGTGATTTCCAGGTCTGCGCAGGTAATGTTTTTGATATCCAGTGTTCCTGTCTTAAATATGTTGATAAATCATTTAGAAGGAAAGCTGAACATTGCAGTCAGTTCGGTAGTAGGTATTGACCTGGGGTTTCAAAATTGCTACATTGCAGTGGCACGGAGTGGGGGGGGGATCAAGACCATTGCAAATTAATACAGTGACAGATGTACCCCGTAAGTAATGAGGCGCGACACTTCAGCCATTTGACTGTTGTTAATCCTGAGTCATGGCCTAGGATGCATACTAATAACAGGCTCCTTATAGCGTCCGTTTTCATTCATTCGTATTGTCTGTGCATGTATTAAATCTGACAGATGTCACGATTATTTTAATTTGTGTAGGTTTTAAAGTACTGTTAGATGAATTGTTCTAAGTTCGAATCTGTTTCTAAACAAGACATTTTTGCGATATTCTGAACTGTAGCTTTTTAGTGTTAGTTTATCATTATTTTTCTAGTGGTGTGCAAAGCTCAGAACTGGATGACATTCCACACAATGCTGACACTTTATATTACAAAGGAGAACTAGTATATTGTTTTCCTAGTAGTTATATAAAACAGAAGAAAGAATATATGTTTGCTTGCTACAACACACTTTTCAACTAATTATTTTTTCATTGTCATATCACGGATGACCGATTTGGTCTGTCACATTCTTAGCATGATCCCTTAAGTCCAGTTTACATTCTTATGCTGAACCTGTCTCAGTCTGCGCACCTTAATACTTAAATCATGTACCATAAATCAAAAGAAAGTATTGCGTAAACCTTCCTACTCAACTCATTCTCATCCAAGTGCATATTTAACCTTTAATGTTTTCCCTAAAGACAGGACCTGCCGTCTTTGTTTTAGCTTTCATCTTGTTAACCTGGCATAATAAGCATTTTATAACAGTTTTCATTTTCATTACAGGTAAAAATTTAGAAATAATGTATAGATATACTTGTGTCCTGTTTTAGACAGACGTTTCATTATTTTTATAAAAAACGTTTCATTATTAAAGGAAAGATCTGGCAGCTGTAAAAATGTCAAGGATGAGATTATTTCAGGTTGTCACAAAGGTCTTGTTGAAGAATACTGCAAGTCATGGCTGTTCTAGTTAAGCAATGCATAGCTGAATCACTTATAGTAGTAGGCGTCTAGCATCTTCAGCGGATGCTGTCATATTGTCAGCAGTAATCACTAATCAACCTTAAATAACGGTTTCTGACAAAACATCTGAAAATGTGACCTCCACCAGCTAGTTCAAAACAAGTTGAAACATTTGTCTATTTTTTTCCTCTTTGATCTTCTTGTCACTGTATATAACTGATTCACATCTGCAAGTTGTTTCTAATGGTGCTCTCAACCAATAAAAGACAGAGGCAGTTTTGAAGCAACGAATGCAATTTCACTGTTTTTCTCCCCGCCTGCCATCCTTATCCTTTCCTTGCAAGCAGTGTCTGTCCTTCACTTTCAGAGCTGTAATTTGAAGTGTGCAGGTTGTGAATTCGCAGTCTCATCTTTTTGTCTAGTACCGATGACAGCACAGGAGCAAGCTAATTATACGGCTTAGAAGGCATTTCTTCTTAATATCTAGTAGCACTGACAATAAGCGTTGCAGTTTCTAATCCCCCACCCTCTTCATGTAAAACCCAATAAAACCAAAATTTTATTTGTATGAAGACGTTTAATAAATTCTGACAAAATAAGGAGTTAGACTGAGTTTACTTTGTTTAGGAAACATTACATGTGTAAAGTTATTTGCACAAAGACATGGGTACATACAAAATAGGAATTACTTTTTTCTGCTACCACATCCACAGTAAAATCATGTGTAAATTAATGTAAAGTGATGTCTTTCCAGACATGATGTCTGAGCTTTTTAAGGTGATCTTATCACAACTACCAAACCAAGTGTCCCACTTTCTTGCTTCCACCCCGGTAGTCAACTATCCAGACTGCGCCCCCCCCCCTTCTGCAAATTCCTGGATCCGCCACTGCCGATGGGCCAGGTAGTGCAGGGGTGGCAGATGGGGTGCTAGCAAGTACTGCACCAGGTGTTCTGGGCAGTGGTGCTGTAGCCTGTAGAGTGGGGACAGCTGGATCCTATGGGAGAGTCCAACCCCACTGTGCTATGGGAAAAACAAAAAATAAAAAAAGCTAACACAAAAATAAAGAAAATAATAAACCAAAATAAAATACACATACAAAAAAGAGAGAAAGGGTTGGGGTGAGAGAAAAAAGGGAGAACATTAGTAACTTCATATGTGACATACAAAGCATTGATACAATTATTTGACTCTATTCTGTCCCTATTTTGGAATTTGGAAAAGTGTCTCCCAGAGGACACTGTGAATGTATGTACATCTGTTGCCACTTGTTCTACCATTGTAACTCCTGCTTGATAATATTGTAAGCTATCTCCCTGCCAGGTCAGCCAGCAGCCTAAACACTTTTTATTTCTCCCTCTCCATTCTCTCTCCCATCTTTAACTGAGTTCTTTCCCTGCTCCTCCTCATTCCATCCTATCTAGTCCCAAGACCTTCCTAGTTGACCCAGTGCAACTCTGCATTTGGCCACTAGAGGGCGTCCCCTCCCTACTATACACTACTTTTTCTTCACTCATTTCTTGCTTTCCTCTTTTATTGCTTCCATTCCTCACTTTTTCATCCATACTTTTGCCCACTCTACCTATTAAATACAGAAACCTTGCTTACCCAGCTACTACTTACTCTCCTGTATCCTATGCTCCACTGATTGACTCTCGATCCTCTCCTGGTCTTCTACTCCCCTGTCTCCCACTGTGCCTTGCCTTCAATCTGTGGATCTATTGCTCTGCTTTTCCAGCCTCTATCTAACGAGGTATACTGTGCATGTTATCTCCATCCTACACCTTCCTACCTTTACTATTACATTATCTCCTTCCCTCCCCCTCCCCCTGGACTGCTCAATCCTTCGTATGTCCCTTGTCTTTCACATTGTAGGGCTATAGACCTTCCGGTCTGTCCCTGCTAGCTTCTATTCCCTGTTCCTCCCCCCCTCCCTCTACTTCCACCTGGAAGTGATAAATACTCCCTCCCCTCTGGGCGCCATTTTTAAACTCTCGCTACGGCTGCTGCAGGTGCCTGACTGGGAGAACGCTCCTATTGTAAGTAGTTCTTGTTCAGCTTGAAATGCCTTTATCAGGGCTTATCCCTCTAAGTACATGCTAAAGACTTAACATAGACATATTACGACAGTATTATTATGTGTACGCTGTCGTTCGTTGTGTAAGAGTGCACCTAACTTGTTTATTGTACAACGCAACTATTGCTCTGTTTACTGCCTTTAGAAAAGTACCGACAGTATAATTATTTGTACGCTGTCATTCGTTGTGTAAGAGTGCACCTAAACCTGTTCAATGTACAACGTAACTATTGCTCTGTTTACTGCCTTTAGAAAAGTACCGAATGGTACTACTATTTAATTTATATGTCCTGAATGCAGATCCACTGTTCAATAGATTGATACTGTATGCGTATTTGGTTGAACTTCAGAATTTCCTGTTTTTTGTATATCGCTAAGCTTAGGGGTTTGATTTGGTTGTTCCTGTCCCTTTGAAGCTGCTACTGAACGTAGCGCGACATTGCTCTTCCACTCCTAATCTGACTGTACTTAGATTCCTCCGTATATGGTTTGTTTTTTGAATCTCCACATGGTTACTCTCATTTAAAAGACTAGGATATGGTCCACATTGGCTGGGTTAGCTACATGGAATTGCTGAGGCTACTTTCCGAAATTGTTTTTACCTGTGTAAAGTATGTTTGTTACTGACTAGCGCTGGTGCAACACGCCAACTCCACGTGTCTGTGCTACCTCCCAAACGCTTGGCTGGTTGCAGATGTATGCGCTGTAGGAATACTATATTATCCTACATACTGCAGATTTATTTTGTATCTGGAACTGCTTAATTATATTCTACAGTTGTTTAAAGAGCTATTGCTTGGTTTAATTAGTTGAATAGTCACAATATTATCTTACAAACTGCAGAAATATCTGTTTTGAAACTGCACATTTATGCTCCACATTGTTACAGTGATCTTGAATAGTTTTTGAGTCTCCTGGGTTTTTTATATTTTTTCCTGACGGATTTGCTCTTTTTTTTTTAAATGGTTTAACATAGTTTAACTGTTCATTGATAAAGCCAGTTGCCCACTCGTTTGTAAGGCACACCTGTTGAGTTCTGATGTGTTTTATTCATTTCTTAGAAGGCTATAGGACCTGGATATTGTATTTCTGTTTGTTTTACTGACTGTATGATGCTTATGGCTTCTTCTTTTATCTGCCTACTACTTATTTAGGTAATAAGGTGTTGTCACTATTACACTGTTACTAACTCTTCTCATCTCTTCCTCCTATCTCCAGTTTTTGCCCTATAGTTTCCCTAGGGACCTCGCCTGGGTGGACATACACATTAAACTAAGGTCACCTACTCCATCCACATTTTTATTTAAGAGACATACTGCTCTGCTGCATCAATCCCTATTTTGGAATTTGGAAAAGTGTCTCCCAGAGGACACTGTGAATGTATGTACATCTGTTGCCACTTGTTCTACCATTGTAACTCCTGCTTGATAATATTGTAAGCTATCTCCCTGCCAGGTCAGCCAGCAGCCTAAACACTTTTTATTTCTCCCTCTCCATTCTCTCTCCCATCTTTAACTGAGTTCTTTCCCTGCTCCTCCTCATTCCATCCTATCTAGTCCCAAGACCTTCCTAGTTGACCCAGTGCAACTCTGCATTTGGCCACTAGAGGGCGTCCCCTCCCTACTATACACTACTTTTTCTTCACTCATTTCTTGCTTTCCTCTTTTATTGCTTCCATTCCTCACTTTTTCATCCATACATTTGCCCACTCTACCTATTAAATACAGAAACCTTGCTTACCCAGCTACTACTTACTCTCCTGTATCCTATGCTCCACTGATTGACTCTCGATCCTCTCCTGGTTTCTTCCCGCTCCGTTCGCCCTTCGGGCTCACTCCGCTCCCCTACCCTGCCCCCAAATCCCACCCACCCCAGTACCTCTAGCTATATCCCTCTTGTTTCCACACCCACTTCCTCCCTACACCAATCAACCATCAACACCATAGACACACCCCCAACAGCCTATTATCCAATTTGTAACCACACCCACAGCTAATACATATTAATACATCTCACTTCTAAAACTCTCACTCACTTACCTAGCTTAATTACATCCAGCTCCACTCTTACTACTCTTTATTCTACTCAACCTTGGCAAGATTTTTCTCATCCCCCTGCACAATAAACTTACAACACATATAAGACAACTATAACACTTAATACGAAGCAACCTTTTCAACATGCCTCTAAACCCTTCATCCATCTTTATTCTTCTATCACTTTCTCTTAAACTATCATATCTTTATCACCTCACCCAACCTCATACTTCTTACCATTCACAACTTTATCATACAACCAACCATCTGAACTCCCCTCTCTCACAATTGCACTCTCCTATCTCTGCCCATCTTTACCCAATAACACAGCTCCTCACCTTCTCATTCAAAGTTTTCTCCTCTCAGAAAAACTATATCCCCATAGTAACTAAACACCCCTTGACCATCACAGCAGACCCAAACCATTTTCTTACTCTACTCAACTATCTTTTGAACCCAATCTTTCATCTCATTACCAGTCTTTTATCTGGTGATATCCATCCCAACCCCGGCCCCTCCTCCTCTTCCTCCTCACACAAGCCTATATTCTTTACTTCTCTAAACTCACAAAGTATAGTGAATAAAGTCCCAACCCTCCATGCATGGCTCAGGCATAACAAACCTGACATACTATCTATTTCAGAAACATGGTTAAAGCCCTCTGTAAAAGACTCTGAAATAACTCCACCCACCTATTCAATCATTAGAAAAGACAGGACCCAAAAGAAAGGTGGTGGAGTTGCTCTCCTATATTCCTCTTCCTTGCTAGTTACCCCGTATGACAAACCTACCCCTACATTTAATAATGCTGAAATACTCCTCTCTCTCCTACAAGTTAATAAGCACAAATACATATGCCTAGCATCCCTCTACATCCCCCCAGGGGACAATATTTCTACACTTGAAAATATCCTCTCTTGGCTCTCTGACAATATTAGCAATGAAACCATAATCTTAGGAGATGTAAATATTAACTGGGCCTCCATCCAGTCTCCAACCAACCCTCTTAACATCAATCTATATAACTTTTCCCAGCTAATCAACACCATAACCCACCCATCAAAGGACCCCTCCAGTGGCACCATCCTTGACTGGATTCTAGTGTCACACCCCCACTATTTTTCAGATAGCGGTACCCTTCCCGACCCTCTTAGTGATCATCTGCCTACTTTCACTCACCGACTCCCCTGCATCTCCAACCGCACCCACAACTACATCACTACCCGCAATGACAAAAGCTTTAACCCATCAATCTTCATAGATTCCCTGAAAGCAATTAATTGGAACAATCTAAAGACACTGCCCTTAGAAGAAGCAGTTGCCCACTTTAACTCCACATTCTTAGGAATACTTGATTCCCAAGCCCCTCTAAGAACAAAAAGAATAAAAACAAATTCAGCCCCCTGGCTAACCAAAACCACACTATCAACTATGCGCCTTAGAGACAAAGCCTGGGGACTCTATCTGAGAAATAAGACCCCAGATCAACATATTGCGTACAAAACCCTTCGAAATAAAGTAAAAAAGCTAATAATCTCTGATAGACAAAAATACTTCTTCACACTCCAAAACAATAATAAAACTAACCCTCAAAGATTCTGGAAGGGGATCTCCATCCTCCTTAACCCCAGCAAACCACACACCCCAACCCCAGACCCAAATATCCCAGACTTGGATTTAGCTATACAGTTCAACTCCTTTTTTATCGACTCTATTAGCAAACTTACCTCCTCCTTTACATGCTCCACCTCACCATCTAATACACCCCTCCCTCTCCCGCAAACAACCCTATCCCCAATTCTACTTCACACTGCCTATCTTCCACCTTATCCACTACTCTAACTGCCCCATCACCTGTACCCTCCTCAAATTCTCTCTCTCTCCATCCCTCTCTATTCTCATTAAAACCTATACCCACTACCACTATAAAGAAACTCCTTCAGAAACTGAAGCCATGTACTAATGCCCCTGACAACATTCCCTCTTACTTCCTACGTATAGCCGCAGATGCAATTGCCTATCCCATTAGCATTTTAATCAACCGTTCCATCCACGAATGCACTGTGCCCCAACTGTGGAATCAAGCATTCATCATCCCCCTGCATAAAGGAGGCAACAATTTTGCAACGTCAACAACTTTCGTCCTATTGCTATTCTGTCCCCCATTTCCAAACTTCTGGAAAAGTGTATCCACCTTCAACTCTTGCCACATCTCTTAGATAACAACCTGCTAACCCCTACACAACATGGATTCAGGCCAAATCACAGCACTATGACAGCCCTCTTGTCCTTTCTTGAGACTGTTAACACTGCACGTGATTCCAGCCACATTGTCTCTACCCTACTACTTGACCTCTCCAAGGCCTTCGACACCATCTCACACAATTTGCTCTTAACCAAACTGTCAAAACTTAACCTCTCTCCCTCTACCATAAATTGGTTCTCCAGCTATCTATCAAATAGATACCAAGCTGTAATATGGAAAAAGGCCACTTCCCCATTCCTTAGTACCCCCACTGGAGTTCCCCAAGGATCTATTCTTGGTCCCCTCCTCTTTAATATATTTATCAATGATTTTCACAAATCTATCCCATTTGCAAACATCATCCAATATGCAGATGATTCTACCATCATCTGCTCTGCCACCTCCTCCTCTCTGCTCCAAAAACTTACTCAGGAAGCTTTTTCAATTACTGAACATTGGATGAAAATAAATCACTTAGCACTCAATGCCTCCAAAACAAAACTTATGGTATTCACCCCCTCCAAATCCACTTCCTTCAATATAAACTCTTTCTCAATTACCAGCCTAAATAACTCACCCCTTGAACTAGTGTCTGAAACTAAGCTACTAGGTGTACAAATTGACAATCGGCTTAGTTACAACTCCCATCTACAACTAAATATTAAAAAAAAACATCAAAAACTAGGTATGCTCTACCGTCAGAACCAATACCTTACAAGCTCCTCCAAAATCACACTCGCTTCCTCTTTTCTCATCCCCTCCCTTCTCTATGGGGCCCCATTACTGACTAATCTTCAGACCTCTCTAAAAAACCAGCTTTCCTCCTGCTATAACAAAATTGCCAAATTCGCCAACAGCCACAGGTCCGCCACCCACCACTGTTCCTCTCTCCAAAAACTAAATTGGCTCGAATTACCTAATCAACTCATATATATACAGCTGACTTTCGCTCACAAGCTCATTCTTAGCCCTTCTCTTTGTCCCTCCCTGTCTTCTGCCTTCAAAATGCACCTACCAAATAGAGTCTTAAGGTCTAACAATCAAAACCTAGTGGAAGTACATAAACCATCTCATCCCCCAGGCAAACATTTACTATCTTTTAACCTTGCCCGTCTCTGGAACTCACTTCCACCATCCATTCGTACCACCACTAACCAGTACATGTTCAAAAAATCTCTTCATACATATCTAAGGTCCCAATGGGATTGTTCTTGCTCCCTCCCCTCATAAATCTATGATATCCCATACTCCTTCACACTTATGATACATAACTCTACCTAACAAAGCTTATGTTCCCTCAGAATATCTACTCTGTAATGTAATTTTATGTTTTCTTCTGAACAACTTCTCCGAATGCATATCACATTACTGTTTTTAACTTATTCACCTGACGTTAATCCTCATCAGATTGTATTGTTTTGAATGCTTCTTGAATTTTGAGCTTAAATGTTTTAAATGTTTTATCTCTTACTCTGTATAATTATTATTGTAGTTTTTTGTATGTACCTAATTTTGTCTGTATTGGAGCTTTTCTCCCCAGGACTCCATTGAAAACGGGTTCTTTTGGCCCAATGGACTATCCTGGTAAACCAACTGCAAATAAATAAATAAAAATAAATAAAATTTTACTTTTAGTACTACAAACTCCTAACAAGTTTCTTCCTTACTTTTAAGACTACCCAGTTTATAACAGAGGCAAACTATAGTACTGATTATAGGCACCAGTCCTTGATGTGTGTATAGATTGCATATCTGCATGATATATGCATGTTCCAATTATACTGATTACAGATTACAGAAGGTCATTTGTGCCGCTGTATAGAGGTATAAAGTTACATTCCAATAATGATGAAAACCTAAACAGTATTGTATATTTGTGAAGTGTGGTTTTTGAATCCACAACAGATAATTATGCTAAAATACGGTACTGTTCTTTTGTCCTACAGACTACTGCATGCATACTTTTCCTTTTACAGTTTAGAAATGCATGCCCACTGTTATTTAAGAATATGGCACACTGCTTTGTGCTACACACTAAGGCATGCACATTTTCTTTTACAGTTGGGCTATGCATGTTCAATTTGATACAACTCTAGAGCTCTACTGAGTGTGCACCTTTAACTCCCAGTGGGTGTGGCTTCAGCCTTTAAAATAATCAAGATATCACATTACAGTTCTAACAAATACTAATTGACAGAGGTCCTATATCAGTACAATTGTGTTTGCCATCATTTATGCTTCAAGATAAAATATTCTGATACGTAGTATGTAGCATGGTTTTGGAATTGTTAATGCAAATATGAACAGGCAATATTTGATGCCTAGAGGTGCAGTAGGATGTAACTGCAGAAATGCCTGGAGACGTCACTTGGCTGTAATGAGCTAAATACCAACTAAGCTGTCCTTAACTTTTAATGCTACAAAATTACTATATAAATTATTATTATTATTATTAAAATACTATTTAGACAGTACTGTTCTGATAAATACATACCACATGCTTCTCACATCCTTACTAGACATGTGGCATGGAATCAAACATTCGAGACTCTCTCCTCAGCAGCTGTGGAAAAAAAACAGAACACCATTATGAATACCAACGTTGACTATATTCATCTTTTAACTCTTATAGATACTCACTGAATTTGATACTTACACATCTGTGGGGTGTCTCCTGCCTGACACCTTCCAATCCAAAGTCGAGGGTAGCCCGCTTCTTCCTCCGGCAGTCATCAAAATGATGTATGCATTACTCACCTGTGTAGGGGATACCTGGTGACTTGGTTAAGGCCCTGGCAACATTATTTCAGGCTTCAGATTTACATTCTGAGCCAGAAGAGTCCCACTGAAGTAAGCTGGGCCCATGCTGCCTAACTAGGAGTCCAACAAAAATCTTGGACTCCTGGACACCTCAACTCTGCATCTGAAAATGCACCCCTTTTCCAGCAACTCCAGACAAGCCTGCCATAGTTCAAGCTCAATGTCTAATGAGGATTTCCCACCAATTGCAATTTATATGGTGCTGTTTCCTGCCTATTGCAAGTCTTGCAATTACTGAGAGTCTGCACATTTTGCATTTGCAACATTTGAAAACATTGAGCATCACTCACCATCCCGGAAACACAGTAGGTGAGGGTGTGGAATGCTGGTCACCATGTTTGCATGATGGTAAGCATTGCACGGGTCTATATCAAATCATCAAAATGGATCATTATCAAATGCCGTAACGAACTGCAAAACACGAACCCTAACAATATCGAAACCTCAAAACAGCAAATTTTTTCCCAGGGAAAAAAATTTGCTGTTCCAAGAAACACACACACACCACAAGCACACAAAAAACAGCAATCCACACACATACATTTAAAAGTTACATTTAACCCTACATTACACTGCATACACTACTATCTATCCACTTACCTTAACCCAGACCCTAACCCTAAGGTCCATCACTATCGCACACTCACCCGCACCCTAACCCTAACTCACTTAACCCGCCCCTAACCCCAAATTCTCACTATCACACACTCACCTCACCCACACCCTAACCCTAACTCACTTAACCCACCCCTAACCCCAAATTCTCACTATCGCACACTCACCTCACCCGCGCCCTAACCCTAACTCACTTAACCCGCCCCAACCCCAAATTCTGTCACAATCGCACACTTACCTGACCCGCGCCCTAACCCTAACTCACCCAACCCGCGCCCTAACCCGAATGTCTCCACAATCACACACTTACCTTAACCCAACCTGTAACTCTCCACTGCATCGCTGAAAACATTGAAGCCACAACAATGGCCAAATGAATTCTTTCCCTAGGAAAGAATTTGGTTTGTACAGCTTTGCTGTTTTCAGTGTTCACGATATTGGGTTTGATATTAGATAATTCAAAATTCTGCCATTTTGATGATCTACTATAGACCCGCATTGCACAACAGTGGTGAACAGTGCAATTTCTAGCTTATTAGGTATACAGGCACTTGTGTAAATGGGCTAGTCAAATTTACTATATATATATATATATATATATATATATATATATATATATATACAGTTCTCCTACACTTGCAGCTATTACAACATGAAGGTTGAAAAAACAGTTGTGTATCTTGTACTTCAATGCTATAATCTGCAATCACACAACAATAAAACAAAACTTGCACACCCTGTATTAGAACCCCATACCATCTACACTCCTCCCTTACATTTAACACCTGTTGCCACTGGATTAGTGAGATGATATTTGCTGTCTTAATAGTTATTGTAAGGTTCTACTGTTAATTGTTGTGCAACACAGATTACCATAGTTGCACAATGCACAATATTATCATTTGAATGCATCGGGTTCATACGTGTGGCTGTCTGGGTCCTGTCTACAATATGGTGGTCCACTCCTCCATTTTGTGCCTACTGCAGTTCATGCAAACCAGCTCAGGATAGCTAAATACATTTATTTCAAGCAGTGCATCGTGCAACACTGGCAATAAAATAAATAAATAAATAAATAAATAAATAAATAAAAAGGATAAAAAAATAATTAAAACTTAAAGGCAGACTGTCCACAATTTTACAGAATGTCCAGATATTTGCATCATATATTTGGCCTGTTCCTTGTAAAATGCGTGGTTTATTGTGAAATCACTGAAGACTGCAGTCATTATATAATGACATACACATTTCTGTTCCGTATTTCATATCTTTCAGAAAATACATGCTTGCCCTTTGTCCTCTCATTAGTTTAGTGTTTGAGTGGAACAATCCACATTCAGTATACAGGTTTCATGGCCAGTAACACTGGGGTGAACCGCGAAACCTTGCCTACATGCGCCGAACGTCATTAATATTCATGGCACAAGGCTGCATAATGACACGCGATGAACAGTATCATGTATACGAATATACTCCATGTAGGTTGTGCTCAGAACCTACATGGAGTTTATTGAATCCCGGGGTGTGTCTAGTAAGTTTAGACTTTAATTTCCATTTTCCAGTAGTTGCTTTTTTTGACAGCCAGAAGAATTAAACTTAGCAAGGTCTTACCCTGTCTAGGTAATTACAACTCTGTATCATAGCTCAAAAAAAAAAAAAAAAAAGCTTTTCCTTAGTTACAACGGTTTGCTCACACAGTATTTCTGTTAGAGAAGACAGCAGGGAATTTTTAAAGTCTGCCAAGTCATTATACTCCCAAAAATTATGTTCCCAATTGTCTCTCTCTTCCCCATTACACCTCTAACATTTGCAATCTACCTGAGGAAACTTCTTTGGAGTCTGCTTGGGGTATAAAAAATACCTATGCAAACACTTCCAAGCAAAGATCCTAAATCCTAAATCTTCTAGACTTTGTTGCATATTTGGGAGCCATGCATATATTCTCCCATCACAAAAGGTTTCTCATCCAGGAAAAAAGAGGTCTCGTCACTCATTAGACCCATTATATAGTACAATGCCCCTTTTGGTATGTACCTCACAAGACATCTACAACAAGTGGAAAGACCACAGAAATACCTCACAAAGAGGATTACCAGCCTCAAACAGATGCCCTACGCAGACCATCTCAAAAAACTCCAGCTTTACTCCGTCGCATATCGCCTACTCAGAGGTGATCTCTGCCTAACATACAAATCTATGTCAAACCCAGAGCTGTTGGACATGCTCCACTTAAAGAAATCCCAATCCCTCTGAGTTACATTCTCTAGGGACCTAAACCTTGTCACCACAATAAACAGAACATGCTGGAGGGATAGATTCCTGTCCCAGAGACTTCCCATACTCTCGAACAAACTACCTTTCTATATCAAATCTCCTCATTAGCACTCTTCAAGAAAAATCTTGATGATTGGATGGGAAATAGGAAATTCATCCCAAGGATCACCTCTATGGCTCTGCTCGACAGGGGCAAATGAAAATCATTTTCTTGGGTGGCGAAAGCCAGGGTACCTTTTTGTCTAGGCTTGTATAGACACTAGGGCTGATAGCCTAGTACCTACCTATGAACCTATGAACCATTGTATCTTTGTGAATTGCTTATCCAATGTCTCTTCCCATTCCTTTCAAATCTCTTCTGAGTGATTCCTACAGTTGTCATGCAACATTTTATATGTCCTACTAATTATCTCTTTTTGAATTGCAGCTTCTGTTCTAGATTCTACTAAAAATTCTACCAGTGCTGGTCTTTCACTTAGGATCCTCCTATTTCTTTCTGTTTGCCTATACTCCGATATCAATCCTTGATAGGGAAGGCAATCTCTAGCCTGCAGTCCAAAGGAATTCTCCTCTTCCCATTCTCTTGCCTTACCCTGTCAAATTACTTGCTCCTAGTGCCTTGGTTCCTTTGCCATTTTTCTCCAGTAAATTCCAGCCCACTTTTGCCTATTCTTCGTACTCCTAATTGCAGTCATCCCTATTGGCAAAATCTCTTTTCTCCATCCTCATGTTGGCTTAGTTCTTAGAATACCTTACTTTATGAACATATTTTGTATGGTTATTGTTATTCTCCTCAAAGATCTGCATCCAAAATAGCAGTCTCTCCTTGTTTCCTGATCTTCCCCATTTCATCATCATCCCTTTCCATTTTGAATCATAGCTTTCTGCTTGTGCTATGTATTGGAGCCTTAACTGTGTAGCTCGGAAATACCCCTTCAAATCAGGTAATCCAAGACCACTTTGTTCTATTGGAAACATCAACTTATGTAACTTAACCATTGCTCTCTTCCCCTCCCAGATTAAACCTTCACTCTTTAGTAATTGGTATCCACAACTTCTCCGCTGGTTGATAAAATATGCCTGACCTGTGTCTAAAACTAAGGGGACTAAAAACATTTGTACTGCTTGTATCTTGCTATCCATATCCATAAAAAAGAGCTTCCAGTTTCTCAGTTTTTTTATTATCTTTGTTTAGTCTCTTCCCAAATATCCTTAGCTGACAAAACAGACTCATTCTTAATCCATACTCCTAAGTATTTTATTTTATCGTGTCCTCATAAATATGGATATTTCTGAACCAATTTGTGAGTGGGTACATATTCTACAGCTAGGGTCTGTTTTATTTTCATTAATGTTGAATCCCAGACTTGAAACTGTCTTAGAATGTCCACAACACTGAAATGTCCTGTTCTGGTTTTGTCAGGTATAAAATAATATCATATGTAAATAAAACCAAATTTTCTTGGCTACCATACCAATTATATCCTTGAATTTCTGAGTCCCTTATTTTCTTTTCCAGTGATTATAAATATAATGCAAATAAAGGGGAAAGAGGACATCCCTCCTGGCTCCTCTGCTCAAACAGAACTTATCAGAGAGGAACCCCTACACACACTTTCATTTTTGTCTCTGATCCCTCATATGTCCTCCTAATCAACCTTATAATTTTATAAGGGAATGCAAAAGCTACCATTGTTCTACTCATAAAATTCCAGCTTACTCTGTCAAATGCTTTCTCTGCATCGAGATCCACCAACAACAGTGGTATTTTCTTATATCCTGATTCCCTTTGGATCATCATTGTTCTATTAATGCTGTCAAATGTTTGGTTCCTCACCACAAAGCCACATTGATCCATATCTATCAATTATGGCATCAGCTTTGCCATTCTTTTAGTCATTATAGACGTAGACACTTATAATCTTGGTTTAGAATTGAAATGTGCCTATACGAAGTTGAATCTGATGAGTCTTTACCATCTTTAGATATTACAACTACCACCGCTTTCTTCCAGGATGTTGGTGTTTCATGTCCTTTTAAAATACTGTTAAACAAAACCTTCCAGATCTTTATTACTTTCTTCCCTTCTAGCTTCCAAACTTTTATAGGAATACCATCTATTCCTGGAGACTTTCCCGTAGATTGGTTATACATCAACATTTTTATCTCATTTCCTCCTATCTTAAATATTAGCAATTGAGCCACATTTACATCTAACCTTGGCATATTTAATTCTTCTATAAACATTTCCATTTGTACTTTTTCTTGATTTCTACATGTCTCCACTTCATGCAGATTTTCATAAAATTTCCAAATTATTTCTAATACCTCTACAGGATCTCTGGCTATTTTTCTTGTTATAGGCTCCATAAGCTTGTAGCAACCTCTTCTGCTTTCTGTTGCCTGAGTCGTTGTGCTAAATGTTTTTGTACTCTGGAGTTATTAACAAAAACAGTTGCTTAACAGCAGTCTTTCTAAACTCATGCATATTATCTAGATATTCCCTTATTTTCTTTTCAGCACTCTGCAATTGCACCTCCTCTTGTTCTCTGAGCATCCCCTTATTCTGCAATATTTCAACCTTTGTCACTCCCTCTAAATAATTCTTGTTACTTCGTAACCATATCTCTTTTTCTTTTATTTCCACCATATTTTTAAACTCCACTTTAATTTCATCACACTCTTTACTATATTTTTAGAAGAAATTTCTATCTTTTCTAATAACTCCTGAATAGTTTCTACTCCAGATTCCTTAAATTCCTCTCTTTTAAACAGATAGGTGGAGAAGTTCCAGTGTCTCATTTTATTTTCATTACCCTCCATTTTTATTTTTGTTATTTTTGGCACATAATCTGAAATAGCTATTGGATGTGTATCAAAACTTTCCATTAAACGAACATGCTCCTGTAAAATACAATATCTGTCTAGTCTAGCCCAGTTTTTGTATCTTGGGGAATAACATGTAAATTCTCTCTGAACTCCTACTACTGAATTCATATCTTCTATACCAGATATTTTCATAAATTTCTTCAAAAACTCTACCCCCTTTTGTTATATTTTTCCTTCTAGGCCTCCCAGATACATCCTTACTTTCGTAAATTAAATTCCAGTCCCCATCTATAAGTAATAGTTCCTGCTGAAGGCTGATTATTTCTTCCACAATTTTCTTAAGTTCCATTGTTGCAGCATAATCCTCCTCCCTTGCCAGTAGTCCCGTATTACTACAAATCTAACATTATTATCTTTTTTCCGTCTTCTATCACTATTGGAGCTCCTCTTGCAATTGATATAAGTACTTCTTTTTTCATTTGTCCCAGATATTCCACTGAACAACCATCCTGAAATCTTTTCTTTATCAAATTCACATGTTCAATTCTTTCCAAATGTGTCACTTGTAGCGTTTTTTATTTTCACTTGTAGCATTTCTATTTGTACTCTGCATTTTTAATATAGCTCACTTTTCTTTCTTTTTTGTATATGTCTGTGAGAGCATTCACATTTAAAAATAATATGGAAAGCATCATTAAGATAAGAAGTTATTATTTCCATCTGTTATATATAATAGTTTTAGCTTTTGTGTTACATGCATACACTAATGTTTGGCAGAATGATCTTTTATAAAGTTATTTCTTGACATATCCATTTGAACTTATTTCACATCTTGCAAAATGTCTTGTTTTAATGAATACCCTCAAAAAACACACCTCCAGAACACTCCCCAAACCTATTAATGTAATACTAATACACAAAACTATGTACATCTTCAAATAATAAAGTTTAACCCTCCTAACAGCAACAACTGTTCCAGATTGACAGCCACACTCATAGTCTTGAATTAACCTATAATGAATAAAAACAGGAGTATGCCCCAGGAAGCAAATATTCTGCCACAAAACAAGAATATATAATATCAAACACTGAAAATAATTGTGAAATAACCCAAGGCACGAGGAGCATTAAAACTTAATTTAATTTAATAAGGAAGGGAGCACATATCAATCAAACAGATGTAAGCACTTTCACAATAGCTTCATCAGACCATACAAAACCCGTCCCTTGTCACTCAAATTTATCTACAAACCCACCAATGAAAATTGAGATACTTTAATTTGACTATTATACATCAATTAAAAATACAAACGTCACAAAAACCTATATTATCAAATGTATAACTCCTCAAAAATATAGAAATATAAAATAAATTTATAAAGGCACAAACATAAACTAATAAAAACATTAACTATACATATAATAACAAAAATATATATATATAGATGATGGGTATTGACTGCATCCAAAGAAAGGGGTGCTGAAGGGGAAAGTCCAAAAAAAAAAACAGAGGAGAAAGGATATTTATTCCTGTGGATAGCTATGGATAACTCAAGTACCATTTTGAAATGACCAATCTTTCGGAACTCCTGTTCAGATGTTCATTGCTTGTGAAGTGAATAAGGAAGGACAACTTGTATGACAACAGAACATTTAGCAAGTGGTTGTCTAGGGCTATCACTTTTTTATCTCACCACCAAGTATTACAGGCAGAGTCAAGGCACACTATTCCAGGGCCTTGGCTTCAACTATGGATTTTTTTGGAAAGAGTGGGAGTACAGAAGTATTCTAGGAGCAGCAACTTGGTTCTCTTGTCAAACTTTCTAAAATTGCTATAACAGATTCCTTTTCCAGGTCTAGGACAAGCTGTGTTAGAACTGTTCACCAACGACTTTGAGATGCTTGCCCTTCCACCTCCTAGGTGTTGTGAGGCATGGTAGTCCCCCCATATTATCTTAGAATACCACAACAGTGATCAGTCAAACACACTATAACGGTACATTTACTTACACAACTGTACAATGAACTTCATTTGAATCATTGCTGCAGTAGTCAGTACCCCCCCTTTTGGTGTGTTTTTTTATGCCAGGGTGTGGATATGTACTTTATATCTTCCTAGGAAACTCTGCTTAGGGCTTGGCATCCCTCTTTGCAGTAACAAACAGAGGAGAACTAATTATATATAATACATCTTCAAAGTTATACATAAAACATATATGTAAAGGAGCATAACTAAAACATAAAAATAGTAGAAACTATAAATTTTTTTCACATATACATAAAACATTATCTAATAACAATTAAAGGCAGATGTGACAACATCTACAAGTACTTATAAGCCAAGCACTATACAAAGTGTCAGTGAGCAGTTTGGCAGCAATGATGTAATTAAAAAACTTGACAGAGAATAACATATAACTTTGGGTGAGGTTATATGTGAGATAAGTTAAACTTTTATACAGTATAGAGAAAAACATGTGCAGGGAAAGATAGAGAAGGTATGCCTGACAAAAATAGTACAGTTGAATGACAGCACAAGAACAGTGCCAAGAGCTAGCTGTGCTAGGAAGTTATGCATGTGTACATTTCATATGTATGTCAGTATTATACTCACAAATACATAATATATATACATATACAATTTACCTACTGTTGGTAGGATTTATGTATTGACTCACCAAATAAAAAAAAAGTCTGTTTTGTGCATAGTCAAAGTGTAAAATCTTTCTGGGTATGGAGAATCACACACAAAGATGCAGAAGCACAGGCACGGGCCCACCCCCTTAGCTCACCCTGGCCTTTCTCCCTCATATTGTGACAAATATCAATGGACAATTAACTACAGTTTTTCCTACCAGTCTGGTTGATATGGGCATCCGGAGACATTGTGACAACTGCCTCATGTACACAGACAACAAATTAGTACTACCATCCAGGAACACAATTTGTGAGAGATGCAATTACATTAGGAAGCTAGAGTCCATGCTTTCTCTCCCTTAAGCCAGTATATCTGTAACCAAATAGGTTGTCAGCACAATCACTGCTCCTGAAACACCACCCACAATCACATATGCAGCGGTCCTCCACATAAACATAACCAAACAAAGGAGACCTCCGAGGCAAAAAAACATGTGATGTCCACAGCTCTCCACACCACATATAATGCATAGTCCACATACCTGTGTCTCACAGCCACTAAGGCTTGACCATAAACCCAACATGTTAGTTATAGGAGACTCCATTGTGAGACACACAGATGTGCCTCTCACCAGGCTGGATAAGGAGAAAGTCACGGTTACTTGTCTGTCAGGTGCCAGAATCCACCATATCACACATGCACTCAAGTCTCTCAACAGGTACTGTTATGACTCTGTCATAGTCCATGTTGGCGTGAATGACCTGAGATGCAACTCTCTGGACTACATGAAAAGAGACATGATTGACCTTGCTGATTATTTGTCCCAGGCAGGTATGGCCCCAGCCTTAAGCAGTATCCTGCTGTCACTCAAAATGATGCCTCAAAAACTGAAAATGATTGATTTTAACAATTGGCTTAGTTTCTGGTGTCATTCCAGGGGGATCCAGTACCTGACAGTCTGGGAAAATATGATCGACACACCACAATGCAATAGAAAAAAATCTGTTGTAACACTCACTAATTAATCTTTTTTGGTTTTACACTGCTCTTGCAATCTGTTTAACGACTTGCATCTCTGTTAGACTAACTGTACAAAATTTTACTAGAACTGCAAACAT
The DNA here is from genome assembly GCF_019279795.1 of Protopterus annectens. Classification (NCBI taxonomy): domain Eukaryota; kingdom Metazoa; phylum Chordata; order Ceratodontiformes; family Protopteridae; genus Protopterus; species Protopterus annectens. The sequence goes on along the minus strand of NC_056737.1, from coordinate 851,994,126 downwards.
ATACCTTCTCTGATATTATTCAATTAATAATGAGTGTGAGACTGTAATTTAGCTTATATTGTGTTACATAGTCCATATTCTGTTTTTGTAGCTTTCCCCCGGGTCCCATCTCTACTGGGGCTGTTAAATTAGGCTACACAAACACACACATGTATATAGAGAGACCTATGCACGTTTGCATATGTATTATCTATACACAGATATATACATATACATATGTAATATGTATCTACACACACACCCCATATATATTTAAAAAAAATATATATATATATATATATATATATATATATATATATATATATACACACACACACACACACACACACACACACACACACACACACACGCACACACACACACGCACAAGAAGAGAGAGAGAGACATACGAAGGCCGTTCAGGAACAGAGAAATTGGGGTGGCAAGACTTAGAAGGATTAAACACAAACATCCACATCACAAGGAAGGGCTATGGCTAAATAACAAGAAAAGGGTGCAAAGTGCTCTTCTTCTTTCAGCTTTTCCCAGTTAGGGGTCACCTCAGCAGATCATCTTGTCCACTCATGATTGGCATTGGAATTTTTACAGTGTCAAATTGCCAGCCCAGCACCCAACCTTCCACAGAAGGCACACACACATACCTAGGGCCAATTTAGAGTGTCCAATCCACCTACAGCAAGTCTTTGGGAGGAAACTGGAGCACCCAGAGGAAACCCACACGACCACAGGGAGGACATGCAGACTCCGCACAGAAGGCACCCCAGCCAAGGATCAAAACAGAGAACCTCTTGCTGTGAGATGGCAATGTTAACTGCTGTACCACCGCGGCCACCCTAAAACATAGAAAAAAAAGATAATCATCATAAATTTATGTTAGCAAAGTCTTATTGGCAAGGGAAGAAAATTACACTGGTACGTACTTATATTTCATCTAAAACTGCTACTGCGGGGTTTAAGAGTTAAGAAGAAATAATAAGCTTTCAGCAACGATTATTGCAAGTCAAGTTCTACTTCCCACCCATAAGTAGTGAGAATGTATCAGGGGACCTAGAAGGGAAAAGAGAAGAGGGTAATACTTCTGAAGTAGTGTATGAGAAATATTTGGTAAAGAAGAAGTGAGTTTAGAAGCCAGATCTCAGGCAGAATTCAAACATTTCTCAACATACACTAGCTGGGCTATTCTGGATGGAAATTATATTTCACTGGAGCATGTGTACTTAATTGAAAGCTCTGCAACCCAGCCAATATCATACCAAGCACCAACAGAAATTAAAATAAAAACGCAGGGCAAAAATGAGATATTGGCACGTTTCTACTTATCTGCTAAAAAGAGGAATTTTAGAAATGGGTTCTGGATACAATTAGAGTGTTATTAGGAAAGACCAATTACTTCAGAAGGGATGGCTAGTGAGTGGAATAAAATAAAAATGGACTTTAAAACATGTAAGAAATAAAACAGAGAGATGGGAAAGCAGCAACAGGACTTCGAGGGGACGACAAAAGGTTAAATATTCCAGAAAGGGAATTGGACAGAACAAGAGGAGCAACTACAGAGTGCTAAAAGAAAAATAAGTGAGTATTTGCATAATATGCAAGAGTGTAGGTGGGTTGCAATTAAGCAACTATTTCTTTTTTCACTAAATATTTTTTTTATTATTTCAAATAAGATGTCTTAAACATTACATGAAATAAAGATAAATAACATATTTACAATTCTAAAACATTACTAACTTCAAACCATTATATAACTATTTACATTGGTGTCTATGCAAATAACATTGAAATTCTATATTATATAGAGTTAGAAACATAAGATGATATATCTTCTTCGATATTTTCAAGTATTTCCAGTACTTTCATCCAAGAGTAATAGTAAGAAGTAGATCTTTTAGTTCTGTTCTTCACTGTTAATATTTCCATGTGAGCAACTGTTGTTGTTAAAGTCTCAAATTCCTTGAACGTAGGCCAAGCCTCATTTTTCCAGTGTATAGTTATGATTTTACGTGAAATTGCCAATAGTGACTATAGGATTTTAGTGTCTTTTTTGGTACACAGTTTGGAATAGGAGAGTTGAATAAAATTAAAGACTTTGTTAATTGAAAATTATCATTATAAACAGTCTGAAAAAATAATTAATGGGTTTCCAGTACATATTGAGACATATACATTCATAAAAACATGCTGCCAATCTGCTTTTATCTTGATATGGCATCTCCAACATTGATCTTCAATAGAATACATTTTGGCTAACCTATGTGGTGTATAGAAACTTCTGTGTAGATATCTCCAAGTGAATAATTGCCAGTATTTTGATAATGTAGAAAATTTGGAAGATTTTAGAATATTACTTTTTTCTTCTTCAACTGGAGGATGGTTGTTTATTAAAGTATAATAATCCCAGTATGATTTTTCATGATAGTTTTTTTGTTTTTTTAACAATTTTATAGATATTAGACAAATAACCTGTACCCTGATAAGGCTGTTTTGTGATAAGAATAAGGTATTCAATGAGTTTTGGAGCTTCATGTCTAACTGAAGGTTGCATTTGTTCTATTTTATTTATAAGAAAATGCCTTAGATTTTGTAAAAACAGCCAATTGTCTTTATTTATATTATAATTATAAATTATCTGTTCCTTTGTTAGAATTTTCCCTTTCTCTATAAGTTGATGCCAAAAGAGTAATGTTTCTTCTTTAAGTATATTTATTTTAGATATTTGGAATGTATCTAGAATATTTGGTGTAAAAGCTATAGGGAAAATAAGAAAAATCCAAGAATTAATATTTGGTATTTTGTTTATATATGTTCTGAACACTGAAAGTGTAGAACTTACATAGTTTGATGGCAATTTATTAATATTATTCCTTTTCCCTAAAAAATAATCTTTTAACATCCATATAAGGGGTGATGGTATTACTGTTAAGTTGTCTTGTATGTGATTATAATTGATTTCTATGTAAATCTGCTCATGGGCTTGTTTCCATATAGGTGTGTATGAATTATTTAACCATAGTGTTATGTTTTTAATAACAGATGAGGTAATATATAAATCAATATCCAGTAAATTAATTCCACCATCTTCCCAATCTGGCAAATGTTTATTTAAGGCTATTGGAAACCATAGAAAATTTAAAATTAGTTTATTGTATCTTTGAATAATATATTTGGGAGGTGGCAATGAAAAATTTTGTATTAAGTATAATATTTTGGGAAATATGATTATTTTAATAAGATATAATCTGTCTGCTGTTGAAAAGATATATTTATTCCAGTAACCAATTGTTTGTTCTATTTTGTCTAGTATTTTATTATAGTTAAACATTAGAGAATCTGTTAATTCATTGAGTAGATTTATTCCCAGATATAATAATTTACTTTCTGTTACTATATATTTGGAAAATCTTTTGTTTATATTATTTTTTTTTACAATTACAGGGCATAATTTTAGTTTTGTTTTCATTAAATTTTAAGCCTGAAATATTTTGAAATTTATTCATGGAGTTAAATAGAGCATTCAAAGACTCATTTGCATATGAGAGAGTTAATAGTATGTCATCAGCAAAGAGTTGGATTTTAAGGTTTAACATTTTATTAATACAAATGCCCTTTATGTTATTGTTTGATCTGATTTGATTTGCAAAGGGTTCTATGAGTAATGCAAATAACAATGGTGATAAAGGGCAACCTTGTTTAGTTCCCTTTTTATTGTTATAGGGCCTGATCTATATTATCCCAGTTTAACATATGCAGTAGATTTTTCATATAGTATTTGGATAAGATTATTAAAATTAGAAGGAAAGTTATATTCTTTTAAAACTAGTGAAAGAAAGTTCCAATTAACCGAATCAAAAGCTTTATTAATATCTAATGAGATTACATTTAAATTTAGGACTTTATGTTTGCTATAATCTATTAATGTTAGTATTCTTTTAATATTATCTGAAGTATTTCTTCCTTTAATAAAACCTGTTTGATCTTTGTGAATTAAGAAAGGAAGAAAGTGTTTGATCCTATCTGCGTATATAGCCATAAACATCTTGTAGTCTATATTGAGTAATGATATTGGCCTATATGAGGAACACTGTTTCTCATCTTTATCTGGTTTGATAATTGGGGATATCAATGAATATTTCCAAGAGGGTGGTATATTCAAATCTTTATTGGCTATATCATATACTTTTAATAATAAAGATATGGCTTGATTGGGTATTAATTTATACATTTCTGGTAGCATATTGTCTGGGCCAGGTGCTTTATTTGTCTTGAGCTTTTTAATTTGTGATTTTAATTCTGTCATATTGATTGGTTTGTTTATAATGTCTATTTGTTCTTGTGTTAATTTAATATGAATATTGTTTTCTAAGTATTTTTTAATATCCTTAGTAGGTGTATCTTGATTATTTATCGAATTATCAATGTTAAATTGGAGTCTGAATGCTTCTAAAATATCATTTAGTTCCATAATTCTTTTGTTAGTATTGGGAATAAATATTTCTTTTATTTGCTTAGATTTAATTATTTTTTTTTGTTCTATTAGTTAAGTATCTCAGGTGTGCTGAATTAGTAGAGTATGAGTTTATTTTTATCTTTTCTAAGTTAATCATAATCTTATGGTGTAGCAATTCTGTATACTTCTTATTGATTTGTGTAAGTTCTTGAACTTGAGTAGCATTACCCTTTTGTATTTCCAGTTTCAATTTATCTGCTTTGTTTTGTAAGTCTAGCATATCTTTATTCCATAACTTCCTTTTATTTATGTACCAGGATAATATCTTCCCATATGTAACTGCTTTTAATGAATCCCAGACATATATTTCTGAAATATCTTCTGTGTAATTTATTTCTAGAAAGTTTTTGATTGTTTCTTCATAAAATTCTTTGAAATCTCTCAATTTTGTGATATAGGAAGGTATCCTAGTAATGGGATTTGAATAAAATGGTGTAAGCTCTATCTCAAAGACTATGGCATTATGATCAGATAAAGGACAATTTATGATTTTGACTTTGTCAATTTTTGTTATTAGGTCATTGGCAACATATATTCTATCAATTCTAGAGTTAGTTTTATATCTATGAGAATAAAATGTGAAGATTAGTGAGTCTGGTTCTGCAAATTCATTTATATCTTTTAAATACAATGTATCTATAAATTTTGATAGTGCTTTAGAGATGGGTTGTTTTCTTCTTTTGGATTTAGAATCTGTATCTTTTCATTCATTATACAGTTGAAGTCTCCTGCCAATATCAGGCTACCCTTAGTTAAATGAATTATCTCTTCAAAATGCTGTTTAATTGTTTTTAATCCTAGTCCTGGGATCCAATATAGATTTACTAACGTATAGATTCTCTTATTTAACTCTATTGAAACTAGACAAAACATACCTGATGTATCTTGATGAGTAGTAATTATTTTAGGTGTTATAGTTGAGTTGCGAAGTAGTATAGCTACTCCTCTTTTTTTTGTTTTGTATTGAGAGTTTATTAGTACTGTGTAATTATTAATATTTAAGTTGTTTATATCTCTATCTAATAAGTGTATCTCTTGTAAAAAGACTATTTGTGGTTTATGTAAGTTTATGTACTTGAATAGGCTTCTCCTTTTATTACTATTATTTAGACCATTAACATTTATGGATAAACATTTCATTTCCTAGTTTTGAGTTTGTTTTATGTGTAAGTTTATGTAAATATTGTTTATTCTTAGTTCCATCTTAGATACAGAATTCAAAACGTTTTTCTTGTATGATTTTTGCATGTTTCTGAGTGACACCAAAGTGATAGAATAAAAAAAAAAAACAAAGAACTTCCAAACTTGTAATTCTTAACCTTAAAAACCATTCTCTATTGCTATGAGGTAATATACCTCTTCGTTTGGTTAGTGAATCTAACCAAACAAACTTTCTACCCTCACAAATAATATTTGGATCAGTTTCTCTTATCCTCTTAGTTTTAAATAAAGATAATTGAATAATATATTAAGATAATCTAATCAGCTAAAATATATACATATATTCTTTACTCATCTTATTGTAATTCAATAATACTTACTTCTAAGCAGGTTTCAAAAGGTACAAATATTTAGATTAAGGTAGTATCATTTCAAAATAATTTAGGGTATTAATAAACATCATGTTAAAATCTATAACTGTATATTTCATACATCTGTTGAAAACTATTTACTGACATTACTGTATAATACAGTACCATTGTTGTGCAATTGTTTTAGACTACTCAAGTCCGAAACCAGTGTTTAAATTAATATTTGCAAAGTCATATTGGAATAAAAACATGAATAGTTCTGAAACCACATCATATTTCATGTTTAACATAAACTGAAATGCGATACAATGTATAAGTATATTAATATTTCTTTAGTAGACATTAAATATGTTCCTCTGATTGCATTTTTCAGCTTTTCAATGACAATTCCCATGGCTGGAGACAACAAGATCACAATTTAGACAGCTCCCTTATCCAAGAGACCACTCATAATGTTGTTACCTGATTGAGTGTCTTGTTGCCAACACTTCCATCAACCCTCAGAGGGACCCTGCACAATGAAAACTGACACAGTACAGAGGTAAAACTGCAGCACTTGACCACACCCTCAAAGCAAACATCTATGTATATCACACATCAACTCCCACAGCTTAGACTGACACCCAACCAGTGAGTCTATCTGCTGACAACAAGTGCTGGAGATACAATCCTGACCTACTCAACACCAGTAATTCAATCCTATGACTGAACAAAAGTATACTGGAGAACACATCAAAACAATGGAAGCTGCCAAGATTCAAACCACCATGTATGAAAATATTACAGGCCAAAATTCCCAACCCATTTTGCAGCAAAGAGACAAAACGTATTCAAACCATGGGGTAACACCTTTACCACGTCAAAAAGGTGTCCAAGAAGCTTGTTTTTCCTCCAACATCGGAGGACAGCCACGATGATCCATGCACTGCAAGAGTACCATTTTATCCTGGCAATTGCTTCACGACTGTATATAGAAACATTTAATCCAAATCATTAACTGGCACCACAACAATATTTCTCAGAAAAGCTGTTTTACAGCCAATGACCAGACAGAACGCATCATTGAGAGGATACATTTATCAAATGTCAAGTGCCCCAGCCATAATACAAGTGTCTCCTCAAATCAATCCCCAATGAATCTACTGCCCACCAAACTTGCAGACCAATACTGGCATCCTTTCATGCAGTCACATTGAAACACAAAAATACAGGTCCGCTGATCAGGAACAACCAGGCTCTCAACTGCCAGACAACACACCCGTCTGCAGAAAGGTCCAAGAATCATAGTTGCATTGTCAAGCATCCTTGTCCACACTAACAGTAACATGATATACCCGCATACACTAGTATTGTGTCATTCTTGATAATGTAAAAAGCCAGACAATATTATAAGAAGGGTGAAGCCAAAGCCAGGCAACATAACAAGAAGAGCACAGCCGCAGTCACCATTCAGATGAGCAAACGGGAACAGCATGAGTCATCTAAGGATGGATAGCCCGTTGAGTACCTGCCAGAATGCATGCCCATAATGCATGGCAACCCAGTAACAAATTAGGGTGTGGGCTAAGCCTCTCCCCCTTCCACTCAAATCAGATCCAACACAATATGTGTGTAGAACACAGATGCTTCGACAAAGCCCAAAGCCACATGGGATATAAACATTGTATAATTGACACACCGGGTCAAATCCACTGTTGTTATGTTACTCATTATAGTTGCCTATACAATCATTGCTTCCACTTTCTCCATCTAGTATACCATAACGTCATCTAAATGTTTGATTTGCCAAATGCACATCCAACCTTCTTGTTGCATCCCACCTGCCCACCCGAGGGCATACCTTGGCAGCAGGACATCATTAGTATTCTGCAGGAGCACCAGTGTGGGAAATGGCAACCCTCCCCAAAACAAACCTGTCAGTTGCTTGACATTTACTAGTTTCTTTAGAGAATTTGTAAAAGAGCAGTGATTTTATTTGCTGATGATTAATTTCTGCTTTTTAAACTCTGCTGTATAAAACATAGTAAGGGATAGCTAAAATGTCTGGAAATCTAAACTGATAGAAAGACAAGCAGATATATGTCCTTATCTATCAAGGTGCTAGAAGACATCAGTAGCCATAAACTGAAAGTGCTTCAAAAATAAATATCTGTGTATATTTATATGAACCTTTATATTATTTATGTTTCCTTAGAAGGAATTTAGGTTTCTGTATCTTTAAATGTGAACCTAGCTTATTTTCTGACTAGACGTCAATTAGAAAGAGTCAGGGATGGCGTACACAAGTAAATGCGACAAGCAATAAGTGACTCAAGTTTCTAGTGATGTTTGTGGCTGTTAAATTGTCTCGAGAACCAAGCAGGAAAAGGTATGTTTTTTCTTTTTTCTTTTCCCTCCTCTTATTTGGTGACAAACTCATGTAGTGTGCATGCAAGCACTCTAGTTTACGGAGTAGTGTTCACAACTGTCAAACTTTGCATTTTAAACATGCTATGCCTTATTTCTCTACAAAAGAAAAGACAACAGGATATCTAAGCTAGTCACAAGCATCTTTCAACTCCGGATGTCTGGAGCCACAACACACATGACTTATAGCCTCAAAATATCACTTAAAACATATTTTTTCACTGGACTATATCAGTATGTGCATATGGGTCAAAGGCAGAACATCTTTTAAGCTTATTTAAAGTAGTCTTATGATACATCCTAACTGAAATCCTTCATTTCAAAAGCAACACATTTCTGCCCAGCATTAGCGTTTATCCAAACAGGGACACTTTTAACTTATAAAAAGTAATACTATCAGGGATGTAACTAATAATAAGTTATATAGCAGCCATTACTATACCAATTAAGCAATATAACCATATACTGATTAAAATATTATAAGTTAATGAAGATTTAATAAAAAGAAGAGAAAAATAAAAACAACAAAACACAAAGAGAGAAAATAAATAAATAAATAAATAAATAAACTATTTGGGAACATTATTATGCATTGATTACTCTGATTAAGAATATGAAAATAATAGATGGATAATAATGAAAAATAGAGTAATGTTTAAATTATGCTTAGTATATTGATGTGATTTGAGATAAATGTATTTACATTTATGCTAATTTTGACATTTAAAATATAATTGAAAACAGTACCTGTTTTGGTGTAACTTGAAGACAGTAAGAACTTTTCTTTTGTTGTTAGTATTATTATTTAGATTTTTACAGAATATAACATATGTAAGATTATTTGTCCTTTAGTTTTTTTTTTCTTTTGCTCAACAGTTTTCCAATTATTTACTTCAGCATTTCTCTTCAGTGTACTTATTGTCCAGTCCATAGATTCTTCATGTGTTAGGATGTTGTTGTTGGTAAGGTATTTTATTGCTGAATCTACTGTTTCAAAGATTTTTATTCCATTTGGTAGAAAAACTTTCAGTCTTGCTGGAAATAAAAGATGGACTTTCAGTTGCTTTTTCTTCAAGGTTTTTTTTATTGGTAGAAATTCTTTTCTTTTTGAAACCACCTTTGTAGAATAATCATTGTCAAATCTTATTAATGAATCATTGTATTTGATGGGAGAATTTGCCCAAGCATTTCTTAATATAAGATCTTTATCTTGTGTAGAAAAAGTCTCATAATTATAGATCTCGGCTTGTTCTTACCGGAGAAGAAGCATTTCCAGAAGCTGCTAGTGATCTATGCCCGTTCTATACCATATGAAAGAGCTTCAGGTATTTTTGTTACATCTGGTATCCAGGTGGTAAGAAAGTTTATCATATTGTCCCCTTCAGATTTTTCTGGTAGACCATATATTCTAATATTATTTCTTCTTGTTCGGTTTTCCATATCATCAAGCTTTTCTAGTAAATATGTATTCTGTTGAAGTAAGAATTCAGTTTGTTGTTCTTCTATTTGGACTCTAGTGTCAATGTCACTTAATGACTGTTCAGTAAGTGATATCTGTCCTTTCTGCTGTGTAAACATTTCTTGAAGCTGTTCCAGTTGTTGTGAGCACTTTTCTTTAAAAGTATCTATTTTATTGTCCATCTTGTCGATTTTTATTGTAAGTTCCTGTATATTTGTAATGAGAGACTGCAGGTCTTTTTGAGAGAAGAGTCTTGTGCTGTATTCCTTAGATGACTCATGCTGTAAAGCTGATATTGGTGCTGATTTTCCAGTAATTAATTTGACAGGAATTATTCAAGTTCTGACAATAACATTTTTCTTATAGATGCTCAGAGTTATTAGAAATAAGTTAGTAATAAAAATTTCTTCAAATTAAATATTATTTTGTAAAATTCCTGTCAGGAATTGTATTGAGGTAAGAGAGCTGAAATGAAGTGCAGCTATCAGTTCAGCATCCTAGCCACGCCCCCCAAAGCAACTATTTCTGATAACTCTAGATAGTAAAAACCTTTAGCACAATTTAGGCAATAAAAATAGGAAGAGTTGCAGGCACATTTTGGGAACTTATGACAGATAACTAGAAATCCTGCAGATGTATTAGAGACATTTTGGTTGTTTTATGAAAATATGTATAAAAAAGAATGGGGAACCAAGAAAAGGAACCCAAGAAAATATTTCTGGAAGACAATTATGCCAAGGTTACAGGAAGAATGGAGCTTAATTAACAGCCAAGTTAGGAAGAGATGAGATAAATATTGTGATGTACAATCTAGCAACACGGAAGTCTCCAGGAAATGACAGCATTCCTGTGGAAGTTAGGAGGGAAGAAAGTGATAAAAACTGGTGCAAAGCATTACGATTTGGTTTTAAACTGCTGCTGAGCTGTAACATCTAAGTAGATGCAAGCCTGCAAAAATGGGGGGGAGGGGGCTGCAAAAATGGGGGGGGGACACCACATATGATCAACACTGCATAAAGACAAATATTCTCAGAGGTTCCCTAAACCTAAAGACCAATCAATTATGCAGAGGAGACACCTTTGATGTATCTTAGCATCTAGAAGTGCAGAACACCTGAAAGCTGATGAATAACAATGAATCTGGCTTTCAGTACTGGAGGGGTCAAGCAGAGCTCCCAGGTATCATGCTGTGGTGATGCATTAATTATGCAGACACCACGACTCCTCAGTGCAAGTTCAATGGACTGTTCAGCAACAGAAGATGAAGACAAAGGTGTTATGCATACGCATGGGAACCCTAAGTCACAGACAACAGCTTACCATTTACAGATGAGGTAGGAGAAGAATCACAGGCAAAACCAGATTTTACACTGAAGATACACATTAATATGCATATGGTGCTTGTGTCACAAAACAGTTGCATCAAAGCATGAACAGGTCACCAGAAAGTAGCTCACACCAAAGTTACATCCAAACTTGTGCAATCTGTATTCCACCGGCCAAGAAAACTTAGCTGCATTCAGCAGATGCAGATGTGAGGCATTATCAGTTTCTTGTTACATGAGGAGAGCTTGCATGTTAACATAATGGAATTAGTAGCAGTCACATGTGATATCAGTACCATGTTGTAACATCAGACTTGCAATTACTCCTTTCCTTACATGTGTACCAAACTGCCAATGCAAACTGGGAACAAGGGGTAAGAAATACCTCAAGCACACACAATTCAAAGCAGACAAATACACCCAGATATGCTGAGGCAAATGCATGTAACCTTCCTAAACCACAAAGACCTCCTAGATGAAGTACACATAAGAAATACACTCAGCAGCCCCAAATGCACTCTCACAAAAAACACCCACATCAACACAGAGCTACATGTCATGGAGTGTCTACCTCTAAGCCCATAAGGCAAGTCACCATACAATCTAACATTCTAGTAATTGGAGACTCCATCTTGAAAGACACTAATGCCCACCTCACCACCCTGAGTAAGGAGAAAGTTACAGTCAGTTGCTTATCAAGGGCTAGAGTCCTCCACAATTATGCATGCACTCAGGTCAATGGACTATAATTACCAGTGTGACTAAGTCATAGTCCATGTGAGAGTAAATGACCTGTGATGTACCGCCCTAGACTATATGGACAGAGACATCATACAACTCTTGGAATAAGTGTCTCAGGCTGGTATGAGCCTAGCATTGAGCAGCATTTTACCTTCTCCAAGGATGACGCCACAATACAAAGAAAAGATGACTGACTTGAATAACTGGCATAGTTTCTGGTGTCATTCTAAGGGGGTGCAATATTTGTCAGCATGTAAGGATATGGTCAACAGGCCATGCTGCTTTATCAGGGATGGTCTGCACCTCTCCCCCTATGCTTTCAAATATTAGCTAAAACATTGTTTTCCCCAACAGTGCCTTTTTTAGGCAATGCCAAACTGAAAGTGCTTCCAACATAGCAATTCAAACCCAAGAAAATCTAAAGGTATTACTGCTCATTGCTAGGAGTCTAAACAAAAAACTCCACTGCCTAGAAGCTCCCTTTACCCTAGAGAATGCTGATAAATGTGCAGTCACTGATACGTGGTTGAAAGCCATGGAGAGAACACCAACATTGCAAGGTTATAATGCCCTGCACACATTTAGGCCAGCTACTTTACAGGTCGGGACTAAAGGTGGGTGTGTCTCTGTTAGCTAAAAAATAAATATACTTAAAGGCTGGTCAAACAGGACAATGCACTTGAGCTGCTCCATGTTCAAGTCACCATAGATAAAATCCAATACCACTATCTTGCAGGCTATAGAGCCCCCTCTATGATCCAGGAAAACCGTACCATGTATTTAAACTTATTAGAAACACTAACCATCCAACGGCGGCCATGGTGGTGCAGCGGTTAGCGTTGCTGCCTCACAGCAAGAGGATCTGTGGTTCAATCCTCGGCTGGGGTGCATGTTCTCCCTGTGGTCACGTTGATTTCCTCCAGGTGCTCCAGTTTCCTCCCACATCCCAAAGACATGCGGTAGGTGGATTGGACACTAAATTGGCCCTAGGTGTGAGAGTGTGTGTGCCTTCTGTGGAAGGTTGGGCGCCGGGCTGGCAACTCGACACTGTAAAACTCCACTGCCAATCATGAGCAGACAGGTGATCCACTGAGGCGACCCCTAACCGGGAAAAGCCGAAAGAAGAAGAAGAAACACTAACCATCCAACCCAATACCATATTTATGGGTGACTTTAATTACCCCATTATTAACTAGGAATCCTATATGACAGCAAATGTACATGCACAGAGATTCCTGGATTTTGGAAACACAAACTCCCTGGACCAGATGGTCAATACATAAACCAGGGGTGCAACCATAGTGGATCTGGTCCTTACTAATATGGGAGACTGCTGCACACCCCCTAGTGTAATGCCTTCCCCGGTAAGGACACATCACACAATGGTCTCCTTTGAATAAAAAATAAAACCTGGATCCTCAGCTAAACATGGAATATCCAGGAACTATTATAAGTCTAACCTCCTGCTATTAAGTGAGAACCTTGCAAAATTTCAATCCCCCATAAACCCTAAGAACACTTCTGCTTGTGCAGAACTTTTGACAGAAACACTATACAAGCATGTTAATAGCTGCATAGAGCCAGCTGTACCTACCAGGAAGAAGTACAGAATGAACTAAAAAAAAAGCCACCCTGGTTGAATCACAAAGTCAATTGGATGTACAGCAGGAGGAACAAAATCATGGTAAAATTTAAGAGGTGCAGCACCCAGCAGGATAAAAGCACTCTCAAACTAAACAAACAACTCAGAGGACAAAAAGTATGCCAAAGCCAAATCTGAGGCAAGTTTGGCCTCCCACGCCAACAACCACTGCCACCAAGCATTCTTTAGCTATGTCTGCAACCTCAAAGGCAATAAACAATTGTGTGCAGAGCTCATTGTAAATGGAACCACCTATACTGAGCCAGAAGATATAGCAAGCCTCCGGACTGTTAAATTCAGCTCCAACTTTACTCGTCTCTCCAACTCAACCTTCCCTCAGGAAAATTAACAAATATAACTCCCCCTACTATCACTAGGGAACAGGTCCTTAAATATTCTCTCTAAGACCAAGAACACTGCATCAATGGGCAAAGACAATATCCCTGGATACCTTCTAAATAGCATGAAACATGACCATCATGGCCTCTGGAATTACTATATTAACTGTAGCCTCCAAACAGGCTACATGCATCATGAATGGAAAAAGGAAACAGTCATCCCTCTGCACAAAGGTGGGCCATCTACAGACTATGGAAACTACAGACCCCTAAGTCTAACCAGTCTTATACGTAAAGCCATGGAAAGAATTATCATGGAGATGATCAGTAGAGATATAGTAAACCTCCAGACACTGGACCCAACCTAGTTTGTTTTAGTCAAGGGTAGACCATGTCTACTCACTCTGGTGGACTTCTTTGACAAGGTCACCAAAGCAACAGATGAGAGAAAAATCATTCAGACTGCCTAACCTGACCTGGCCAAGGTATTTGACAATATCCACTTGAGCACTGTTGACAAACTCAAGAGGTTAGTTACAAACCCGGATGTCAGTTGGTGGATAGCCAACTGGCTCACAGACAGGACTCAGGAAGTTATAAGTGGGGAGTCTACCTCTACAAAGAGGCCAGTGACAACTGGAGTCCCACGGGGATCATTCCTTGGACCGCTCCTTTTTGGCATTTACTTCTCAGAGGTTGTGGCCAATGTCAGTGGTCTCTCGCTGACTAAATTTGCAGATGATTGTAAATTAGGAGCTGTCATTGAATCTCACACTGACAAAATGTTCTCCAGGAGGGGCTGACACAGATAAACAGCTGATGTCTGAGCCATGGACTAAAACTAAATGCCAAGAAATGCATAATTAGTACCTTCTGAGAAGTCGTCCATCTCTGGTAACTATCAAATTGGCAACACACCCCTTAGACTTGACCTAGCAGTCAGGGACTTAGGGACACACATAGATAGTAATCTAGTCTTTGATCATCACATGTCTACAGTGGTGAGAAAATCATTCTATGTTGTGCAACTTATAATCAAAAGTATGGCATCTAGGTCTAAGGAAGTCATTGTTCTACTGTATTCGGCATTCATCAGACCATTCATTGAGTACAATGCCCCCTTTGGTATATACTTTACCAGGCATATTCAACTGGAATGTCCACAGAGGTTGCTCAATAAAAGAATAAAAGGGCATAACTAATATGTCATGTGCTGACCGACTCAAGCCCCTACCCTTGTACTCTGTGTCCTACAAGCTTTTGAGGGGAGATCTATGCCTGGCATACAGGGCATTGTCAGACCCCACTCTGATGGACCTCCTACATATCCACCAAACAAACAGTACCAGAATTACCCATTCTAAAGAATTAAACCTTGCCTATGATATAAATAAGACCTGCTGGAAAGATTGGTATGTATCACAGAGACTACCCCGTCTATGGAACAGGCTTCCCATCCATGTGAAGGAAAGTTCCTGCCTAACTCAAATTAAAGTGCAACTTGGACAATTGGATGGGAAACAGGAAATGCATCCCTGGTTTGGCACCCATGTCTTTAATGGACACAGGTAGCCTGTAAATGGTTCATCTGTCAAGCCTATGCTCGCACTTATCAAGGGTATCAGAACTGGTCAGAAATTTGGGATACATGACTAGGCTTAAAAAGGCCCTTGAGGTCATTAGCCTAGTAAAGACCTATGAACCCATAAATGGAAATAGCAATCAGGGAACTAATCAAGCAGGATGTAGGGAACCACCAAATACTAACCCATATCTGTTTGGATTCATCAAGGGCAAGTCATGCCTACTCAGCCTGGTACATTTTTTTAAAAGGTCATCAAACCAATAGATGAAGGGAAAATGGTACACACAGTATACCTCAACTTGGCCATAGCTGTTGACATGATTGCTCATGAAGATATAGTAGAAAGCTACATATGCTCGAAAAGAACACTTAATTCAATAGATGGATTGCCAAACCATCTCACAGATAAAAACCAGGAAATCAAAATCGAGTACATTACCTCTACAAAGATACCAGTTACCAGTGGAGTGACCAGGGTTCTGTGCTGGAGCATCTAATTTTTGGCATCTACTTTCCTGAATTAAAAGCTACTACCAAAGGGCTCTGGCTGACTAAGCTTACAAATGAATGCAAGATAGGAGCAGTCAATGAATCCCCAAGTGACTTAGCATCCTGCACAAACGTTTGTCCCAACTAAGTAACTGATGCCAAAATCATGTACTAAAACTAAATGCCAAAGAATAAAGAAGTTATGTCTTACCATAACATTCCATCTGTGTTTAGATCTTTATTCATTCTTTACTGTTAGGACCTCGGTTCCGTCCTCAGAACCGATACAGCCATTTCCCAGCTCGCGCAAGCCAAAAACTCTCAGCTAAGAACCTACCCACAATGCCCCTCTCCTAGATACTCCAGATCAAGTTTGCCCACCCTAGATAAAAAAATGTAGTAATAGGAAAAAAGGTAGGAGGCTCTGTCTGAGCAAATACCGTAACTAGGAGTACCTAAGGTCCACCAGGAGTCCAGGAAGGGGGAAGGAGGGTGGGAAGTAAAGAATGAATAAAGATCTACAACACAGATGGAACATTATGGTAAGACATAACTTCTTTATCTGATGTTGTAAATCTTTATTCATTATTTACTGTTAGGACTGAGTCCCCAGCTACTTGTGTCCTGGGTGGCCCTAAGGAAGGATATTCCTGAGCACCATAGAACCAAAAGATGCTCGTCCCCTGGAAGCCAAATCCAATTTGTAATGAGATATGAAGGTATGAGGTCTTGCCCACATGGCTGCTGCACATATATCATCCATAGAGGCTCTGGAATGAAAAGCTGCAGAGTATCCATAGATCTGGTAGAATGAGCCTTTATTCTGGAAGGCAAGGGTAGCTTATTCTGTTGATAGATAAAGGTAATGAAATTTCTAAGCCAGAAGGATAAAATCACTTTGGAAACAGGTTTACCCAATCTGGGTCCTACAAAAGCCACAAACAATTGGTCTGTTTTCTGGAAAGATTTAGTCCTGTCCAAATAATAATAAAGCTGTCGGTGCACATCAAGGGTGTGCAAAAGGTACTCCCCTCTATTAGAAAGCCTTGGGAGGAAAACAGGCAGGTCAATAGATTGGTTAATGGAAAAAACAGAAATGACCTTGGGCAAGAAGGAAGGGTCAGTACGAAGGGACACCCTATCCATGTGGAAGATCAAGTAAGGACTCCTGACACTCACACTCAAGGCCTGCAGCTCAGGTACTCTTCTCACTGAGTAAGTGCTACTAGAAGTATGGTTTTCCAAGACAAAGATTTCAAATCACATGAATCAAAGGGCTCAAAGGGAGAGCCTGTAAGGGATTGAAGTACCATAGTCAAGTCCCAGGGATCTAAGGGAAGCTTGACCGGAGGTTTAACATGTAATACTCCCTTCAAAAAAGTCTTGCATAGGTGGTGTGACATAATAGAAGAATTTTCAAGACCATTGTGAAAATTGGCGATAGCTGCTAAATATACAGTGATCATTGAAGCTGAGGCTCCTGCATGCAGGAGAGTAGTCAGGTATTGCAGAATCCTTTGAATAGGCATAGACAAAGGGTCTAAGTTCTGGTCTTTGGTCCAAACAGATAACCTAGTACATTTACTAGAATAAACCTTTCTAGTGGAAGGTTTGTGTGAGGCCAGAAGAATTTCACGAACAGGAGATGGGATGTCAGGCAGCCTGGCAATCATTGGAAGTAGAGGAACCAGGCTGTGAGCTTGAGAATGTGCAGGTTTGGATTAATCAATCCCTGAGGATGGGATAACAGGTCCTGGGAATGATTCAGGATCCATGGGCTGCGAATCAGATGAGGTCATAGAAACGGGAACCAGACTTTATGTGGCAGTAGGGAGCAATGAGGATCACTTTGCTTTTCAACCTCTGAGCTTTCTGGAGAAATTTTGGAATGAGGGGAAATGGGGGAAAGACATACAGAAGACCCGGGAGTCAATCGTGCGCTAGAGCATCCATCGGTGGTTCCCTCTGAGGGGGGATGAAGGCAAAATAGCTCCTGTATTTGTAATTCAGGGGGAAGCAAACAGGTTGCAGCAAAGCTTGCCCCAATGTTGGAAGATCCGAGCTGCTATTACAGGGTTGAGGGACCATTTGTGAGGCATCAGGATGTTCCTGCTCAGATTGTCCACAATAAGGTTGGAACTCTCGGGAATATGCGTTGCTATAAGAAAAATGACTGGAAGCTATCACCCAGTGCCAAATCCTCTTGGCTTCCTGGCACAGGGGGTAAGAGCTGGTTCCACCTTGCTTCTTGATATACTAGATGACTGACATGTTGTCTGACTGAATTGCAATGGTCCCCAAAGGCAGGGATGCATGGAATGCTTGCAATGCTGAGAGAACTGCCCTCAGTTCCAGGGCATTTATGTGTAAGTTGGCCTCAAGGGGGGTCCAGGTACCTTGGACAGTCTTTCCCTGAAAATGCCCCCCTACTCTAATAGTGAAGCGTCCATGGTCACCGTGGTTTGAGGAAGACAGAACGGTTGACACCAAAGATTCTTTTGTGGCTCCATCCACCATAGCATTTCCTCCTTGCAACAGTTTGTAAGGCGTATCATGTGGATGAGTGGGTGGGTTAACGATGACCATTTTGCGGAAAGGAGCCACTGCAGGATTCTCATGTGCAGTCTTGCTAGTGGTACCAAAGTAATGGCAGCTGCCATGGAGCCCAAGAGTTACAGTACAAGACATGCTGGTACAAACGTGTAGGAAGAAGATCTTGAATTTGGTGTCTTATTTTCAAAAGCCTGTGAGGAGGAAGAGAAGCTTGCCAGGATGTTGTGTTGAAGACTGCTCCAATAAATTCCAGTGTCTTTATTGGAGACATCTGAGATTTGTCTTTGTTGATTGTACTCCCCAAGTGGAGAGCGAGATCTTGAGTGTAAGAGAGGCTGCGGACTAGGAGGTTCCTGGTCGGAGCGGTAAGGAGCCAGTCGTCTAGATAGGGAAACACCTGGAATCCTTGTAATCTATGATGGGCTACCACAACTGCCATACATTTGGTGAACACTCAGGGGGCTATTGAGAGACTGAATGGCAGTGCCCTGAACTGGTAGTGATTGGCTCCCAGCCAGAAGTGGAGAAACCTCCAGGAGCGGTGATCCATCTTTATGTGGTAGTACGCATCCTGTAGGTCTATAGAACACATCCAATTGTCCCTCTCTATGAAGGGAAGAATGTACTGTACTGTGACCATCCGGAATTTTTCAGGTTTGATAAATTTGTTCAGTAGGCTGAGATCCAGGATTGGTCTCCAGTCCCCTGTCTTTTTTGGCACTAAAAATAACCTCGAGTAAAACCAGGATCCTGTCTGTTCTGGTGGGACTGGTTGAATGACCCTTTTCTTAGCAGTTTTTCTATTCCTAAGGCTGCTAATTCCCTCTGATTGGCGGTACATCAGGGATTCATTTGACAGGTCTGAGAGTTAGGTCGAAAGTTATTTGATAGCCTCTGGATATTATTTTCTGCACCCAAACATCAGTAGTAATAAGATGCCAGGCTGGTAGATGCAGAGAGAAATGACCTCCGACTGCTTCCAGAGGAAAGCAATCGGGCAGCTGATTAGGAGGGCTAGTAGGGTCTGCCAAAGAAAGAATCTCTGGCTCCCGGGTTATGTGGACCCTCTCTACCCCAAAAGGGGCATCTTCCATAGGAGTTGTTTCCTCTGCCCTGGGGGGATTGTTCACCATGAGTGTCCCAAAAGGATCCTTGGGATTTCTTGAACCATATCTTTCCCCCCTTTTGGTTTCTGGAGTAGGGCCTCTGGGGGGCTGGAAAAGCATATGCCCACAACAGACAAGGTCTTTCTTTCAGAGTTGTCAACCAGTGCGTTAACGAAGGAAGATTTAAAGAGGTCTGCGAAATCACACAACCGCTTCCAAGCATTATGTCTCATGACAACACCAGATGTGGCAGCTCGAGCTTCCCCCTTGGTGGTGTGAGATATCAAATGAATCGAGGAGTTTGAGATGGAGTCAAGGGTAGCTAGCTGTGAGGTGACAGTGTCACGCACCTCATCAGGCAGTACCCCTGCTAAAGAGGAAGACATTTCATTAATTAGGTCTCTTTGGAGGTGAGTAAAATGTGCCAGATAATTCAGTGACCGAATGGTAAATGTCACTGAAGCATAGGTCTGCTTCCCTAGTCTGTCCATGGTACGGGACTCTCTGTTTGGAGGATGGACAGTAGAAGTATCTTCTGCCAGTTTCCTCTTGGTGGTCGCCGCCATGACCATAGAAACAACTGTCAGTTGCTAGGACCAGTGGGGCTGGTCTTCAGGTGTAGATAAAATTTGTACTCCTTGAAGGCTATTGTAGCCGAGACATCAGAGACATTAAAGCTATTGGTGTGGATTTCCTTGCCTTGTAGTCTTTTTGTGCGTTTGGATTGTGCTGCATCTTTTGAGGTTTTACAGTAGATAAAATTTTTGTCTGGCCTCCAAGCAGGGTTGCCAGACATCCCTATTTGAGCGGGATTGTCCCAGGATCAGCAGCCTGATCCCAAGTCCCTCTCTGCCGGTTAAAATCCTGGTAAAACAGCCTCTGCTTTGTTTTTTTTATTCGCCCATATCCCGGTATACGAGCCAATCAAAAAATCACACAACTGAGCTATTTTTGTTTATTGGGGAACTGCCTGATGTTCCGCATTGAACAGAAGAGGGTCCACTGTGCGATTTTTTTTGATTGGCTGGTATACCAGTATATGGGCCAATCAAAAATCGCCAAACACGGCGCTACTTGTGTTTAATGCAGAACTGTAAGGTGTTCCGCATTAAAGACCTTTTTTTTTGGTCTTTACTTTAGAGTGAAGGACCATTTTTTTTTTTGTCCCTACCTGTCCAGTAAGAAATCTGGCATCCCTCCCTCTGAGGGACAGGTTCTACATTGTCTGGGGCCTTTCAGGCATGCTGCACAATTAGTTTAACAAGGTCATCTGCCAGTGGGGTCACCTAGGAAGTAGATGGCTGGGCATGGAAGGCCTGCAGGAACACCGATTCCTCAGAAGAAGGGTTATAGGACGTCCAGTCTCCCTGCTGCTTGAGGATTTTGAGAATGTCTTTGAATGAGATGTCATCTGGGGGAGACCATGGGGACCCTTCCCCTCATCACAATCAGTGTCTTCGGTGATAGATTTCTCCGGTGAATCTAGGTGCTTCCTCTTGCACCATTTCTTCGGGGGTGGCTCCCAAGTGGGATCTTCTGAGGAGGACTCCGGAGAAGAGGTTCCCTTCAAAGAGGGTTCTTGTGACTCCCATGCCCGGGGTCCTGAAATATAGGGTTGAGAGAGGAGCAAGAGAATTGGATGCCATCGGAGAGATGTACATAGATGGTGCCAGTGAGAAAATAGGTGCCGGGCTAGATACCAAGGTACGGATGGTCCAAGCACTGCTTTGGGAGAACATTGGTTCCACTGGAGCTGATGCAGCAAGGGTGGACAATGCCAACAGGGAAAACATTGCTGTCAGAACCGAGACAGTATTCACTGGAGGTATCTTGTCCTTGGCAGGTATTCGATTTTTGGAGCCAATAGAGTCAAAGAAAACTGTCGGCACTATGGCTGGGGATGGTGCCAAAGCAGGTACAGTCATTGGAGCAGATGCCAGTTCCAAGGATGGCACGAAGTCAGTAGTGCCGAGGTCGGAGCCGGAATAGGGGTGAATATCATGGATGGCACCAAGGGAGAAGACACAAAGCCTGGTGCTGAAGAGGTCTGTGCCAATGAAGCACGGAGCCAACTCGGTTCCATAACTGACAGAAATGCAAGATCTGAGTGACTCAATTTGTCCTTATGTTTTTTGGTCTTTGGAGGGGGTGAGACCTCCAACCTGGATAGAGCCTCAGAAAAAGGTGTCTTGAGTAATCCGTTTGTCCTTATGTTTTTTGGTCTTTGGAGGGGGTGAGACCTCTGACCCAGATAAATCCTCCGAACAAAAGTTGCCTTGAGTAATCTGTTTTTCCTTATGTTTTATGGTCTTTGGAGGGGGTGAGACCTCTGACCCAGATAGAGCCTCTGTAAAAGGTGCCTTGAGTAATCTGTTTTTCCTTATGTTTTTTGGTCTTTGGAGGGTGTGAGACCTCCGACCCAGATAGAGCCTCAAAAACGGTGTCTTGAGTAAACCTTTTAAGATAAGTTTATTATTACATTCTGTTAGTGTACAATTACTAAAAACTAGCACAAAAGTCACAGTCAGCTCTAATATGATCCACGCCCAAACAGTAGACACAACGAACATGTGTATCTGAGTTAGGCATCTTATGTCCACACTTGTCACACTGTTTAAATCCCAGCTTAGCTTTGTCTGACATAGTAAGGCAACAAGGCTATCCTATAGAAAAAATAAGGGAGAAAATACCAGTGATGTTATTTAAAAAAATACCACTAGTAGAAAGGAAAGGCCTGTCAAAGACAGGAGAGAGGGACAGTACCAGTAAAGGCAAAAAATTAAATTACCAAGGAAAAGGGTATTAATAGGCTTAGGTTGTAGGCGACAGTAAGAAAAGGATAACTTGACTAAAAGTTAAATAATTTTAAAGAGAAAATGTCTTAAAATTAACAATTTTCTACTTAGCTTTGAGAGAGATGGCATGCACGTCTGTCTAGGAACACAGTAAACAAGATGTGGAGTATCTAGGAGAGGGGAATTGTGGGTAGGTTCCTAGCTGAGAGTTGTTGGCTTGCGCGAGCTGGGAAACGGCCATATCAGTTCCGAGAACGGAACCAAAGTCCTAACAATAAATAATGAATAAATATTTACAACATCAGATGTATTATTGTATCCTTTGGGAAGCCATCCACCCTAGGGAACTACCACACTGACAACATGGCCCTAAGAGTTGACCCAGTTGTTCAGGATTTGGGATCTTATGTGGGTAGTGCCATACCTTTTGAACAAAATGTGTCCACAGTTGTAATTTCTTACTTCCTTCTATATTGCATATTTTATAAACAATAGGGTTGTGTCTAGATCTAGGAATGAGTTTGTTCTCCGTTACTCAGAAGTCATTATGCCATTTATTGAATCTGATGTCCCTTTACCATG
Organism: Protopterus annectens; assembly: GCF_019279795.1. NCBI lineage: Eukaryota > Metazoa > Chordata > Ceratodontiformes > Protopteridae > Protopterus > Protopterus annectens. Next base: position 851,971,066 of record NC_056737.1, on the reverse strand, counting down.
AATATGTCCAGACACATGCAACAAGTACAGCAACCACAGAGATTCTTTGCTAAAAGGATACAAGGCCTAAACTACATGTCCTAAATGGAACTACTCAAAGCCCTTCTGCTACACTCACTGTCCTACAGACTGCTAAAAGGTTACTCGTGTCTGGCATGCAAGATATTCAACAAACCAATACTGATGGGTTAACTGCACATAAGTACAGTGGCATCAGAAATGCTCTGTCTAGGATTCTAAGTCTCTTCTGGAAACATCAACAGAATTGTTTGGTGGGATAGGTAAATCTTGGTCAGGATACTGCTGCTCTGGAACAGACTTCCCATCCATAAAAAACAAATGTCATCCCTGTTCATAGTCAAGCAGAATCTGGATCTATGGGTGAGAAACAGATAAATTAACATCTGTATTACTAATGGACAGAGACAGATCTTAATGCTTTAGCACAAGTATGGGTCCTCTGAAATTATCTATATTACAATCCCAGTTATTCTCATTAGGGGTGATCTATAAAATTATTGACCATTGGATGATTAAGACCAGTCTCTAAAAATGTGATAGGTTAATTGAAATGCAAAAAGGGAAACTGGCCAGGCTTAGAAAAAGCCTATAAGGGCATCTAGGCTAGTACTTACCTAAGAACCTTTAAAAATGCCAAAAACTTATTAATACCCTCATTTATTCATTTATACCTGGAATACATTTTAAAATACATGAACCATTGAAAATGTCTTTGTCATTGGTTTGGGAAGAGACAGTAGGATAAGGGATAAACCTGGTACTATCATAAAGTCCCAAGAGGATGCCAAAATCTGCCAAGAGGGCATTTCCAAAACAAATAGCTAGTATCAAAACCACGGACTACAACAAAATGCTAGGAAATATCCATTGATTATATCCTGCAGCAAGCATGACTTTTCCTGTAATTATCAGATTGACAACACACACCTAAAAGTTTATGATATAGTGCAGGACATGAAAACTTATGTTGACTACTAAATGTCAGGGATCTGGGAGTGTGTGTGTGTGTGTGTGTGTGTGTGTGTGTGTGTGTGTGTGTGTGTGTGTGTGTGTGTGTGTGTGTGTGTGTGTGTGTGTAGTACAGGTATTAATGCTATGTTGTTTTTCCCTCACAAGTGGCGATAGGGTTCAGGGTCCCTCCTGCTTGATCATCACATATCCACTGTTAAGGAAGTCCTTTTTCAATGCAGAGCTTATATCTAGGGTATGGCATCACTGTCCGGGAATGTAATCATTCCAATGCACTCTGCTTTCATAAGGCTACTCATTGAATTTATTGTCCCTTTCGTAAATAAAAGTCCTAATAATTGTCACATCTGGGGCAACCACAACTCACTTTGTCACCCAAAGACATCAAGGACATAAATCACCAAAACATGCAGACCCTCACACAAGCCTTGTTTCTCTTTTCAATATCATGGAGGCTGATATAAGGCAATTTCTCTCATGCTTATGCAGCCTCAACAGACCTTATCCTGTCAGACCTATTACAGATTCACAAGTCCACTGATAATGTGAACACCTTCTGAAGGCATCACAATCTGTTTTGGAACATAAATTGACCATGTTGGAAGGACATAAATGCATCGCAAAAACTGTCTTCTACTCCACATAAAACAGAAACACTTTTCTTACTCTAGTCAGATGTTACTTTGATAGATGGGAACTGCAAATTCACCCTGGTTTAGCACCCATATTCCTCATACGGCCCAAACTGTCTTCCTACTCTAATATGATCCACGCCCAAACAGTAGACACAACGAACATGTGTATCTGAGTTAGGCATCTTATGTCCACACTTGTCACACTGTTTAAATCCCAGCTTAGCTTTGTCTGACATAGTAAGGCAACAAGGCTATCCTATAGAAAAAATAAGGGAGAAAATACCAGTGATGTTATTTAAAAAAATACCACTAGTAGAAAGGAAAGGCCTGTCAAAGACAGGAGAGAGGGACAGTACCAGTAAAGGCAAAAAATTAAATTACCAAGGAAAAGGGTATTAATAGGCTTAGGTTGTAGGCGACAGTAAGAAAAGGATAACTTGACTAAAAGTTAAATAATTTTAAAGAGAAAATGTCTTAAAATTAACAATTTTCTACTTAGCTTTGAGAGAGATGGCATGCACGTCTGTCTAGGAACACAGTAAACAAGATGTGGAGTATCTAGGAGAGGGGAATTGTGGGTAGGTTCCTAGCTGAGAGTTGTTGGCTTGCGCGAGCTGGGAAACGGCCATATCAGTTCGAGAACGGAACCAAAGTCCTAACAATAAATAATGAATAAATATTTACAACATCAGATGTATTATTGTATCCTTTGGGAAGCCATCCACCCTAGGGAACTACCACACTGACAACATGGCCCTAAGAGTTGACCCAGTTGTTCAGGATTTGGGATCTTATGTGGGTAGTGCCATACCTTTTGAACAAAATGTGTCCACAGTTGTAATTTCTTACTTCCTTCTATATTGCATATTTTATAAACAATAGGGTTGTGTCTAGATCTAGGAATGAGTTTGTTCTCCGTTACTCAGAAGTCATTATGCCATTTATTGAATCTAATGTCCCCTTTACCATGAATATGTCCAGACACATGCAACAAGTACAGCAACCACAGAGATTCTTTGCTAAAAGGATACAAGGCCTAAACTACATGTCCTAAATGGAACTACTCAAAGCCCTTCTGCTACACTCACTGTCCTACAGACTGCTAAAAGGTTACTCGTGTCTGGCATGCAAGATATTCAACAAACCAATACTGATGGGTTAACTGCACATAAGTACAGTGGCATCAGAAATGCTCTGTCTAGGATTCTAAGTCTCTTCTGGAAACATCAACAGAATTGTTTGGTGGGATAGGTAAATCTTGGTCAGGATACTGCTGCTCTGGAACAGACTTCCCATCCATAAAAAACAAATGTCATCCCTGTTCATAGTCAAGCAGAATCTGGATCTATGGGTGAGAAACAGATAAATTAACATCTGTATTACTAATGGACAGAGACAGATCTTAATGCTTTAGCACAAGTATGGGTCCTCTGAAATTATCTATATTACAATCCCAGTTATTCTCATTAGGGGTGATCTATAAAATTATTGACCATTGGATGATTAAGACCAGTCTCTAAAAATGTGATAGGTTAATTGAAATGCAAAAAGGGAAACTGGCCAGGCTTAGAAAAAGCCTTTAAGGGCATCTAGGCTAGTACTTACCTAAGAACCTTTAAAAATGCCAAAAACTTATTAATACCCTCATTTATTCATTTATACCTGGAATACATTTTAAAATACATGAACCATTGAAAATGTCTTTGTCATTGGTTTGGGAAGAGACAGTAGGATAAGGGATAAACCTGGTACTATCATAAAGTCCCAAGAGGATGCCAAAATCTGCCAAGAGGGCATTTCCAAAACAAATAGCTAGTATCAAAACCACGGACTACAACAAAATGCTAGGAAATATCCATTGATTATATCCTGCAGCAAGCATGACTTTTCCTGTAATTATCAGATTGACAACACACACCTAAAAGTTTATGATATAGTGCAGGACATGAAAACTTATGTTGACTACTAAATGTCAGGGATCTGGGAGTGTGTGTGTGTGTGTGTGTGTGTGTGTGTGTGTGTGTGTGTGTGTGTGTGTGTGTGTGTGTGTGTGTGTGTGTGTGTGTGTGTGTGTGTGTGTGTAGTACAGGTATTAATGCTATGTTGTTTTTCCCTCACAAGTGGCGATAGGGTTCAGGGTCCCTCCTGCTTGATCATCACATATCCACTGTTAAGGAAGTCCTTTTTCAATGCAGAGCTTATATCTAGGGGTATGGCATCACTGTCCGGGAATGTAATCATTCCAATGCACTCTGCTTTCATAAGGCTACTCATTGAATTTATTGTCCCTTTCGGTAAATAAAAGTCCGAATAATTGTCACATCTGGGGCAACCACAACTCACTTTGTCACCCAAAGACATCAAGGACATAAATCACCAAAAACATGCAGACCCTCACACAAGCCTTGTTTCTCTTTTCAATATCATGGAGGCTGATATAAGGCAATTTCTCTCATGCTTATGCAGCCTCAACAGACCTTATCCTGTCAGACCTATTACAGATTCACAAGTCCACTGATAATGTGAACACCTTCTGAAGGCATCACAATCTGTTTTGGAACATAAATTGACCATGTTGGAAGGACATAAATGCATCGCAAAAACTGTCTTCTACTCCACATAAAACAGAAACACTTTTCTTACTCTAGTCAGATGTTACTTTGATAGATGGGAACTGCAAATTCACCCCTGGTTTAGCACCCATATTCCTCAGGGAAAGAGGTAACAAGTAAATGTCCCAGCATGTCTCCTCTCTGTCTACCTTTGGGTTACTCATACAGAAATTGCTAAGTGGTAAAAACTACCACAGGAATGTAAGGCTAGACTTCTTAAAATCATCACAGATCAGTAGCCTATGAACAGGCATGTACAGATCCTACAACATGCTACAGCAGAGCTATACAGACTGCTTAGTACCACTATGTCATGACAAATGCCATAACAGGCACATACTGACCCTACAACATACAATGTCAGCACTATACAGACTGTCCACATACAGCATATTTCAGTACCAGAACTTCCATAACACTATACGTGATTGTTTGACTAAGTAGTTCTACTTCATTAGCGTCCTACTGTTGAATGACTGCTGAAAATCAGTATTATCATCGAGAGTGCTTAACAGCGATGTCGCTTTTTCCAGGTGCTAAAAACATTCAGCCAACCATATCTCTACGCAACACTCTTGGGTACCTCCTAGCAATCACAATCTTCTGCAGTGTGTGTGACATTTTCTAATTGTTAGTCTCTGCTTCACGACACCCATGCAGACGGACAATAGAGGTATGACTGCTGAATCCTACACAAATGCACTTTATAAGCACTTACACAAGTGCATGGATCATGCTATCCCTAACAGAACCAAGATGCTATCCTCCAAAAAAAGGAAGCCAATCTGGTGGTCCTCTGCCATAAACAAACTCTACAACAGAAGAAAGAAACTGTTGCAAAAAAAGAGTAAAATCCCATGATTGGAGGAACTTCCTGGTCAGCCTCAGTAAGAAGCTGAGATCCCTAATAAAATCCTTTAAAGCTAGTTACGAAAACAAAATCACCACTGATTCTAAAGTTGCCAGAGATGACCTGCACCTGTCACCCCTGGGATTCTGGATACTGGCTAAGGTTCTTGCCGTCCCTATAGTGCCTTTTTTTAGGCAAGGTTCAAATGACAAATTCACCACCATAACAGGAACAGGCAAGCAAAAACTGAGGGTGATGCTACTCAATGCTAGAAGTCTAAATCTCAAAATGCACTCACTCGAGGCACTCCTTAAAATGGAGAACATCGATATCTGTGCAGTGACTGAGACCTGGTTCAAGGCTCCAGAGAGCACCCCTGCACTACCAGGCTATAACTCATACCACACTTTTCGGCCATGTAACCTGGACCGGAACACCAAAGGCAGAGGTGTGTCCATATTCATTAAGGATATCCACACCTCCAGGCTAGTTGCTCAGCATAATGCAGTTGAGGTTATCCAAGTGCAACTAACTCTGGGCAAAACTGCAATCCATATTGTAGCTTGCTACAGATCACCCACCATGCCCCAGGATTCCCACTCCTCTTTTCTTGATGTACTGGAAAATATTAGGGTTCAACCAAACACCCTAATAATGGGCGATTTCAACTACCCCACCATTAACTGGGAAAACTACTCATGTACCAACTCCTTCACTCAGCGCTTTCTGGAATTCATAAACTCCAGTGCCCTGGATCAACATTTCCACACCCCTACCAGGGGCAACAATATCCTAGATCCAGTCATTACCAACATGAGTGGCCAGTGTTCCACACCTGAAGTCAACGCCTCATTGGTCCGATCTGACCATAAGCTAATTACCCTAGATATCCACATCCTGCCCCCACCCCCATTAAGGAAACCATTGCAAAAAATTTGTCCAAAGCCAACTTCATGCTTCTTAAGACAGAAGTGGTGAACTTCATGACACCCATGCAGTTGGACAATACAGTTACGACTATTGAATCCTACACAATTGCACTTTATAAGAACTTACATGAGTGCATGGATCATGCTATCCCAAACAGAACCAAGACGCTATCCTCCAAAAAAGAAAGCCAATCTGGTGGTCCCCTGCCATAAACAAACTGTACAATAGAAGGAAAAAACTGTTGCAAAAGAGAGTAAAATCCCATGAGTGGAGGAGCTACCTGGTCAACCTCAGTAAGAAGCTGCGATCTCTGATAAAATCCTCCAAAGCTAGTTATGAAAACAAAATTGCCACTGATTCTAAAGACAACCATAAAGCATTCTATAGCCATGTCAAGAATCTCAATGGCAACACTCAGATCTGCTCTGAGTTACAGCACAATGGCACTAAATATACAGACCCAACTGATATTGCCAACATCCTGGCAGATAGGTTCAGTGCTAACTTTACCCCCTCCACCCCCTAAAGAGCCCATCTCTATACTGGAAGAATGCAAAGTTCCTGTAATCACGGCTGCACAGGTAAAAACCACCCTCTCCAAAGCCAAGAAGGCAACATCCCAGGTTGCATTCTACATGAACTACAGAATGAACTGGCACCCCACCTAAGTACCATGTTCAATCCTAGCCTCACCTCAGGCTTTGTGCCTGCTGAATGGCGCACAGTGACGGTTATCCCACTCCACAAGGGGGAAGTCACCACGGACCCCGGGAACTACTGTCCCATTAGCCTGACATGCCTGGTCTGCAAGGTCATGGAACGTATCATCATGGAACTTATAAACAAAGATATTGGTAATCTCCAAACTCTGGACCCCACCCAGTTCGGGTTTGTAAAAGGCAGATCATGTCTCCTAAACCTGATAGACTTCTTTGAAAGAGTCACCAAAGCTATAGACAAGGGTAAGGTGGTTCACACAGCCTATCTAGATCTTGCCAAGGCTTTCGACACCATCCCCCACTCTGGAATTATAGATAAACTCACTAAACTAGGTATAAATCCCTATGTCACAAGATGGGTTGCCAACTGGCTCACTGACAGAACTCACACTGTGAAAGTAGCAGACTCCAAATCCGACTTCAGACCAGTGACAAGTGGAGTACCACAGGGTTCAGTCCTGGGTCCTCTCCTGTTTGGTATCTACTTCTCTGAAGTACAGACTAACACAGAAGGTCTTTGGCTAATGAAGTTCGCAGATGACTGCAAACTAGGAGCCATAATCAAAACTCCTAATGATGTGGACATCTTACAAAAGGGCCTCACTGAGACAGATGCCTGGTGTCAAAGCCATGACCTCAAGCTCAATGCCAAAAAGTGCATTGTCATCCCCTTTGGGAAAAACTTTGTACCAATGAACTACAACATAGGCGGTAGTATACTTAACACTGAAAGTGTGATAAGTGACCTTGGGACACAGGTGGACAGTAGTCTCTCCTTTGATAATCACATCACCACAGTAGTCAGGAAATCCTTCTACGTGGCACACCTCATCACAAAAGGTTTCTCGTCCAAAAAAAAAGAGGTCATTGTTCCACTCTACTCATCACTCATTAGACCCATTATAGAGTACAGCGCCACTTTTGGTATGCACCTCACAAGACATCTACAACAACTGGAAAGGCCGCAGAAATACCACACAAAGAGGATTACCGGCCTCAAACAGATGCCCTACGCAGACTGTCTCAAAAAACTCCAGCTTTACTCCATCGCATATTGCCTACTCAGAGGTGATCTCTGCTTCACATACAAAGCTATGTCAAACCCAGAGTTGCTGGACATGCTCCACTTAAAGAAATCCCATTCCCTCCAAGCTACATGCTCTAGGGACCTAAACCTTGTCACCACAATAAACAGAACATGCCAGAGGGATAAATTCCTGTCCCAGAGACTTCCCATACTCTGGAATAAACTACCTATCTATATCAAACAATGCTCCTCATTAGCACTCTTCAAGAAAAATCTTGATGATTGGATGGGAAATATGTAATTCAGCCTGGGGAATCACCTCTGTGGCTCTGCTCGACAGTGGCACAGGAAAAAAAATTCTTGGGTGGCAAAAGCCAGGGTACCTTTTTGGCTGGGCTTGTATAGGCCCCAGGGCCAATAGCCTAGTACCTACCTATGAACCTATGAACCACAAAGCATTCTATAGCTATGTCAAGAATCTCAATGGTAACACTCAGATCTGCTCTGAGTTACAGCACAATGGCACTAAATATACAGAACCAACTGATATTGCCAACATCCTGTTAGATAGGTTCAGTGTTAACTATACCCCCACCCCACCCCCTAAAAGGGCCCATCTCTATACCAGAAGAATGCAAAGTTCCTGTAATCACAGATGCACAGGTAAAAACCACACTCTTCAAAGCCAAGAACACAGCATCCATGGGACCTGAGAACATCCCAGGCAGCATTCTGCATGAACTACAGAATGAATTGGCACCCCACCTAAGCACCATGTTCAATCATAGCCTCACCTCAGTCTTTGTGCCCAGTGAATGATGCACAGCGAAGGTTACCCCACTCCACAAAGGCAGAGCCACCACAGACCCCAGGAACTACCACCCCATTAGCCTAACGAGCCTGGTCTGCAAGGCCATGGAAAGTATCATCATGGAACATATAAACAAAGACGTACACAAAATGTTGAGATAAATATTCTATTACAGTAATGCTTCCCAGGAAGGGGAAAAAACTTGCTTTGCTAACAGGCATCTCAAGGATGAGAAGTAACAGTAGTAAAAGTACAAAAACAGCTGACAAAAAAGTCGCTGAACCTACTGCCACGAAGTTGAAAATTACATCACTCTTGCCCTGATTACCATGCTACACAATGCATACAGACTATAAATGCCAACATGCAAAGTACAGATACTCAGTATTACACACTGTCTTGTAAGGGATACATTATTGGTCAATTTCTGATGCATAGAAGCAACCGTTAGAATTAATTGTTGTACAACACCAAACAAAACACACACACCAACTTCTAATAGTCATCTGAAAAGCAAAGGGTAAACAGCCAACTAGCTCATATCAGAAACAAGAAAACACAAAACAATTAAGAAGGCAAAATAAAATGTTCACCATTTAAGTTTATAGACTGGCATGTTATTACTGCAAGAGATCAGTAGTGGTCCTTTAAAGAGTATAAATATGTTTACAAGGGTGGGAGGTTGGCATAGTGGTTAAGGTGTCCCCCTTATAAGTACTAGGTACAGGGTTTGATTCTCACATGAGATAATTGGCTGTACTTGGAATGGCCCACAAAGAGAATTCCCTGGTGCTAATTTATAAAAATATGATCCTTTGAACAACTTTACACATAGTAAATAAATAAAAAAGTACTATCATCTGACCTGATTAAAATTACAGCCATACTTTGATATTTAAATAAATAAAATTTTTAGCCATATTTTGGTATGCCACCAACACATGTAATTCCATATGAATTACAAAAGGAGGCAATTCTGGGTACACTACAGGTGCTTAAAAGAGCACTTTTGGCTACCATCGAGACTGTAACAGTACTAATTTCACAAAGTCTAATCGTACTTGGACCTAGGAATAGGGTCCAATCCCATAATGGTATTAGAAACCCAAAAGACTTGAAGAACAAAGCTAGAAAACATATACTGTGAAACAGTACTTCTTTTACGTGTTCTAGTTCAACTGCAAGGTTCTGTTAATAAAACAGAAGCAGTACCAGTAGCAGCTGCCTGTAGTTTAAACCATCAGGCCCATGCAGAGGAACTTATTCAAATCCAGCTTGGAATAAGAATAATAGGTTTCCTGTACTTGCCAAATACTAAAGTGGAACATGTAGCAAAACCACAAGTTTAACAGTGTCAGCAACAGGTGAAGCTGATATTTATTCTAAATTACATGGAAAACGTACATCCGATACAAAGTAGCCATTACAGAAAACCAGCATACAATCTCTCACACAGAAAATCATGATGACCTGGTCAAAAGCACTACAATGATATTCTACTTGATCATCACCAGCTACGCAATTAAAAGACTTCTGGTACAATACATCTAATGGAACCAGTACATTTTAACTCACGCAAAAACAGCTGTTTTTGAAGATGAAATCGCTTAGTGAAGTCCATACACCTCACATATGCATGCTGAGAATCCCCGATTTTCTGAGATGCAGCAGACTTCAAAATGGATAAAAGTAATACTTCAGCAGTTATAGTAAAGGACATTTTAAACTTCAGTCATATCATCCTCAACTGTGATTAGTACACACTATAAAGTTGGGTTAAAACGACAGGAAAGCAAACTGCAAATAAAAATGTCACGATCCCACAATTCTGTTCTACTTCTCAGACATTAGCTTCCCATAACTGTACAACAGGATTTAAGGAAGTTTTCCTTCTATGCGACCTAATCAAAAAATGTGAAAAAAGTTTTCAACCTAATAAAGACGAAAACAAGATAAAAAGAAGGAACGTGTGCGATATGTCCAAGAAACGTCCCATACTTCAAACTGCAAGCTATTGCAATGAGTAAGGGACTATGATCACTACTTGTTACATTCCTCTGCCTTCACTACAACACTATACAAGTGAGTACATCGGTATTTTGCACAATAGGACAGTTAACAAGCCAAACATACCTGTAAAAAAGAGAAAAAGCCTTTGTCTTTGTAACACAACAGTAGCTCCTCATGAAAACAGGATAGTACTCCCTCAAAAAAATAGACACATCCTGCAACAAAGCTGAATGGAATAGTTTCCAAAGATGCATAGCATTGCCTTTTTATTGGCTGCAGAAGTGCAACCTGCTGCATAGGTAATTGATGGGGCATTTTCTGGCTGAAAGGACTGAAGGAAGGTGGTTTGTGTGCGGTCCTTGGGTAGAAACAGGGAAAAGTGGAAAATAATGAAGGGCATTATTACCAAGCTGTTCCTGCACCCATACAGTAGGTACAGCTCTGCAAGAGTATTATTTTCTTTAAAATGGCTCACAGTACCAGAGTTGTAGAATTGGGTGATAACAGAAACATTGGAAATAACAATGTACTGTAGGATTGGTCAATTTTAATATTGTTATATTCAAAAGACAGGGAAGAAAAACATTTCAGAAAGGAGGAAATAAGTACAGAAACATGTAGTGGTCCTTTAAATTAAATTTTTACAGTTCCTTGTCCCTTGGTTTAGTCTATTATTTTTAGTTTTTGGTACTAACCTATAATGAAGGTTATCCATGTTAGGACACATGATACAGCCTGTACTTCTACTTCCACTAAGTGCTGTCTATTTTTGTCTTATCTTCTTTTCCTGTCCTAATGAAGAAAACAACTTGAATTCTTTCAGAAAACATTATCTGCTAGCCACTGAAAGAGGTATTATGTTTTTATTACCCCTCGTCAGATTCTCTCCATGGGAACATGAGAACCAGATACACAGTTGCATTCTACTACACATATTGCATTGTAAGCATTTATGTGCTACAGGGAAGCACTACTGAGTATTCATTACATTTAGTATTTTTTATTTATTTGCTTCTCCTTAAAACTTATTAAATCAAAACAATAGACTTAATCCAGTCATTCCCCCTGCAAAAATAAGAAAAGGCATATATTTTTTTCTTATATGATGTTCTTTTGTCCAGGCTTTCTTCTTGTTTTACATTGCAGTACCTACATTTCTTAAAACTGAACAAGAAGAAGGAAAGAAAAAGGAAAAAAATAGGTGCACCTGTTTATTTTAGGATCCCTATTATACACAAAATCAACTGAAAAATCTTTACTTTATAGCATGCAATTAATGTCATGTATCATAAAAATACTGTTAAGAACAAAATTCTGTTTTACTTACTGTTAACACTTTCCTTCCTCTTATCTTTTCCAAAATCTACTTCCAAACATTAATGACATGAAGTAGGGCATAAGCTTTGGAGTCCCCTACAAGTTTAACATAGTCAAAAAAGTCTATTTCCAGGTAGTCTTCTTCTGTCATACTTCACAAATATAATTAATGTTCTTACAATCTCATACTTATTCATCAATTTCCAAGTTGCTGGTTTTCTTCCTATTGATCTCCATCTCCCAAATCCAGTTGCTGGTTCATTTCGAACATACTCCAGGTTCTTCTAGTCAACTCTTGTGTTTTTTTCTGTCTCTCAAGCTTTTTCCTTTGGAATAATGAAAAAGGCTTCACTGCCATAGTCTGCCTATGGGCTTGTTGTCAGAAGAGTAAGAAGCGAAATCCCCTTCTGTTTGATGATTCTGTTTTTGTTGGACAAATGTTAGTATTTCTTCCTTAGTATGCTCTGCATCAAAGAATTATCTTGACCCTCCAGGAAAACATATTCTGAAAATAGCTGGATATTGCAGCTTGAATCTCACACATGCTTTTCAACATTCTCAGACTACTGGAATAAATGTACTCATCTTCTTTCTGGTGTACAGTGAGTAATCATTTTCCACAAACACTCTACTGTCTCCCACTTTTAGTACTTTGTTCTTTTGCCACTGTTTTGTTAGAATCAATTATTTCTGTTGATAGCACTGCATTGTTACTATTAAAGGTCTGGGTTCACCACAAAAGTCCAAACAAGGTGATCCGGTAAACAATAAATAAAAATTAAAATTTATTTAAATAAATTTTTGGGTGAATCAACGACAGTATCCTGTGAATCACTGAAGGTCTCCTTTATTGTTTACCGGATCACCTTGTTTGGACTTTTGTGGTGAATACTTGGTTACTAAAGGTCTGGGTTGTTTTTTCATTGCCAGGTTTGGATCATGCACACACTATGTACTTTCAATTAGCAACTCCTGCTGTGGAATAGAAGTCCAGTTGCTTACTTGTATTTTCATAAAATTAATACAGTCTGCTCCTTTCAGCTTCTTTGGTACAGCAGAAAATCTCAGGTTTTCCCTACATGCTCTGTCCTTTAATTCTACCATTTTTGAAATATCTTTTCTTGAGCAGTTTCATACTCAGCCAGCCTTTTCTTGATGTCACCCTCTGATTTTTGCTTTATCAGCATTTGAATGTCTGTTTAAAGCTTCTTCACTTTTTTCCAGCCTTTTCTTATTTAAGTTGATATACTCCTTCAGTGTTTCATTTATTTTAATCATCTCTGAGCACATTTGACTTAATGTTTTCCTGTAGATTACTGGAAGTCATGTCTTGCAACAAAACTGGAGCTTGAACTGCTTTTTGCTGAACAGCTGCATAACTCTTCTCAGCCAATGTTTTCTCCTCACCTTTTGTGATTCATTTTCTTTCAGGTTCTCTGAATTTCTTTTTTGTAACATCCTGCCAGTGCAGTTACCAGACAGTAACTGAAGTTTATCCCAAGATGAATTCACTGACTCTCTTTTCTGAGTTTCTGTTTTCACACTAGGAGAGCTGAAATTAAACTGTTAATAGTGTGCAGCCATCTTGGAAGTCTCATCATATGTAATTTTGGAAGAAAACCCCAATTACATCCAAAACTACACATTCCAGAAACACTAATCAAATTCAGTCCCATTGTCTTTATACTTTTGCTAAGAGGCAGCATTGAGCCCAATCCAGGACCATTTAACAATAATGCCTGAACTCAAAGCAATAAACAATGTTGTATTACCAACTCTCTCTCTAATACCCACAGCATCAAGAACAAAAATGACCAAATCAATGCCTTTATATTCAACATAATATTGACATTATAGCTATTACAGAAATGTAGCTGAAACCTGACAGCCCTAGTTTTCACCAGCCTATACCAAACTATTAATACCTACAAGATTACAGACCAGGCAAAAAAACATGGGGAGGAGCACTGGTTCTCTTCAAAGACAACTTTAACCCCACAATCATTGCACAAGCTAACAGCAACTCAGAATTAGATCCTAACTCGATCCTTGTAAAATTTCCAACAAACAGCCAAAACTTCCTTGTTAAAACAAGTGCATATCTACTTCTACCAGCTTCACTATCAGAATTCAATACCCTCATCCAACAAGTATATGCCAAAGCTTCCAAAAACTGTAACCTAATCATTCTTAGACACTTCAACCTTAATTGCTTAGGGCCAAAAGCCACTGATATGTCAGAACTCCTCTACCTTAAATCTTACCCAAATCAACTCTGATGCCACTAGACCAAACCTTCAATCCAATAGGAACACTTTACTGGGTTAATAACTAATGATCCCGCTATGATAATTAACCTCATCATACATGCACCCTCCTACAGAGATCACTGTCACATAACTTTCTCAATACATAATCTACAATTAAAATATAAACCTAAACTTATCACCTTTAGACCCAAAACCATTCAGAATATCACTAATCTTAAAAACCACCTTGCCACCCTTGATTGGTTTCACTTACTTGCCATAAAAGAGCCCAATGAAACAGCTAATGACTTTACCAATATCCTACTGCACTTGCAAAACAAATTCATTATCTTAGAACAAAGGCCACTTCAACCTCAGAAATGGAACTGAGTATTTAACAAACTCGAACACCTCCTCAAATTACCTAATAAACCATGGCACAATTGGAAATGCAACCCCTCCACATATTCCCATGTCAAATATACCTCACTATGCAACCTAGTCAAACAATCCATCTCTAGACACAAAAACAGCCACTACCAAAACAAACAAATCTCACTTTTAGCCAAACCTAAACAATTCTGGGGAGAAATCAACCTTTTGACTGGTCAGAAAATGTAACACAACTCCGCTCCCCTGGACCCTTCCAACACCACCAGATACAATTTCTCATGTACTGAGTTCCTCAATTAGTTCTGCAACCTTCCATAAAGCAACAGGACAAACCTACCACCCACACAGCCACCCTCCTCTCTCTTTACATTCCACTATTCCACTTCAAAAAGATTAGAACCAAAGAGACTGAAACACAATTGGACCAAATACAAATATATACTCCACTAGGCTCAAGTAACCTAGCCCCTTGGTTAATTCACTTTTGTAAGGACTTCGTCATCCACCTTCTCACTTACATATACAATCTCTGCTTAACTAATACAATTATTCCTCAGATATGGAAAACAGCAATAGTTACTTCTATTACAAAACTACCCAAACCAACTACTGCTTCACAATTCTGTCTTATCTCAGTACTTCCACTTCAGGTATAATTCTACAAAATTATTGACAATCAACTTACTGATTATTTACATCAATGTAACATGGATTCTGGTCTGGACACAGCACTATAACAGCTCTATATTCCCTCTCAGATGACATTCAATCCAATACTGATAAAAGCAATCTGATGGGAGTTGCCTTTATTGCCCTCATAAAAGACTTTGATCTAATTAACCATTGCTATTTGACAAATTAACTGAAATAGGCATTAGTAATAATGCAAAACCTTGGTTTGTAGACTTCATCATCAGCAGATCCCTCAAGGTGAAAGCAGGAACCACCACTACCTCTGAAACAGCTCTTCTTATGAAAGGAGTCCCCCAGGGTTCCATTTTATTCCCTCTGCCATTTTCCATATTTAACAACAAACTCCCATCTGATCATCTTCAGATCTCCCTAATTCTTTATGCAGATGACATGGTCATCTACAGGTCAAACAAACTCTGTTATACAAACTCATCTCCAAGATGACTTCCAAACCCTCAACCATTGGCTAACAGGCCAGAAACTTAAACTCAATCCCTCAAAAACAAAAGCAATGCAATTTGGAACCAACCAAATATAGCCAAAGTACCCAGCTTCCTTAATATTAACAATGTTAACAATACCACCATAGAAACTACCACATCCTTCAAATACCTTGACATTTGGCTAGACCAATCTCTTAACTCTGAACACATTCAAAAAACATGCAAAAAGATCAACACATTACCGTACTGGGTGAACAGGCTATTGGCTCTTCTGTCCAAACCTTCCCAAGCTGCTATAGGCAAAGGAATTCTCTTATCTCAACTCAAATATGGATGGACTACCCATTATTGCTGCAGCCTCAAAGATATATGCCACCACCTTACAAACCATCTCCAATAAAATCTGCTCATTCATTACTACCTTCCCCAATAATGAACACCGCTGCCTACCTTTTACCAAAGGTAATGGCTCCCAGTATATTGAAAGCCAACCTCTTACTAGGATCACTAATTCAGAAAGCCATTTCTCCTGAGACATTGTCTCCTCTCATTCATAAACGTTTCACCAAAACCCCATAAATAATCTCAGGAATATCTGTCAATCTCAGCCCACCCTACTAACTCCAAAAAGTAAACTTTATTGTACTGACTGTACATTCTCAATCCTAGCACCTAAACTATAGGACTCCATTCCTTTCTCAATCCAAGACATTCAAAAGTACTCAGACTTCAGACAATGTCTTCACCCAAGCAAACTGCAGCTGCACCCTGCATGGTCTCACACACCCCATTATCCCTGTTTCATCCTTCCATATTTCATCTTGTCACCCTCTTGCTTACTGACTCTCATTGATCCTACTTCCTGCTTCTCTTTGCATCTCTATCAAACTTCTCCTTTCTACTCCTCTTCCCTCTTTTCTTTTCTCTGTTTTCTCCCCATAGTATTCTTTCCTGCAACTATTCTCAGTGGCCCCTTCTAACATCTTCATACCTCTCTATACAATGATATGCTGCTATCCCTGTAGCATAAACCGTCTAAGTCATTATGGCTACATCTTATCCATAAAGCTCTGCAAAACATAATTCCATTTTTCCATCCATGTTTTAACATTCTTAACTGCTTCTTGAACTAAACATCATAGCAGATTCTTGCATCTGTAAATATATATATATATATATATATATATATATATATACACACACACAGATATTTGTTTTTAGCATATCCTTGTATCTGTAAATATGTTTTGTTCATTTCTTATGTGATCCGATTCACCCAGGCTCTGCCTCTGCCTGCAAAATCTCCATTGAGATCAGTGTACTACCCAGAAAAAGATATATATATACATATATATATATATATATATATATATATATATATATATATATATATATATACATACATACACACACACACACACACACACACACACACACACACACACACACACACACACACACACACACAGAAACACACACACACACATAAATAATTATTTTTCACTATGCCAAGTGTTACACATATGCATCTTTGCACAGTATTTGTGTGTTTGTGGTTGTTTAACTTTACCTTGCAAGGACACTATATGGACTAACAGCTTGTATCTCATACATTCTACATACAGTTTAGCTAGACTTGATACATAGGCTTATGTTTGTGTCCTGAATAAGATACCATGAATACTGGCTTCTATGGTTTTTTTTTGTTTTTTTTTAATTCTGAGCCTTACAAGTAGCTTCCAACAATATGTTGCAGTCTGCACCAGTACTTAGCATAAATGCAAGTGGCTTGCCACAAATCTGCAGCTTTTCTGGTCAGCAATTCCTTCTGTTTTCCTTGTCAGTTTCAGATGAATGCACACCCCCTTCTCATGGTTACTGTTTGCACTAGGACTGTGCAAATAATGAGCTGGACTAAATGAATGCAGTTTGGTACTGGCTCTGTGTCATAGAAGGCTAAAACCCTGGCTACCATCCAGATGATCAGTTAGTGGCTCAGGTACTAGAAGAGCCAGAGTTGGGGGATGAAAACTGGGTGGCATGTGCTAGTTTACCCATCCAGGGGAAAAGGATTATTGTCCGAGTTGGTTGCTTTGATCACATGCAAGAATAGACCAGAGGATGTAGATTTAGTGCTCCTGAGCTGGTGATGGTAGTCCTCATCTGCTTATGTGGCACAGTTGGTATTCATAGAGGGAGGGCATGGGAAGCCTTCACAGTGATGTGAGATTTCACATCAACCACTATTAAGGAGGCTAAGAGCTTACAAATTGCCCTACAAGATGCATGATATTACTGGAAAAGCATGTTGTGTAGTTCTCGGTCTAATGCAGAACAGAGGGTACCGTTAAGTAGCCAGGAGATGAGGGTACCTGAGACAGTGGCAAACCTAGTGGAAGCAGAGGAATTAGCAAGAGCAGGGGCACAAACAACCTCATGGCTATCTGAATGACAGGCCTTCTTGTTGACTCATAAGATATGGCTCAAGCCTGATTGGAGGGAGTTTGATGAACAGCAGACAAGGAGCAAAAAGCATATTTAAAAAAATAATAAAAAACAATGCTATTATAAAAGTACCAAAAAACATTTTAGCATTGTACTGTTCTTTGCCTTTAGAACATTAATACCTTGCACAGTACTTTATCCATTTCTTATAGACTATGGTAAAATGCTTACTACCCCAGACAGCTTACAGACTTTAATGAAAAAAATAAAAACAACCTTTGCAAGACAAAAAAATTTTGCTTTGGACATCTTATGTAGTATATATAATTACATATTTATTTATTTATTTACTTTATTTTTATTTTACATTTGTTAACCGGAATGGTCCGACTGGACGAGGTCCATTTACAGCAGAGACCTGGGGAGAAAAGCTCCACTTAATTAATACAACTAATGACATTATTCATAATGTAAAAAAACATTGTTATACTAGCAGTATTTTGTGAAGAAGAAACAATAAAAAAAAAGTCTTATCAGCAATAATTACTTATGTACATTTTTTTAGTCATGAAAAATATGGACAGAGATCACAACAAAATTACTGTATATCAAGGGATACCATTTATTACAACCATGCTTACTGAGGGTCTGAAACAGGAGATAAAAGAGAAGGATGGAGGTAGCATATTTTAGGATTATGTAACACATGGACAGAGCCAAGAGCTTATAAAATGAGACTTAAGGGAGTTTTTGAATTGTGTGGTATTTGATGCAGAAGTCACAGAGGGAGGGAGATTATTCCAACGTTTTGCTATACTGTGTGAAAATAGAGCTTTACCTGCTGTGTTGTTGGCTGAGGAGATAGAGAGGAGTGATTTGTTGGCAGAGTGGAGTGGACAATTTGGTGTATAGTTAGTCAGTAATTGCCTTAGAGCTGAAGTTTTGTCAGGATGTTTTAGGTTGTTATATGCTATGACTAGTTGGTGATAGGTTAATAACTGTGGGAGTTCAAGCCACTGAAGTTGCCTAAGAGGTATACAATGATGGGTTCTAAAGGGGGAATTTTTAGCAAACTTGACAATTTTGTTATAACAAGACTCAAGTTTGTCTAGGTCAGATTTTCTAACATAAGTCAGAATTGGTGCTACATATATTAGTGTGGAAAGAAGGTAGGTTTGAGCTAGGGTGACCTGAGCCTGATCTGATAGAAAGTTTTTATGTCTGTATAGGGAACCCATGTTTTGTGTACCTTTTTAATAGTTTGAGAGATATGGATGTCAAAGTGGAGGTTGTTAGCTATTTCAATGCCAAGGAGGTTAGTGTGGAGAGAGGGTGAAATGACAGTTCCATTATTGGAGGAGATAGAGAAGGAGAGTGGAGACGTTTTTGATTTGTTTGGGGTAAATAGAAGTAATTTAGTTTTGTTGGGATTTAAGATAAGTTGAATATTTGTGATCCACCTTTCTACTGAGGCAAAATATTCTTGGGCGAGGTGCTGTAGGGTGGTAAGAGATGGGGCTGAGCAGATTAGGATGGAATCATCTGCATACTGTATGAGTGAGGCCTGCAGAGTAGAGGTATGCAGATTATTGGTGAAGATAGAAAATAGAAGTGGACCCAAAATGGAACCTTCAGGTACACCAATGGTAGTTGGGAGTAAAGGTGTTAAAACTCCTTGCCACTGGATAGCTTGTTGTCTGTCTGATAGATAGTTTTTAAACCATGCAATAGTGTCAGGGGCAAAGGATGAAGAGGTTAGAGTATCTATTAGTATGGAGTGAGAAACCATCTCACATGCTTTAGAGAGGTCCAGGAATATAGCAGATACAAATCTGTTGCTATTTCTATGTTGGTTAACCAAGTTTGTGAAAGAGAGACGGGCGGTGGTTGTGCTGTGGTGTGGGCTGAAGCCATGTTGTGTAGAGGAGAGGAGATTGTTTGAATTTAGGAAATGCATGACCTGAGAGTGTATGCATTTCTCAAGTATCTTTGATAAAGGAGACAGAATGGGAATGGGGTGGTAGTTTGAGAAATCATAGGAATTTCCACCCTTATGAAGGGGAATAATGTAGGAGATTTTCCACAGTTTAGGATTCCTGTATGGAGCGGTTGATAAGGATTGAGACCGGGTAGGATATGGAGTTGGCAGACATTTTTAGGAAATTTGCTGGTATACCATCTGCTACAAGAGTAGTGGGTTTAAGTTTTAAGAGTTTTTTTTTATTGTAGAGGTTGGGACAGGTGAGAATGTAAAGGGAGGTGTGTTGTTAGGAGCTGTTGGCATGGATGAGTAGCTATATTTGGATAGTTGAGTTGATAGTGATTTAATGGAGTCGGTAAAGTGATGATTGAACTGGGAGGCTATATCGCTACCTGTTTTTGTGGAGGTGGAGTTGGGAGCTGGTGTGATGATTTTACCAGGTTTTAGTAGGGAGTTAATTGCATGCTAGAACTTTTGGGGGTTGTTGGAGTGTTCTGCATATCGAGCTTAGTTTGTTTTTTGACCTGATTCCTAAGGTGTTGATAGTTTTGTTTGGATAGACTAGTGTTATCTTTCTTCCAGGTCTTCCATGCCTTATCTTTGGACTTTAATAGGGCTCTAGTGGACTTACTAAGCCATGGAGCATAGTGTAGTTTAGCTCTAAGTTTTCTTATGGGGGCTACTAAATCAAGGATGTTAGTAAAAGTACTATTAAAATAGTCCACTGCTTGGTCTAAGTCAAAGGTGCGTAACGGTTCACAGTTATATATTTTTAACATAGTGTTGAGTTCTATACGGTTAACATTGCGATAATTTCTAACTTGTCTATAGACTGTAGGTTTGGGTATGTTAACACATTTTCATAGGAGGAAAGTTGGGAGGTGGTCGCTAAGTCCATCTGGTAAACAACCTATTTGGTAACGAATGTCCAGTCTAGTATAGATTCCTTTTGGGATGTTTTATCTACTCTAGTAGGTTCTTGAATGAGTTGAGAGAATCCATACAGGTTGATGTGGTTAGTGGGTTTTTTTAGAGCTGCAGGCTAGCCAATCAGTGTTTAGGTCACCTAGTAAAATAGTGTCTTGTGGGAGGTTATCTTTTGACCATTGTAGAATTTCCTCAATTATTGGAGAGTTATTACCTGGAGGGATATATGCACAAATAATATTGATATTCTTTTTCTTGTTTAGCAGTAGCACAGAGCCTACAATCTCAGCAGTATTAAATTTAGGTAGAGGAGTTTGTAGAGGTTGTAGAGTAAGTGTATTTTTATAAATATTTTTATAGACAATTGCAATGCCCCCTCCCTTCTTTCCCATCCTATCTAGTCTTAGGATATTATATCCCAGAGGGAGAATTTCTTCATTCTGTGCACTGGGTTTTAGCCAGGTCTCTGTTATGGTTAGAATGCCAGGGGAGTAGTGAGTTATGAATATGTGTAAGTGAGGAAGTTTGTTTGATACACTGCGAGAGTTAAGGCTGATGATAAGTAGATCTGCTGTGTGTTTGTTTGGGGGTATAATGTTGCTTGGCCCTGGATTTGGGTGAATATCCCCAGAGGTAAGGAGTTATTTCTTTAATAATAGATGAAGTTTGACTGTTTGTAGAATGTCTATGTGGAGTTTGCATGATATTTCTCTAGTGTAAGATAGTGGAATGTACTTGTTATGTATAAGTAATATTGTGTTGTTATTAAATAAAGAGGGGGCTATTGGGAAGCTTATGTGGGTTACTATAGGTGTGAAGGTATGTGTTGTATGGTAGGTGGAGTGGGGTAGTGGTGTGTATGTGTGTAAGGATGTAATGTAGGTTAGGGTTGTGAGAGTTAGTAGGAGAAATGTAAGACCTGCATAATTTGTGTTACGTGGTATTTGGATGCAAATAGTGTTGTTTGGATGAGAGTTAATTAGGGGGTGTGGTTTGGGTAGTTTCAGTTGAGTGGCTGTAGGGAGAGGTCAGGTGATAGGGGTTTAGAATAAATGTAGAAGTAGTGGGGGCAGGTGGAAAATGGGGGCAGGGTAAGGGAGCGGAGTGAGCCGAGCGTAGCGAGGTGAACAAAGCGGGGCTCAGCCACCACAAGACTATTACAGAGACAATCTGTGAGCTCTATTCAGGGAAAGCAGGAAAATCAGCCTAAGTGGAGTAAGTTCAGGGTATCTGCTTCCCTGTGACTTACTTGATAGAGCCTGTATTAAATACTGGCTGAGGAGGTAATGGGGAAACCTAGTCTAATACTGCTAGTGCTGCAAACTCCCGAGTGGACCACTACACTGCTAAATTCAGTTAATTTTAAACAGTTTAAACAGATATTAACCTTGTTTCCCTCTTGAGAAGTGACAAAACATAAAAATGTAACTGCAGGATGTTTAGCTTAATGCACAGCAGTCCCTTTAGGTTTCAAGCCGTTCGTAGGGGTGGGTTCAGTTAAGGTAGGTAGATTGGATGGTGATTCCTATGGGTAAGATAAGAAAAAAATGCAGTTTAAAAAAACTAGTGAGGTAGCCCTTAAGGTACAAACATAAGCAACTGGGGTAATAATACACAAGCTACAATGAAGCACAACAGAGAAATACAGTTGTACAATCAGATGCCTAACTGGAACAAATAAGTAAAATAAGGTATAAAAGTCAATACGTAGTTTTAGTTTACAATGTCTAACAACCTGCATTAGCTAATGTACCTTATAGGTGTATAATAAAAGCCACTAGGCATGTAACTAAAACATTTAACCCACAGTATTTCAATGAGGTAGTGAGCCACCATTTGAAAATGCTGTATATATAGATATTCCATTACAGTGACAGCAACCCCAGTGTTACAAACGAGTTACTAAACACTTTGCTTTAATCAATTCTAGGCATTAAGTTAATAGTATGCCCCTTTCCAGCATTTAGATGAGGCGCATTAAGCTACATAAATCCACTATGCTGTTTGGTTATCTTGCGACACAAACAGGCTACTAAACACTTTGCTTTAAGCAATTTTAGGCATTAAGTTAAAAGTATGCCCCTTTCCAGCATTTAGGTTGGTGGAGGTGCATTAAGCTACATAAATCCACTATGCCACTTGGTTCTTATCTTGCGATGCAAACACTAAACCAAGCTAACATATAAGCATTTCTAATGTGAACATTAAACTCTGCATGTCCATGTAATATGCAGGTATATAAAGTAGCAAAATACTAGCAACATGTAAGCCTATGATCCTTTATGCCCCTAGTACATGTTGCATCAGCTTAATATTCCATGAACAGCAGTATGTTAAAAAAGCAAACTATGTAGGGCAATTGTTAAACCCCACTGCTTGGACTAATACACAAACATGCAGGCAGGTTTCTATGCATTTCTAATGTACAACCAAAGCATAACCTCAGTTTCGCTCTAGCTAGGTGACCACATAATCATAATATATTTGTTTTTTAAACAACAGCTTACTGCCGCAGAATGGGTTCTGCACGCACTAGCAACTAGGGTGATTTGAAAATAAGAAATGGTGCGAGATAAGGAGTTTAAAAAACCTTGCTTCTGTATTCAGGAGTGCTATGGTTACAGTGACCTGTTTGGTGAAATCTGTCTCCTCGTAATTCCAGTCAGCCACCACGAGACTACAGAGACAATCTGTGAGCTCTATTCAGGGAGAGCAGGAAAATCAGCCTAAGTGGGGTAATTTCAGAGTATGTGCTTCCCTTTGACTTACTTGATAGATCCTGTATTAAGTACTGGCTGAGGAGGGAAACCTAGTCTAATACTGCTAGTGCTGCCAGCTCCGAGCCGACCACTACACTGCTAAATTCAGTTAATTTTAAACAGTTTAAACAGATATTAACCTTGTTTCCCTCTTGAGAAGTGACAAAATATAAACATTTAGACTGCAGGATGTTTAGCTTAATGCACAGCAGTCCCTTTAGGTTCCGAGCCATTCGTAGGGGTGGATTCAGTTAAGGTAGGTAGATTGGGTGGTGATTCCTTGTTTCCTTCTTGAGAAGTGACAAAATATAAAAATTTAGACTGCAGGATGTTTAACTTAATGCATAGCAGTCCCTTTAGGTTCAGAGCCGTTCATAGGGGTGGGTTCAGTTAAGGTAGGTAGATTGGGTGGTGATTCCTTGTTTCCCTCTTGAGAAGTGACAAAATATAAAAATTTAGACTGCAGGATGTTTAGCTTAATGCACTGCAATCCCTTTAGGTTCCGTGCCGTTCGTAGGGGTGGGTTCAGTTAAAATAGGTAGATTGGGTGGTGATTCCACCACAGAACTGGTTCTGCACGCACTAGAAACTAGGGTGATTTGAAAATGTGAATATGAAACAAATTGTAGCTGTTTCTGTATTGGGACAACTGCTAAGAAATTAGGGCAGAAAATATAAGAGCACCTTGACTCATTCTCTACTAAAATGCATATGATGCATTGAATATGTATTTCTTAAAATGCAGAAATTTTATGAAATGTTTGCTTTCTGTTCTGAAACAGTAGGCTTTGATAAGAGATTTGCTTTCAGCATTAGTAAGGAGATGCAACGGCAGCTCACACTGGGGGCTACAGCCACCCCAGGGCTTAATCAGCGCAACAGCATTAAACCAGACCTAAAAGCAGGTATCATCCATGCTTTCAAGTCATGTCTGGCTCATGCTCCTATAGCAACCCCTTCAACAGGCAGTACTATCAACTGCAGGCGAGAAGGCAATGGAAATAGACTGCCAAGCATATCTCTCAACTGTACAGATTTTTGCCTCATATTTTAGGTCTATGTCTCATAAAATTGTGGTTTTCTGGCAAAATCATTGGTAAATCATTGAGGGTTGAAGTCAGAAAATAGTGGCAAACATATGAGTTTCGACTTCATACCCTTCAGAAAATTCTTACTAATGTAAAACCTGTTATTCTATCAACTTTCTAATTTTGTAAGAGCAATATTTAAAAAGTGTTTCTATTTTTGGTCCTTTGTCCCCCCATCATTTATGGCTTTGTACAGATTTCTTGCTCTAAGAGGCTGAGAGGTATGCTGCCAAGACTTTCTTCTGTATCAGATATGCACGAACACACAGACACACAGACACACACACACACAGACACACACACACACACACACACACACACACACACACACACACACACACACACAAAAACATACTGTGTGTACACCTAGAAACAATTTAAATTCACTAATCCACCTACTATATATCTTTATAAGGTAAAGGGAAACTGGAATACAAAGGAAAAACCCAAGTGAATACAGGGCAGACATACTGACTCTCTACAGAAGCACCTCAACCAAGAAACAAATCAAATAATCTCTTGGACTTGAGGTGACAATGCTACTTAGTTCGATTTTATTTTTGTGAGTAGGGACCAAATGGACATCATTTACCAAAAAACATTTGTGTACAACATTGTTTATATGCCACCTTTTATATCTGTCATATTTCAATTGAACTAGTTTTACTGACTATTTTATATTTTGGTTAAATTGTCATCCCATGGTTTTAATTACTGTATTATTTCATAGTGCTTTGACTTACAGTGTGCCTGATTCAATATATATGTAAAATTGTTGGACAAAAGCACTTAAATGCTTTGCAGCACTCATTTGTGTATGTAAGCACAATGCTTACAATGGCTGATAGTTTTTTGCTTGCTCATTTGTTACCAGGTACTTTCTTGAATATCATGAAGTCAACGGTATTTTCATCTTTTTATAGATATTATTTTTTACACTTTAGGTTTCATTTTGCCCTATGTATCATTTGTAGACCTTATTTTGTAAATTTTAACTCACTTCTCATGCATTTAAATCAAATAGTATAATGTTTATTTACACCACATACGTCAAAACCTTTGCCTAGTGTCAGATCAGCTTCCCCTAATAATGTGCTCCATAGCTGATTATTTTACTCCATGAACAATTCTATCTTTGATTGGTGAATCAGCCAAGTTATTTATTTATTTAAGTTTGATGACCGGGGAAGTCCAATGGGCCAAGAAGAACCTGTTTTCAGTGGAGGAGTTACATTTCACATGTTACAAAAGGACATAGTTCATACAGCTAATTAAACATTTACAGATAAGCTCCATGATATTTGCAATTGGCTTGTCACAATGTTACAAAAATGAAAAGACATAATTCAATACAGAAATTTCAACATTTACATAAAGTGAATATTTTTGTTATAAACTCAATTGTACGTTTAACATTTCAAAATATATAGCTACTACCCATTAGTAGGTTAGGAAAATATTATGCATGGAGAGGGTAATAGTATATTTGAGATTGGAGAGTATAGTACAGTAGATATTAGAGAGAAAATTAGTTTTTAGTAGGGGAGGGATTGTTTTGGCTGGGTGAAGTAATAGTAGAGGTAGTTGGATGAGTCAGTGCAAGGTGGAATGAGGGGGAGGGGCTTAAGTTGGAGCGTGGCAAGGGCATTCCCATTTGGAAGAAAGATGAGACAGTAGCTGAGATTTGAAATTTGTATGGTTAGGCAGGTTGTGTAGGTGTGTGAGGAGAGAGTTCCACTGTTTAGCTAAGGAGTGGGACAGCAGTAGATGGCCAGGAGGTTGTGCAGGTTTGTGGTCCTGAAGGAGATTTTGGTTTTTGGATCTGAGTGAGTGGTTGGGAATGTAAGGTTTTAAGGAAGTAGCGAGAACTGGGCAGTTGGCAGG
The DNA here is from genome assembly GCF_019279795.1 of Protopterus annectens. Lineage (NCBI taxonomy): Eukaryota > Metazoa > Chordata > Ceratodontiformes > Protopteridae > Protopterus > Protopterus annectens. Next base: position 851,944,303 of record NC_056737.1, on the reverse strand, counting down.
TTTAAAGATGAGCTTGTGGGCAATGGTGAGTTGTAGGTAACTGAGGAAGTGGGGTAATTCAAGCCAGTTGAGGGTGAGGAGGGAGTGGCAGTGTTGGGATGAGTTTTTTGAATTGGTTGCAGATTTGGAGATCTTGTGGTAGCAGGATTCAAGTTTGGACCAAAGGCCAAGATGGAGATTGGTGAAAAGAGGGGCATCATACATAAGGGAAGGAAATAGGAAGGTGGATGCAAGAGTTTGATGGGTAGAGGGGCTTAGGAAGCAGTTGTGCCTGTAGAGGAGACCTAACTTTTGATGAATTTTCTTGATTGCGGAGAGGATATGGGTGTCACATTTTAGTTATTCATCAGTAATGATGCCAAGAAGCCTGGTATTGGGAACAATTTCAAGGAGGGTGTTATTTTGGCTCTGTATGGTGAATGTGGATTTGTCAATGGAGTTTTTGGTAGGGGAAAAAACATTAGTTTGGTTTTATTAGCATTTAGTGCCAGATGGTTAGACTGCATCCAGGTTTCTGTTTTGAAGAAGGCTAGTTGGGTTTTTGCTAGGAGCTCGGAGGGGGAGAAGGCTGAGCAGATGATTGTTGAGTCATCTGCATAATGGATGATAGATGAGTCTGGGATGGATTGGTGAAAGTTGTTAATGAATAGGTTGAAGAGAAGAGGGCCAAGAACAGAAACTTGTGGGACACCTGTGGGTGTGGAAAGGAAGTGGGAGGGTAAAGTTTTCCATTGGACAGCTTCCCAGCAGTTGGACAAGTAGCTGGAAAACCAGGTGATGATGGTGGGAGAGAGGTGTAGGGTGGAGAGTTGGGATATAAGAAGGATGTGTGAGATGGTGTCAAAGGCCTTTGACAGATCTAGGAAAAGTATGGATATGAACTTGCCTGAGTCGCGTCTGAGGTTTATGGTTTCAAGAAAGGAAAGAAGGACAGTCATGTTGCTGTGGCCAGGGCGAAAGCCGTGTTGTGTAGGGGTGAGGAGATTGTTTAGTGTTAGGTGTGCCATGAGTTGTGCTTGTATTGTTTTCTCTAGTATTTTAGAAAGAGGGGAAAGGATGGTAATAGGCCTGAAGTTGGTGGTATCAGTATTTTTGCCACCTTTGTGGAGGGGGATGATGTAAGCATGGCACCAGATAAAAGGGATGTATGATTCTTGTATGGATCTATTTATAAGAATAGAGATGGGATAGGCAATGCTGTCTGCAGATTGTTTGATGAAGGTGGGTGGAAGGTTGTCGGGTGGACTGCGACAGGGTTTGAGTTTGAGAAGAAGTCTTTTTATAGTGCTTGTGGGGATGGGTTTGAGGCAGAAGGGTGTGGAGGAAGGTTGATGATTGGGGTGGTGGTTGGGGCAGAAGGGGTGGTGGTGGAGGAGGGGGTGGGAAGGAGGCTGATAGTTTAGCTATGCAGTCTATGAAGAATGAATTGAACTGGCTGGCTGTTTCAAGGATGGAGAGGTTGGGGTCTGGGCAGGGGTTTTCTTTGTTGCCAGAATGCAGCATGGATGAGATGGAGTCCCAGAATTTTTTGTGATTTGTTGAGTGCAAGGACTGGAGTTTGGAGTAGTGGGCTTTGCTGTCTTTAATTATTATTATTTTTTTTTTGCAGAGTTTCATAGTTGCTTATACTCTAGGAGGGTGTTAGGGTTTTTATGTTTTTGATATTGTTTCCATTTTTTGTCCCTTTGGTGCAAGGCTAGTTTAGTATATTTTGATAACCATGGGCAGGGATTGGTTTTGATGTGTTTGGTTCATGTGGGCGGGGGGCTTGCTGATTGAGAAGGGTTAGGAATGAGTGGTTAAAGAAGGAAACGGCATCATCTAGAGGAAGGATTTTTAGAGGGGACCAGTCAGTATGCTTTAAGCATTCAGAGAAAGTTAGAGGGTTGAAAGAAGAGAGGTTGTGGGTTTGGATGTAGTGGTGTTGTTTATGCAGTGAAGATGGGAGACGGTCAGCAAAGGCTGGTAGGTGATCACTGAGCTGATCAGGTAATGTTCTGGCTTTGGTGATAAGATTAGGGTGAGTTGTTAGGATCCAGTCAATGATGGTACCAGAGGTAACATCTTTATTTGGTCTGGTTGAAGATTGTATTAGTTGGGGAGAAGTTGTACAAGTTGATTGTGTGGAACGGTGCTTCAGAGTTAATAGTATTCCAGTTGATGCTGGTATCAAGTATGTAGGTTTTAATGTCCAAATGGACAGAAATGTTCTGGGTCACTAAAGCTTCTATTGACTCCTGAATTCCCTGAGTTTTTCTTGCAAAATAAGTGTCTTAACAAGACAGATTTTTCTTTGTCTCACAGTAGGTATGAAGTTTGTTTTTTAAGACAAATATCTTGTCTCTTCGTCTCTAAAGGTGAAAGTACTGAGCATTTTGGTGGCTTCTTTGTCTGTGACATGACGGAACATTGCATGCTGTTTTCTTTTAGGCTTTTTCCCATGTTTATTTATAGTGAGATACAGAATAAAAGTGTTGAATTCACAGTGCACGGTTTTCAAAAAGGCTCTGCTGCAACTTCAGAGATATCAGTGGTTGTAGTATAGTCATCCTAATGCAGCAAACTGAATACAGACAAAATATGTTGGTAATTCAGGGGAGCAAAACATTGGGAGAGCAAGATTTGAAAATTTACAATAAAAAAAAATAGTTTCACTGAAAAATATTCAAAAATAAATAATAAATTAAAGCCAAACTGCAGTTTGAACATGTGATTTATTCAGTTTTATCACTGGACTGCCATTCACTCACTCACTCACTCACTGATCATGTGACTCAGTTTTCCTATAGCTCTAACTCCCCTGAAGAAAGCACTTGTCCCTTTGCACTTATGATTATAAACATGACAATACTTGTTTGGTTCAGGAAGCAATATGCTTTAGGGAAGCTCCCTAATGAAATTATCTTATTTATTAGTTGGATGTATGTGTTATTATAGCAATAACCCACGCCTGGGTGTGGGTAATGCTAAATTTACCCACGGTTGGCGTGGTTTGGTCCCGAGGCGACCAAACAAAGCCAACCGTGGGTAAATTTAGCATTACCCACACCCAGAAGTGGGTTATTATATACATGACATTATTTAAGAAAATAAACTATTACTTTTCTTAAATAATGGCATAGTATAATGCCTGTTTGCTGCCCTTCCGCAGATGTCTGGCATCCGCGGCAGTTCTGATGTACTGCGCCTGCGCGTACATCAGAGTTGTGCAAAAGCAACGGAGAAAGCAAGATCTCCGTTGCTTTTTAGTCTCACTATGTTAAATGAGTTTAACATAGCCAGACGGTTTTAAAATACCCAACGGACATCTCCGTTGCTTATTTTAAAACTGTCTCGCTATGTTAAACTCATTTAACATAGTGAGATCAAAAAGCAACGGAGATCTTGCTTTCTCCGTTGTTTAAACACTGTCGCTATGTTAAATGGGTTTAACATATGAGACAGTTTAAATAAGCAACGGAGATCTCCGTTGCTTATTTTAAAGCTGTCTTGCTATGTTAAACCCATTTAACATAGCGAGACAGTGTTTTAAAAAAACGAGTTATACTAATGGAAAAAAGTCCGGGCGACCGGACCTTTTTCCATTAGTATAACTCGATTTACAACGGGCACGCTGGCCAATCAGCGTGCACGTTTTGGGGGGGTCATGGTATAATATACAGTCTGGCACATGGCTAGTGCTGCAGAAGGAGGAACTCTCACAGTGAAAAGAGGCTAAGAAGATATTACAAAAATCCTTAAACATCTGAAAAGCATAAATAAGTGCTAGGAGAATTATATATTTCAGGAAAAAAATGAATCTTTAGGAATAAGCAGGTATGACTTAAGAAGAAAATAGTAAAGGGTGGAGTGGTGTGTAGTATTAGCAGAAGTAGAAAATGCATAGTGTAGACTCCTAGCAGATGCTTGTGGGGAGGGTGGCACAAATACAGCTGGAGAATTTCAGGAATGAATGAGATATACAAATAGCAAAGTCTGATTTAAGTAGCAGATAAAAATAAAGATGAAGGGGATTCAAATGACTTCTAGCAGGTACGGAAATAATACACTATAGGCACTTGACAGTCTTTATCCATTGTCAGTGTTTGTAGTTCATGTATTTTGTTAGGCAGCTACAGGTCACCAAGTTAAAACTCCCCAAACATCAGCTCCCCAACTCACAAGATAGATAGCAAAGTGCAAAATGCTGATGACTGTTTTGCATAGAAAATCACTGCAGGTATGCTTTAATGTCAGTCAGCCATAAGCCCTTTGTTGTGAGATATTTCTACCTTCTTCATGTGTTTGTGCAACCATGGAGTTGGCATATATAAGTTTTTTGTTTTCTTTTGTTTTGCTTTTGAGGGGGAAACTATGGGGCTTGCCCCACCTGCAAAAAATGCTTACATTTTGAGTTTTCACACTTTTGATGTTTCAGGTAGTTATGATGAGCAAGGTGGTTCCATACCATCTGGTGACTCAAGATTTCATAGTGGAACTATTTTGTTGTTGTTGTATGTCTCAGGTCACGGTCAGCACTGCTGAATGCCTTCAGAGTGCTTAATAACAAAATAAGCTCATATTTTACTTTTAAATTGTCGGCTACACTTTATAATGAATTAATACAGATTCCCAGTCAGAAGGGCACTATATCATTAGTATCACTCTGTTGACTTGCATTTCCTCTCTCTCTCTGTCTCTCTCTCTCTCTCTCTCTCTCTCTCTCTCTTTTTCTGTCTTCCCATGTGTGTTTTGCATATATAAACAATTAAAAAAATTACTTATGAAGTATAATTGACAAGCCATGATTGTATTGCCAGTTTTGCAACTGAGTTGTATTTGACAAGTCCTAAATATTTCAGGGGTGCACTACAAATTTAATGCAAGAACTATCATATGTCATTCATTATGTGTATTCTGCCTGCATGTCAGATGAAGAAGAAGTAACATTTTAGTATTATTATCTATTTATATAGCTCTGGAAGAACGCCAGGATTATACAAGATGTTCTGTCTCTATTGATAGTGTTTTTCTAAAGAAGTGGAAATACACATCCAAACACAATGGTGCTGTTATTTATTGCTACTGTGCTCTGATGTTATATGACTTGTTTTTGTTATTTCTGAAATTCATATACTTAGTCACTGACTATCCCGGGTACTTTAAAACTAAACTCACCTGCTTCTTATGGCATTTTGACAACAATTTCTGGCAGCATGATTGGTTTCCTGTTTAGCTCCGGGAAATGTAGTGATTTATCTGAGTTCTTGTAATTTCGGTTATAAAGCAGAAGAATTTCTGGAAATGCAGCTCCAAGAATGTACTGTATAATACAAAATGTCCTTAAAGACCAAAGACCTGCACATTGCTCGCTTGGCTCTCAATATGGTTAGTTTAAGCTATGTACTTGTTATTTATGAAAAATAAGATTTCCTTCAGCATTGCTGTTATTTTTGATGGAAGTGGTAACTTACTTTGCCTTCACATGCACAAATTAGCTTTCTATTCTTGACAGTGTTCTGTAGTAATCACAGACTGTTTGTGAAATTTGTTAAGTATACAATTTCTCCAAAACTAAGACTCCAGATGCTTAGAGGGCTCACTCACAAAAAACAAAAACAAATACAAAAAAATGCAGGGTCATGTCAATGCACACTAGCTTTAAAATCCTCAAAACACTACAGGAAGGCTATCTTATGTGGCTCCCTATTGAAATGTCAACACTCTAAACAGCAAGTGCAGAAACACAGAAGAAAAATGATTGAAACTGCAGGAGAAGATCGAATCTCGAACATTGCTCTTCTCCCTTAAAATCCTTTTTTGCAGGGGGACAAGCCCCTTGCATCACCACACTCCTGAATTTATATATACTAGCTTTGAGATCACTATAAATCAGAGAAAAGGGAATATTCTGGGAAATGGTCATTTCAGACTTGGTGTATGTAAATTAATTTTTGCAGATATTCAGTCTCTGTGAACAAGTCTTGACATTTCAAATGGTTACTTCAGGGGTGTGTATAGTTCACAAAAAGCAGATTACATCTGGGAATTCCAGTACTTTTTTTATACTAATCTGCAATCATATACAACCTACGCAAAAGTACTTATACTAGTAGCCCAGTCTACCCTCTACAATTTAAAGATTTATTTTTATTTATTTTATTTGTTCCTTCCCCTGCTTTATTTTGTCACAATTGCTCTGGTATTAATTGCATCCGCCTGAGCTAGCAAAAACTTAGGTATATGGGACCTCGGTTTAACATCTCATCAAGAGAATATGGAACAGGTTCAGTAAAGGGGTGGGACAGCAGTAAAGAAGGGGCAATCCTGACAGCTAGCAGCAGGCAATCTAGACAGACCATTTTCTTTGACCAGCATTTATATGTATGTATGTATTTACATTGCTGGGCAGTGGGTGACCATATGGGGCCTGATAGGAGACAGCAAGAACTGAATGAATCCAAGAAAGAACACACTCTGATTTGTCATTGAGAGCTATAAAAAAAGTAGGCTAAAGTGACTTGCCCAGTACAATGAACAAGCCCATGAGCTTGTTTCTGACTGCAGTAATTACTTTGGCCTATAATTCAGCCTTTGTCTATTATTACAAAGCACTGCTTGTAGATATAGGTGGAAGCAAATTGCCTAACCCTTCTTAACAGAAGCATTTCATGAGGTCAGCAATATTTATGATTAAAACTAATCAGAATTTTGCAAGCTCTCTGTCCTTATGCCTTTATTTTTATTTATTTAGTTTGTTAACTCAGTAAAATAGACTGGGCTGAGGACCCTTTTCAGCCATGGCATGGGCCAAATGCAAACAAGTTATGATAAACACATATAAATCATGTTCAGTCAAAATTACAATGACCACATATACATTAAATTAATACAATTATAGAACTGATATGTAAATAAACTGGCATAGAAGTGTAGCAAAAAGTTTTGGTGCCTCACAGTGCTTGGTATTCTTATTCAGTTCTGAGCTGGGGTGCCGTCTGCATGAAGTCGGCATGTCCTCCTTGTATACGTGTGTGTTTTCAATGAGTACTCCAGTTTCCTCCCACATCCCAAAAATGTGGTGTAAATGTGTGTGTGTGTGTGTGTGTGTGTGTGTGTGTGTGTGTGTGTGTGTGTGTGTGTGTGTGTGTGTGTGTGTGTGTGTGTGTGTGTGTGTGTGAAATAAGCTGACATCACACCCAGAATTAAATTCTCTACCTCAGTCCCACTGTGTGCGGGGAGAGGCTCCTGCTCCTCTGGGATGCTGAGCTGAATTATGTAGGTATGTAGGGAATTAATGGATGAATTAATTGTTAATGTTTGTACATTTTAGACATGCTTGTTACACCAGATAATCCCATATAAAATCATTTGCAGTTTGAAAGCTTTTTTAAATAGTCAAAAAGTAAAGATTTTAGGGCTAAGGAAGCAGGATTATTGCTAACATCTTCAGGAAGAAAGTTACATATTGTAAAACCAGATTTCTGAGGATGTGTGCTCAGCTGTGAACATGAAAAGGTTCATAAGTGCACCGCAATGTAAATCATGAGTTCTGAGGAGGTGGTAGTGTGTGCTGTTTTTTCAACTTTGTTGCCAGTGTGGGCAATGACTGCAGTTTAATGGTGCGTAAATTAAAATGGCAGAAGGAAGGCAGATTCCAAAATGTAAACAATTAATATTTTGAGAGATTGACCCTGTTGTTCCTTTGCCCAGATGGTGTTATAAATTAGAAGACTATCAGCCAGATTCAATAAAGCCTACATGGTCCATTTCCACCGTGTGCACGTCAAGGTAGCGCACTGTTTTGAATTCAGTAAGCAGCTCCGTGCATAGCCTCACAAACAAGGTAAACACCGTGAAATGCAAATTACAGCATAAGCAGCTGAATTGTATGCTAATCAACCAATCCAAGATGGAGGTGCTATTCAACAAGCTATAAAGCAACCATGTAGACTCAGTGCTGGTTTTCCCTGTGAATTCCACAACCTACTGGAATACAGACATGGAAAGGAGTTTACACAGAAACAATGTTAGGGGCTGCTGTTGCTTTAATTCGTGTGTATATGCAACAGGCTGAAGTATATGCTGCTGCTACTGTTAATAGACCAAGGCCAAGAAGGAGAAGAGTTTTCAGACCCCATTTAGCTTATCACAATCTACATGACATGGAAATTGTAGAGCACTACAGGGTGGATAGAGATACACTACAGGAACTCTGCAACCTCTATCATTCTCAACTCAGAGCCAGGGCAAACCAAGGGAAACCCATTCTAGCAGAGACAATCACAATCTTATCGCAATCTACATGACATGGAAATTGTAGAGCACTACAGGGTGGATAGAGATACACTACAGGAACTCTGCAACCTCTATCATTCTCAACTCAGAGCCAGGGCAAACCAAGGGAAACCCATTCTAGCAGAGACAAAGTTATGTGTAGCACTTATAATTTTATCTATAGGTACCTTTCAGAGATGAACAGGGGACATGCTGGGGGTGTCACAGGCATCGGCATCCAGGATCCTCCATCAGTTCTTGAATGCTTTGTTCCAACATACTAGTGACCACATATATTTTCCCCATACTCCAGAGGATAGGGCCAGAACATTGCAAGAGTTCTACCCTGTAGCACACTACCCTGAAGTACTGGGTGCCACAGATTGCACACACGTAGAAATTAAGGCACCACCTGTGGAACAGGGAAGACTCTACATTAATAGAAAGGGCTTCCACTCTGTTACCTGCCAAGTCATGTGTAATGCCAAGGGAATCATCGTGAATGTGTGTGCTGGCAACCCAGGCAGTTACAATGATTCACATATCTGGCACACCTCCCAACTGTATCAGATGTTCACTGGGGGGATATTCCACAGGGTCATTTATTGGGGGGTGCAGGTTATGCACTGGAACAGTGACTGATGACACCCATCCAAAATGCACACACCCCTGCTGAAGAACACTATAATGAGGCACACTCTCAAACCAGAAATATCATCAAGTGTGTGTTTAGGCTGCTGAAGTCGCAGTTCTAGTGCCTAGATACATCTGGGGGTGCCCTGCAGTACAATCCATGAACATGTGGACATTCACAGTATGCGCCATGCTACACAACAGCATCCTAAGAAAACAGCTTCAGGAAGATCAACAAGGGGAAGGAGTACACATCCCACCACCAATGGCAAGGTCACCACCACCACATGCAGGTGAGTAGTCAGAGGGGGAAGCAGCTGCTGTGGATGTAGACAGATGTAGGCATGCTCAATATGTCCTCACATTGGCTAAGAGACAATGCATAGCACACTTACTCACCACCTAAGGGTCTACAACCTTCCTCCTATGCATATACATATAGTAACACTAATGCCAGGTAACTCTCACAACCTTTACCTCCCCATGTATTGGCTGTGTACTGCTTGCATCAGACAGAGTCAGTCCTGAACTAAAACTGTTGCAACTGCTAGATTTACAAGGTAAGTGATGAACCTGGAGTGTATTCTGTAATAATATGAATGACCGGCATATCCTTGCATTTTGTTACTTGGTAGTATAAGCAAGTAAAAGGTCATGATTTGTAAAGAAATGACTTTAACATGTGACAGCAGAGACTTATTTGACGTATATGTGTCCATTATTAAGCAGAAGACCACAGGCATCAAAGATTCACACAGTCACACCTCTCAAAAGTAGTGATGGTCACTGCATGGCCTCAGTTTAGCACCATACATTTATACTGGAAAAATCATTAAAGAGAGAAGTTAGAAAGTAATGATACACATTGCAGTTTCGGACTTCACAGCCTTCCCAAGATATTTAACAATTCAGATGGAAACATTTTGATGCTATCAGCTGTCTAACTTTCTAAGACAAATATAAGTCAAAGGTACAATTACCAATTCAACATCACAAATGTAGGCATACTAAGCACTAAGTCAACTATGCACCCTGAACATCAGACACAAAGCTTACGTATCCCTGAATCCATAATATACAAAAATGGCAACGTTATCATCACTTACACAGGATGTTGTGTTGGGGGTGCAGGAAACCTAGGCTGACACAACAGTACATCTATAAAAGTGCAAATGTCAAAAACAATAAATTGTTCCAATTTTTGTTTCATCGTGCAACTGCTCTTAGAGGCGTTGCACGGCAGTTAACAAAGTTCCCCAGCAGCTGTAGCTATCGAACACCTGCAGACAGAACTCAGCCAATAACTGAAACTGGATACATTCAATTAATTCTGTTGTGCACCCTGCAAACCTTCTAAGTGGCGTTGCGTGGTGGTTTACACAGAAACCTTAAGAATGATTAGGAAATTAGAAAATGTCATGTAATTAGTCCTGTGGCAGTAGGTTTAAGTGTAAAGTTGGAGTACAGGTGGTCATGGGTTCTAGTACAGGGCGTGTAACTTATTTTTACTGTTGTGACAGTGCAGTTTATAGAAATGAATTGAAAAATAGACAAGTGTTATTTCAACATTCTTGTGACAACAGGTGTAAGTGTAGGACTGCCACACACATGGCTCTGGGTTTTAATACAGGATATTCCATAGATTTTTACTGTTGTTCCACTTCCCACTTTATTCAGTCTCACTTATAACACTTTAGATAGTGGAGCTGATATATATTATATGCATGAGGGGATAAGACATCATTATTGTGTTTTGAAATATATGGCTGAGGGTATACTGTCTATTATATTTCCGCAGGTATAATTCTGCTATCTGAACATATATGGGCTTCACAATTACATAAGAGACATATACAACTGGATCTATATCCAATAACCATGTCAGGTCACACACATACATGTGTAACAGCTCAGTCACCTGTATTTATGTATGATTTCAGACTGTGTCTAAGCAGCACTTCTTCTATGGAAAAGATGAAAAATCAACCTTGTGGAGAAAATGTTTTGTCCGTTATGCCTAGGTTTGAGTCCCACAGTATAAAAATCAATTTTCCTCAGTGTGTAAAGGCAAAAACAAATGTGTCAGGTCTTTACATGTATGCCCCCACTGCATGTCTGCAAACTTAACTCACCTAACAGTTACCTTCCAATTGCCAATATATATTTCCAGGCTACATCAGTAGACACCCCTTAAACTAAGGCCAAGTGTCAGACTAACCTTCTTATTTCAATTATTTAATTCCTCCCTGCTTGGCACTGCTGCTCACTGCTTAACATCATACAAATGCATTGCTCAGGTCTGCACACTACCAGTAAATGCAATAACTGAAATTGGTAGGAAAGCATCTGTCTCCATTGCTCTAGTATAGCTGGTGGACATGGCTGGCTTAAGAGAGGAAGGTGCCATGTTTAGGGCACAGAGCTGGGGTGTCCAGGAGTCCAAATACTTATTGGACTCCTGGTAAAGTGCCACAGCCAAAGGCTTCTGCAGGAGGACTGTTATGGCTTTCAGTACAAACCTGCGGCATGGAATAGTGTGGCCCAGGCTGTATCCAGTGTTACTGGTATCTCATGCACTGGACAGCAGTGTAGGCATCATTTTAATGACCTACATAGGTGAAAAAGGATACTCTCAACTGTTGGTTGAATGAGTTTGAGACTGCAGACATTCAACATCTGTGTGAGTATTATTATTTATTTATTCATTTAGTGGCATTTGTTTATCAGGAATGTCCACTGGGCCAAAAGAGTCCATTTCCAGTTGAGGCCCAGGGAGAAAACCTCCACAAGACAGTCATTATACAAGTACATAGAAGTCAAAACAGTTAGTAAAATACAGGCAGTAATATACAGAAACAGACAATATTATTCAAGACAGAAAAGGAAGCATATAAAACATACAAAAATTAGAGATTTGAGTTTAAAGATACACACTTTCTAAGTAATCATACATTTGTTGATGTCTTATACAATTAAAGAATAAAATAGAGATGAAGGATGTCATATGGAAGTCTTTACAAGGTTATGAAGGAGTATCAGCTAGTGCAATAGTGCAGGGAAGTGTGAAGTTGTTTTATTACATGATAAAAAGTCATATGGATATAATGAGAAATAGACAGATAGTTATGAGTGGGTACATAACATATTAGTATCTAAAATGTGTATAAAGGTGGATCTGAGAGGTGAAGAAGTAAGTGAGGTTTGATTATGACTGTAGGCATAGGTAGTCAGGTTATAGAAGGATAAGAACTGAGACATCTGCAATGCCAAAGAGTAGAGAGATGTTGCTGCAGAGATTTTTTTGAAGACGGAAATGTTACTGGTGGTCCTAAAATATGTAGGGAGACAGTTCCATAATTTGGCAACTGTGAAGGACTAAAGCATGTCACCAGCTGGGAGTTTAGGTTTGTCTACTTGCAAAATAATTTGTTTTTCAGATCTGAGAGGCCTATTAGGGTGGTAGAGGGATACAACAGAAGAAAGGGCTGTGCAGTCTGAGGGTCTGTAAATGATTTGGTGGTAGAGGGATAAAACAGAAGAAAGGCCTGTGCAGTCTGAGGGTCTGTAAATGATTTTATGTGCTATGATTAGTTGTAGGTAGGTTAGATAATGGAGGAGTTCGAGCTAGCTAAGTGATTGTAGGGAGACAACCGCTAACTAGAGTGCTAAATGCTATAAGAATTTTTTTCAAGGGAAATTAAATAAACCTAAACCAGTTAAACAAAAGTTGTTGTTGTTGTTGTGTCTTTCGGCTTTTCCCGGTTAGGGGTCGCCACAGCGGAACTCCGGTCCGCTAATGATTGGCAGTAGATTTTTATATGCTGTGTTGCCAGCCCTGATGCATAACCTTCAATGAAGGTATGCTCATTCATGCATGTCTCTACACAGAAGACGCTCTAGCTGAGAATCGAACAGGACAACATCTTACTGTGAGGCGACAACACTACCGCAGCACCACCACCACAAAAGTATGGTATGGTAAAGTGCTTTAACTGTAACGTGTAATTATCTGTATATTGACTCTAGTGAGTTAGCAGAATGCTACTTTTAGGTACTATACTGCTTTAACACGTTTGAGGAAGTGATGTCATACGTTTTCAAAGCATTTAAAAGATGTGGGATTTGTGTAACATTGTCTGATGAAGTTCCTGTACTAATTATAAAGAGGGACGAATGTGCTTACATTTTTATACTTGAATAAATTCTGCAATTAATCCGGAGTGAGCGTTTTGTGGATTTTACAGTTTTACCTTCATCCAGGCCTATCACACTGACTCAATGGGTTGTGACAACATCATAGATCACTTACCACGTGACTCATCACATACACCTTCCTGACACAGTTGAATTCATACTTCAACACACCCTCCACACAGACTGTGTTGCCGTCGAAGGATGTTTTCAACATGCATCCATGTGAGTTGGGGGAACAGCACCCGATGCATGCATGTATAAACACATCCTAACTCTCCTCATCTGTGAGGTAGACCAATATGTCATCATAGACCTTTAATAAATGGACACTAGTCATATCCCAGCTGTGTGCAATAGACTTGTGTGAGTTGTTTATGCTACTTCATGTTTGTTACATCTGTTAAATGTCCTCAAAGAGGTCATAGAGGGCATGCATGATGACAGCACTTGCCTTTTGAACTTGACAAGCCCAAGGCATTTGGCACATATCCGCACGGAGGTATTCACTCAGCACTGTCAGATGTGGCCATATACATCTATATCACCAAGTGGGTAAACCAGAGTATCACATACATGGCATATTAATGTATTGCCATGTGTGAAGTGACCTAAATTTTAAGTCCAGTGATCAGGTCCATACATTAGGGCTGTCTGCTAGGCCCTTTTCTGTCCATTATTTAAGTGATGGACATCACAGATGCATACATATCCTGTGTCCAAACAGCTGCCTGAAGGATAACAGACTATGGGGAATCATTGACTCCAACTGTGATATTAGTACAATACAGACAGCATGAACACACACCAAAGATTGCTGCCACAGCAATGACAACACCTGCAATGACAAGAAAACATGGGGGATTTGTTACGTCAGGAAAACAAGCACATTACCTAAGTATAATGTAGACATCACACCCTATAATCAGACCAATAGGTATGTGACCTGTGTCCTGGGGTAGATGCTAAGTGGAACGTCCACCAGCATGTGGTCACAGTGCTGACTACTCTCTTGTATGTAACACAACTACTGAGTATGTGAAGGACATCCACATCAGAGGTCATAATACCTCCATAGCTCACAGCCTTCATCACACCAATAATTAAGTACAATGCACTCTTCTTCATGTACCTCCCTACACATCTTCCAGTGATGTGTAACTGAAGTGTATCACCTTTGTCACAGTGAGCTGTCACACATCTTATTGGTCACACCTAGGTATTCTTTTTGTGGCATACAAACATTACTGTCTGATGGTGTGGAACCCCCATCAAGTTGTTACACCAGATGCATATGTGAAACCTATTCTTGTGATGCACACAGTACATATATAGCTGTTTGATAACATTAATGGCATGGGTAACATTTGTGACAATGTGGATTGTGCTCTCTCTCTCTCTCTCTATATATATATATATATATATCTATATATATGTACATACACACACACACACACACACACACACACACACACACACACACACACACACACACACACACACACACACACACACACACACACACACACACACACACACACACACACACACACACACACACACACACCATGCTCACCAGTCAACTGGCTGGTATTGATCATAATGTCACATACAGTTATAGCAGTGTCCCTCCTAACACCTCCAGAAGATGTTACTGTGCCAGGACAGTGTGTGTGATTACCCTCATAGAGTGTGGACATATCATAATAGTTGTACAAGTGTGTTTGTGCAGAACCATTTCTGATCTCTCTAAATTGCATAAGATATGTCAGAGTTATGGGATTACTGGTGGTATTATTCTCATATTGTCCATGATTGTGGTTGTTTCTTTTAATGTTGTCCATGAGCCTTTACCTGTGTCCCATTTGCTAGAGACCTCTGCTAGCATTACATTCATATTCAGGCAAATCAGTTTGTACAGCTTCACAATATGCACCCTACCTCAATTGTATGAAACATCCATAATAGATGTCCTCTGCAGTATTCATGTAAGGATGCTTATCTCACATAGACATCCTCTCCATTGTTCTGTCACCTTGTGTGACAGTCACATAATACACATTTTCAGTCCCTACTGCACCAGACTGAAATGTGGTTGGTGCTGCTGCTATGACTGTCTTCCACTGACATGCCCTCATCTGCTGTACATTAGGTTGTTTCACCTGTCCTCTTTCTCTGTCTTCTTTCCTACAATTCATCTGTGTCCCTATTCTGTACACACACTTCTCCTGAGTGTTTATTTTACATGGCAGTCCATGTACCCTTACATATCATTTACACAACTTCAGTACAGAATGCCAAGATAGGGATTCAGAATAATCTGCACTGCAGATACACTGTCCTGTACTATCTTTGGACCATATACGAATTAATCATACTTCTCAGCTGTTCAGGTTTTCACAGAATGTTTTTGTGGTTGTGTCTTCGTTGTGTTGAAGAGCGTAATGCTGGGTCCACGTAATGACCTAGGGGTTCAGAAGTTGAGACTGTCTTATATGTCACCCTTGTGGATCAGTAATTAAAATGAGAAGTGATTTACACAGCTCTGGAATTGGGCCAAGAACATGGATTTAGTGTTCCAGAGTTAGCTGTGAAGATATAGTTAAACCAATACAAAACATCCTGAACTAATTTCATAAATAAAAAAAGGATGAAGTATAAAGAAAGAAATGCTTTAGGTCTCTGTCCAGGCTTTCAAAAATAGAGATCTAATTCAAGTATAACCCTGCCAAGGGAAACCACAAGTTGCATATATTATACAGGGATTTATAAAGCACAAAATCAGATATTCACATAGTACCCTGGAGGGGAAAAAATTAGAGCAAGTGCATGTTTCCCTTTATTTTAAAGACGTGAGACTTGCCTGGGTCTATACGAGTGAGACAACAGGAATAATAAAGGGAATGTCATTCTAGACTTCTGTCTGTCAAATGGCTTAATGGTTACCAACACATGGCTCTCCAAGAGAGACACTCGCAAGATCACACACAACAGTGGTCATCAAGCAACTCAAGTAGACTTCCTTCTAGTAAGCAAAGGGCATTGTCTCAAATCAGAGACTGCAAATTCATCTGTAGTGAAATGATCAGCCCACAGCATAAATCACTGGTGGTCTTAATCAGCTTTAAGCAGTAGCCAGAGATAGGGTTGCCACCTGTCCTTCTTTGCTCTGGGCAGTCTCTATTTTTGCAGCTGTTTCCTGCCAAAAAAACATAAAAAGTAGTGAATGGCCCAAGATTTTCGGACAAAATATTTCCTGTGTTTCTTTTAATAGTTAAACAAAATAATTATTTTGTATCTGAAATACCTTAATGCTATATGAAACAATACAAACAGATCAAACTCTACAAGAATAAGCTTTTATTTTGGCAAAAAATGTGAATTCCAGTTCTTTGCACTAGTTGTAGGCATGGCTTGTCCTTCAAAGTCTCAGTTTTCCACAAGAAATGTCCCAGTTTGGGCAGCTGTAAAGGTGGCAGCCCTAGCCAGAGACAGCCCTGGGTCAACAGATATTAGGCTAAAGACATGGAAGGTGACTGAAGCAAAAGCACAAGTGTTCAAGGAAATACTCAGGACTCTGGCACCTCAGGGAGAAGAACAAATGGGTGGAGCCAAACAAGAATGGCAGCACCTCAAAACAGCATGTGTGAATATTATAGAACTGATATGCAGTTGGGTCAAGTATGAAAGGAAAGTAAATAAAGAAAGCTGATGGTGGAATGCAGAATTCCAGGAAGTCATCAAAAGAAAGAAAGAGTGCACGAAGAAGTGTGAGAAGACAGACTGACAGAGAGGTTAAAAGAACAGTCACAATGGCAAAGAGCAAGGCATGCGAGAAACTGTGCCACCTTCTGGAAAATGACTTAGCAGATAACACAGAGAAGCTCTGTCAGGTTGCAAGGCAAAAACAGAAAGATAAAGAAGGTAGTTGGGATGTCTTTCATAAAGTAACAACCTGCGTGCCAGTCTAGAGGTCATCAAGAGCAGACAGAAGTACTTAAATAAGCGTCAGAATGAAGAACCCCCCACAGAACCTGTATTGCTGCATGAACAGGCTACAGTGACAAGACAACGGAAAAGCCACCCTAGAAGAATTACGAAGGACACTAAGGAAAATGAAGTCAGGGAAAGCAGCAGACTCAGATGAGGTTATGAATGATATGATCAAGATGTTGGGTGAATTAAGGGGGAAATGGCTCTTTATGATACTCGTAGCAGTATGGAGAGAAAGAAGTATCCAAGATTACCAAAAAATAAGCATTTTAGTGCCAGGATATAAGAACTAAGGGGTCATTCACAACTGTAGGCAGTACAGAGGTTACAAACTGATGTCACACTGCATGAAACTACTGAAGAGGATGACTGATAAAGAAATACACAGAATTATAGAAAGTAAGATGGTAGTTGAGCAGTTTAGATTCAGATCAGGATGCATTATGACTGACCTGACATTCGCAGTGATACAGATAATGGTGAAGAAGACGGGAATGAGAAAAAAGTCCAGTTAGGCATTCCTACACTTGAAGAAGGCATATAACAAGACCCCAGTAAAATTGATTTGGGCTACCTTATGATGGTTGTAAGTCACAGAAAAAATGGCAGAATTAATGCAACGTATATACAAGGACTCAAGGACACAAGTATAAACAGTGTTCAGACACATAGAGGAGTTGCCAGTGAGAGTGGGTAAGCATCAGGGTTAAGCTCTGAGTCCATTCCTGTTCACACTAGTGATGGACTGCATCAACGAACAGTCTGGGGAACAGATCAGGAAAGCTGTTGTGGACAGACGATGTGAAACTACAAGAAGACTCTGAAAAGTAACAACAAATGATAGGGGAATGGAAGGCAAAATTGAAGTCATGAAGAATGAAAGAGAGTTCAATCAAGATAGTAGTCATAGCATCAAATAGGAAAATAACAAAAAAGCTAAAATTTGAGATAGAATGAAAAATATTGGAAGAGGTTAGCAGCTTTAGGTATCTGGGATTTGTGTCTGAGGTAAAGGGAAGTATGAGTATTGAGGACAGGTCAAAGGTATCATGGGAAGTATCAGTAGTGAGGAGAGGTCAAAGGTATCATGGGAAGTATGATTATTGAGGACAGGTCAAAGGTATCATGGGAAGTATCAGTAGTGAGGAGAGGTCAAAGGTAGCATCAGAGGGGCTGCAGGCACCTGGCAAAAAATGTCCAGGGTAGTGCATGAGACAGAAGATTGGCAAAAAAGCTGAAAGTAAAGTGTACAAAACAGTGGTGCAACCAGTGCATCTGTATGGCACAGGAACCTGTGCGGTGAAGACAGATTAGCTGTGGAAACTTGAGGCGATGGAAAAGAAGTGCCTGAGACAGTAGCAGGATACACACTACAGGACAAATGAGAAAGGAGAGATGAAAAGTCAGCAAGCAAAGGAGAGTAGTGCTGAAATTGAATTCATCCTCGTCTTGGTGAGTACCTTCACGAGGTGGACCCTGTTTTCACAAAATCTCACCAAGGCAACACTGATATATAGACTGTATTTGTATAGCATATATCATGGACAGACGTAGATCAAAAACTAAAAAAGATAGCTGGGTGCACAAGACTCAGGATAAAAAAAGTGCCCAATCCTGGTAAGCACACTGGTGCCAGGACTGGAAAAGATGACAGTATAGAAGCCTCAAAATATGGAAACATTCCTACAATGGGGTCAGGCCAGGCCCAGGGGGGAGGATGGCCCCCTGTTGTGAAAGGAAGTAGCAGTCCTCAAAAATCACAAAAACTGATAGGCTAAAGAAGAGCCATAAAAATGATAAAGTGGACTATTGAGGATAAGAAAGAAATTATGTATTGTTACTATTATGCAAAAAGCCCAGAATTTCCAGACACAAGATATACAAAACGATTAAGACAGAAATTAGAGGAAAGAAAAATACTTTTGCAAGAAAAACTGTCAGAAGCTTCAAATGAAAATTTGTGTTCATTAATACAACAGATTTGTGAGAAACAGTATATAGATCAAGAAATCTTGATCTGCTTGGGAAAAGAAGCATCTGAGGAAGTGCAAAAATATAAACAACAAAACCAAGAGATATTTGAAAGGTATACAAAAGAAATATGGACATGGGAAAGAAAGAGAGATTTGAAATGGTGCAATATTTATGCAAAGGAGAAAGCCAAATTAATCAATGTAAAGAAGGCAGCCCCAAAGATATTTGAAAATAAAAACAGGCAAAGGCACCCAGATATGGAAAGTTTCACAATAAAAAAAAAATATCGCAAAGATGGAATGTAGAAAAGAATATTAGCAAAGTAGAAGTTAAAAACATAGACATTGAAGTTGAGGAGTGCCTGCAAAGTGATGCAGAAAGGTCTAACACAGGTTTCATCACAGCAGGATGGATTGAGTCTCCAAAGCAGGGAGAAACAAGAAGATCAGGAAACATCTGAAGAAGAAATATGGACATGGGAAAGAAAAAGAGATTTAATATGGTGTAATGTTTGTGCAAAGGAGAAAGCAAAACTAACCAATACAAAAACAGCAGCACCAAAGATATTTGAAGCGAAGTACAGACCAAGGAACCCAGACAGGAAACCAGTATAAATGTTCACTGGAAGCTAGACAGCAAGGAAAGGAACAGGAAACTATGATACAGTCAATGTTGAGGAGTGATAGGCCAGTGAGTTTCCATATGATAGAGCAACGGACAGCACAGGATGAAATTGATGAGACTGTGTCACAGGAAGATGCTATAGAACCTTCTGTAGAATGCCCGCAGGAATTGGAAAACAAGAAATGTGCCTTCAATTTGGAAGAAAATGAGCTAAGAGAAGAATTGCTTGATTTTATAGACATGGACAGATATATCAAGATCAATGAAAGAAATAGACTGCAGAAGGTTAATAAAAGCCAAAAAGTCAGAAGTCTGATAAAACAAATTAACACAGTAATTAGGACTGTTCATAGAGATCCATGTGATATAATAGAAGTAAACAGGATATATTACTGTGCATTAATAACTTATAAAGTTCTACCACAACAACACAGGGTAGTGAGGGAAAGGGAGGGGAGAAATCGAATACCATCATGGAAATATCGAATAGAGAAAATTATACAGCAATTAAGACAAGAAGTGTCACTGTTAGAAGACTATAGAAGAGGGAACAGATCAACAAAAATACTAAGAAAGTTAAATGTGATAAAAGCAATGAGCAGTATTAGAACAGACCAGGATCTATCATGCACTATCGCAAATAGCAAACTAAAAATTTCAGCACAGGTGGAAAAACTTAGAAGATACGAAGATAAATATAAAGGAAAAGTGCACAATAAGCAATTGATTGAAGACCCAAAAAGGTTTTATAGGGAACTGGAAAATAAGGTAAAAGGAATTGAAAGACCACCAAAAAAAGAAGAAATATATACATTTTGGAGATGCCGTGGTGGTACGGCAGTAGCCTTGTTACCTTACAGCAAGAGGTTCTCCCGTTTGATTCTCGGCTTGGCTTGGGAGTGCCTTCTGTGTGGAGTCTGCATGTCCTCCCCGCGGTTGGCTAGCATTTGAAAGACAAGCGTGCGTAAATGGGTGTGCCTTCGTTGAAGGCCGGGCGTTGAGCTGGCACCTCGGCATTTCGTAAAAATCTACTGCCAATCATTAGCGGACCAGAGTTCCACTGTGGCGACCCCTTACCGGGAAAAAGCTGAAAGACAAACAACATCTATGAAGATCCTGTGGAACATAACAAAGCCACTAAATGGATAGAAGTAAAAGAAAGAATAAGAAGTTTAAAGGGAAAGGATATTAAATGGGATGAAGTAACAGCTAGAGAGACTGAAACAAAGTTAAGAAAAGCCTCTAATTGGAAAACCCCAGGCCCAGATACAGTGCTTAATGTCTGGTTAAAAGTATTAACATCTTTACACATCACGAAGATTTAGCCATGAGTAAGAACTATTTGTATGTGCACCCAGAACAGACACCAACCTGGCTAACAACAGGAAGAACAATGCTCCTACTTAGGAGTGAACGTGCAAGCTACCCTAAACATTTTAGATCACTAACTTGCCTTTCCACGATGTATAAACTGTATACGGGAATTGATGCTGACAAGGTTTATAGTAATTTAGAAGAAAACTCAATCATGGCAGTAGAACAAAAGGGCAATAAAAGAAAGTCATATGCAACAAAGGATTGTTTGTTGTTGAATAGTCATAGTAGAGAACTGTAAAAAGGGGAAGAGCCAAAGTATGGCATGCATTGACTACAAAAAAGCATTTGATAGTATCCCTCATTCATAGATAAAAGAGTGCTTAAAAATGTATGATACACCCCACACTGATCGATTACATTACAGTGACCATGAAACAGTGGCAGACCACTTTGCAATTAAGCCATGATAAAGGACAAATGATTATCCCAGGGATAAAAATTCAAAGGAGGATATTCCAGGTTGACTCCCTGTCACCATTACTATTCTGCCTTGCTCTAAATCCATTAATCTGTTTACTCAACAGTTTAGGTCATGGCTATAATCTGGCTCCTAGAAAACAACAAAGTGTAAAGACTTCTCACCTCCTCTTTGTCGATGATTTAAAACTGTATAGCTCATCAGATGAGGAACTGAAAGCACAACTGCAAGTTGTTAAAACTTTTAAAGATGATATAAGAATGTCATTTGGTCTTGATAAATGTGCAAAAGCAACCTTTAAAGCAGGAAAACTGCAACACCAGGAAAACATCAGTTTGGGACAAGAATGTGATATAAAAGAACTTGAGCAAGAAGGAGTGTATAAATACTTGGGAATTGATGAAGGATCAACAATAAAACATGAACAAATGTGAATAAAACTTAGTAAGGAATACTTCAAAAGACTTAAATTAATCCTGAAAACAGCTCTGACACCTAGGAACAAAATCCAAGCTATAAACCAATTTGCTCTTTGTTTCCTAACTTACAGTTTTGGAGTGATTGGCTCCAAAACGTATTGGACAGATTAGACAGGAAAACGAGAAGGATGCTTCATGCTCACCAAATGATTTATAAAAATTAGTGCATACTAAGATTATATATTAGATGTTCCGAAGGAGGGAAGGGCCTCTTTGAAACTGATTATATGTATAGATCTGCAATCGTGGGACTCCCCACATATCTGCTGACCTCACAAGACCCAAACATAGTGAAAGTTTTGAAACATGAGGAGAATCAATCTAAGATGACTTCTCTGCTTAATCTAGCAGAAGCTTATCGGTGTCAAGCAGGAATGGAAATCAAACCAGAAGTAGATGAAAATCAGGCAGCAACTGAATGTGCCAAAAAACAAAAGAAAGAGTAGAAGGTGAAGGATCAGATGAGAAGGCAAGAAATGTGGAAAAAGCATAAATATAGTTGCAAGTATAGAAAACTTCTGGAAGAACCTCATGTTGATCAGGAATGAACACAGAAATGGTTAAGGAGAGGTGAATTCAAACCAAGAGGTGAAAGGTTAATATTGGCAGCCCAAGATACTGGGCTGCGTACACATTGATTTATAAAGTCCATAGAACAATTGGGAGAAACAGATAAATGTAGGCTTTGTAAAACTGAATTGGAAACAATTGCGCACCTCATTGCTGGTTGCGACATACTAATGGTAGAAGGACTGTATACTGAAAGGCATAATAATGTGGCAAGACTGTTGCACTGAGGATTGTGCAAACATTATTGTACTGAAGTGGCTGAAAAACACTGGAAACATGAACCACAAAGCATCATAGAAAATGAAGACGTCTACATCACGTGGGATCATCCATTACCAACAGTTCAAAAGATAGATGCTAAAAAAATGGATACAGTGGTCCAAGAAAAGAAGAGAAGAGTAGCATTGATCATTGAAACTGCCACACCCAGTGACTATAGTGTCTTGCATACAGTGAGACACAAAGTCATAAAATATCAGGATCTGTACGCAGAAATGACAGCAATGTGGAAGAAAGATACCCAGACAATTCCAATAGTAGTAAGAGCAACGGGTCTTAAAAAAAGAATTTACAATTGCATTTAGATATGTTACCAATACATGTAACTCCATATGAACTGCAGAAGGGATCAGTACTGGGCACATTGTGGGTGCTGTGAAGAGCACTACTGGATGACATCAAAGAATGAAACAATACTAATTTCATGAACTTTAATCATACTTTGACTTAGGAAATGGGGTCCATTCCCGTCATGGTATTAGAAACCCAAAAGATTTCGAGAAATTAAAAAAGAGTGAAGACAAATGAAGAAGTAAGTATAACAGAGCAGAAGCCAATGTAACTCCAGCAGCAGAAAAGGTGAAAGAGAGCAGGTTATGGTGGTTCAGTCACATGTGCAGGAAAGCAGAAGATGATTTTGTAAAGCAGATTTGGGAGAGACAGGAAAAAGGCAAGATAAGATGAGGGTGTCCAGCAAAGCGATCACAGGATCATAGGAACATAGGAGGTTACTAGGCTAATGGCCCTGATGCACTTACAAGCCTATCCAAGAGTTTATCCCCCAAAAAAGAAATCTCAGTTAGCACCTGTCTCCCCTGTCAATGAGGGACACAGGTAGAACCCCTGGGACAAATTTGTGATTTCCCATCCACTCATTAAGGTTGTGCTTGTAGAGGGTCAGAGAGGTACTCTGTTTGACATGTATGGGAAGTCTATTCCATAGACGTGGCAACCTCTGGGAGACAAACCTGTCTCGCCAGCATACAGATATGGAGCATCTCTAGTAGGGCAGGGTCTGAAATTGCCTTGTCGCCGAGACACAGATCACCTCTGAGCAATCTGTATGATACCGAGCAGAGTGATGGTGATTTGAGCCTGTCTGCATAGGACAGATGTTGGAGGCCATGGATTTTCTTTGTGAGGTATTTTTGTGGCCTTTCCAGTTGGTGCAGGTGTTTGGAGAGGTACATACTAAATGGAGTGTTATACTCAGTTATATGCCTAATGAGGGAGGAGTACAGAAAGGTAATAACCTCCTTTTTTCTGGATGCAATCCCTTTATTTATGAGATGAAGCAGGTAAAAGGCTTTTCTGACCATTGCCGCTGCATGATGGTGGAATGTGAGATTGTAGACAACCTGAGTACCCACATCTCTCACCACAGGTTGTGTGCTTAGGGGGTTGCCGTTGATGTGGTAATCAGTAGGGGCCATGTTTTTGCAGAATGGTATGATAATACATTTTTTTGCATTTAACTTAAGACCATGACTTTGGCACCAGTTATGTGTTGCTGTGAGACCCTTTTGCAGTATGTTACCATCATTTGGGGAGTCAATGACAGCACCCAACTTACAGTCTGCAAACTTGGTCAGCCACAGGCCTTTTGTCTTTGTTTGGACCTCTGAGAAGTAGATGCCAAAGAGTAGAGGTCCCAGGACAGATCCCTGGGGAATACCACTAGAGACAGGTCTGCTGTCACAGGTGGAAGTTCCTACTTTGACCTTCTGAGTCCTATTGTTGAGCCAGTTGGCCAACCATCTGATGAGATAGGGATTTATGCCAAGATGTGCTAGCTTTTCAATGATGCCTGAGTGGGGGATTGCGTCAGTGGCCTTGGTCAAGTCAAGGTAAGCTGTGTGTACTAACTTTCCCTCATCCAGGACCTTGGTGACAGTCTCAAAGAAGTCAACCAGGTTCAGCAGGCAAGATCTGCCCTTGACAACTCTGAACTGGGTGGGGTCAAGTGCTTGGAGATTGCCTATTTCCTTGTTAATGAGATCCATAGTAATACGCTCCATGGCTTTACAGATCAGACTTGTCAAACTAATGGGGAGATAGTTTCCTGGGTAAGTAGTGGCTTCACCTTTGTGCAAAGGGATGACAATGGTAGTTCTCTACTCTGCTGGAATAAACCCTAGTGCTCAATGGTGAATCTAGTTCTTGCTAGAGATGGTGTAAAATACAGCCTGGGATATTATCAGGTCCCATGGGAGCTGTGTTCTTTACCTTGAATAGGGCCTTTAACATTTGATCTATGGAGATGTGAGGTGCTGGAGAAGTATCGGGGATGATGAATTGGACTTTGGGGGGGACAGAGGGGTGAAGTTTACACTGAACCTATCTGCTAATAGTTTGGCTAAGTCAACAGTATACCGTTAAGAAATAATTTGGTGCAGACCAGGGCGTTGCCATGGAGGTTTCTGATGTAACTGAATAAGTGTTTGTGGTTTCCTTTTGTTTCAGAGGCTAGTTTCGATTCATAACTGGCTTTGGAAGTTTTCCCTAGTGATCTAATTTGCTTGTTGAGGCTAAGGAGGGAGTTTTTCCAATTTGGAATGTGTTCCTTTTTACCGTTGGACAACAGTTTCTTCCTTTTGTTGTAAAGCCTGTTGATAGAGGATGTCCACCAGACAGGATTGTGTTTCCTTGAGGAGCAGGTTTTAGTTCTGTTGGGTATGGCTGAGTCCATGCAGTTGTACAGGTGCTTGTATACTGCATTGGCGTACTGTTCAGCATAGTTGTCTGCATCCTCTGAGGGGGGCGATGGTGTGACGCTACTGATACCATCCCTTAGGAGGTGGTAGTCAACTTTTAAGAAGACCTTTAACCTGGTTATAGCTGGGGGGGGATAGAAACTTCAAATGAAACAGACTGATGATCTGATCTAACCAGGGAAGAACACACTATGGGAGTGGTGCAGCGGTCACCCATGTTGGTGAGAACCAAGTTTAGAATGTTATCTCCACTTCTGGGGGATGAGACAAGCTGGTCTAGTGTGTTAGAACTGATGAAGTCAATGAATCATTGGGTGAGCACATCAGTGCAGGAATAGTTCACCCAGTCTATGGTGGGGTAGTTGAAGTCACCAAGAATCAGGGTGTTAGTGGGTACCTTGATCAACTCAAGTAAGTTCAGGTAGGAGGAGCTAGTGTCCTGAGTCATGGAGGGAGCCTATAGTTGGCTATAACTTGGATGGGTGTCTTGCCAACTGTCAGTTGCACCTGGAGTAGTTCCAGTGTGTCATGCTGGCAAACCAGTCTGGAGGTGTGCCTATCCTTAATGAAGATAGAGAGTCCACTAACCTTAGTCTTCCTGATCTCATTTTGGGGTCAGAATGTGTGGAATGAGATATAGCCTGGTAATCTCATCTCCCAGTGTGAGGAGAGCCTCCAGTGAGTGCATTTTTCAGGTTTAGGCTCCTAGCATTAAGCAGCATGGCCTTCAATTTGCTTTTTTACAGATCTTTTATGTTGGAAGGTTTGTCTTTTGGACATTGCCTAAAAAAGGCACAAAGGGAGAGGCAAGTGCCTTGGCCAGGATCCAGAATCCCATGGGTGATAGGTGGAGGCCATGTCTGGCAAAGCATCGAGGCCTATCAACCATGTCATCCCAGGCAGACAGATACTGGATCCCCTTAAAGTGACACCAGAAACTAAGCCAATTGTTGAAGTCAATTATTTTTTGTTGGTATTGTGGTATCATTCTTGGTGATGGTAGGATGTTGCTTAGGGCTAGGGTCATACCTGCCTGGGACACATACTCTGAGAGCTCAGCTATGTCTCTCTTTATATAGTCCAGGGAGGTATGTCTCAAGTCATTCACACCAACATGGACAATGACAGATTTACTTGTACCTGTTGTGGAGAGACTTAAGTGCGTGCATGATGTGGTGGATTCTGGCACCTGACAGACAACTGACTGTGATCTTCTCCTTGTCGAGCCTGGTGAGAGGGACATCAGTGTGTCTCACAACTGAGTCACCAATGACTAGTATGTTTGGTTTATTGTTATGCCTTATGGGCTGTGTTGGTTTATTGTTATACCTTACGGACTGTGCTTGTGAGACACTGGTGTGCTGTCTGCTGTGTGTGATGTGTTTGGTGTTGCGCATGGAATGTTTGTGAGCGTGTTTTGGAGGCCTCTACTGTTTAGGTAAGTTTTTATTGAGGACCTGTACATAGGTGTGTGTGTGTTGTGCTTGGCTATGTGATGTGAGTGGTGTGGTGCTTCTGCTGGCAATACCCTCTTTGTCAGGAGTACTGACTGTGGTGTGAGAGAGCATGGATGAACTGTGTGAGAAAAGACCTGTGACTGTTAGGCACAAGTGTTGAAGAATGTAACAGAGTGACACTGAACTAAGAGGAGTGATGCAAATGAGGTGACACCCTGACCCCATGTAAAAAAAGCATGGGAGAATGGTGATGATGATGACAAATTATACTCTGATCACTAGTGTTAAACAAAAAGCTTACTTGAACAATTCTAATAGCTTGTTTTAAAAGCTAGCCACTTTACATGTCCTAGGCCAGGTTGGTATGCATATAGTATACAGTGGTTGCAAACATCTCTAAAAGCCCTGCTGAGTGGTAAAATGCATTATTTTGTAATCTTGGACATTCCACTTTCCTAAAGTTGTGCTGGCCCCAGGACTGATTATATTAATGAAGGAGGTACAGTGGCAAAGTTCCCTTGCATGGGGTTGGGTTTTACCTCATACTAACTCAGAAATCCATTTTTCAAATTTCATTGGAATTTACAACGACAAATTCCTTTCATAAAACAATCTGCAATATTATAATATTTTTACAAAATTTACACTACTGTTTATGTTTCATTGCTTAGATAAACACAGGAAAAAGGTAACAGAAGGTTCATCATCCTTTGTACTGGCCTACTTGTTAATGTCATTTTCTATGCGGCTTCTCTGACACCTTTCCCCTTCTCTTCTTTGTACCCCTCACAGGTCTTCGGCCTAAAATATGACTTCAGATATTATCCATCCTATTGCCCCACCTGTGTAATTCTATTGCTACGTCTTTCAGTCTCAGTACCAAATGCAAACCTGACCCTTTGACATTATAGTGTCAGTAGTATCATGTCCCCTTTCTTTCTTGGCACCATTGTGCATGTATCTAATGCCTGCAACCATTCATAAAGTCCCATTTCCATTAGCATCTTGGAAACTGGTTTGTATACTTTATATCCATCTGATATACTTGTCCTCTGTAATGCCTCCATAAATGTATACAGTATTTCCAGCACAACATTAGTAACACTCTGATGAGTGGAAGAAAGTCATCAGCTCCCATAAACTCATCAGTGTGAGGGATTCAGCACAGTGCAATGCATACTTATTTTTAATGCCAGGAAGATCAAAGCTTGTGAGCTCTTTCCCACACTAGGAACTTTGATGTATGTTCTTCGAAAGAAATTCTTACTTGAGAAGTTAAGGTGAGGTTCCATCTGTATGGGTTAGTGTTAGCTTAGGTGAATGTTCAATATCCTATAGCATTTATCAAAAAGAGAAGGGATGATTTTATTATAACATCAAACAGACAAAATGAAAAGTCAATATTATTAGTTAAGAGTAGCAGGTTAATGCTGCTTCTGTTTTTGTGTCAAGAATGCAGGGTACAAAGCCTTCGCCCATTTTATGGAATAGGCTATCCTTACCTATCAAGCAGAGTACTTCCCTAGCAACCTTTAAAGCCAGTCTGAATGGGTGTTCACAAATTTTCACCAGGAATATGTGGAAAAAGTCTACTTAATGGAGGCCACTGCTAGTTTCCTTCCAGTACTGGGTGATGGTTGTTTTCAGCCATACGCTTAGTAAGAACCTATGAACTTATTACAATAAAAGAAGTTTCAATGAATAAAAACACCCAAAACACTTTGTTACTATACATAACACCAAGCATATTTTCCTATCTTATCTTGTTCACCATATATTTATATTGAATGCTTTAGTCTTAAAGATAGTTTTTTGCAAATATAGGATCGGATTCAGAAAGAGCCCAGCTGTAAGTAGTAAGGCAATGGTAAAAAGGTGCCTGTAATATCATCACTGTAACTAACAATTCAGACACATTGGCCCCTCTGAGGAAAGACCTCATTGTCAGTTGATTTGCATGTCTCTGAATGTCTCTGTGATTATTGCAAGCACTAACAAACACTGTGAATCAGTAATCACTACCGGTAACCCATACATCACATTGGCACAGGCATCCCCCCTCATTCACTCTCCCACACACACACATGCATACATTTGAACACACACACACACACACACACACACACGGACACATTCCCATAAATCTCAACTAACCTGACTGAACAAAACATCCATGATTTTGTCTGTTATAATCACAGTGTCCCAGACATGGAGAAATGCAGTCCATGAGTGATGCAAGACATTAGTTTCATAGTTGTTAGTCTTTATTTGCAGCTTCTCATTGCAAAATAAGTTGGTCAATTAACTCTTACAGTGAGGTAAAGTAATATTTAAAAAGTGTTCCTGGTGTCTGTTGTTGCCCACCCCCCATATTTCAGTTAGTGCTTGCTAGTTTAGGAGGAGTTGAGAGGTATGGAACCACCTCCCATCCTTACACACACTTGAGCATGCATACACAGATACTCACCATCCATTATACACATATTCCCACCTAATCACACACGCACATACTCACCTATTCATGTGCACATGCACACACCCTCACACACACAGCTACCCTACCTATGCCCTAACTGACACCCCAACTATGACAACACAACCAAGGACACACACATACACACTCAGCTTAGACCACTCATACCTGTGCATACACTTACACACATAACCACACACAAACACATATGCACACACCCTCTACCACTATCTGTCCATTAAACTCCTTGGCACTTACTCTAGCACAGTATCTTCCATTGAATTGAATGAGTGAACATGAACTTTTGGCCATGTTAATTAGCACAGTTGGCAGTGGTGATTCACACAGCAGAGTGGTTCTGTGAATCGCTCATCTGTGTAAATCACTTATAGCAGGTGCTCCCAGAGGGAGAGTATATGCCTCAGTTACACTCGCAGAACGCCAGAGAGACATCCCACTGTGGTGCTGCACCTTTAGTAAAAACACTGCTAGAGGTCTCTCTCTCTCTGAATTGGAAATGGCTACCACAATTTATAAACAGAACTTACCACTGGCAGTAAAGTTGTTGAATCCTGGGGATAGTTTATTATAACTCCAGAGAAACATCTATGCTGTCAGTTTATTTCTCTTAAATACTGACAATGACAGTCTTCAATCTTTTTTACAATTATCCATACTGTAATTCAGATTATTCACTGTCTTATCTGTTCTCATTTCTAGTCCCTAGTTGCAATAGCCCAAAACAGGCCATGGTGGTACAGCGGTTAGCATTGTCGCCTCGCAGTAAGAGGATCTCCCATTCGATTCTCGGCTGGAGCGCCTTCTGTGTGGAGTCTGCATGTCCTCCCCGCAGTCGAGTGACGTTTAAAGACATGCAGGTAGGTGTGCGTGAATGGTGTGCCTTCTTTGAAGGTTGGGTGTTGGGTTGGCAACTTGGCACTGTAAAAATCCACTGCCAATCATTAACGGAGTTCCGCTGTGGTGACCCCTAACCGGGAAAAGCCGAAAGAAAGTTGGAATAGCCCAAAACTGTTTTAGAAGATATCAATCAATTACCAAATTCTGCATATTTTGATTCTGTTGTGCATATTCCCTTCTACCACACTGCCCTTCTTTCGGTTATTTGTATTTTAAATTATTACTTACATTTATTTTTTCAAGACAAGTTATATCCATGGTTCCCTTCATTTGATCAATGAACCAGATTGTTAAAACCCATATGGTTGAGATCACATGGCTGCCAATTTAGTTTCTCAAACTGTTCTGACTGAGACTGTGGTACAGTAAGGATTAGGGAATTTTCCCTTTTCTCCACTGTAGTGCAATCTTGGAGATGATATATATATAATTAGCAAGGGGAGTTGGGGGGGCACACATTGTTTGTGTTGTTTGTGCATGCTGTTTGGCTTCTTTTAGTTGATCAACAAACTAAATTCTCCACCATATGGTCTCAACCATATGGGTTTCAACAATCTGGTTCATCTATCAAATGAATTAGATCCATTATATCCCACCTATATTCTGTAATCATGTAATAGTAAATTACTTTACTTTGAACAGAATTCAGTCTGTCTTATCCCCACACTCCCCTAAACTAGTGGAAGCTCTTGTTCTTTCAGTTTGGCTGGCGCAGTAGTGCAGCGGTAGCATTGTCACCTCACACCAAGAGGTTCTCTGGTTCAATTCCCAGCGTGCTTTCTGTGTGGTCTATATGTCCTCCCTGCATTTATGTGGATTTCCTCTGGGTGCTCTGGATTCCTCCTACATTACAAAGACATACGTCTGGAGCATTTCTCCCCTGGCCTCTGCTGAAAATTGGCTTTGTTCCAAGTTGGGCTTTCCCAGTCAATAAATAAATGGAAAGAAATTGTCTCTGTTCGATTTTAGTCAAATTTTACATACATAGTAAACTCTTTCCTAGTACTTTTGGGAAGCACATCTTCTTTTACAACTCTGTACGCTCTCCTAGTAACCACATCTCCACCACTATATCAAAAATGTAGTCAAAATCAAGTTAGTTGATTGTCCGTATAAATCTCAGTTGAAAATGATTTTTGGAAAGAATGGATGAATTGGTTGCATTGTTCACTGAAAGATGATATGCAGAAAGATTTGTTACAGAGATACAGAGATTGCTGAAGCAGTTAAAAGTGTCAGGGCTTCAATATATATTTATGGTTCCACTTCATATCATCGAAATTTCATTTCATCGAATTGCAAAACATCGAGACCAAATCGTCAAAAACTCAAATCGTCAAAAACTCATAACATCAAATCTCAAATCATTGAAAGCTATAAAGCAACTAGAAATAACATCCCAGACACTGCTTACTATATTTATGCAGGGGGGGCAAGCCCCCTGCATCCCCCACACTCCCCATAATTAAATATACCAACTCCAAGGTCGCACTACAGTGGGGTTAGGAAATTACCTTTTTCCCCCACTGTAGTGCGTTTCATACTTTGCCAGTTGTTTACAATGAGTTTGGAAGAGAGACAAGGAAATTAACTGAAACACACACACACATTTTAGAAATAAATGAGAGAAGATTGTCAAGTCAATAGGGGATGCTCCTTTTGCTAATGTAGCTACAGTTAACTTTGATAAAGATTGTTTTTTATACTTTTTCCAATTGTTTGCAATGAGTTTGGAAGAGAGACAAGGAAGTTAATTGAAAATGATTGCAAGATTCTCCTTGGGCCTACCAATATTCTCCAGAAGATTAGAAGTGTGGCATGTTTCATTACCAAAAAAAAGTGTAATAATTTGAAGTCTTTGTTCTAACAAGTCTTTTTGCACAACTGAATATGATCAGTGATTCTTGTATTAATGCCTGTGGGTTTTGTGGGTCCTGCTCCTGCTTTAAATTATGG
The DNA here is from genome assembly GCF_019279795.1 of Protopterus annectens. Classification (NCBI taxonomy): domain Eukaryota; kingdom Metazoa; phylum Chordata; order Ceratodontiformes; family Protopteridae; genus Protopterus; species Protopterus annectens. The sequence goes on along the minus strand of NC_056737.1, from coordinate 851,911,991 downwards.
TGACAGTAGAAGGTTTGACTGCAGCAAGAAGCAGTTATTTACATGCCTACTTGACAGCTTCTGCATTGCTAAAACCACAAAGAAGGTGTCACAGAGGATTAATGAACATTTATATTCTATGCATTGGAAAACTCAGCTGATATCCTTGACAAGAATTCCACTATGCAACATGTGAAGATATGTGAAGGCTGCCATGCTAGCTAGATAGAATTCTGTAGATAATTCTATGTCTTTGTAAATATTAATAAAATCCATAGGCTTGTTCTCTTAAATGTGAGAAGACTGTATTGGATGTTGAACTGCAAAAATGTAACAACAGTGCACTCTGCTGTAAGAAAGCTGATAAGTCAAGCATTTTATGACTGTTTGATCTCAGGGCTCGGCTGTACTGTCTGAACCAGCAGATTATTTCTATTGTTTTGAGACCAGAGTTAATTGTTAGATTTTACATATATAATGTCTTTAATTGCTGTGGTTTCCTGACCAGGTGCAAGCTTACCAAGAAATGTAAATGCAGAGTTTCTGTTAGCCTGGGAAACCAGAGAATTGTTAAGAATTATGTAATCTAAAATGAGTCAGCAGGATGTATTATCAATTTAAAAAAACTCTCTCAGAGAGAGAGAGAGCATTTTGGATTTTGTCTAAAGATGACAACAACTCACCAGTGCACTGCTTTGCTCTATATGTAAGCTTATTAAGAACTGTGATTGCTCTTAGATATAGATAGAAAAGAATATGTTTAGTCTACCTGCTTTCTGTATTGATGCCAGAACTATTCTACAGTATTATTTTAAGCATTTTCCTGTGATGTCTGAACTCTTGACTAGCACTGTGTAGTAAGAAGTAATGTGTTGTGTTTTTATTATTTATTATTAAATATTTTTAAACCTTTCAACTGTGGCTGTTTTGTGTAGAGATAATTTAAGTTGTAGAGTACATTGCATGTATAAAATTATACTGTACAAAGCCACTCCAATAGTCTTGCTGCTCAGTCACACTTACTATTTGGATAATAATATTGCACAGTAATAATTGGACACCCTTTAGTAAGGCCCTTATTAGTAGCTGATATTAGTGGTTGGTGGCAGTGATTTCTACCTTATAGCCTGACAGAGAAGGGGGCATAGCTGGAGAATCTGTGCCAGCCTTCCCCAAGAGTGTCTATGTGTTTGTATATAACTCACATCTCAAAGTGTGAGCATGTCAGCTACTTGGGTAGGGACACGAAGCACTGGTTGGACAGAGAGGGTGCTGGAAGTTTTAGCTTGACCACTAGGCTGGGACCTGTACCCTATAGCTGTGCCAGTAGGGAGTCTTACTGGGGATCTGGAGAGAAAGGGAGAAACTAGTCTCAAACTGATTGTGATCCCTGTGTGCTATTAAGGGAAATTATACTTTACTGTGTGTATATTTGTTATCCTTACCAGTGTGGCTGCCCTTCACTGGTGTTAGTGGTGATGATTGAGGCTCCTTGATTACTGGGCTAGGGCGTTGGCATCACACAACACTAAACATTTTTTGTGGCAGAATGACTTATCTTAGGGAACAGGGCTCTAGAAAAAAGAGACAGTTGTTCCTGCAATTAAATTAAATGCTGTACAACCTTCTGGCCTAAATTGTCTTTTAAGCATTAACAATATTTAAAACTGAGGCCAATTAAAAGATCTTAAGTTCTAACAAAATTACATGAAAATAAAGATGGCAGATAGGAGCTACGATGTTTGGATATGCTTCAATATTCATGACTAAATTTTATCTTGTATCTAAAAATCTTACATCTTATATCTGATTACTACTAATGGTATGGCCTCTTGTGTCATACTACTGATTAATGTATAAAGAGGTACACAGATAAGAATTAAACAATTTACTAAGTGCAGGTTAGCCACAGGAGCATGCAGGAAATATGCATTGCTGCCCTAGGTGTGGGACTACACCATGCACACAAAAAATAGGGTTCACAATGAGTACCACACCAAGCAGAGTCTTCAGCATAGTTCCCCAGACCCCTTTCTGACAATTTTCTCTGTGGTTTCAGTGCCTTTAAGTGCTTAATGCTCTACAATAACTTTACTTTAAAAAAATGTCTTACATCCATACACACACACACACACACACACACACACACACACACACACACACACACACATACATATTCATTTCCACAGAATGCTTTTAATACTCTCCAGCACATAGCACTCCTTCCTGGAACAAAACAGTTAACTGCCGCCATCCCATGATACCAGACTGGTGACATTCTAGTTACTGTTTTACTTTTTTGAATAAGGTAGATAATTATAAACACATATTATAGTGGGATCTGACCAATTAGAGGTGGATACCATTAAAGTACCAGCAATTAGCAATAGATACCCTCTTATCAATAAATAAATATATAAGTAACTAGATGACATCTGTTGTCTTTTTAAAAGTGAATAAATAACAAATATGTTACTTAATTAAGAATAAGTTAACAGTACAGTATATACTAAAATATGAAACTACACAAAGAAACAGGAAATAATCCTTTTGAATAAATACAAAAAAGAAAAACTTATGTCTATAGTTAGATATTTACCTAGCTATTTTTCACAACAAATATTATTGGTCCCTAATTTAAAATAGCTAAATTTCCATCATAGTAAATGTAGAGACAAATGCAGGAAACTCACTGGTCTGTACCTCACAGGACCAAGGTTGCTTATCTCAATGCCTTTCTTCCTTCTGACTCTTTTATATTTCTTTTCATACACACCACATATGTAACTGAGCAGAGTTTCACATTTACATACTAATTAACTGATGTAACTACTCTTGGTTAGGTATCGCCTTTAAGAATCTTATATTTGCACTTTTGCAGTTCAGACACATATCTTGTAATCACAGGGCAGAATAATTTTCTGCTTCATGTGTAGTGCACATTTCACATCCACTGTATAATTACTTTATTTTTCAGTAGAATCCAGTTGCAAACTTCATATGCTTTTCTACATATTGCATAGAAAAAAGTCACAGATTCACTGAAAAATTTGCATGCTGCAAGTTTAGTGCAGCGCACATCTATTACATTCTGACACAAAGGCAGTGGCATATTTACTCTTATCACAAGTTCATTATCCATTGCTCATACTAGTCTTTGTTTACTGATTTCAATTTAATTGAGTTTAACTTTTAAACAGTGTAGTACCTGAACACAGATATTTACGTTGGTTGATTTTACATGTATATGTTATTACATTTACATAACAATGTTCAGGTTTATGAATTAACTTAATTAGTTGCTTGTACCACAAATATTTTTAATTTGTAGCAAATTGATTTCTTTGGCAGACTTTAGCCATGTCATCTCATGACTTTTCTGTAAAAAAAAGTCCTTTTAATTTGTTTTATCTTGTTCTAAAGAATCTAAAGAAGTCTACATATTTAAGTTAGACAAAAGCACTCAGTTAAATAAAGGATTAGTCTTCTTTTGTTCATTTCAGATTACTTTTTTCCTCAAAAACGTCTAATATCCTAGTAGCACTATTTTCAGTTTCAAACACAGTATTATATATACATTGTTTATTTATCCCATGCTTATCAGTTCCTGTATGCCCTTATCCACAAATAAAGTACCTGCTGTATGGTGGTCTAGTGTCTATAAGAAAGCATAACCATACCACATTCTTTTAAGCATGCACATATCCATCACTTCCAGCAGCCAGGCCTGTTCCTTACCACCTTGTTTTTTTCTTCTCCATGGGAAAGAATAAGCTAATTACGCTCTCCAGCCAGGAAAACAGGGGTGTATGGCTGTCACCAGAACTACAGAGTCCCTTGCACTCACCTCTGAGACAGGAACAAATGGAGCACTTGGGCAGAGGAAGTGGAGCCAATGAGTAAATCCAGGCGGACTGGGGGAAACAAATTTTCGGAAGTTTAGAAGAAGGGTACTGTCAGTCTTCTGCTTCCCACAAAACTGATACTCACTAAGTAGTTCCCCAAAAACTAATAGGCACTCTTGATAATGATTTTGACCAGCCGTTTGTAACTGACATTAATGGATAACAACTTCCCCACTTGTTTGGCAAGTCACTTTCTCTCTCATATGGCTACAATAACAGATCTGATATTAAGGAATGCCAGTTTCCTCCTGTTTTCAAAGGTTTCTCTCTCCCCTTCTATGTGGATAAAACATTCCATCTGTCAATTTAGAACAGATGAGTCTTGTTTTGTCTAAATAATCAACTTCTGTTTAAAATGCATGTAAGACAAATGTATCACACAGGAAAATGTATTTATTAATATTTTGTTAACTGTGTTGTTGTCACTAAGCCAATGTTTATAATCACAAGTGAGACAAGTTCCAAAATACAAATGTAGATATCCTTTATTTTTATGAGGGGAATCAACTCTATAATATGCCTGTGGTATTGGGAGAAACTATACAATGGGGGAATTTAATAAAGTCTACATGTTTTTTTCTGTGTAAGCATTGCACTGTGCTGCTAACACAGCCATGAACATTTTTAGATTCAATAAGTGCTGCTGAACCACTTGCATGAACACGCCAACATGGAAACTTCTGTGGGATGCAAATCACCTCATAAGCAGGTGAATCTCATGCAAATGAGGCAGGTAGAGTGATCCAGCAAGCAGACAGGCAACTCTGCAGACCCCATGTCAGTGTCCATAGTGTACATGAAAAATTCCATGTACAGGAATATAGACAGACTAAAGGGGCTGTAAAAATGTAGATAGATGGACAGAAATGGCATGCCATGTACAGATATGAGAGAAACTATCCTCTGTGTGCCTGACAAATTAAAGGAAACAAGTTAAATTAAATTTATTTTTATTAATAATCTGAGCATGTTTCTGTGACATGCCACATTGCAGAAACACGCTTTATAAAAAAATTTAAAAAAAATTGGAAAAAACAAAATTAATATTATGTGACAAAAATGTATGACAGGACCCTGTGTGGAGTATCTGCAATGATGCATTGGTTCTGTTGCTAATGTGGTAGGGCTTTGAAGCATGTAGTTTCCAGGGTGTGAGCACAGATCTCTATGCAAATGAGGTGGAGTTACTGAAAAGCACAAAGGGGTAATCGGGTCTGCATATCCCCTTCATGTAGGCAGAGAACCATGCTGTTGTTTACAGAGGAGGTAGCTGACATCAGGGGAGGGTGTGTCCAATGACTTCTACTCTTATTTCATCCTGTTTGCATGGCACACCACTGTCCTAAGCTTATCCTGGCAGGGAGGTGTGTGCACTCATTTCTAAGCTTTGTTTAGCTAAGGGGAGTGTGTTTCAGCATGCTTGGGCAGTGCACCGCCATGTTGACCATGGAAGTCTGGAGGGGTGTGTACACTGACTAAGCTTTGTTTACCTACAGGGTGCATGTCTCAGTGCTGAGTGTATCTAAAAGTGAGTGACATATTAATTAGATTTGACTTCACTTTAACTTAAACTAGGGCCACTAAATGATGTTAATGATATACTAGGCAGGTGAAATACATCATAGGTAGCCAATCACACAGTCACCACCTACGGTAGAGCACTATAAAGTATGCATACACCCTACAATCTGATTTTTCTCCCATACTCTGCACCATTGGAGTACATACTTGGGACTTTTAACTGAGAGAATGCTTGGGGGTGCTGCAGGTTTCCTACATCTCCATGTGCTAGATGCTGAAGTCAATGCTGCTGTTGACAATAGGCCTAGTCACAGAAGGAGAAGAGTGTTCAGGCTCAGGGTAACCTTCCAGGAGCTACATGAGCTTCAGATTGTAGAGTGCTATAGGGTGGACAGGGACATAATACAATAACTCACTGAGCTCTGCCACCCTCAACTCAGACCCAGAACCAACAAAGGGGGATCCATCCCAGTAGAAACAAAGGTATGTGTAGCCCTTAGGATACTAGCTACGGGTACTCTCCAAAGAGCAACTGGGGACATGATAGGGGTCTCACAGGCATCTGCTTCCTGGGTACTCCACCATTTCCTGGATGCCATGCTACCACACGCCAGTGAGCACATTTCTTTTCCCCTCACCCCTGAGGCAAAGGCCAACAATATGCAACTGTGGGAGATGTGTCAGCCTTATTATAGAGGCACAGCCAAAGTGAGGCTACCCTTTCCACTGCAAATAAGGCATGTGTTTAAGGTAAATATGTTAGGCAACTGTATCACTAACAAAGTACAAGGCAACATGTTTGGTGTGTCCTTGGGTAAGATGGGGTGTAAATATAAGAATATATTTGGGCAACTGCCAGGCCATGTGTTACAGTCTGGTAGTATTTGCAGCATGTATGAGGGCAGGCCTTGTTACAATTAGGGACTTCCAATGTGTATGTTAGTTGTGCAGCTATGATAATCTGCACAGTGACTTTGGAAGGACTGTGCAGTGCACTCTGATGTTAGTGGCCCTCATTTGCAGTACTTGTGTTGAGATTCTGTGTGAAAGTATATTAATGCATGGCGTGACACTTTATGCACATATAGTTTTGCTATAGGGATATGTGAAGTGTGTTCCTACCTACAGGCCTTTGACCTCCATCAGTGAGAAGAAGACATGTCATTTGAAATACATTGTGTGGATAAAGAGTGCATGACTCAGTCATTAATTGCTGCCCTCACAATACTGTCAATTCACTTCTACACACCACTGGATTTGAACCCAGGACTGTGTGTGGCAAAATGTATCATTTGCAAGGCAGTTTAAAGACTGAGCTACTAAGTCACTGCTGCAGCTGGTGTATTTGCAAGATATATGTGCACACAATCACATACAGGCTGTAACATATATTTTCTACATCTATCAGTAAGCGCATGGCTTTATATGGATGGATGTGTGCACCAGGGTCCCAGTTGAACATGAATTTTGCCATTAATGCCTTAGCGGGTGTCTTTCTACATGTTGCTGCTTAAAGGGACATTCACCTGCTATCACAGGCCTCACTTATTTCCATTATTATGTCTTTGGCTTTCCAGTGGTGTACTATGGCACCAGAGTCCAAGGTACACTCCCAGTTTTAATTTTTTTTAATTTAATTACTTTTTAATCAAGTTTGTATGCTGCAGTGTAGCATACAGCTCTGCTGAAACATGCTTAATGACTGTAACTGGCAATTACTATATTTTCTTTAAACCACCTGCTTTAAGTAAGAGTTGTGTGGCATGGCAGATTAATGCAGTTGTCTGCAGGTGTGATGGTCTTGGGTTCGCAATATGGGTCAGGTGTTTATTTTGTGTATTAGAAGATTAAAAACACATATAGCCAATAGAGCTCTATTTAGCTGAGCTTAGTGAACCTGCACAAGGTGGAGCACCATGCAGCAATGTGCTAAAAAAATATAAATAAAAGAAAAATGGGTAAATAGGAAAGTGGTGAAATGGGGTGCAAGCAGGGGGAAAAGAAAGTAAAAGGCTGGTAGGGATGTGCAGGAAGGGTATAGGAAAGAACCACAGCTATCCATTTCTTGTACTGCAACAACTGTGCACTTTGACAGAATTTTTACATGACTTTGAACTTTAACCCCCAGAGAGAGGAGTGAGGACAACATAACTGCTTTGTCAAGCCAGTTGTACCAAATTATATGTGTCCAGTGGACACATGCAAAATGGAGAGCTATGTATGGGACGATATCTTTTTTTTTTTTTTTTTGGGACAGGTGCCCATTTTTTTTTTTTTTTTTAAGATGAGAGTGGAATGTTGGGGAAGGGATATAGTTATGTGTGGGGGAGGTAGGTTGGGTAGGTGAGGATGCATTTGCAGACAGACAAGACAGCAGACAGGGCAGTGTGTGTGTGACACATGAGGGGGGTGAACACCATGGATACAGAGAGTGTTGTGGAATCCAAATCCCATGTGACTCCAGACGGCAGCAGCGTGACTCATATCCCTACCCATGGGACTGTCTGCACTGCTACTTCACTACCCCAAGCATGTCAGTGCTGCAAGCTGGGCACCAGGGTGAGGCTGCCCCCCCAGGTCAGCCAGCATGCCCTCAATCCAGTGCAGGCAGCGGTCAAACCCATGGTAGACTGTCCTTCACACCAAGACCGCCACCTCATCCCGTGTTGACAACACCCCCCTCCACCACCACTCTCAGAGGGGGGCTAGGCACCATCCCATGGAGTGGTACTACCCAATGCCACAGGTAGTACATGGGCAGCAGAGGGGGCACCACCGATTTGGGTCCCAGACATGCTAGGACCTGGTGCCATGGCCAGTTGAGGCAAGGTAAGCGGATCAGCGGGAACCGGCCTACCTTGATGTGCTGTGGTGAATAAGGTATAGCAACAAGTTAAGGTTAGTAATAACCAAACCATTGTTAGCATTAACAGAATGGAACATAATTTTAATTAATCCAAATACATATTAATGTATAGTATGTGTAACTCAACAGTAACTAACATAACAGTCAGTATGGTAACAGCATGCCAATAAGAAGTAAACCATAAGGGGAACAAAATAGTTTAACAAAGTATGTTAATAGTGAATCATAATAACACATAATATTACATCACATTTTGCAAAAATAAAGTTAGTTTAACAACATATGTTAATATTAAATCATAATAATAAATAAATGAAGATATGGGGTGAGGAGAGAGAGAAACAATCCATTACTGACAATGCAGACTATATCCCTGAAAACTCTGACACTAAATACTCTACAGGCGTGTAGTATAAGTTCAGTGTGACTACAATTCTCCTATCAAGCTGTTAGCATGGGTCAGTATGGGCCAAGCAATAACAAATGCAGGTACACAACTACACAGAACACTTAAACATAATGTGGACTTCTAGAACCAACAAGGTGTTCTGTAAGCAGATTTCGTAATACATTGCATTCCAAGTAATCAATTTCCTGGTGACCCTGTGACAGACAGATTAGGCAGGTTTAATTACATTACATGAAATTGTGACACTTGAGAAGCATATTTGTGTACAGCACATAATCTTGTCATGCCTTAGTTGGCAGGCATGGGAATAGAACCCAATGGCTGTGACTGCAGGGGACATCTGCAAAAAATTGTACTTTATTGGTATTGCTGATAAATGCCTGTGAAATGTAACCACAATCATATCTGTTCATAACAGGGGCTACCTCATCCTGGTGTGGGAGAAAAAGACAGCATTATATAACTTAATTCGTTCTGCATTCCAGAACTATTATAGTGGCATACTTGACTGCAGTGACAGTAGAACACACATACATGCAATACAGCCATAATGCATTTATTAAAACAGATTTCTGAAGGAATTAACAATGAATTTTGCTTAACAGTTTATTGGTATTGCTGATAAATGTCTGTAAAGTCCACACAATATCGGCCCATAGACTGGGCTACCTCACCCATATACCTTTATTACCTGAGGTAAGAGGAACAGAGAGCATTATGTGACCAATATTGGCCTGGGGACAGTCTTGGACCACACTATGAGTTAAACAATACAGTTTGCAGGCCATTAGTTTTGCATTCTACATCTATTACAGTGTTACACTTGACTACAGCAACATTACCATAGACAAGTAATGCATACAGCTCTACTGCAATGGTTATGACAACACAATCCTGCTGTACATGATTCTGCTTACTGTTATTGGTATTGTTTATTGTTTATTGCAATACAGCTGTTATTGCTCATTTACTGCACTACAGTTCTACATGCCCATTTATTGCACCACAGTTCTACTTGCCATTTATTGCACTACAGATTTTTGTGGTGTATACTTTATTGCAGTAAATGCTTTACTCTTTCTTGATTATTGCACTACAGTTAGCATAATAAATCCAAGCATACTACACTCATGGTGTGACCTGGCCAGGTGCATGGCATGGGACTCAACATTGCAAGCCTCTCAGCTACAGCTGTTGGGAGAGAAGCACACCATTATCCATACCAGTTTTGCAGACATTCAGCTTGCATATTGGTAAAACAGTGGAAACATACTTACATATTTGTGGGGCATTCCCAGCTCTAGCTTCTTGGACCCAGGTATCCAAGGTTCCCCTCTTTCTCCTCTTCAGGTCATCATATTCCATGTGATACACTGCTTTAGTTGCAGTAGTAAAAGCTGCCCCTAGATGGCAGATGGTTTCAGGATGTAAGGACAGTTTATGATGTTCTTTCCACACCTTGTTAAAACCAATCTGATTATGTCTCTGCTGCCAAAACTCTTCTGCCAAATGCTGCTTCCATGGAGTCTCTGTCACATATTACATTTTTGAATTATTGAAGATATTTCAGTTTGTGTCCAAGATGTAACACTCGTTTTTTGATGACAAGGCTTTCAATGATTTCAGGACATTGCAAGAACATTGAATGAGGAAGAGGAAATAAAATCAAAAATAAGAATAATACAGTGAGATATTGGAATACTTCTTATCTCCAATGAGAATAAAGATGAAGACAGAGAAGAGACATTTCTCACCAGCTCTACTGCAGCTATGACCTACGTCTAATAGGAAAACTACTGTCTCTTGGGAAACCCAGTGAAGTGAATGCATGCACAACTTGCAAGCTTGTTGGAAAATAATTTTAGCCCTAAATTTATTAAGACAGTAGAAAGTGTTTAGTGCAATTCTTACACAAGAAACCTTACTAAATTTGTAACTATGCGCCTTTATTGAAAAATATATTTTTTATTTATTTATTTTCCATTTGTTTACCTGGTGAGTCTTATTGGACACAAGGTGACCGTTTTCAGCGGAGGCCCGGGGAGAAAAGCTCCAGTTACATAGTAAAAAATTATAAAACATAATAAAAATAATAAAATAAAATATATAAACATAGCTATTTTGTACAAAGAGCATAGAACATATAAAAGGAGTAAAAATCAGATTTTACAAATGATGCAGCATACAGTGGTTAGAATATTGAGAAACAATTAAACAAGATATTATACAACAAATATAGAATTGCTTGAACATAAATTCAAAAAGAAGTTTCCATAGACAAACAGGGTTATAAACTAGAAATCATAACTGTAAAGGTGGCCTAAACACCTGGTTCACAGTAGTATGCACTAAGTGAAACTACACAGTACGCCTGTGATCTAGGGATGTTAAAAGTCAGGAACAGGTGAAATGAATCTGATTCTGTACAGGAACATATCCAAGTTTTGAATAGGAGATCTTTTAGTAGGGATTTGAAAGTATGTTTACTATTTAGACATCTAATGTCAGGGGTGTAGAGAGTTCTAGGCCTTAGCAGAGACTGGTCTGAGTTATGTAAGCAATTGATAACAGTCAGTAGGGTGGTATGGGAAGATCTTAGTTGACACACAGTATTATGGAAGGTGAGCAGACCAGAGAAGGCAGGTATTTTATTTGGTTGGTATAGCAGTTGATTGGTCAGGAGAAGTTGATTGTATTTTAGTAGGTTAGGGAGTTCTATCCATCCTAGTTGTCTTAGTGAGAGGCAGTGATGAAAATGAAACTTAGCATTGGTTGCAAATTTTGAGATTTTATTGTACCAGGTAAGTAGTTTCAGGTCAGATTTGTTTAGGTTAGTTAGAAATGACTGGGGAGCATATAGTATATTGAAAAAAAGAAGTTATTTCTTACCATAATGTTCCATCTGTGTTGCTCATCTTCTTTCATTCATCACTGATGGGTTCTGAGTCGGCCTTTTTACTAAGCTCGCACCAGCCAAAAAAAACTCTCAAGGTAAGTCTCTACCCAGAATGCCCTTCTCCCTGTTACCTCAGATCGAGTTTGCTAGAGAAAGAGAACTAAAGCCAAGGCCACTTCTGCGCAAATACCCTAGGGGCACCACTTAGACCCAAAGCATCCCCCAGGAGCCTTTGGAGGGGGAAGGAGGGTGGGAAGTGATGAATGAAAGAAGATGAACAACACAACTGGAAAGTTATGGTAATACATAACTTCTTTATCTGATGTTGTTAATCTTCTTTTCAGTCATCACTGATGGGACAGAATCCCAAGCCACCTTAAGGTCCATGGACGGCCCTTATGGAAGAACATTCCTAAGTACCATTGAGCTGTACGCAGCTCTCCCTCTGAAGACCAAGTTCAATTTGTAATGATTTATAAAGGTATGAGGTTTAGCTCAAGCAGCTGCTGTGCAGATGTCATCCATGGAAGCCCTGGAATGGAAAGCTACAGATGTTGCCATAGATTTAGTGGAGTGAGCTTTAACTTTTGACATAGGTTCATTACTGAGGGAGTAGACGAAACATATGCAGTCCCTTAGCCATTCTGATAATGTAACCTTGGAAACAGCCTCTCCCATTTTGGGTCCAGAAAAGGAGTAGAAAAGCTATTCCAATTTACGGATAGGTTTGGTCCTGTCTAGGTAAAATCTCAGTTGTCTATGTACATCTAAAGAGTGGAGGAAGTACTCTCCTCTACTGGCAAAATTCTGAAACACTGGTAAATCAATGGTCTGGTTTATGGAGAAATCAGAAACAACTTTGGGAAGGAAGGATGGATTCGTCTGAAGTGATACTCTGTCTTTATGAAATACCAGATAAGGCCTCTTTATACACAATGCCTGCAGCTCCAAAACCCTTCTGGCAGAGGTAATGCCTACCAGGAACAAAGATTTCCAAGACGAAAACTTTAGGTCACACTTAGCAGCAGGCTCCAAGGGCTTTTGAGTCAAAGACTGGAGGACTAAAGTGAGGTTCCATGGTTCCACGGCCTGTCTGAGAGGAGGCCTGAGATGAGCGGTCCCTTTGAGGAAAGCCTTGCAGAGGCGTAAAGAGATAAGAGGAGTGCCATCTATACCATTGTGGAAATTGGAAATTGGCGCTAGATGTACTCATATAGTAGAGGCAGAGGCTCTGTTATCAAAGAACTTAGCCAAGTATTGAAGCACTGCAGTAACTGAAGCTGAATACGGGTCTAGCATGTTATCATTGGACCAGATGGAGAACCTTTTCCATTTATCCTGATACAGTCTTCTGGTGGATGGTTTGTGAGAGGCCAGAATTATGTTTCAAACAGGTGAGGAGGGATTAGCTTGCCTGGCGACTAGTGGAAGTGGAGAAACCAAGCTGTCATCTTGAGACAGGACAGAGTTGGATGACTCAATCCTTGAGGGTGAGTAATCAGATCTGGTAGAGTGTCCAGAATCCACGGCGGGTATACTAGGTGAGGCCAAAGGAAGTGGAATCAAACTTATCAAGGCCAGAATGGGGCTATGAGGATCATCTTGCATCTCAACCGAAGAGCTTTCTTTAGAAACTGAGGAATCAGGGGGATGGGAGGATAAGCGTAAAGAAGTCCCGTGGGCCAATCGTGGATTAGAGCATCCCTCTGAGATTCCCCCTCTGGGGGAAGTAGGGCGAAATAGTTGCTGCACTTCTTGTTTGATGGGGAGTGGCGAAAAGATTGCAGTAAGGCTGGCCCCAGTGGCTGAAGATTTCTGTTGCCACCTCAGGGTTGAGAGACCACTCATGAGGCATGAGAATGCATCTGCTCAGTTTTTCCGCAATCACTTTGGAGCTCCCTGAGATATGCATTGCTATCAGAAAGCAGTTGGAAGCTATCGCCCACTGCCAAATTCTCATGGCTTCTCGACATAGGGGGTAGGACTTGGTTCCTCTTTGCTTTTGCTTTTTGATATACCAGACTACTGACATATTGTCTGATTGAATTGCAATGTCTCAGAAGGAAGAGCCAAATGAAAGGCCTGCACAATGCTAACAGCACAGCTCTCAGTACCAAAACACTGATATGCAGGTGGGCCTCTAAGGTAGACCATGTGCCTTGGAGAGTCTTTCCCTGGAAATGGCCCCCCCACCCGATCAGGGAAGCATCTGTGGTCACAATGGCTGTGGGCTGAGGGGATTGAAATGGGCGACTCCAAAGTTCTGTGTGGCATCTGATCTCATCCACCAAAGGAGGTCTTGTTTGCCGGAATTGTTTATACAAATCTGGTAACTGAGGGGGTGATAGTTTGAGAACTACTGACAAAGAAGGAGCCATTGCAGCGTCTGCATATGCAGCTTTGCTAGAGGTACTATTGGAATTAAAGCTGCCATAGATCCTAGTAACTTCTCTTGTTGAGACTTATGTTTGAGAGAGTATCACTTGGAGCTGAAGCCTCAGTCAGTGGTGTCTGTGAATTAGGAGTGATACCAGGCAGAAATGACTATTGAACACTGCTCCAATAAACTCTATTTGTTGTGTAGGGGTAAGGTTTGATTTCTTCCAATATATCATTATTCTCAACAATTTTGCCAGAGAGAGAGTATAATGCAGTGGTGTTACCAGGAGATGCTCTGTGGGGGCAGTGAGGAGCCAGTCATCTAGATATGGAAACACCCAGAATCCATTTAGTCTCAAGTGAGCTGTTACCACTGCCATGCATTTCATGAACACTCTGGGGGCTGTAGAGAGACTGAACAGCAGGGCACAAAATTGGTAATGACTGGCTCCTAGCCGGAAGTGAAGCAGACTCCTGGAACATTTGTCCATCTTGATGTGGTAATATGCATCCCGGAGATGTATTCAGCACATCCAATTGCCTTCTCTTAAAAAGGGAAGAATGGCCTGAACCATGACCATCTGGAATTTGGTTTGGGTGACAGACTTGTTTAAGCTGCTGAGATCCAAAATGGGTCTCCAGTCCCCTGTCTTTTTTGGCACCAAAAAGAATCTTGAGTAAAATCTGGATCCGCACTGGTCTGGTGGGACTGGCTGGATGACTCTTTTTTGAGACAGCTTTATAATCTCTGAAGCTGCCTCTTCCTTTTGACTGGGTGGAACATTGGGAAGTTTCCTTGGATGGTTTGGTTGACAAGAAAGGGGAAAGGTGTAACCTCTGGTAATGATGATCTGCACCCAACGATCAGTGGCGATAGATTGCCAGGCAGCTTGGTGCAAAGAGAAACAACCCCGACTGCTTCCAGAAGTAAGCAATCGGGCTGCTCCTTAGGAGCGCTGGGTAAGGCTGTCCAGAAATAGAACCAATGGAGCCTTGGTTATGAGGACCCCCTCTGCCTCTATAGGGGCATCTTCTGGAATTGTTACCCCCTGTGCCCCTGAGGGTATCATCACTAAGTGCGGCATGGAAAGGACCCTGAGATTTTTTTTGTGCCACATTTTTCCACTCCTCTGATTCCTGGAGAAGGTAAGTTGAGGGTTGAGGTAAATAGAGGCAGATTTATGCTCTGAAGACAACTTTGGGACCTTTGATTTCCCAGGCTTGCTCTGATCACCCAGTGGTGAGGAGGGAACTAAGTGGGATCTCTTTTTGTCTTTAGTAGGAGGGGTTGAGACCTCCATTGCAGAAATGGCCTCTGAGAAGGGAGACTTGACTTATTTTTGCGCTCATTAGGAATGCGTTAGCTGAAACTCTGACAAATATCACACAGAGGCTGCACCGAAAGGTGGGGCACTCCTAAACAGTATACACAGTCATTGTGAGAATCACTATTAGGTAACTTGGCATTTCATGAAGCACAATGCTTAAAACCTGAAGTACCCTTCTTATCTGACATCTTGCTAGAAAGAAACCACAGGCCAACCATATAATCTAACTAGAACAAAGTCAAACACTGTTCAAAAAGTCACAATTATAGTAATGCAGTGGCATGTGAAGAGAAAGAAACACCTTACTAAAAGCCAAAGATAATAGGTTAAACAGGAAAGACAATACCAGCTATGGTATTGAAGAAATACCACAAGGGTAAGGGAGGAAAGGCCGTACCAAAAATGATACTTGAAGGATTACCAACCTTAACAATGGGTAGAATAGAGAGGAAAAAAACAGGTTAGACAGAAGAAAAACACTAGAAATACTATTCGCATAAAATATGAAGATATCAAAAATTTTCCACACAAATATCAAATAATGTTCCACTTAGCTGAGAGCTCAGCTGAAACATGGCTTTACAGCTATGCGGCAAACTAGATCTGAGGAAACAGGGAGAAGGGCATTCTGGGTAGAGACTTAGCTCGAAAGTTTTTTGGCTGGTGCGAGCTTGGTAAAAAGGCAGACTCATTTCCGAGGGCACGGAACCGAACCCATCAGTGATGAATGGAAAGAAGATTAACAACATCAGATATATAATTATGGAGAAATATAAAAGTAGAATCTTATTGTGTGTGGAATAAATAACGATTGAATTTAAAGACAGCTGTTGTTGGAAATTAATTTAACATTTGAAAATGCCTTTAAAGATGACTTAGCCATGGAAGCAGCAAACAGATGTGTACAAAATTTACAAGTAAGACAGACTGCAGTGGCATGTAATAGCATATCTTAGAATAAGAAAAACAGCAAAGTTGGTGTTTGCAACTGGTGCATTGGGAAGCAACCTGTAGTCACTGATCAGATGGCCACATGATCTCTCTCTCTCACACACACACACACACACACACACACACACACACACATATATATATATATATATATATATATATATATATATATATATATTGTGTGTGTGTGTGTGTGTGTGTGTGTGTGTGTGTGTGTGTGTGTGTGTGTGTGTGTGTGTGTGTGTGTGTGTGTGTGTAGTTACCATTTGTTTCTTTACATGTTGCGCTCACTGAATTTTTTTTCCTGTTATTATTGGTCTAGTGAAGGGTTTGTAACATGGTGGAATGTAGGGTAAATGACAGTCGGGAGTAATGACAAAACTTTCATACTTAAGGAAAGTTTTGCCATTGTGGTTTTGTGTATGTATGTGTGTATGTATGCACACAAGTATTTTTGGGTTAAAATTAGCGTTAAGCCCTAGGCATGCAAGGAAGGGGAAAGATGTATATTTTGAGTAGGTGTTGATATGTTAGAAGTGTGCTTTGTGTGTGTGTCTGACTTTGTAGTCTTCTGTAGCAGTACTGTTAAGGAATGGGTGTTTAGTATCCAAAAATACAGGCTTGGGGTTAAGGGCAGAGGTAGTGTTAGTGCACAGGGTGATGCAGGGGGATGCTATGACCATGAACTGGCTACAGTGTGTTTTGAAATGGATGGAGGGAATAAATCCATTATTTCAATCTAATCTCCAACTAAACATATAAAATAAGTAGTAGCATTACTGAATTTTCAATATGGGTGGCCATGGTGGCATTTCCAACTCACAGCAAAAGGTTCTCTGGTTCGATTCTCACTGGGGTGCCTTCTGTGTGGAGTCTGCATATCCTCCATGTGGTCACATGGGTTTCCTCTCATGCCGCAGGTGGATTGGATGCTCCAAATTGGCTGTAGGTGTACATGTGTGCTTTCCTTCTGTAGAAGGTTGGGTACTGGGCTGGCAATTCGACACTGTAAAAGTCCACAGCTAATCATTCTGTGGACCATTGTTCCCCTGTGGTGACCCTCTCATGGGAAAAGCTGAAAAGAGAAGAAAAAGATTGCTGAATTTTCAAGAAGGCAAGCAGTTTATATGGGTTACGAAGTAGAAATAAGTTCGTACAAAGAAAGTAACCAAGCTCTCAACACAGTATCTCAACAGAAATATCAGTGCCATGCAGCTTCGGGCTTATGTCCTGATTTCTAGTCACTGTTTATGTGTAATCTGCATGCTCTTCCGATGCCTGCATGTTTTCTGTAGGTAACCTGGTCTATCCTCTCACCCTTGAAAAACATGCTGGGTGTTTAGCTATAGTAAATTGTACATATATTAATAAGTTATATTTATCCCTGAGTTTGTGGTTCAGATTGTGGCTGAAAATCATCTGTAGACCAGCTCATGTATCCAGCTAAAAAAATTTAAAAGAAAAAAAGAAATAAAAAATTTAAAAAAAATGTTATGTCTCATAAGATTCTTAAATGGTACAGATAGCATGCACAGTTAGGATGAAACATAGATTTTATAGCTACATTGTTCTGAATACTTTAGTAACATTCCTCTTTTAGTATAGATAGTAGACCTGGAAGAATGCCAGAACAGTCTTTTTGTTACGCTAATTTGATGATGACAGGAGACCATAACCCAAATATTCACAATTCCATACTGTGGGACCACCCATTCCCTTCATTCTTTTTAATAAGGTACAGTAAAAATTAAACAGAGACCCAAACACATCATTTTCACAGAATGAAATACGTAAAACGTCTTTTGAAGGAGGCCTATGGGAAAAATGCAAATAACCCTTTAAGGACTTACAGGAGTTCCAGCTCAATGGCTTTTGAATGCCATTGACTCCTCCAGTTTTATGTCTTTATTTTTATACCTGGGCTAATAAAGCTGAACACCACCTTTTTATGGGCTCTTTAGTAAAGAATAAGTGGATAGTCTAGCCATTTTCTGAAAACAGCTTATAAAAAGCCTGATATTCATAATACTAGGGGTGACTGCATAATTTCCCAAGTAAGGGTCTTTTCATAGCTTTTGCCTATGTGGCTTTTCTGTGTGACCTTTTTACTTTTTGTACTTGGTCAAAGAATTTAAACCTCTTCTGCAACATTGACAGGATGATTTGGAGGGGCAGGTATATTTTGCAGAGAATATCACTGTTCTGGAACAGAAACAAAGCCCATCCCTGTCTATATCCAAATTCAACAACAGATAGATAATAGAAAATGTACCCAGGACTGCCCCTGTACTACTAATGGACACCAGCAGCCATAAATGCTTTATCCCATGCTTGGGTCCCCTCATATTATCTATGGTATGATCCCAGTTATTCTCACTCGAGGTAACATGCAGTTATCGACCATGGGATGGATAAGGACAATCTAACAGCAAATGGGACAGGTTCATTCAAGCACCAAAAGGGAAATTGGCTAGACTTAAAATGACCCACAAGGGCAGCTAGCCACGTACTTACCTATGAACCTATGTTTTAAACAGTAAAAATGAAACTGTAGAACATGCTGGAATTCTGAAATCTGTTAGTGGTATAAAAATTTGCATTCTTAGACTATAAAATAAACAATTCTGGGGGTCTACAAGTGTCTGGATAGTTAAAAAATAGACTCCCTTTTTGCTTACATACTCCTAGCATTATATCTTACTACAGCTTCATTTTACAGCTTTTATAACTGTTATAGCATATTCTGAACAGCAGAGGAGGCTCTGTACTGACTCTATAGGATGATTATTTTTCTGTCAAGTAGGGGGTCTGCCTATTACAGAAAGGTAGGTATTCTAGTCTCCATGGTGTAATACTCTTGGTGTGCAAATGCATGTAAATGTGTAAGACTTAAAGTGGTAAAAAAGAACAAACAGTATTACACGATGACATAAGTTCTAATTTTAGTCACTGTGTTTTTTCAAAAATGTGAATACATTCATCATTTACTAGCATCCTGTCAGAAAAAAATCTCTGACTTGGAAAACATTTCCTGATGTCTGCCAGACTGCTAAACCAAAAGCAAGTGACATGCCTTACTAATGCTGACATTTGATCTTACCTACATTTCTTTCTCCAGAGTCACTGACTTCCTAAGTAATTAAGTTCTGATTTCTTTCCAGCATATAAATACTTCTTACAAAACAAGTATCAGGAAAGATAATAATTTTCTTGGGTGGCGAAAGCCAGGGTACATTTTTGACTAGGCTTATATAGGCCTAAGGGCCAATAGCCTAGTACCTACCTATGAACCTATACTGTCACAAGATAGAGTTAAACTTGTTTGTTGCCTGATAACATGTATTTTGCTCACAGCACCTCCTGTTTTTTAACAAATCAATTTATGTAGAATGCTAGAGCAGAAAAGTAAAACATAGTTAATTTTCACATCTGCATGACAGTACCTTATTCAGAGTAAATAGTTTATTTATATTTGAACTTGAGGATGGAAGTTTCTGTTCCACCCTTCTGTTCTAGACCTGTAATGTACATCTCGATCCTAGGGGCCATAAGCAGTTAAGAATTTGTTAAGCTGCAGCCACAAATACCATCACACAGTTCACAGCTTTTATTTATTTTTGTAAATATGATTTTATTAGTCTTTTATATGCAGATAACTTCTCATCATGCACATCTTTGAATAACAATATGTACAAAAGTGCGTATAATCTTTAGCCCTTAAGGATGTTTGAAGGTTTCACTGGGGGTCTGTGAATTAAATTAAGATTTTCAACACTGCTCTATACAACTATGCAATACCCACAGTTAAACTATTAACTGCCTCATCATAATTATGAGAGCATTGTCCAGTTTTGTTTACTTGATATAAGAGGCTCTTATCTCAAGAGAGTTTCTAACACCCCAAGATCAAATCATATCCAAATAATACTGCAGGTATTTGTGGATGCATAATCAAAGTTCAGAGTGTAGTTCCTGTTACCTGTTGAGAAGTGTACCTCTTCACCGACTATTTCCTAAACCATAATATGATCCAATACTATGCTGCAAATTTTTTTATAAATTGCTGCTACTTCTATAGTCCCAATATATCTCAATGTAGCCTTTTAAATAAAAGACCACCATGCATCTTAACTGCATTATGAAAATCTATGTTCATAATAACATGCTTTACAGTATGTGGTCATGAAGTAGCACTGCACATCCTATGTGGGTGTGGCACTCATTCATAGTACTGGTTAGCCCTGCCTCCACATGCATGCACTGTAAGGGCCACATTCCAAAATTAAACTGTGTATAGCACAGTGTGCCAAAGTAGTACTTTAGTAAATTAAGGATAGTTGCGATTCCAAGATCAACCAGACATCAGAAGCATATGCTGATGAGTATGGCATACGCTAATTGCAGACTGTGCAACTGCAGTTGATGACAATAAAAAGTGATAAACTAGTATTGGCTGAATATGCCAGTAGATGAAGGCAAATGTTCGGCAGAGGCCACACGCAAGGATTCTGCAGAAAAAACTGTAAATATTAATTATGCAATAAATGCGCTAGAGCTGGCTGGGGTGCTACAGATGATATTGGAGGACAATCTACAAATGTGTACTAACATCTGCAGACAATCAGCACAGCAGTAAGCCATTTGTAGTTATGGCAGCTGATCAAGAAATAATAGACAGATCCTACCTAGAGAAAGACAGCTGATACAGGCTGTGTGTGGAATGTTTTCACATCAAATGCCCTCATGCAACCTGTAGTATGTACAAGTAGAAAAAAGGTGAGTCTGATCCTTGGTATCCAGGTCTGTGGGACACTGCAGTAAACATGGCTATAAGAGTGTCCCAGACAGCTGCTAATTATATACTAGGACGATTCTTGGCAGTCATATGCAGCAAGGCAGATGAGTTAATCTGCTTCCTGTCAACACTATGTGAGTAGAAGGCTTCTAAAGAATGGTTCTATACTATAGCCAATTTCCCTGTTGTCCTTGGTGCAATTTATTTCACCCATATACCAATAAAAATCTCTTCTGGAGAGGGTGCAGAACTGCACTTCAGCAGAAAGGGGTGGCCATCATTCAATTGTCAGTTAGTGTGCTCTGCAATAAGCTTTATCATTAACCTGATGGCAACGCACCCTAGTAGTCTGCATGATGCAACTATATGGAGGGAGAGCACCCTAATAACATTGCTCCAAGAGGGTGAGATGCCTGAATAGATACTACTTGGAAAATATATCTGTATGTGCAGCTAGGATATGGTCAAGTGGAGCTCTAGGCAGGGTAATGGATTGCCCCCTTGCAGCCATACCAATACCCCATACTTGTCTATCTCCCCTCAGTTACCATAAAACACTTTAAAACCTGTAAATGCACATATGGTTTATTTATTTATTTATTTTACTTTTATAGTGATCACAGAGTTTTGGATTTTATTTAAAACTGTTATTTCAAATTTTACAGCAAAAACACTGAAAGCTATTTGGAAAAAAAAAAAAAACAAGACAAAACACTCAACACCGAAAACAAACTTAACATGAGCAGCAGTAAACTCCTTTTCCCTTGAAACTCACATTTACTGAAAATGCATCTGGTAGCATATTAAACTACAAAACATGCAGTGGGGCTCAGTCAAACAGCATATAATGAAACATTAATTAGCATCTATGTGAAAGATGCAAGTATTCAAAAGATAAATGCCAATGTAATTGTTTGTGGCTTGGGGGAGTCCACTGGATGCAAGTGTCACTTTTCAGGGGCAGAGTTGGAGGACTGTCTGATGAAGTGACTTGGTCAAAGTCATACAGTAGACAAAAGAAGGTTGAGGGAATCAAGCCGTAAACCTGAGAAGCAGCTGATAGTCTTACTTATCTGTTCTAAGTACCAGGCAGATTGTTGTAGCCCAACACAGTACATTTCATACCCATGTGCCAGAAAAAAACAAGGTTAATTAAAATGTATTCAGAGTTAAAATACTAACATTAAACTCATGGACTTCATGACAGTTTATTCACAGTCAAATAATAAAAAGCACCCTATCTACAGTCAGCAAAACATGGAAATCAAGGCTTATATACAAAGAATGTGGTTTATATGATGATGTTCCTGTTTACTACAATCAATTCCTTTACACCATAACTACTTTTCTGTTACAGGATTCAAGTTTTTACACACACACACACACACACACACACACACACACACACACACACACACACACACACACACACACACACACACAGCCATCAATTTCAGCCATTTGCATGGCTGCATGCCTCAAACATCTGCTTACAAGTGAATAAATATATTCATAAGTAATGGGTCAGTATAGTATCTCAGCTCACTGCTCTCAAAACTATACAGTGGAACCCACTGCAACTCCCCTCTGCCTTGCCTTAGCTCGAATTAGAAATAAAGACTCAAAAATCAGGTAGAGATATTAAATATTTTCTTATATACTAAGACATTGCTAGAATAAAAATCTTTGCATTAGCAATCATTTTCCAAAAGCTACAAAGTCCAAAACTCATGTCTGCCATTATTTAATGAGTGCAGTCCACAACAATTTGCCAGAAAGCCACACATTTTACAAATAATGGACAAAGATACCTCTCATCTTCATTAATCAAGAGTTCTGAACAAAGCCACAATGAGGAGACAAAGGCATAAATTTTAAAGACCATTTTCGTTTCTATAATTGCTAGCCAAGTAAACTCACTGTACATTCTTATATATTCTGGTCTCTATATTCTTCTGTTTTGTCCAATAAGTAAGTAAGAAAGTAGTGTACAAGTTTCCATGAATGACTACCATACATATAAGTATTTGTTTGATGATTCTGTTTCATGTATTATGTTTATTTTTTATGACTCTCCCCGGGATTCACGAAGCTTGCGCCAGGTGCAGGCGTAGCGTTGGCGTTCCAACACCAAATATGGCCAGCGAGTGATCCAGGTACGAGCTGTTTCCATGTGCACTACCCGCGTACGCTACACCAGCACAGCTCCCGGCACCTTTATGCTAATTAACCCATTTGCAGCAGTGTAGCATGCAAATGAAGGTATTTAGCGATCCAGGAAGTGGTGCAGGCATAGTGTAAGCATGCAGAAATGTAAACCGTTAAAAACAGTTTACATTTTTGCAAACATAAAATCGGAGCCATGACAGCTGGCCAAACACATGTATTATATTGTTAATATATGCCAATGGCTAAATATATAGCCATTGGCATAAAAAACATGTACAAAATATAAAAATAACATTTCATTTTTTTTGCACTATCGCGAAGATTAAGCTTAGTACGGTAGCGCACAAATGGGATCGCAAGAAAAATAGAAACATATAGTATAAAACTGCAATGTAACACATATCATGATTTCCCCATAATAGTCAATGGCAGGCATGTTACACCACACCATGGTGCAAGGGTTGCTAAGGGGCTGTGTCAGTGTTATGTGCGGTATCTAGGAATTAGTAGGCAATCTCATGCAAATGAGAAGAGTTATAGGGAATCACAGATTCCCCGCTGGTGTAAGAATGCACCTCACAGCATAGCATTATAACACCGAGGTGTGCCCATGAGATAAAGATGACATCAAGAGATGGGTGTGTCACCTTTGCTGTAAGCACATTGGAGCAGTGCTAACCCGGTTTGCCCGTAGCTAAGCAAAGCTGCAGGAAAGGGGTGTGTTGCACATGTGAACAGAGATTAAAACGTGTTTAAACTCGATCAACGTGTTTGCACGGTGTACACTGGAGCTTTAACAGGAAGGATATAGGAAAAAAATAAGGAAATGCTGCAGTAGGGAAATTGGAGTACAAATGACTAACACCTGGGAACCTACAGTGGGCCATTGACAACAGCTAACAAGGTTGCAAGCAGCTACCTGCAGGACAGGAAATGGGAGGGGCTGTACTGCAAAGAAAACAGTAAAGTGACACAGCAGAACAAAGCAGAACTGCATTATATCAGCTACAAAACAAATTTTGCAATGCATGACTGGGTAGGGAAAGTACAAAACAAGAAAGCTGACAGTTGGATGCATGCCTGACAATGGGTGAGGATCCAGGTTTAAAAGTGAATTAAAGGGCAACAGATTAATCAAGGCAGGCAAGCATAACTCTACACTACAGGCCCCACACTTGCAGTACTCATTGTAAAACCCATAATTAAGATATCCTGCAGCTGGAATTGCTCATACACAGCCAATGACATCAGCAGCATCCATAGCACAATAGTATAAAGTGTGAAAGCACCTCACAAACACTTATGTATTCCCATACACTCTGCACCATTGGTGTATAGATATGGGGAACTTTTAATATGTACATGTTAGCGTCTGCCATAGCTTTGATCCACCAGCATGTGTTGGAGACTGAAGGTGGTGTAGAGGATGATGCTGTCAACTACCTCAGGTACCAGAGGAGAAGAGTGTTCAGACCCAGGGTAGCCTACCAGGAGCTACATGATCTGGAGATAGTAGAGCATTACAGGGTGGACAGGGACACCCTACAGCAACTTGTGGGGCTGTGCCAGCCATGCCTCAGAGCCAGAACAAACAGAGGGGAACCCATCCCAGTGGATACAAAGGTATGTGTAAGCCTGAGAATACTAGCCACAGGTACCTTTCAAAGGCCAAATGGGGATATCATGGGGATCTCACAGGCATCTGCATCCAGGGTACTTCACCAGTTCCTGGATGCCATGTTACCACATGTCAATGAGCACATATACTTCCCCCGAACGCAGGAGGAGTTGGCCAGCAATATGTGCCTTTTCCACCATGTGGCAGAATACCTGGAGGTACTGGGTGCAATAGACTGCACGCACATAAACATCAAGTCACCACCCGGCGAGCAGGGTAGGCACTACATAAACAGCAAAGGATACTCCTCCATCAACTGCCAGGTCATGTGCAATGCCCAGGGCATTATCATGGATGTGTGTGCTGGCAGCCCTGAAAGCTATCATAACTCCCACATCTGGCATGCCTCACACCTGTATCAGGTATTTGCCAGGGGGGGGACATCCCATATGGCCACCTGGTGGGGGATGCTGGCTATGCACTGAAACCGTGGATGATGACTCCCATCAGAAATGCACATACACCCATGCAAGAATGCAGTAATGAGGCACACGCACAAACCAGAATCATCATAGAGCATGTGTTTGGGATGCTTAAATCATGGTTCCGTTGCTAGGACATATCTGATGGAGCCTTACAGTACTCTCCAGGCACGTGTGCCCACATCTTCATAGTATGTGCCATGCTACACAATATGATCCTGCGGAAACAGCTGCAGCAGGGACAGAATGGTGAAGGCCCTCACAGTCCACCAGCATTGCCAAGGGCCCCACAGGCACAGAGGTACTCAGATCACGAACACCCCGAGCCAGCCTCAGTAGGCAGACAAATGCATGCCCAGTATGCCCATGCCTTGGCAAGGAGGGAACGTATAGCACACACACTGACAGTGTAGGCACCTAGGGACTGACACCTTTCTCCACCTGCACACACAGTCAAAATGGATGGCACACAAACAAGACTACCTGCAAATTGTCATGTATAGGCAGTCTACTGTGTGCATCCAACATAGGCACCCTCAACTATTGCACACACAACAGCTATTGCACAAGGTAAGTCAACACCTGAACAGTAAATTAAGCTATCAACATGTGCTGATACTGTATGTATAGGTTCATAGGTTTATAGGTAGGTACTTGGCTAGCCGCCCAAGGGCATTCATAGGCCTAGTCAAAATGTGTCAGCTTTTGCCACCCCATTGATTAATTAACTGTCCCTCTGTGGAGCAGTGCCAATGGCGGGATCCCAGGGGTGTATCTACTGTTCCCCATCCACTCTTCAAGGTTTCTCTTGAAGCGTGTTAGTGAGGGGCTCTGTATAATGAAATTAGGGATGTTGTTCCAAAGCATGGGGAGTTTCTGTGACAGGAATCTGTCCCTCCAGCATGTTCTAGTTATTGTTGTGGCAAGGTTTAGCTCACTACAGCGTGTGGCTCACTGTGACATGGATTCCCATAGGTGGAGCATATCCATTAAGCCTGAGCTGGACATGGTTTTGTAGGCCAGCAGAGATTATCTCTGAGTAAATGAGATGCCACTGAGTAAAGCAGGAGTTTATTCAGTCTGGCTGCACAGGGCATATGTTTGAGTCCAGTAATCCTCTTGGCGAGGTATGTTTGTGGTCCTTCCAGCTGTTGGAAGTGTCTTCTGAGGTACATCCCAAATGGGTTATTATACTCTATGATGGGACTGATGAGTGACGAGTAAAGGGGCACTATAACCTCAGTATGTCTAGATGTGAACCCTTTAGTAATCAGATGGCCTACATAGAAGGATTTCCAAACTACTTTGGAGATATGATTGTCAAAGGAGAGATCACTATCTACCTTAGTCCCCAGATCCCCTATTACCTCGTCTGTATTAAGGTGGCTGCCACTTATGTGTTAATATGTGGGTGTTTAGTTTTTCCCAAATGGAATGACCATGCAGTTTGTGGCCCTTAGCTTGAGGCCATGACTTTAACACCCTGTGTCGGTCTCTGTGAGGCCCTTTGAAGGATGTCTGTGTCAGATGGACTGTCAATTATGGCTCCCAGTTTGCAGTCATTGCCAAACATGGTCTGCCGTAGTCCATCTGTGTTTGCCTGTACCTCTGAGAACTATATGCCAAACAGTAGGGGTCCCAGGACTGAGTCCTGTGGGACACCAGTTGTGACTGGTTAAGAGTTGGACCTTGAGGTCACCATGTGGGTTCTGCGTGTAAGCCTTTCGGCAACCCATCCTGTCATGTATGGGTTTATGTACAGGCTAGTGAGTTTATCAATAATACCCGAGTGGGGATTGGTGTCAAAAGCCTTGGTGAGGTCCAGGTAGTATGTGTGAACCATCTCTCCCCTCATCTATCGCCTTGGTGACTGTCTGTAAGAAGTCAAACAGGTTCAGTAGACATGATCTGCACTCAACCAAGCTGACCTGGGTTGGGTCAAGTGCTTGGAGGTTACCAATGTCTTTGTTAATGAGTGCCATGATGATGTGCTCCTTAGCTTTGCAGCCCAGGCTAGTCAGGCTTATGGGGTGGTAATTACCATGGTCAGTTGTGTTTCCACCTTGGTGGAGTGGAATTATTGTTTCTATGCGCCATTGTATGGGCATGTAGCCTGTGTAGAGGCTGAGGTTGAAAAGCTTAATTAGGTGGGGGGTTAGTTCAGCTTGTAGTGTTTGCAAGACGCAGTCTGGGACACCATCTGCCTCCATTGATGCTGTGTTTTGCCATTTGAGAGGGCTATTTCCACCTGTGTGTCTCTGATGTCTGGGATACTGTACTTCTCGGGTATTGCTGTGGGCTCTTTAGGGGGTGAAGTTTGCAGTGAATGTATCTGCAAAGATGTTGGCAATATCAGTAGGTTCAGTATATTTTGTGCTATATTGCACCGGCACAGCTCAAATCTGTGTGTTACCAGTTAGATCCTTGACATAGCCAAAGAAGGATTTGTGGTTATCTTTTGAATCCTTGCCTATTTTCCTGATGAAGTTAGCCTTGGATGATTTCCTGAGGGACCTAAGTTTCTGACTAATACTGGTCATGGATGTCTGTCCTTCTTGGGATTTGCTGTTTTTCTGGACTACTGTCCTACTTCTGTTGTATAGCCTGTTTATTGCAGGGGTCAATCAGACTGGTAACCTTGTCTTGGAGGAGCGAGTCTTGGTTTACCAGTGATGGCACGATCCATACATCCTTGTAGGTGCTTATAGAGTGCATTTGTAAATCTTTCTGTATCTTTAGCAGTGTTTTCCCTTAGCGTGAGGGCTGTGAAACCTCCCACCTCTGTCTTTAGTACTGTAAAGTTAGCTGTAGGAAAGGTTTTCACTGTGGTTTCCTTGGGTGGGGAAGATGGTTGGGTGTGGAAATCATCAGTGAATAGTTCATGGTCAGATCTAACCAGTGACCGGTTTACCTCTGCTGTGGTGCATCTGTCGCTCATGTTGGTGATTACCACTTCTAGTATGTTTCCACCTCTGGTTGGGGAGTTTACCATCTGATACAGGGCATTTGAGGTGATAAATCCCAGGAAGCGCTGGGCCTGGAAGTGAGTACTCGAGTAAGTTTTCCAGTTAATGGTAGGGTAGTTGAAATCGACAAATACCAGGGTGTTCGGTAGGACTGTCATGTTTTCCACTGTCTCCAGGTAGGTGGAATGGTAGTCCTGGGTCATGGAGGGTGATCTGTAGCAGGCCACAGTTTGCATTGCAGTTGTGGCTGATGTTAGCTGCACATGGATGATCTCAGAGGTATCATGTTGCCCCACTAACCTGGAGGTGTAGGTGTCCCTGATGAATATGGATACACCCCCTCCATGTCTGTGTCAGCCCATGTTCTGTGGCCGAAATGTGTGGTATGGGTTGTAGTCTGGTAGTGCTTGTGTGCTCTCAGGAGCCTTAAAACAGGTTTCAGTTACTCCACAGATGTTGACGTTGTCCATACTGAGGAGTGCTGTGAGTGCGTGCATTTTGTGATTACAACTCCTGGCGTTGAGTAGCATAACCCTCATTGATTTTTCTATTGTGCTGTTTATGGAGGTGGGATTCACCTTTGAGCCTTGCCTAAAAAAGGCAGCATGGGGGCACCAAGAGCCTTGGCCAGTATTCGAAAGCCTAAGGCTGACGTATGCAAGCTGGTATGGTATTGTTGCATGCATGTTTCCCATCTGTGCTTGTTTCTCATCTTTCCTGTAGGTAACCTACTAGTAAGCAATAGAAAGCCTTAAACTGATACAAGTCTTCTAGCTTCCAAGATAGGCTTTTGGAGTGATTAAGTATCAGTGCTCTGTATTATTTTGCTGTACTTAACTGTTTTCTGACTACATGGTGATTTCTCACTGTATATTGTGATCTGAAAACTCTGTTTATTCACATATTATTTCTGTGATAGCCTGCACTTTAGAAGTTCACAGATAGGTAGTAGGCTATCTGCCCAAGGGCATTTAGAAGAATAGCTACAGTGTGTTCGCTTTCTCCGCACCATTGATGAAGTAACTGAGCCTCTGTCAAGCATAGCCAATGATATGATTCCAGGCAGAGCTGCCGGAAGCTGTTGAAGACTGGAGTGGTGGAGGGTGACAGGGGCACTTAGTGATCTAAAAAGGGCATGTTAACGTGAAAATCCAACACCATTCAATTTCCACAACAGGTCTTGCAGCTATAAAACTGGAGGGGCTCCCTCTCCCCCTGGCTGTATGGTTCTGGGACACATGATCCCAGGGGTGTATATTCTGTTACCCATTCACACATCAAGGTTTCTCTTGAAGTGTGTCAGTGAGGGGCTATGCCTAATGTAGTTAGGAATTTAATTTATAGTCTCTCATTTCATTTATGTTTTCATTTCAAGAGTAAGTGAAGCTCAGTGGTTTTCCACTGCCCTTTGCTTAGCCTAGCTTACACATAGAAATCATCTAAATAGGAAATAGGCAGAAGCAACGTTAATGTCAATAGTGTAATGGTTACAGCATTCACATTGTATCTGTGCATTCGTGGTTCAAATCCCAATAAAATCAGAGATGTTTTTCATGTTAAAAAGTATACCTTAACCACAGCTTGCATATTTAGGTAGTAATTTTCAGTATAATAAACATTTGAAGCAGCGATATAAATCCATGTCTGTCGGAGAGTAAAGTCAACAGAGATTGTAATGTTATGTAAGCACATAGTGAGATGTTACTACACTGAAATATATATATCCTAAGTAGTTAGCAGATGTGACCATGTTTTTGCACACAGGTTATATGTTTTTAAATTTCGTTTAACTGCTGCTTTAATGTCGCACAAACACTTTTAAACATGCTTACAACAGCTTAAATGAGCCTTATTCTGGAGTAAAAAACATTTAGGTCTTGGACCCTGGACCATGCTCATCACAGTCATGGGACTTACCACTAAGCCATCTAAGCTGTATACATGTTTCATGGTTTTTAGACCTCACCTTTTACTATTGGCATTCCACAGTACTGACCACAAATGGGACGGTCACTTTGTGTACATATGTACAGTACATTGTAATGTACGATAGTTTGTGAATCAACATATACAAGTCTACATATGTATAACTGTTAAAAACTAATACTAAATATATATATATATATATATATATATATATATATATATATATATATATATATATATATATATATAAACAGTTACATCTATAGCCATATATATAAACATCTATGAACACACTTCCTGACACAGAAGCAATCCAAAGGAATTGAAGTGTACACAAAACACATGCAGCTCTGGTATTATAACTATTAATATTAACTTAATTCACCAAAGAAGGGATGGTTGTTGTGTATGTGGAGTTTGGGGTGGGGGAGGAATGATGGGTAATGAAATTATGCATCAAGGAGAGCCTGGGTTGGATGTTCAATAACTGAACTGGAGGTGTATACATGGAGTATGGAGACAATAAAAAAAGGACACAAAACAAGAACCATTCTCATCCCTAATACACCCTGTCAGGTCACATTGCAGCACTTAATTCCACAAATATATGAACATTAACATGTATTATCCATATGTACATCAACTGACTTTCACATTTGTTTTCAGTAGTGAGGAATGCCCGTAGTAAAAAATATATTCTAAAAACCATAACATTTGTACATATCTCAGATGCCTGACTGGTAAAGTCAGTGACTGTGGTGTTCATGGTCCCAGGTTCAAGGGCTGTTAATTTATTTTGAGGGCCAGAATAAGGGATGTTGGATGCAGGTTGATTAAGGTACTTTTAAGCAGCTGTAAGTGGTTTTGTGTGGGTTTGCACGATGGTAAGTGATGCTTAAACACGGTTAAATGGATAAGCGCTTCACAGGTGTAACCTTTGTTTACCATCGCGCAGACCACGGGCAGACTTGCTTACAATTGCTTAAATGTGTGTTAATCACACTTTTCCTACCAGTGCCTGCTATGAGAGGTAAAACAATAACCACTTCCAGGATTAGAACCTGCAACCATGTACACCATCCTCAGAGTAACCTACCAATAAGCTACCTGAGATGGACCTATGCCAGTTGTGTATTCCGACAGGTTAAAACACAAAAGGGAGGATTGTGTGGAAATAGGACAAACCGCCATCTACCCAATGAAAGGTGTATGCTATATAGATAAATATATATTATATATACAGATGTGTATATATATATATATATATATATATATATATATATATATATATATATATATAGAGAGAGAGAGAGAGAGAGAGAGAGATACATGTCGATATATACAAATATACATATATGTAGATATATAAATAGGTTAAAAACATCTACACATCTATGGAGGTACATATAAATGTATGCAATAATATTTATATTTATATATATATATATATATATATATATATATATATATATATATATATATATATATATATATATATATATATATACATATATACATACATACATACATACATACATACATATATGTGTGTATACAGCATCTGAAATGTTCAAATCTGAGTATAACATAAACCATAGCAATCACATATTCTGCCACCCCCAAACAATATGAACATAGCATATGAAGAGTATATGCCAATATATTATTACAAATATGTTCTATGGACACGAGACAAATAGGGTTAGTCACCAACACAACTACAATGACTGCAAATATCCATGACAGAAATACACAGACATCTTTCATTTAGCAAAACTTTATTACATTCTGATGTATTGCCAAAAGAATTCAAGGACTAACATTACCAGCATGCTATAGAGGAAGCATTTAACAGTGCCTTAATGAATCAGCCTGCAATCACCATAGTATTAGTCCACTAAGGGATAGGTGTTCACATAGGGAAAGACCCCCCCACACATATAGAATATGTATAAAAGCAGTTCCTACACACCTGCATCTGCTATGTGCACCCACCATCTCCCCCACACCCAAACTAATTACAATACATACTGTCATACCATAACCAATTATTCACCCACTGTACGACATCTGCTGAAACCTTGACATACCTGGACAGAGCCACACTAACATGGCCCTATGTGAAATAGTTGCTATTATACAATGGAACAGCTGCTGATGTGACAGGGTTTGTCTGAACAAATCCTGTTTCAGATGATTGAAAAGTAATTATATTAGGAAGTGTTACCAATTACTGATTATCAGCACAGTATGATACACATTTACACCAAACTAAAGATGTCTGGTGAGCACACTGTATACCCCCTAACATATGCATAGCCATACAGTCTTGAGCTGGTCAAACATCCTGGCCAGACTGAAACATATGCAGAAGTATTAGGTACAGACAAACCCTGCACAAGTAGCAATGTTCAGAAATATAACAGCAGTACTCACATTTAGGCCAAATCTTCTAGACATTACACACAATATATTTGTGTTTGTCTCCATACAGCTGTTGCAATAAATTTCAGACAACACTTCCAGGCTGTCTTCCTCACAAGTAAGGCAAAGGGACAACGCCCAAGTGGAGTACTCAGTTATACTCCACTGTTGCCATGGTATTGGCTAATGGAGTAACTGCACAGCTGATGTGCATGCAATTAACTACTTTGGAACACCAATTGGTGATCAGGATAGCACATGTTACTGATCTCTAACTATAAAAAGATGGCTTGTCACACATTCAAACCATCTGTATATACCTGCAGAACAGTACAAAATACCCAACAGAAGATTGAAACACAAACCGAAAAAGATGAAAATACCAGTCAATAACCTCCAATTACCAAGAAGGTATGTATAACTTTTAATATGTCTGTGTATGTAGTACCTGTTCTGTAATAATTACAGTGTTAGTAGAAATAGCTATCTTGTAGTGATGTATAGTAATGCCTGTAGTATTCTATGTGTGCACTGCTGTAGGTCACAAGGCAAACACCTCATACACCACAATGGGATGATATATATATGGGCTTGGAATTCACCAATTCTTTTCCTGTCACTGTCGGTGTCAGGGTTGATCCAACAAGTATGTGCTATAACAGGGGATAGTATACGTTGATATATTGTAACAGTAGACATATGTATGGGTGTATTAGTGAGATGAACATGTCAAAGGTGGGCTTACTTTGCAAATATGATTTGCATTGTGGGATATTGTGCCAATAACTGTGTAGTGTACAGTATTCTAGGCAGATCTGTATTCCATTTTACATAGCATTTGTATTGTGTTATGCAAACATTAGTCATGTCTATTGGCAATTACAATACTTAATATCAGGATACATATGAATTGCATTCATCAGACAGTTTAGCAGTATGATAGCAAAGAAAATTGGAAGAGCTAGGTAACTATCCCTGCACATAAGACATGTAATATCCACCTCTCTAGTATTGTTTGCATACAATAACAGCTGTGCATTGTACATGTCATGCAAATGGTAGTAAAATCCCACGAGTGGAGGAGCTCCCTTGTCAGCCTCAGTAAGAAGCTGCAATCCCTGATAAAATCCTCCAAAGCTAGTTATGAAAACAAAATCATAACTGATTCTAAAGACAACCACAAAGCATTCTATAGCTATGTCAAGAATCTCAATGGCAACACTCAGATCTGCTCTGAGTTACAGCACAATGGCACTAAATATACAGACCCAACTGATATTACCAACATCCTGGCAGATAGGTTCACTGCTAACTTTACCCCCCTCTCACCCCCTAAAGAGCCCATCTCTATACTGGAAAAATGCAAAATTCCTGTAATCACGGCTGCACAGGTAAAAACCACACTCTCCAAAGCCAAGAACACAGCATCCATGGGACCAGACAACTTCCCAGGCTGCATTCTACATGAACTACAGAATGAACTGGCACCCCACCTAAGTACCATGTTCAATCATAGCCTCACCTCAGGCTTTGTGCCTGCTGAGTGGTGCACAGCTATGGTTATCCCACTCCACAAGGGCAACCAGTATGTCAGCAAAGTTCCAAACGCCAACATGTATGCTGTATACTCACATAAAAAGTCCAACAATAAATGATGCCATGGATTGTAGAGAATTGTATAGATTTAATCCAAAAACACGTTAAGCGCTTTCACTCACGGTCCATGGGCTTCATCAGAACTGACAAATACCTGTTCAACAGCATTTAAATATATTGCTTTGGCGCCAATTTTACTTTGGCTACTAAAAGCTACAGTACATCATTTCCTTATGTTATATAATCTAAACACTTCCTTGATATAAATAAAAAGCAGAATTAAATACTTCTAATCAGCGTCGAGCAGATTACAATAAAATCTTTAAAAACATTCAAATATAAAACTTATATATAATAATGCACCAATAAACAATATATCACTTCCTTGGTTCTAATATAGATTTTACAGAGGTGTATTCATTTAAACCTGGTGGTGTTGTGGCATCTGTTAATAACTGCCACCACAATTCCCTATAAGCTAAAATGTTTTTAATATTACCACCTCTTGGATTAACTGATAAACTTTCTAAGATAGCAAATTTAAAATAGTGGTTTTCACCCCTACTATTTATGTGTTTGTACAAGGCATTTTTAGTATCTTTCATTCTAATGCTGTAAAGATGAGAATATATTCTTTTTTTAAACTTCCTTTCAGTCTTTCCTATGTAGTAAGAGGGACATGTCATGCATTTCGCCAAATATACTAACATACTGGTATTACAGTTACCATACTTGAATGTTAGTTTTGTTCTCTTAATATTTTCCAAAATTAATCCCTTGTCTTCATTAATAGCAAAACATTGGTGACAAGCACCACATTTCGAAGTATGTGCTAAATCCCTATTGTTGTCTTGAACACTCCACAAGGGGGGAGCCACCACGGACCCCGGGAACTACCGCCCCATTAGCCTGACGAGCCTGGTCTGCAAGGCCATGGAACATATCATCATGGAACTTATAAACAAAGACATTGGTAATCTCCAAACTCTGGACCCCACCCAGTTCGGGTTTGTAAAAGGCAGATCATGTCTCCTAAATCTGATAGACTTCTTTGAAGCAGTCACCAAAGCCTTAGACGAGGGTAAGGTGGTTCACACAGCCTATCTAGATCTTGCTAAGGCTTTCGACACCGTCCTCCACTCTGGAATTATAGATAAGCTCACTAAACTAGGTATAAATCCCTATGTCACAAGATGGGTTGCCAACTGGCTCACTGACAGAACCCACAATGTGAAAGTAGCAGACTCCAAATATGACTTCAGACCATTGACAAGTGGAGTACCACAAGGTTCAGTCCTGGGTCCTCCCCTGTTTGGTATCTACTTCTCTGAAGTACAGGCTAACACAGAAGGTCTTTGGCTAACGAAATTCACAGATGACTCCAAACTAGGAGTCATAATCGAAACTCCTAACGATGTGGACATCCTACAAAAGGGCCTCACTGAGACAGATGCCTGGTGTCAAAGCCATGGCCTCAAGCTCAATGCCAAAAAGTGCATTGTCAACCCCTTTGGTAAAAACTCTGTACCCATGAACTACAACATAGGCGGTAGTATACTTAACACTGAAAGTGTGATAAGAGACCTTGGGACACAGGTGGACAGTAGTCTCTCCTTTGATAATCATATCGCCACAGTAGTCAGGAAATCCTTCTACATGGCACACCTCATCACAAAAGGTTTCTCATCCCGAAAAAAAGAGGTCATTGTTCCCCTCTACTCATCACTCATTAGACCCATTATAGAGTACAACGCCCCTTTTGGTATGTACCTCACAAAACATCTACAACAACTGGAAAGGCAGCAGAAATACCTCACAAAGAGGATTACCAGCCTCAAACAGATGCCCTACGCAGACCGTCTCAAAAAACTCCAGCTTTACTCCGTCGCATATCACCTACTCAGAGGTGATCTCTGCCTAACATACAAAGCTATGTCAAACCCAGAGCTGTTGGATATGCTCCACTTAAAGAAATCCCAATCCCTCTGAGCTACTTGCTCTAGGGACCTAAACCTTGTCACCACAAAAAACAGAACATGCCAGAGGGATAGATTCCTGTCCCAGAGACTTCCTATACTCTGGAATAAACTACCTATCTATATCAAACAAAGCTCCTCATTAGCACTCTTCAAGAAAAATCTTGATGATTGGATGGGAAATAGGAAGTTCACCCCGGGGATCACCTCTGCAGCTCTGCTCGACAGTGGCACAGGAAAATAATTTTCTTGGGTGGCAAAAGCCAGGGTACCTTTTTGGCTGGGCTTGTATAGGCCCCAGGGCCGATAGCCTCGTACATCTGCAGTAGGAGTGTAAGATGTAGGAGACTGCTGCCCATGTGTAATAGCTGCTTCATAGGTGATGGCTTACACTATCTGATTATATCCTGATCATGTTGATAGTGGCAGCAGAGTCTATTGATACTTGACTCTGTTTGCGGAGTGGGTGTCCGTGCCCAACAGAGCTCATGGTTCTGGTGGATATGTGAATATATACCCAGAAAAGGATACAGACCTGTTGACACTTGCATCATCTGTAATCAATTATCAGAATGTGATGTGCTCCTCAGATGAGGACTGATGCTAAAGTTAGCTACTATGTTTCTGTAATAGCCAGTGTTGTCACGTCCATAACACAAATATTTACTTTTGAGCATCACCGTCTAAAACATCTTCATAAGCAATAAGTAAACTAAATACAGTAATAGGTACTTGTAGTGCTGAATGCTCATACAGGCATGTCTACTAGTCAGCTACTGGTGTTTACTAATGTCAGCTTTGTGTATGTGGCCATCCTGGGGGAATGTAATTGCTATGCAATGTACATTGCCAAACCCACCTAACACCACACCCCACACATTGTCTGGGATGCAGCTACAGAGGTAAGCTGGAAGGCAGTCCAGTCTACAGCCATGACTGGACAGTCATGAGGTGTGGGTTAACACATGCATCTCATCACCACGCTCAACACATACAATTACCAGAACATAGAAAGGACACCCACACATACCACCAGAAATCACACACATTCACAGAGGCTTCTAAGTATCTGGCCAAGCAAGAGACCTCCCAAGCTGGAATAGACAGGCAACAAAATACACAAACTGTATGACATCATTTGCCAAATTGTGCCACTCCTCAGAACACGTGGCCAGAAACATGACCAACAGTACTCATTTGTGAATGCAAACTCTAGCACTATGTTACACACCAAGCTATATGAGGGCAAACACACTGTCAGCTGCCTGTCTGCCATGATTAGCCACATACCCATACACTCAGACCACCTTTTGAACTATACACATGGCTCTGGCATATTCCATGTTGTTGTGCAGGACCTGTGATGCAGTAGCCTGGACTGCATGGAAACACACATGTAGGAACTGTCAGGTCTTGTAGCCCATGCAGGTATGTCTCAAGGCCTGGGAAGCAGTATGCCATTGGCCAGAATGATACTGCAGTACAGGGACAAAAGGATTGTATTCCACAATTGTCTAATGTACTGGTGTAATTCAAACAATATCCAGTATCTCTGTGCCTGGGATAACATGGTTGACAGACCATGATGCTTTGCCAGACAGGGCCTGCACCTGTCACCCCTGGGAATCTGGATACTGACTATGGCTCATGCTTCCCCTATAGTGCCTTCATCATGCAAGGTTTAAATGAAAGTCCACTGCTATAACAGGGACAGCCAAGCAATAAGCTGTGGGTCTCGCTACTCAATGATACATTTCAGAAAATCAATATGGACTCACTTACGTCAATCCTTAACATGGAGAACATATCTGTGCAGTGACTGAGATATGGTTCAATGCTCCAGAGAGCACCCCTGCATGACCATGTTATAATACATACCTCACCTCTTGGCCATTATCCTTTATTGGAACACACAGGCCGCAGGTGTGTCCATATTCCTGAAGGATATGTACACCCCCACGCTAGTTGCACTTGCTTAACTTCAGATGCATTATGCTGAGCAACTACCTTTGCTCCAAAGTGGACTCCAAATTGCACCTTGCGACAGATCACCCACCATTCCCAACTGTCATATTGTGCTGTAATGGAGAATATTAGGTTTGAGACAGAAAACCATAATAATGGCTACTGTCAACTATCCCATTATGAACTGGGAAGACTACTCATGTACCAACACCTGTGCTCAATGCATGTTGGATTTCATTAACCCCAATGACGTGGATCACCATAGTCACACAAACGGGGCTAACAGTATGCTACACATAGTCAGTCTCCAAAGCCAATGTTATGCTTCTTAAGAGCAAAGTGGTGACTGTCATAGCACCCATGCAGATGGACAATGCATGTGCAAATGCTGTACCTACACAAATGTACTTTAAGCACTCACATAAGTGCAGTAATTGTGCTATTGAAACAGAACCAAGACTCAACCAAACACAAACAGGAAGGCAAACTGGTGGTACCCTGCCTTAAACTGTACCACAGAAGGTAGAATCTGTTGCAAGAGTGAACACACATGAGTGGAGGTGATCCCTGGTCAGCCTCAGTAAGATGAGATACACCATATAAAACCCCACAACTCTACTGTGGAACCAATCAGCCATATATTATGAGGCCAACCACCGAGCATTCTATAGCTGTCATGAATCGTAATGGCAACAACAAGACCTGCCGTGCTTCACAGCACTATGGCATGAGAAGTACTACACCTACAGAAATAGCACTTGTTCATCCAGATAGGGTCTTGGATAACCTAAACCCACTCTCACCTCCCCCCAACAGGTACACATATTTATATATTAATGTACACTACAGAGTCCTTGTAATAACAACTATGCAGGTACAAGCTTCACTCTATAAAGCCATACATACAGCTTGCATGGGACCTGTCAACACCCCAGGGTGTAATTTGCACAAATGTCAGAACAATTTGTTCTCCACATACACATCATGTTCAATCATAGCTTCATGTCAGGCTGTGTACACACTGAATGGTGCACAGCAACAGTTATCACACCCCACAAAGGGTGAGACACCGCTGATAATGGGAAATAGTGCACTACTACCCTGCTGAGGCTGGTCTGTAAGGCCATGAACCTTGATCAACTTATTTGATGTAGTCAGTATAGATGTAGATGACAGTAAGGTTGATTCACACAGCATACCTTGACCTTGCCAGGTCTTAGGACACCATCACCCATACTGTGTTCCAGCTACACTCAGTAAACTAGGTGTATATTCCTATGTCACAGGATTGGTTGGCAACTGGACCATTGGCAGAACCAACACTACAGAAGGTGTCTGACTAATACACGCACATCAAACCAGTGCCAGCTACAGTAATACAGGGTTCATTCCTGGTACTCCCCCTCTTTATCTGTACCACACAGACTAACACAGAAGGCATCTGCTTATTGAAGTTTTACAAATGACTATGAACTAGGAGCAATAGTCGACTCAATGAGTGCTGCGGGCAACATACAGAAGGGCCTTTGTGGGTCAGATGTGTGGTGTGTGACATATGGCCACTATCTCACAGCTAAGTATTACATTATCATCCCCTATGTTAAAAACCCTGTCCCATAAACTACCACCTAGGCAGCAGTCAACATAATGGAAACTGTGTGTGTATGTGATGCAGCTGGACAATAGTCTTTCCTTTGATAGTCACTTCACCATACCAGTCAGGTAGTCGTAAGTGGCACCCTTAATCATGACAGGGTGCCATCCATGAATATAGAGATCATTGTTCAGCCATACTCAACACTCAAGTGACCCATAATAGATCACATATTTCCTTTAAGGGTTATTGGCCATGTTCAGATGGCCTACACCGGCCTTCCCAAGCCCTAGCTCCACTATGCAGCATGATGCTTACCCTGAATAAAGCCATGTGCAACCCAGAGATGTTGGACATGCTACACTTACACATCCTGATTTCAAATAAACACATACTTAATGGACATCCACCTTTCTAGTACAAGGATCATAACATGCCTGACAGATCCCTGTCCCATACACTTTAAATACTCCTGCCATACTATGCATCCCTGTCCAGCAAAGCTGCACATTGCCCCTCTTTGAGACATGGTGTGATGACCGCAAGTCAAATATATCAGTAACCCTGTGGATCAGTTCTGTGGCACTGCTTGAACTGGCCATTGAAAGCTGCCTGTCGGATGGCTACAGCTAGGTAACTTTTCAGCCTAGGCTCATAAATGGCCCAGGGCATATAGCCTACTAGTTCACTATGACCATACATGCTATAGTTGATATCCAACCCTGCAAATACCATCAAGCTATCCATTGTTCCATGTGTTTCACATCTGCAACACAGTTAATACATGGCAAGATGCTATACTGCTGTACAGTGCCATGTAGATGTATATGGCAAAACACATACATGTAAACCTTTCTGTGAGCAAGTCTGCAGGGTCACAGGTCATGTCCCTTAAGGCTGTGTATGACTATATATGTGACATATACACAGCATTAAGGTCTCTTGCATTAATGTGAACACATCCAGCCATATGCTGTTAGGTAAAGACACCAGTACAGGCAAAGAGACATGCCCATATCAAGACAACATTCACATGGAGTATGAGCAATGTCAACACTTGACACACACATATATGGTGATAACATCAAATCACCCATAAGTGTCAAATGTGTGTGAGTTAAACATTTCAGTGGTGGTAGTGTCATGCAGATTTGCAAGGACATATTTGTAATCATAATAAATGTGATACACATGTATGTGCAGCTGTACTTCTGTACTTCTCTGTGAGTTACTGTGACCTGTCTCCATCATTATGTCTTATAGGTAAGCTGTGTGCCAGGCTGCCGCCATACACCCACATGGAGGATGAGGTCCTCATTCCATACCTTCTTGACAATCATGAAACACTCTTCAGCCATGTGCCACAGGATGCACATCACTGGGATGCCCAATGGGAGGAACTTCGCAGGAGGGTAAATGATGTTGGCGGCCAAAATCGCACCTATCAGCAGGTGGCCGACACTGCACTGACCTCATTAGACGGGTGAAAGTGTGCAAACGCAATCACCAGGGAACAAGCTGCAACAGGTGGGGGGCCACTCACCCAGCCCCCACTCACACATACTGAGGAGCTACTGGCCAAACTGGGGACACCTGTAGAACTCCATCCACAAGTTTTAGCTGGTATTGTGGAGGTGGGTGTCTCACAACCACTGATCCAGGAGTTGCCTGGTAAGTCACTACTGCACATATAACACAATTATATTTAATATACTTACATGTTACTGCACAATATTTAATGTAACATCATATGCAAGGCATGTATGCACACATGTCACATACTATAGTTTGCTACTCTATGTATGCACAGATGTGCATACTCCATAGTATAGTCTATTGAACTGGCTTATGTGCTAACATGCACATTGCACCCTGTAGCTATCACACAGGTGTGGATAATAATCTTACTGCTGTGACACTCCTATTTAGGTACCTCTGGCATTTTGCAGTGAGAGCAGCCTGTTGCTGGTGAGATTGTTATTATTTATAAGGCTTGATAATGCACAAATCATATTAATTGCATGCTATCTGCCATGTGGCCATTTAACACACGTACAAATAATGTATGGTGGTCCTGTTAATATATACAGGTCAGACCTGCAATGCATCACAGTGGTTACCCATGCGGAATAATTGAAGACTATATGAAACACCTACACTAAACCTTACAAACTCTCATTGCCAGATATGTGGACAGCTGTAAATACAATGGTGGAGGTGTGGTTCACTGTAGGGACATGTACTACAGATCAGCATTACACATGTGGGGAATACAAACAGTACTATACAGATAGCATATGTGTGCACACACTCTAAATGTTTTGGAGCTGGAGTATGACCAGCCCACAGGATTCACCCTTGTGGATTATACCTTTGCTATGAATGTCACACAATGTCATGTGCTATCTGACATGTCCATGACATTTTGTGGGCTGACTGCAAC
Source organism: Protopterus annectens (assembly GCF_019279795.1). Lineage (NCBI taxonomy): Eukaryota > Metazoa > Chordata > Ceratodontiformes > Protopteridae > Protopterus > Protopterus annectens. The sequence goes on along the minus strand of NC_056737.1, from coordinate 851,869,803 downwards.
ACTGGTTAGCTATCCTACAAAACATGATATCTCACATCCCAAACATACCACCCTTTGTCTGCATAACCCTGTCCTCAGTGCAGCATATTACATCTATGGGTGTATGTCATATGGGACAACACTGACATATGAACTAGATGCCCATCACAACCATTGGACAAAACATGTTTACACATGGCCATGGAGAAGGGACAGAGACATAAAGCAACACACACACAGTAGAAGAGATGTACATGTGTGTACACCCTGTTGTGCATTGGCTCGACACAATACAGCTATGGCCTTTGTGTAATGGTGATATTGCAGATGTGACACACTAAACATCATACAGGCCTGTGCACAGCTTGGGTAGGCATGACATCAAACCACAACATAACATGTCTTGAACATCTTGAGTCTGTCATGACATGAAAGATTTCACCTATACAGTATCCAAATACACACATGTGTTCCACAACATATACATACAACCACATCAGGCCACAGATACAGTACATTCACCTTACCAGTGTCAGACATCACTGTCATGGTTGCTCCTCATGTGTGTGAGGTACACAGATGGCATGTGGGACATGGAGTACTGCTAAGTTAGCCATGTCTGGGCATAGTTGCCAGGCATGAGCAATATGGTTGCAGATGTGCAGGGGTGTCATTTGTATACCCTTCAGTGACCTGTGACACACATTCCACATTAGAGTTTAGTGTGTATACACCTCAGTGATGTGGGTCACATTCCACATTAGATATATACTGTATCTGAACACAGTCATGGCTATGAATTGTGCCTGTAACTCACACTGTATAGCAATAGTGAAGCCACATGATGCCCTGCAATGGCTACGCACATCAGCTCAATATGCAGTATGTCACTGTATATCTGTAGGGTGGACTGACAACATTGCATCAGCTGAAGGTCCATGTTAGTATAACACGTCCCTGCATTGAGACACCATTACCTCACTGTATAGTTGAAAGGACACCATTGTGTTAAACATGTATGCATGTCATTCAACACTTCAGCAGAAGGCGTGTCATACTACATGTGATTGGCAAGGTCATATGCCACACAGCAGGCTGGTGTACTGTTAACCTGTGCTGGTCTGTGGCACCATTGCAAAGTAGGGACAGCCATATCAAACATGTGTGTACAGCCACATGCACATTGTCTGTAGACTCAGGTCAGGGGTAAGCAGAATAATGTTGAATAGACATGCACTGCTTCAGGGGAGATATGCAAGCTAGGGCTCAGGCAAACATAGTATTCACTCAACATACCCTTCTGCTCATGTCCTCCTCACACATAGGGGCAGTGGCCAACACAAAGCATCAGTGACAGATGTACACAGGTCAGAGATGGTTTGTTAAAATGTGGGGTATGTTGCACAAAACATGGCAGTGCGGTGCAACGGTGCATAGTGCATGCATTGTGTTGCAGATTTGGGGCATAATCTACTAACACAATTGGTGCAACACAGGGATGTATGCTAACTACTACTATAATTGTGTAAAGTGCATGCCTTCTGCTATAACACATGCATGCTGTTGTGTGCAACTCAGGGATGTATGATAACTATCACTATAGTTGTCTAAGCTGAATGCCTCTGCCATATCACATGCATGTTGCATGCCGTTTGGTGCCATATCATGTGTCTGTCTGTCTGTATCTGTCTGTGTCTGTCGGTTTCTGTGTGTCTATCTCTGTGTGTCTGTACTGTGATGTATAACTTGGAATGTACACTTCTTGTCTGCCCCTCACATGTGTTGCTATAGGTGTGTTGACCTCCTGCAGTCCACCTGATGTTAGTGGCCCCAAAGACTCTAGCAGTGATGATGAAAGTATGATTGAGGCACAGGCAGGGTTGTCAGGGGCTGAATCTGTGCCATTGGTTGCCATTCCACCTGTATCCCCCTCATCCCCACACACAGTTCTCATGCCTACACATACCCCATCACCAGTGGCCATAGTGGAAGGACAGTTGGTGGGTGGTAGCATGGAGCAGGAATGTGTGGAGACTATGGAAGGTGTGCCTGCAAACCATGATCCCAGCCAACTGGCTGGTGATGTCCCACACAGGCATGTGCCCAGGGCTGCTCATAGGAGGTCTTCTGGACAACATGCCCCTGCAAGACATAGCACATCAGCTGGTGTCACCAGACGCATGTTTCAGGCTGTAACAGAGGCACAGGCACATGTTTAATGGCACAACAGAAAAGGTCTGAGGCTTCAGAGGGCTGCTGTCCATTCTTTAACTGACAACATCCAGGCAATTGTAAATGCTCTCCATCATCTTGCAGATGTTTTGGATAGATGAATGGGTGATGTGGTGTGAGTCCTTGACCATGGCATGTCAATCCTTGAGCATGGAATGTCTGTGCTAGAACATCTGGTGAGAGTGAGGCATTGGGCATGTGGACATAGGCCAGCTACATCACCTGTTGAAGGTCTGTGTGAACATGCTACTTCACATGCCCGCTCCCATAGTAGTGGTAGCAGCAGCAGCGCAGCTGGTGCTGTGCTGACCACACCAGGACACAACAGGCCACATGCACATGGGTCTGGATGGTCCCAACAGGGACACGGTTCCAGTGGACATGTGTCATCAGACAGTACCCAATCTGGACCTCTACCTGGTAGTGGCCATGCAACCCCTGGCAGGTGCAAGTCATGTGGCCATGGCTGGACACCCTGAACTGTAAAACCTGCCCTGTACAGTCTGCAGCTGTCAATAATACCCCTGTGTAGGCCAGCCACATGCCAGACCTGTGTGCATACATACACACACACACACACACACACACACACACACACACACACACACACACACACACACACACCAGAAACAAATGTAGGGCACCTCAACTCACACACGCATATCATCCACACACGCCCAATGAGATGAAAGGCTCTGACCCACACACATGATGTCATCCTATGGTGCAGCCTAGGCCTCTGACAAACATTATCATCCTGTGCATATGATGATGCCTATGCCACATCCCTGTCATCCACACCATCGGTGCAGGGACATGCTCATATGGTCTGATGCACAGGGTGAACATACTAGGAAGACAATTGTAGATTACCATTGTTGAGTAGTGTTGACAGGCAGCAGACATACCATGTACTACAGTTTTAGAATGCATTTTGTACTTTTGACAGTATGTATCATGTGTAACAACAGTGACTGCATGTTGATCTTGATGTTCTGCCTTCCTCTTTCAGGTGTACTTGCATGTGCTGGGGGATGTCAGTGTTCTCAATTTGGGTCCCATATGTAAATGTAGATAACTCACAGGTCTGTATGACAATACCTGCATGCACTTTGTAGCTTCCACATCACAGTTATAATCTCCCATGTTTCAAACATGTTTACTGATGTAATGATCCAAGATTATGATAGCTGTGTAGTAAGCTACTGTGGCCAGAGCCATCACATCCATAGTGGGTGACATCACAGGTATAGTTACCTGGAGTGGGGAGGAGGTAAAAGAGTGGTTTAGAAAATGACAAGGGTAAAGACCAGTGGAAAATGTGGTTTCTCATTAGGAAGCAGTAATACCCACTCTCATGACAGGATGCAAACACACATACATACCGACACACTCAGGGATTCACAGACACAGTAATACACACACACACGCACACGCACACACGCACACACACACACACACACACACACACACACACACACACACACACACACACACACACACACACACTTGTCAGTGTTGGGAGGAGAACCCCTGCCTATGTGAAAATCATCATTATAGTACTACACAATTACAAGATGTGCCACAGAGATTACACATGTACAGGTAGTCAGAATGGCCTAAGATTGAGGACATCAACAGGGATACTAGATTGCGATGAGTGTATGTGGGGAGGGGGGGGTTCATCAGTAGACTATGGAACAACAAGCCTCACCCCAGGGCTTACACATTTACAGGTGGTTAGAATGCCCTTCTAAGATTGATGACATCAACAGGGATACTAGATTGCAGTGAGAGGATGGGGGGAGGGGTCTTATAATTTCACTATGGTAAAATACAGCCTCACTCCAGGGACCAGGCAGCCATACATACATACATACACACACACACACACACACACACACACACACACACACACACACACACACACACTGTGGCATTCATAAAGATATACACCAATGTCACACACATACAAACACTTGACATGTGTGAGATTCAACCCCCTGCCTATGTCTTGCTTTCAACATCTCACTCTGTACAGATGTCTACAACAGTCTACAGGAGAGTGAAAAACATTTGGGATGCATTCCCCACCAAACGTGACATATACGGACACACACACACACAGACACACAGACACACACACACACACACACACACACACACACACACACACACACACACACACACACATGCCAATACTGTGAAACAAACACCTTCCTATCTCATGATAGGTATTACAGAGTTACAGCACTATCGCACACACTACTCTTTCCTTTGCCAACTGTGCTGATATATGCACAATATATGCACAGGGGAGGTGTTACTGTTACAGGTGTCAAGAGGTTTGCCTTCAGTGTCACCTTTACTGCATTCTACGTTGTGTGTCTTCCCCTTCAATTAACAAAACCATAGCTTAGCAGTTACACAGGTTATTGTAGGAATGGTTGTAACACACCTGTGAGCTTTCATCAGTAATCATTCATCTGCAAAGTAGCCCCACCACTTAGTACTTATGTCCAAACATCTGTCCATAACTAAAGTACAGCTTGCTGTACTTTGAGCATATGACCATATACACTTGGCAATGTTGAGGCTGCATTGTAACTGCATGATGTACTAAGACAACAGTCACCTTCAAACATCAGACACTGCACACACATGGAATCTGAACACACATCAATACATGCACACATATGCAGTCTCCATCAGTAAGTGGACTAGCGGGTCAAGAGGATACATTCCACACCTTCCTCACACCATATGTGAAACCTAGCTGAGCATTACACCATAATGGATATTGTAGTCATGGACTGGTAGGTCACACAGCCACCTTCACTGTGTAGATAAGTGTATATTTATGCCAACAGCACATATCAGCAAGACACACACACACACACACACACAGCAATATACCATGTCATGATCCCACAAAATGTTAGTTGACAGTTCCACTGTGAAGCCAGGGCACTGTAATGGTCAACAGTGAGCACATCATATTTGCTACACACACATCATATTTGCCACACACACCTCATGATTACTGGAAGAGTGCCAGCAATGTGTTCTGTTTGAGCTAGGCATTACACTTGTTCAAGCATGTGCGAGGTCTGTGGCTTATAAACATCTCACCCCAGCACGTTCTGGCTATTGTGGCAATAAGGTTAATGTCCAGACAGCACACAGCATGCATGGCTTGCAATTGTTGACATGTGGTATACGTAGGAGCTGTGGGTCACACATGGCTGTACATGTCATGGACATATCACCTGCAACTACTCAGGAACATACAGAGCATAGCTGTAATTGCCTTAGTCTGTCAATACAGGCCATGTGTGTAGGTCCTACGATTCTGTTATTTGGGTATGTTTGTAGGCATTGCATTTGGTGGACATGTCTAATGACATACATGCCACATGGATTGTTGTATGATATGATAGGTGTCATAGGTGACCAGTAGAGAGGGAATATTACCTCTGTCAACATAGATATCAAACCTTATTTACTGTTAGCATTCAGCAGCCATGGACCTATCTTTCAAATGCATGTGTGTAATGAATGTAGCCACCTGTATGTACAAAGGCCAACAACAGCTATGGTATTTTCATGTATGTTGTATGAGTGTGGGATGTACATATCCAGGGCAGGTACATCTAGGTCATATCCAGCCATGAGGGTGTTGTTTACTGGTGTACAGCAACAGTCAACTGTGTTACTGCTGACAACATCTGAGGGACCCTGGTATGTGTACAACTGACCTGGTTACAAACAGTGGTATTGCTGCATTGCATAACATATTATACAACTGTGTCAGTACATGGGTACTTTGCACAGTTGATGTAGGGCTAGGTACAGTCCACCAGTCAAAGGTTATTTGGTGTTGTACCATAATATTTCATATCACATTTATGGATGTGTTTTGGTAGTCTGAGGACATGGTGGTGAACGTACATGAGGATATAACCTAGAACGCAGCTTTTGCCACTGTCACCTGTACCTGACTCATCTGTGATGAATTATGTTGGAGTAGTGGTCTTTACTTGTGAGTAGCCTTTATGAATATGTGTACACCACCACCTGGAGTGGTCCGTACCAGTATTATGACCCACATGTCTGGATCTGAGTTATATGGTGGTAGTGCTATTGTGCACTACAGAGCCTTCAGCCAGGTGTTCCTCACTGCACAGATGTCAGTATTCCCCATTGTAGGTTCTACATTGAGTAAATGGATTATGAAAGCCACACATCTAGCACTGGTTAGCATAAGCATCCAATGCAATTGCCTTGTAGGTGTCAGGGTGTTACTTCTGGGTTTAGTACATTTGCCTTGGAATGGCACTATATGGGTAAATGTGACCTACGTATTATCCACACTCCCTTGAATCATGGATGCATGTGATCTGTGACAAAGGCTTGTCTTCTTTCAGTCATGTCATCCCGGAATGACAGTCACTGGACAACCTCATAATTACAGCATGACATTGGCTCATTGTTTTGGTCAAGTAGTTGTCACTCATACCATGACATCACTATCAAATGCCACATCTAAGGTGACGGACAGCAGCAGATGTTGTGTAGATAATCAATGTCAGATATACTTAGTGGGGCGGTCCTGCTAATAATGACAACTACAAACACAGCCGAGTGAGGTCATCTTGACACCTGCACATCAGTACCATTAGACAATGGGGCTCACATATTATGCTTGCACATGCCACTGTTCCAAGTATAATGCCACTGTCCACAACCTGATATCAATGCATGCCTTTCAGGGCAGCAATGTGTGTGACACATGCTGTACTTTCCATCCACCTGTGTGTCCCAGTTAACCAATTATCTGTCACTTCCACACATGCATGATTGTGTATGCTTCACACATATATGGCAGTACTTCATGTATATGTATGCATGTGTATCATACAGCACGGACGCAGATATATAATTTATGAGCCATATACAGGTATCTGTTAGTAAACCTGTATGATGTGCATATATACTGACAGTTAAGATGTATATAGCTGTAAACCTGTGTGTTTACAACAGGAGTCCAGTATAACATGTTCTGTATGTCTAAGTGTATGAGCATGCCCACTGTGGTCTTCTGTGGTTAGAATCAGAGTGCATACCAAACAGCCCTGTGCTACTAAGTGTATGAGTGCACCCACTGCCACCTTGTGTAATTTGAGTCAGTGCATCCAAACAAGCCCTTTATTTCTAAGTGTATGAACATGCCCAGTATATCCTTGTGTAGTTGGTGTCAGAATGCATCCCAAATGGCCCTGTGCTACTAAGTGTATGAGCATGCCCACTGTCATCTTGTGTAATTGGAGTCAATGCATCCAAACAAGTCCTGTGATTCTATGTGTATGAGCATGACCACTGTAACCCTGTATAGTGATAGTAGTTGTCCATTCCACAGATGGGCATACTCCAGTTCAGGACTTGTTGTGCTACAACTATACCTCTCAGGCCTACCTATGTCTTACCTGCAGATGATGTGTCTTGTTTGTGCATACAGGTTGTAATGGACTCCTACTTTAAACACACAGGTTTACAGCTATGTACATCTTAATTTTCAGTATACCAGTTGATGTCCTCAATCTTAGAAGGGCATTCTGACTGTCTTGAAATGTGTAATCTCTGTGGCGCATCTCATAACTGCGTAGTACTGTAATAGTGATCTGTAGATAGGCAGGAGTTCTGATCCTACCACTGGCAACTGTGTGCATCAGCAAATGCCTGAGTGTGTGTGTGTGTGTACTTGTGTCTGCATCCTGTCATGACAGTGGGTTTTACTGCTTTCCAAAGAGAAACCACCTTTTGCACTGGCCTTTATCCTTGTCATCTGCTAAACCACCCTTTTCACCCCTCCCTACTGCAAGTAATCAGTTCTGTGATGTCACCCAGCTCAGAAGCAGAATCAGATTAAGTGTAATTTTATGGGTTCTGTGGCACATACCCCAACTGCATACCACTCTACTAGCTACCTTTACATAGGCAAGACTTGTAAGCACAATACTGGCAAGTGTGTGTGTGAATGTGACTACCCTGTAGCCAGGCATACACGTGTTATGTTTTTAACATGTTACACACCATGGTAGTCATCTATGGTGAGTGGAGTCTACAAATTATTACATAGCTAGGAATAGAAAAGAATAGACAGTCAAGAATGACTACTGTTGGGTATGTTATTTTCCTGTGCCACTGTCAAGAAGTGACACAGACATGGTCCCCAGGGTGCATTTCCATACCAATCATTCCCCCACCCAAACTCCATAATCCCCGGGGTATATTTCCTTAGCCATCATTCCCACTCCAAAATCCACATACACAACAACCATCCCTTCTCTGGTGAACTGATTAAGATTTAAATGTTATAATACAAGAATTGTCTCTGTTTTGTGTACACGTCAATTCCTTTGGAACCCTTCTGTGTCACAAAGGGTGTTCAGACATGTTTATATATATGGCTATAGCTGTGTCTGTATATATATATATATATATATATATATATATATATATATATATATATGTGTGTGTGTGTGTATGTGTGCACGAGTGTGTATACACATCCCATAAGTGCATATATGTATTTAGTATTTATTTATAACAGTTGAACATATGTAGACTTGTCTATGTTGTTTCACAGAGTACAGTATATTCAAGGGTATTGTGCATATGTACACAAAGTGACTATCCCATTTGTTTTCAGTACTGTGGAATACCTGTAGCAAAATGTGTATTCTAAAAACCATGAAACATATATACATTGTTTAGTGGTAAGTCCACTGACTATGGTGTGCATGGTCCAGGGTTCAAGACTTGCAAGGGTTGTTAATAATATCATTTAGGACTGAATAAGGTGGGTGTAAATGTGTTTTTGCGACAGTAAGCAGCGGGTACACACAGTCAAAAGACATGTAAAACTTGCAGTACACTTGAAATGCCCTTCTTTGGTAATCCTGCTGATGTCATTCATTGTGACATACACCTTTGGGGAAGACATACGTCAGTAATGTATTTGGCATGCACTGTAACTGTGTACTGCTGTAGTGTAATAAACTAGTTAAGTAGGGGTTCAAATACCAGATATGACAGGTGTGTGTGTGTGTGTGTGTGTGTGTGTGTGTGTGTGTGTGTGTGTGTGTGTGTGTGTGTGTGCGAGACTTGTATCCTCTGTAGTGGTGGTTATGTGTGTGACACCTGTGGGCAATGTGGAGGGGGTTTTGCATATATTTTATGTTGGCCGTACTCTATATCACAGTGTCAACCATACAGGGATAACAGATGTACATTAGCTGTGAGGATGGGGTGCAATGCCATACCCATACATGTGACATCAAGGCCAGCCAATCACAGTTAGCAACCCCACTATTACCCAGAGCACACACTGAATCCATGTGTTATACACACACACATGCCTAGGCAACAGCCAATATGTGGGTAGTACACTGCATATTGACCACTGATAGTAACTATGCAGTCATAGCAGTGGGCTACAGAGGACATGTCACCCTGGCCATCTGTCCAGTATGCACATACATGCACACAGTGCACCTCCACCATGTTCCCCAATGGGCACCTGCACCACCTATGGTGCCTTCACATGCGACTCACAATGGGCATACCATGCCTGCCAACATGCTTACAACTGCTTTACAGTGCCTTAATCACTCTGTATCCATTGGCCCTTGTTCTGCCTAGCAACAAAATAAACAACCTCTACTAGGCTTGAACCCAGGACCATGCACACCATAGCCAAAGTGATTTACCTTTAAGCCACCTCTGATATGCAGAACTTTACTGGATTCATAAACATATCATCCGGCCTAGTCATTCAACAGTACAGAGTATGTATTCTAACATGCAGATGTATGCGTGTGCGAACATATATTAATGTCTACACAGATACAAATGTATGCATGTATATATATATATATATATATATATATATATATATATATATATATATATCCACATATGTGTAAGCAGATATTTATATCTATATAGGTATGTCCACATGTACCATGAATTGGGTTGACAGGCACAAACAACATACGTCATGCACGAATAGGTACTCCCCCAAAGCAAAACATGTCTGACCTGCAAGACACTACCAACTGTTGCAGATCCCATAACCAGGACCTTAGACAACAAGGCCACAAGATGTTAACAGTACTCCATCCCACCTGTATGATGTCAGGCTGGTATCAGTAACATATCATGCAGTACAGCCAGGCTCATAATGACTCCCATTTTGCAGTCATCGGTTACTTTTTTTAGCCAGAGTCCTGTACTGTTGGCCTGTACTACAGAGATGTAGAATTCAAACAACAGTGGTCCCAGGACTGAACCCTGAGGTACTCCATCTGTCACTTGTCTGGGGGTGGGTTTGGAGACAGTTACACCTACAGTTTGGGTTCTGTCAGTAAGCCATGTGGCAAACTATCGAGTGACATAGGGATGTATGGCCGGATTAGTGTGTTAATCTCTGTTTCCAGACTGGTGTATGGTATTGAAGGGCTTGGTAAGGTCCACATAGACGTTGTGGAATGCCTTACCCTCATCAACAGCTATGCAGACTGAGTCAAAGCAGACAATCCATTTAAGAGGCAAGACTGGCCCTCCATGAGCCCAATCTGCTTGGGGTCCAGTGTTTGAGGGTTGCCAATGTCTGCATTCCAAACTTCCCTGATAATGCATTCCATGGCCATGCAGATCAGGCTCATCACACTGATATGACAGTAGTTCCAGGGATCCAAGGTGGATCTCCCCTTGTGGAGTAGGATAACTGCAGCTGTGCGCCACTCAGTGGGCACCAGGCCTGATGCGAGGTTATGATTACACATGACAGTCTGGCCCCATGGATGATGTATTCTTAGCTGTGGATAGTGCGGTTTCTGCCTGTATGGCCATGATTACTGGCCAATGGAACTCTGTTCATATTGTCATTGGCCCTTTTGAGGGTGAGAGGGGGTGACTGTGGCACTAAACCAATCTGCCAGGATACTGGCACAATCTGTGGGAGCAATCTATGTAATGCTATTCTGTCATAGCTCAGAGCACGTCTTAGCAATGCCAGTTAGATTCAGGACATATCTATAGAATGGTGTGTGGTTGTCTGTGGAATCTGTGGTGATTTTAGTTACATAACCAGCTTTGGAGGATTTCATGGTGGATCTCAACATCTTACTGTGGCTGGTAAGGGAGTTGTTTGCATCCTTGGAGTATCCTTTTTGCTTCAACAGTGTCTACCTTCTATTGTATACTCTGTCAATGGCAGGAGACCACCAGACTGGCTTGCTTATTTGGGAGGTAGGTGAGCATTGTGGTTCCATGTGGGATGTCAGGAATCATGAACAAGTGGATGTGCTCATACAGTACCTTAGTACAGGATTCATCTGTAGAACTGTCAGCTCCTGTCTCCATTGGTGTCACAAACATTGTCACTTCTGCTTTGTATAGCATGAAGCTGGCTTTGGGGAGGTATTTTATGGACAACTGTATATACATTCCTTTCACATGTTCACTTTGATTAGCCTATACTGGGATTACTGTGGTGAAACCTCAGTCTCTGTTGTGATAGCTTAGTGGTTAGTTACTGTGACTATAATGTACAGTGTCCTGGGTTCATGACCTGCAAAGGTGGGGTATTTTTGTCTGGCCAGGACAGCGATTAATGCATACAGACTAATTGTGGAAATTAGGTTATTCACACTTAATACAATTCAAATGCCCTACATTGGCAATCCTGCTGATGTCAATCAGTGGGGAGTACACCTTTGGGGAAAAGAGTACTCCAGCAATCTCTGTGGTGCATACTATAACAGTGTAATGCTGTAGTGTGATACAGAACTCTGGTATGGGTTCTAGTCTCACACATAGGAGTTGTGGATTCTTTGGTGTCTGTTCCTATGCCTGTGTAGAGAGTGCTGCATGTTTGGCTAGTCACACTCACTATGATTCACTGGACCTACTTTGGCAATCCTGCTGATGTCACCCACCTAGAAATACACCTCTGGGACTGCTATATCCCAGTAATCTCTGTAGCGCATCCTGTAATGCTGTAGTGTGATAAATTAGTTTGGTAGGTGTTCTAATCCCAGACTTGCCAACTGTGTGTGTGTCTGTCTGTCTGCTTGAGAAGAGAACAATGCTTTTTAGAGTACTCACACTCCTTACAATTCATATACTCAACTTTGGCAAGGCTGCTGATGTCACCCACCTAGAAATACACCTCTGGGAATGCTGCAACCCAGTAATCTCTGTAGTGCGTTGGGTAACTGTGTACTGCTGGACTGTGATTTAGAACTGTGGTAGGGTTCCATCCACAACCATGGCAGTTATGTATGTTTTGTGTGTGTTTCAATGTCTGTGTAGGGAGCAATGCATTATAGCCTACTCACTAGCAGGACATTTACAATGCCCTACTTTGGTAATCCTGCTGATGTCATTCCTTGTCAAATAAACCTTTGGGGAACAAGTTCCCTAGTAATCCTCTTGGTGCATCCTATAACATCTCCATACAGTAGTGTGATATAGATCTTGGTCATGGGTTCTATACCCACACATGTCAGTTGTAGATGTTTTGTGTGTGTTTCATTGTTTGTTTTGTGATCAATGCATTTTAGGTTACTCACGTGCAGGAAATTTGAAATGCCCTACTTTGGTAAACCTGCTGATGTCATTCCTTGTGAAATACACCTTTGGGGATGGGGTAGCCCAGTAATCTCTATAGCATGTGCTATAACTGCGTAATGCTGTAGTGTGATAAACTAGTTAGTTAGGAGTTCTATTCTGAGAGATGGCAGGTGTTTGTCAGTCATATCCTGTGTGGAGGTGGCTGTGACTGTCTAACAACTGGACATGTTGAGGAGCGGTTTTTATAGTTTTCCTATATGGTGGCCATATTATATGTCACAATGTCCACGTCACGAGGATTACAGATTTCAATCAGCCAAGAGACTGGGTTGGCAAGCCATACCCCTACATCTGGCAAAAGGCCTGGTGAACAAAGTAAGCAACACTACTATTACCCAGAATACGGTCTAAACCCATGTGTCATACACAAACACACTTGCCTAGAAAAATCCAGCTATGTTGCTAGTACCCTGCACATTGTTGGCAGATAGTAAGCATGGTGTGATTGCAGTGGGCTGCAGAGGGCATGGCACCCTATCCACCAGTACAATAGGCACATAATTGCGGATAATGCGCCTTCACTATGTTCCCCACTGGACGCCTGCAACATATGTGGTGCCATCAAATGTGATCCACAAAGGACATACAATGCCTTACACACATGTCCTGTATGGACAGATGCCACTGACACCAGGGAATACCTGTATCATACTATCAATGCAGGTGCGGGGTCAACCTGCTGTCTATTAGAAAGTCCTGCCACACCAGGCCAGGACTGGCACATCTGATGATAGTCTGTGTAAATAACATGTGCCAGGCAAACCAGGTACATTTAAACATGTCACTGTACATTAATGTGGGACGTGCACATCCCAGGCAATGTCCATGTCAAGGACTATCAAACACAGACATGGCATGCATTGCAAAGCAATGGCCACACACAATAGTAACCAGGATGACAGGATGGTTAATACAATACCCATCTGTGTGGGACATTGCAGACACTACATCCCCGAACCACACTGTAGATCATTGTCAGGTGGCCTGATGCCAAGAATTACCCCTCACCCAGCCTTGCACAGCCAACCACTACACACCCATGAAGCAATGCACACATGCATGCCAGTACTGGCACCTTGTGTCTGCATGTGGGGTATGATGTTCCCAACCACAGTCACACCCAGTATAACCCCCATTGGCATACTGACTGATGTCAGATATGTTCACATGCCCTAGCCCTTAGAACCTCAGGATAACCCCTGTGGTGCATGTAATACATGTGCATTACTGTAGTGTGGCAAACTAAGTAGTTAGGAAGTGTATTTGTGAGCCTGTCAATGTGTCTGAGTCCCTTAGAGAGTGTGGCTGTGTTGACAATGACATCTGTTCATGTGGACAGCCATGTGTGCTACACCTAATGTATGTCTACTATATCTCTGTTGCAGATGTCGCTCACCAGCACACATATATGTTCTTACAGCACACCATGTCAGCTAAGTGGCACATGGAGTAACTGCATGCACTTGTAATAGTAATAGCTAGTCAGTCAGGGGTTTGAACCCCTGTACTGCTAGGTGTGTGACAGAAGATGCTTAAGTTTTAGTCTCCCAGCCCTTCTCTGATGTACTTTGCCTCTGTCTGTCCCTCCCACACACTCTCTGGTGGATGTGGAGATGTACACCTGCTCAGCAGCAGCTTGTGTTTTGTAAGTGATGGTCATGATCAGGTGATGGCCTCTGCACCTATTGCAGTCCTCCTCTAGCTGATTGCATGTGGAACAGCTGTGGTGATATTCCTATAGCCAATTGCATGGAAACACAGTACAATATCTAGGAGCATCATGTTGGTGTTTGCCCATGACAGTCGCTGTGAGTGGAACCTGGATCTGGTGTTTGATAAACAGCATCACAGATGAAATCTGGATATTCCTCAAACAACATACACTGTGGAAAATGGCCTAAAGACAAGAGGGTGATGTGCCAGACATGACTACAGCATGTACGTGTAGCTATGTTTCATTCAGACTACTGCCAGTTTAACAGGTTGTGTGTGGTAATAGCTAGTCTGCATATTTTAATAACTGACAACACAGTGCTCTGTTTGTGAGGAAACACTCATCTGCATGGTCATCTGTGGACTGTGTGTGGAACCATTTGTTTCTTGTGTTACTCACAGAACACACATCTGTGAACTGCAGAAGCATAGTGTGATGATTGCAGTCAGTACACGGTGACAGTGATGAGAGTTACTGACATCTCATCCCTGATTGGACATACGTCACATGAAACAGTGGTATGACAATCACTGTCTGAGGGTATCACAGTGACATGCCAATAATGGGCTACTGTTTATAGCTGCAGTCACATGTCATCTACGCTTTGGACAGATGTCATGCAGTATATATGCATGCGTTGTGCTCCCTCTGCAAATGTATGACATCTGTTGTCTTGGGTTAATGGTAATATCTATGCATGCTGCTATAAGTAATCCTGACTGCTGTTGACTATTACTAAGCCGTATCTGTGTTAGAACTGCAACACCATAGACTGTATAGGATTGCATGTCCTGACGGAACCACATGTCCCACTTCAGCTGGCCATGGCACTAGGCACCAGCACGTCTGGGGCCCAGCCTTGGACCTCCACCTCTGTTGGCTCTGCAGCACCTTCGGGTGGAACCACCACTGAGGATAGGGCTTGCCCCCATTGGGAGCAGGTCTGAACCTGTCAGCCATCATACGGTCCAGGCCGTGGTGTGTAGGGAGCTCAATAAGGGGATTTGAGGCCAGCTATGCCAGCTTGAGGGCAGAGTGGCACAATTAGAGGGTGAGAGTTGTTTGGAAGTCGCAAGCCCATGAGCCCACAAATGGATACAGTGGGACCGAGGTCCCCACCCATGGGCAGTCACCACTGCACCTTCATAGCCCAGAAGGTGGCTGTGCTGGGGGCTGTGTAGGAGGGGCAGGCTCACCCTCGAGTTGCACCACTCGGCCCTCAAGCTGGTGTAGGCGGTCTCAGATCTGCCTGTTGAGCTCCCTATGCACCACTGCCCGGACCATACCATGAGTGACAGGGTCCTGTCTGCTCCCACTCCCAGGGGGAGACGAGCCCCATCTCCTGCAGCAGTTCCACCCAAAGGTGGTGCAGGGCTAATGGACGAGGAGGTCCCATGGCCAGCTGAGGTGGGACAGGTGGGTCCGCTGGGACTGGCCTTCCCATATGAGCTATGTTGTAGCATGTTTAAGGCAGATATGGGTTAGTAATTGTCAACAGCATGCATAGGTATTCCCATTACCCAGGGCACCAGATATAAAATAGTTGCAGAGCAGGCAGAACACATGCATATATGGGTAAACAGTGGCCATTACAACATGCAGATTTCATTGATGGTAACAGACCACAAATATGGGAGTATTTTAACATGCACAGAAACAGATGTGAATACTTATAAACCAATAGGACATGTGTCCCAACAAAGGTTAGGAGTGTAAACATACCAAATGAGTTGTGTAAATCGGTTATTTTTGCACATATGGTAGGGGTGAGAGAGAGAGAGTTCAGTTAACAACTAATATATCCTTGTAGTTTTCTCAACATTCGTAGTCACTGCAGTGGTCTGTCCCTTACATGTATTATTACACTACCCAATGGTGTTATATTGTACAATGGTATGTTTGTAGATTAGTATGCACGGGACCTGTGTCTTACATACAGGCTTGACAAGATGCAGGTGTTAATGCAACATGTTTTGAGACTGCTCTCAAACACTTTGGGTGAGATGCTGGGATGACAGGTATGTTTGCATGTACATTCTCTGACTATGTACAAGTCTATCAGTTATATGTCATTAACAGCTGGCTACATTTCTTAGATCATCACACTAATTTGTCAGGGGAACAGGGCAAAATGCAGGTGATGTGGGCCATTTATCAGGACATACTGGGCAGACTGGAACAGTTGAGGGGTATGAATATGCATACCACTCTCTAGTTGAGCATTCTAGCAAAATCTGTGAAGTTAAGTGTAAATATGCATACAGCTTTCTCTCTAAACATTCTAACAAACTGTGTGCAGTTCTGTGGAATGATTATGCATACAACTTATTAGCACTCCTGGGATCCAAAGCCCTGCTGTGTGTGACAAAAGCATTACAGTTAAGATCACTGTACGCTATGCTATCAGGCAATTGTTGGGAGGCTTTGCAATGTTTTGTCTAATATGACTAACCTGTTTGCACTTCCAACATTGTTATACAGCACTTCATACACATTTTATCTGCATATCACAGTGTGGGTAACACTGCTTACTGCAACAGTACTATTTAATAACTGCAACAGTATAACATATGACTGCAGAGTAAACAAAAGCAATGCAGGGGTTACACCTTTATTCGCAGCATATTACACAATTCTGTATACTGGTACAACACTTTCCGAGGCTCTTACATTTCTTTGCTATGACAGTACATGCAGGCTATTTACTAGCCTGCCTCGCTACACATCCTTTGCAGCCTAGCATCATAGGCTTGCTGGTTCACAGCACGCTCATTTGCAGCTGTCAGAGAGGTACAGTGAAATTTAGCCATACCTATCCATAGTATACACAAACTAGGAAATTATTAACTATGTAGTGGAAGGAGTACTTACTCAGTTCTGGGGCATTCTGCATCTGCCTTGCTTCCTGAATCCCCTGTTCCAGGACAGCCCCCTCCATCGCTTCAGGTCTGCATGGTGGTGCCTGACCTGTTCACCAGTCCAGGGGATACCAGTGGCACTAGTGAGGTCACAGGCGAGACTGTCCCAGGCCTTCATTTTGTACTGCAAGCCCTGGTACTGGCCCTGCAGTAGTCTCCTGTCATGGTGCTTTACCAGGAGCCATACCATGAATTTAGACTCCTGGATGCCCCAGTGCTGCACTCTAAAGCGAGTGCCTTCTCCCACTCCAGCCATTCTGCCTGCAGGGGGATGCTACAACCAGTTATGAGACGTATTCCCGCCTCTTCGGTTTAAGTAGGGCCAGATTCCTGCACTTTTCCGTAATTGGCCGGTTTCGAAAAGGCTAAGCTATGGGCACACCTGCTTACGTCAGGTTGGCACTGCTTAAAGAAGTGTACCTGTGGGCATATTGTATTGGCTTCCCTACACATTGCTTACAATTACTTAGTTGAGCTGTGCTGCGGTTAGCATTGCTTATTGGTTATCTAGCATTATATTTGCCTTTTGTCAATAATGTCGTATTCATTACAGGTTATATATGTGTCTGGTATCTGTGATTCATGTGTACATACACTGTATGGGGTCCTGGGGACTTCAAAACTTTATTACAGTGACACCTCAACTCTATGTTGACTGCAGTACTCCAATTTACATATTTCTGGTGTGTGGCGGGTTATAGAACATTACACTGTACATAAATTCAGTTCACGTGTTTGATTTGATTTCCCTGTGGTGAGGATTAGTTTCCTGATATCTCCTTTATATGTATTGCTATCATGGCATAGTGCTTCTACTTTGCTTAATCTGTGTAGGCAATGCTTACCCCTGCGCAAACGCACCTAAACACGCTTACTGGTTCTTATATATGCTTACCACTGCTTATTTATGCTTAAACCTGCTTACTAGTGCCTTATTCATTATGACACTGACACTTCACTCCAGTTCACTTTTAATTGTTATTATGCAGGTTATACAGCAGACGGATGTCAAAATATGTTCATATACAGATAACCAATGGAAAATAGTATGTGCTGCAGTGGGATTTGAACCGGGAATGTCTGTTCGTTAGGCGGATGCTCTAACCACTACACTATTGCTGTGCTGCTTCATTTGCATATATACAAATATATCCATGGATCCTAGTTCCCCAAACACCCACCTCAACACTTCACTGACACAGCAGTCATCCATTCTCCGGATGGATACACGGTGTATCCACACCACTACACATTGGCCACTCCCTACTCCTGTAGACTCATCCCATGGGTTGACTCACTCCACGTATCCTCAGACATCCCAACCTTTTATTCCACAAACACTGGTAAAATGAATGACCAATAGGACACTTTTCACAATTTTTGGGTTGTCCCACCTGGGACACACATGCCTTTATTTCAAGATTAGACTCTATACTTCATTACATCATTACTCCCGTTAACAAGACACTACAATAAATTAATAACTATGACTATGTGGTAACGCACACGTTACACATGAAAGCTAATAATGTATGAGTTCGGTGAAATTATATTACAAATAGGAACGGTTTAGTGATTGGCGTTGTCGTAGCAGGCAGATCACAGGAATGATTCCACTATTTCATAGTGAGAAAGTCCTCACATTTTATTTTTTGAGAACAGCACTGACTTCAGACAAAGTATACACTTCTGCATTTTTGCAGATTCGTTCCTTCACTCTTATGCACAACCTATTATTCTATCTACTGTCGAGGTTTGTAGGGGCACTTGTTATGTTATTTATGTCTGCAAAAGGAATGAATGTGGTACAGGGAATGTACTTCTACATATAGATGTATGCATGTGTGTATGCATATATACTTATAATGAACTCGGTGACCTCCACAAGGCAATCCAATTAGAACCAGGTCATCCAACCCTGACATGCCTGCATACATAATTTCATACCCATGGTTCTCCCACCCCACCCAAGTTCGACATACACAACAAACCATCCATTCTCCGGTTGCTATCACAGCCATAACACATCTCCACACATTGCCCTCTACCCAGCATTAGGGAACCTACATGTATGCTGTCCCAACCCATGTATCATCAGGCTCTCCCACCATTTGGTCCTTGAACATACCTGCCCTTGCTTGTGTAATGGTTGGAAGTCCACACAACCTAGCAATTTTTGGGTAGTCCCACCAGGGACTACCCTGCAATTGTTTGTAAAGTAGACTTAGCAGATCAACAATGTTACTCCCACTGGTAGTATCCTGCCTGTGGTTTGAGTAGCAGTGATTTGCTCAGCCCTGCCCAGCTTGATATGACATAAGATGACAGCACTAAATAATACAGGTGTTGCTGTCGATTTCCTTCTCATTCTTTTTGCATGCTTTATTGTCGATATGTTCATTCTTCATAGCTCTCTCTCTCTCTCTCTCTCTCTATATATATATATATATATATATATATATATATATATTATATTATATATCTGTACATACACATGCACATACATCTACATAATTATATACATTTCCTGCGCTGTTGCATGACTGTGCTGGACAATATGTTTGTGATAACATCAGATTTATGTACATCTGCCATGGCTTAGTGGTGAATCAAATTGGCTGTGGTGTGCAGGGTCCTGGGTTTAACATTTGCAGAGATCATTTAATTTGTTGCTGGGCAGAACAAGGACCATTGGATACAGAGTGATTAAAGCACTTTTAAGCAGTTGTGAGTGGGTGTGTACGTGTTTGCACGATGGTAGGCTGTGCTATCTTCCAATTACAGTTTCTTAAATTCAGTTAGCTTCTACTAAGCTTAATGTGTGTGGGCACTGCTTACATCCCCGCAAATGCACTTAGACTTGCTTACTGGTACTTATATATGTTTACTACTGCTTATTTGTGCTTACACCTGCTTACTAGTGCCTTATTCATTATGACACTACCACTTTGATTAAATTATATTAGTTAAACATTTCATGCAGTACTCCAGTTCACATTTGCATGTTATTATGTAGGTTATACAGCAAAAAGATGTATAAATATGTTCATATACACATTCCACATGGAAAATGATATGTGCTATAGTGGGACTCAAACAGTGAATGCCTGTTTGTTAGGCAGATGCTCTAACCACTACACTGTTGACATTAACATTGATTCTACATGTTTTTTTTCTATTTGGATGATTTTGATGTGTAAGCTATGCTAAGCAGAGGGCAGCAATGTGCAAACGTGCTGCACTTTGCTTACACTTTTAATAATGAAGCAATACAAATGTGAAATAGGAACACAGGGAATCTAATTGTGATAGTTCTGGGGACATGGGCTCAACATTCCACTACGTGCTTGTGTGTTTACTACTTTGATTTTATGTCAGTGTTCGTGGACACTCTTGTATGCTTAGCATACATTTCAGTATCCACAGACACTGAATTAATTGCTTACTATTAGAGGCGCTCTAATAGTAAGAATTGTAGGTTGTGCAACTGTGGGAGCATGTTTAAGCCTCCGTAGAGCACTTAAACATGCCCCCTGCACTCGCACACATTTCCTGTGCATGTCAAGGGTGCGGCAGTGCGCCCTCATAAATATTCATATGGTGCTGCTGCACCATCTGTAAGGAGAACGCTCGGCGCAAGGCCTGTGTCATGTATTATTGCAACTCTAGAGTTTTTCTCTCTAGTCTTCACTGAAAAAGCATTGAATGCCCAGCCAGATCTTCACAGTAAACAAGAACAATACAGAAATAAGGTCTGAGTGACTTGCTCAGACACACATTAGGTGGATGAAGGTGGAAGAATTAAAACCCTGAACTTTTAACTATAGGAAGCAGTGTGTTAATAGCTTAGAGACTTAAGTGCCAGGCAACTCTAATTAACCTGAAATACATTTTATGTACAACTATGAACCTCTAATGAGTAGCTTTATTGATTAACTCTTCCTCAGTGATTTATCAGAAAATGAAGTTAGGAAGTTCTGGCAGTTAGTGCCCTGGATCAAGGCTCTAAGCTCATAATGAGCTGCTCCATGTAGTCAAGGGTACAGGTTTTGACTCTTTGGAGCTCCATTTGCCTACTGTGTGACTCTGAATTAAAAAAAAAAAAAAAAACTTAACTGTAGCCCAGTCCTGGAGTGGAAGTTATTACTCAGCTACCTAAATATGGTGCTAAGGACATTAGATCAAATCTGGGTAACCTGCCTGTAGATCAATATGTATGTATGCCTTTAAGAAGCTTTCCAGGGGCTTGCACAAGTGTATAAATACTGAGCACATGAGAGCCTGACTGCCATTTTGTTGTTAGCTGTTGAGATGTAAGCATGTATGTCTGTGTAATGTTGCTACCCATCCTGATGTGTTTCTATGTAATAAAGCATATAAACGAACACCATCCGCCTGTTCATCATCTATACTAGAGAGAGAGATGAGTGACATTGTGCCAGAATGGGATCCAGATACCTCAGCTTCGAGTCCGAGAGGCAATCAGTTAAGATTGGAGGAATATACAGGAATGAATTATCCCTACTGCACATATAACTCGCAAAACAGGTCAGAAACGAATATCAGGTAATATAACTTGCTCAAACAATTTCTTATTCGCACAATATGAAACGACGCATTCAGAATGCTCTATAAACAAATTTCTAGGTAACAGAAATATCTGATAATGTAATATATTAACAGAAATATTCGAACTACAGAAATTGTTTGAAATAAAGTCCAAATCGCATAAAATGAATAAAATAAGGGAAACAACCACATTATTTCACTAAGCACTACTTTTTCACATTAATCAAAGCTATTTGAGCTGTCTGGTGTATGAAGTGTTCGCATGTTTGTGCAGTATTACAGTACAGTTATTTCACAAAATACAGCCATTCAAAGCATATTTCACACAGTACAGTATTTTGAAGAGTTTATTGTGCATTTGAATGTTATTACAGGCACATATAGTAGCTTGTTAGTATATGATTGTGTTTGGGCATAATTTGTTAGCGTTGCAGATGGATTTTGAAAACCTTGTCCACTTGTGTTTGACAATAATATTGCAGAGAACTGCACAGTATTTGAGCAAGAGCACATTTTCATACAGGTTGCATTTTCTGATAAAGATGACCATACAAAGGCATCTATTCTGCTTAATTTAGCTGGTTCAGAAGCCATAGAAAGGGAGCTTTCATTTGTGTATGTAACTGCTGTCTTTGCAGGAGGGGGGGAAACCGTCATATAGTTGTACTGGTTGAGTCAAGGGAGGACACAAAGTCCTTAAAACATACATTTAGAGAAATGTATAACCCCCAAATGAATGCTACAATGATAAGACACTTATTTTACACAAAGGATCAAGAGCCTGGTGAAACTTTTCCAGCATATATAACTGACTTTATAAACATAACTAAAATGTGCAGATTTGTGATTTAAGGGATGAGTTGATAAAAGACAGATTTGTGCGTGGTATTAAAGATGATGCTGTGAGAAAGATTTGGCTTCATGACAGTGATTTAACTTTGAATAAAGCCATTGAGATTTGTCAGATATATGAGCTTATGGAAAAGCACACAAATAAGCTTACAAGTGAGTGATACATGCTTCCAGTAACTTCTAAAGCCAGTGTTGATAGCATGCAGCACATGGTTAAAAGAAACAGGCTCAAGCACATGGCAGCAATTATAAACCCTGCAACAATCCTTGGGAAACCCTGTAGCTTTCTAGCAAGTTCCAGAGCATGCACAGTCTCAGTGAAGCATGAGTGCATCAGCAAACTCAAAGAAAGGGCCCCCACCCAGTTTTATAACCAGCTGTCGTAATTGTGGTAGAAGTCATGAGACTAAAAGGAAAAAATGTTTAGCTTTTGGTCAGCAGTGTCACAGCTGTAATAAGTGGAATCATTTCACAAGATTTTGTAAATCAAAATGGACACATTATTTTATTAAAAGGGAACATTCAGAGACAAGGGCGGCCACAGTGGTACAGTGGTTAGCATTGCCACCTCACAGCAAGAGGTTCTCCAGTTTGATCCTTGGCTGGGATGCCTTCTGTGCAGAGTCTGCATGTCCTCCCCGTGGTCGCATGGGTTTCCTCCGGGTGTTCCGGTTTCATCCCAAAGACATAATGTAGGTGGATTGGATACTCTAAATTGGCCCTAGGCATGAGTGCGTGCATGTGTGTGCCTTCCATGGAAGGTTGGGCACTGGGCTGGCAACTCAATACCATAAAACTCCACTGCCAATCATGAGTGGACAGGTGATCTGCTGTGGAAAACCCTAACCAGGAAAAAACAGAAGGAACATTCAGAGACAAGTTGATCAATTAGAAAGTTGTGACCCTACGTTTTAAGTTGATGGTGTGTCAATGACTCACAAAAGTCAATGCAGTAGATTTATGGGCAAATAATGAAGTATTTTGTACAGTTGAGATAAATGGGAAACACAGAGCTCAAAACTGACACAGGTTCAAAGTGCAATGTTATGTCTGCAGAAACATTTGCTAGAGCACATGCTGATAAGAAGCTTGATTTGGCAAAGTGTGCAAAGCTTGTTGCTTTATGGTGGTGAAGAGATTCAAACTGAAGGCTCAGTAGTACTTTCATGTTACTCTGCTGGGAACACCTACAATTTGCAATTTTACATAGTCAAAAGGCATGTACAGTTGTCATTTGGGCTCAGAGACAGTTTGAAAATGGGACTGCTTTCATTTAATAAGGAAGTATATCATGTTAGCTTAAAAGACCACTGTTCGAATTTCGCCCAGTATCATAGGTTCATAGGTTCATACTAGGCTATCTGCCCTAGGGCATTTATAAGCCTAGCCAGAGTGTGTGTGGCTTTCACCACCCCTTAGGATGAGAATACTATACCCATTAGTTTGCTGTGACTCTGTCCAGCAGTGACACAGAGATGATTCCCGGGGTAAACCTACGATCTCCCATCCACTCGTCAAGATTTCTCTTGAACAGAGTCAGTGAGGGGCTCTGCCTCACATGGACTGGGATTCTGTTCCATAGTGTAGGGAGTCTCTGGGTGATGAATCTGTCCCTCCAGCACGTCCTATTTATATCCAAGTTGAGGTTTAAGTCTCTTGCTCTCGTGGCTCTGGTGGATTTGGATTTTTTGAGGTGGAGCACGTCCATTAATTCTGGGTTGGACATGGCCTTGTATGTCAGGCACAGATCACCTCTGAGCAGACAGTATGCGACTGAATTGAGCTGGAGTTTCTTCAGTCGGGCATCGTATGACATATGTTTGAGCCCCTTTATCCTTTTGGTGAGGAACTTTTGGGGTCTTTCCAACTGCTGCAGGTGTCGGGTAAGGTACATTCCGAATGGGGCATTGTACTCAATCATTGGTCTGATAAGTGAAGAGTACAGGGGTACAATGACCTCTCCTGATCTGGATGTGAATCCCTTCATGATCAGGTGGGCAATGTAGAAGGTCTTCCTAACCACTTTGGCAATGTGAGTGTCAAAAGAGGTTACTGTCAACTTGGGTCCCCAGGTCCCTGATAACTTCTTCCATGTTTAATGGATTACCACCTATGTGGTAATTAGGGGTTACCTTGTTTTTCCCAAAGGGTATGACTATACATTTTTTGGCATTTAGCTTAAGGCCATGGCACTGGCACCAGTTATCCATTTCTATGAGACCTCTCTGGAGGATGTCTGTGTCTGATGGAGTGTCAATTATGGCGCCCAGTTTGCAGTCATCTGCAAATTTTGTCAGCCACAATCCCCCTATGTTTGCCTGCACTTCAGAAAAATAAATGCCGAACAAGAGGGGGCCCAGGACTGAGCCCTGTGGGACACCGCTCATGACCGGCTTAGAGTCTGACATGGCACCAGCAACTCTAACCCTGTATGTTCTGTCCTTGAGCCAGTTTGCAACCCATCTTGTGACATATGGGTTTACATCTAAGCTGGTGAGCTTTTCTATGATGCCCGAGTGGGGTATTGTGTGAAGCTTTTGCTAGGTCAAGGTAGGCTGTGTGAACTGCCTTACCCTCATCAATGGCCTTAGTGACTGTTTCGAAAAAGTCGACCAAGTTCAAGAGGCAGGATCTGCCCTTGACAAAGCCAAATTGGGTAGGATCCAGTGTCTGTAGGTCCCCAATGTCTTTATTTATGAGTTCCATTATGATCCTCTCCATAGCTTTGCAGACAAGGCTCATCAAGCTTATGGGGCGGTAATTTCCAGGGTCCGTAGAAGCACCGTCTTTGTGGAGTGGGACCACAGTTGCCGTACGCCATTCTTTGGGTACGTATCCTGTAGTAAGGCTAAGATTAAACAGCAGCCTTATGTATGGGTTTAGTTCCTCATTGAGTTCATGTAGCACACAGCCGGGGACACCGTCCAGTCCCATTGATGCTGTGTTTTTTGCTTTAGAGAGAGCAGCTCTCACCTGGGCATCTGAGATGTTTGGGAGGCTAGACTCTGGTGGGATAGATATTTCTCCTTTTGGGGGGGGAGGGGAGAAATTTGCACTGAACCTGTCTGCAAGTATGTTGGCAATGTCTGTGGGTTCAGTGATTTTTTTATCATTTTGGACTAATTCTGAGCATATCTGGGAGTTTCCACCCAGGTTTCTAACATAGCTAAAGAAGGCCTTATGATTGTCTTTTGTGTCATTAGCGATTTTTATCTCAAAGTTGGCCTTGGATGATTTTATGAGTGACCATAGTTTTTTGCTAGTATTGATCAGAGATGCCTTCCCTTTTAGGGATTTTGCTCTGTCATGTAGTAGCTTTCTCCTCTTGTTGTAGCGTTTGTTTATGGCTGGGGTCCACCAGACCGGGCGCCTGCCTTTGGTGGAAAGGGTCTTGATTTTATTAGGGATTGCTTGAGCCATACATTCCTGGAGGTGCTCGTAGAAGGCATTTGTAAGGGTTTCAGCAGCGTGGGTTGTGGTTTCCACTGGCTCGGGGGCCTTGAAGGATACCACTCCAGTCTTAAGAAGTGTGAAGTTTGCTTTTGAGAAGTTCTTCACTGTGGTCTTTTTTGCTGGGGGTGGGGGCGGATGTGGATCTCCAATGAGATTAATTTATGGTCTGATCTCACCAATGAGGGATATACTTCCGGTGCAGAGCATTTTGTCCCCATGTTTGTGATGATCAGGTCTAGTATATTTTCTCCTCTTGTGGGAATGGTGACTAGTTGTTCCATAGCATTTGAGTTTATGAACTCCAGGAACCTTTGGGCTAGGGTGTTGGGGCTTGAGTAATGTTCCCAGTCTATGTTTGGGTAGTTGAAGTCACCCAATATGATGGTGTTTGGAGAGACATTCATACTCTCCAGTGTCTTCAGGAAGGCTGTGTGGGTTTCCTGAGTTTGAGAAGGTGGTCTGTAGCATGCTACAAACTGTAGGGCAGTTTTACCTATGGTTAATTGCACCTGGATGGTCTCCGATGCTTGATGCGTTGCCACTAACCTGGAGGTGTGGGTATCCTTTATGAATATGGATACTCCCCCTCCTTTTGTGGTTCGGTCTGGATTTTGGGGCCGGAATTCATGATATGAGGTATAACCTGATAGTGCTGGGGTGCTCTCAGGAGCCTTGAACCAGGTTTCAGTCACAGCACAGACATCAATGTTCTCCATACTGAGGAGGGCTTCGAGGGCGTGCATCTTGAGGTTTAGACTTCTGGCATTGAGCAGTATTACCCTTAGTTTTTCTCCATTTTTGTTTTCTAGGGTGGTAGGTTTATCATTTGAGCCTTGCCTAAAAAAGGCACTATGGGGGTGGTAAAAGCCTTTGCCAATATCCGGAAGCCCAGGGGTGACAGGTGCAAGCCGTCCCTTGCAAAGCAGCGTGGCTTGTCAAGCATGTCATCCCAGGCAGACAGACATTGGATCCCCTTAGAATGACACCAGTAATTAAGCCAATTATTAAAGCTGATAATTTTGTCTCTGTATTGTGGCATCATTCTTGGTGAGGGTAGGATACTGCTCAGGGTCAGGGTCATACCGGCCTGGGCTACATAATCTGAGAGCTCCTCTATGTCTCTTTTCATGTAGTCCAGGGAGGTACATCTCAGGTCGTTCACACCGGCATGGACAATGACTGAGTCATACTTGTACTTGCTGTGGAGTGACCTGAGTGCTTGTGTTATGTGGCGGATTCTAGCCCCTGACAGGCAGCTTACTGTGATCTTTTCCTTGTTCAGTCTGGTGAGTGGGACGTCAGTGTGTCTGACTATGGAGTCACCTATAACAAGTGTGTCTGGCATTGTGTTTGGCCTTAAGGGCTGTGACTGTTTAGCACACTGACTTTGAGAACTATGTGTTGCATGTCTTATGTCTTGAGGTGGCAGTTGCTTGGGTGTCTGCTTTGGAAGCCTCTGTAGTTTTGGTAGATTTTTGATCAGTGCCTCTGAGTATGTCTTTGTGTGTTTATGTGTTTGTTTTGCAGTTGTGATAGTTCTATGTGAAACTGGGTTTGTGGTGTGCGTGGTTTCCTTCTCCTCCTGTCTGGTCTTGCCAGTCCTGAGTTGAGAGAGGTCAGCCTCCAGTTTGGCTATATAGTTGCATCTCTCACATGTATTTGTGTTTTCTGGGAGGAGGAGTGGGTTGTCTGTGTACATGAGGCAATTGTAACATTGCCTCAAGATGCCCAGATTCACCAGCTGAACAGGAGAGGACGCTAGCAACTGACCCTTCGACATGCTAGAAAAAGTGAAAAAGTTTGCTGTGTAACTGAGTCAGAAGGGACCTATAGGGAAATGGGTACTCAAGGGGATTCTAGGCTAATGTAGTACTTTGTTTAGTATACAAGTAGTTTACCTATATAAAAATGCTTTATGAGCAAGTGCTGAGCTTTTGAGATAGAGAATAGACTGTTTAGATTGCAAGTAGAGAAGTTCTAAGGGAAAAATTGAAGAGTAGACTTTACGGAGCCAGAAATAGTTTAACCTTGTTTAACCGGCGCTGCCCGATGGTGCTCTATGGGCAACTCCGCGCTAAAGCGGGCTTTATAGCAGGGGGTTGAAAAGAGCTAGGAATTGACCCAAAATGGCCAATAGACTACAAGTTTCTGGCTGGAACCACTGCTCTAGGGACAAATAGGCTGCTCAGTGCTCCCCACTCCCACTGGTGAACAAAGAAGCTTCCCTTTATCCAAATAAGGATATGTAATAGCACAGGAACCAAGCCAAAGCCCAGAGATCAGCAAACTCTGAAGACTGGACTATTCTAGTTCAGTAAGGTGGGAAAACAAGATTTTTTTTTTTTTTTGCAGAAAACAGAGGAAAAACAGACAGTAAATGCTATAAATGCTTTTAAACGACTAGCGCACTTGAGTGTGTTAGCCTACAGGTAAAATTAAGCAACAAATAACTTTTTTAAAAGTGCAAAACAGTTAATCAACACAAAAACAGTTTAAATAGAATGCAGAGCTCTATAAACAGGCGAAAATGCAGTCGCTAAGCAGTAAATAATCAAAAAGCCAGAAAAAAATACTTAAATCAGGAAAAAGTCACTCTTTTGCTCTCTGCTGCTTGTAGAACTCTGCAGGACACCATGAGGAGCTGTGCTGAGTTGAATACAAGTGAAAAAGTGCGCTATGCTGATATTTTAGAAGACAAACTAGGCAAGCTTCCAGTTGTGTACTCCATGAAGTTAGACCTGGATGTCAGCCCAGTTGTCAGGCCAGCCTGCAAAGTTCCAGTAGCTATGCAGGACAGAGTCAAAGCCGACCTAAATAAAAAATGGTGCAACAAGGTGTAATTTGTCCAGTTGAAGAACCTACCAAATGGGTATTTTCCATGGTGGTAGCTCATAAGAAAAGCTCAGATGATATCAGAATATGTATTGATCCACAAGATTTGAACAAAGCACTGAAAAGACCTCATCAGCCAATGCGTATAGTCGAAGTTGCAGCTCTGATGCCAAATGCCACTGTTTTTTTCTGTCTTGGATGCAGAGAGTTCATTTTGGCAAATTTTGCTTGGCAAGAAATCCTCGTTGTTTATTATGATCAGTACTCCTTTTAGCAGATAGAGATTTTTGAGAATACCATTTGGGATAAATTCTGCCAGTGAAGCTTTTCAACGTGCACTGGATCAATTTTTTTCTGGGTATCCTAGTGCTATTATAGTGCATATTATAGTAGATGATATTCTAGTAGGAGGTAATGGTGAAGCTGAGTATGACAGAAACCTCAAGAAAGTTCTGGAAAGAGCAAGTAAATTGAGTCTTAAGCTGAATCCTCAGAAGTGCAAGTTCAGGTTACGAGAAGTCACTTATGTTGGTCATTTGCTTACCAGTTCAGGCTTACGACCAGAGCCTTCCAAGCAAACAGAAATTCTTGAAATGCCAGCTCCATAAAATGTTCAAGCCCATCAATGTTTCCTTGGCATGGTTAACTATCTAGCCAAGTTCATTCCAGACTTAAGCCAACAACAGTACCACTTTGAAAGCTGACATGTAAAGTTGTATCCTGGTCATGGGTGAAACAGCACCAGAGTGTTTGATGTCCTAAAACAGAGAATTGCCAATTCACCAACTCTCAGATATTGTGATGTTCACAAACCAGTTACTATTTCCTGTGATGCTTTGAAATTTGGTCTTGGTGCAGTCATTCTTCAAGACGGTCAACCTGTTGCCTATGCTTCCAGATCTCTAACCCAAACTGAAATGCAGTATGCTCAGATAGAGAAAGAGCTCTTGGCAATTGTGTTTGCATGTTCGAAGTTCCATGATTATATTTATGGTAGACCTACCAAGATCAAAACAGATCAACAACCTCTAGTCGCTATTTTGAGAAAGCCTATGCATACAGCTCCAGCCAGATTGCAACGTATGATGCTTAGATTGCAGTACAATTTCAGTTTTGTCTACACAAAAGGCAAACTTCTTTATCTTGCTGATACTTTATCTAGATCACCCAGAAATACCACAGAACAGCATGAGAATGAGCAACTTGATTTTTAAGTCATGGAAGTGAGAAATTTTTTTTCCACATGTCTTGATGAGCATAGAAATCATGCAGCCTCAGATCCAGGTTTACAGAAGCTCAACTATTTTATCAATAGAGGACGGTCATCAAAGCAATCTAGCTCACCTCAAGAAGTGCAACCATATTTTCCTTACAGAGATGAGATTTTGTCTGACAATAGTATCATCATGAAAATGTCCAAAAGTGAGTTCCAAAGTCCTTACGACATGAGTATATTATTGAAAAATTATATGGAGCTTACTGTTTGCTGTGGGATTTGAAGTCTTCTTAAGACACTCAGTCTTGCTGGCTGGATTCTGCTAAAATTCAAAGTCTGGTTATATTTGCATTCACAGTTTGTTGCATACAGAAACTTGCAGAATATACACTGATGACAGAATATACTTTGCAGCAATAACAAATAACTTTTTATAATAAACCAAACGTACTAATGTTGCAGCTTAAAGTACTGTTCCAACTTTACTTCTCATATAGTACAGATGATGTGAGAGATATAACATTTACCTCAGGACAAATGAGTCCCTACCATACCTCTAGCATAACTGGATTCATACAGCTCTTTATATACAATTTTAGTCATGCACATTTCCTCTTGGTATTCTATTTTGGAGAATTGCTCATCCTGTAGAAACAGTACTAATTGTTGCAGATGCTGATGCAAACTGCTGACTTGATAATATTATTTTTAAGCTTCCTTGTTTAACAATGTCTTGTAAGAGACCAGCTTTTCTGACAGTGTGAACATCCTGTATTCTTTCTGGATCTTTGTATAAGAACATTTGTTCTTTTGCCAATGCTGATAACAGTGTCCTGTTGTCCATGCAGAAAAACATGTTTTTGAGGAAACACATTGTCACAGTGTCATTGTCCATTCTTTAAAATCAGATTTTGCATTTTTGCTCTTGCATACATCCTGTTTTTAAGTCTGTAAGGGAAAAATGTCCATTCAGCAGGTTCCTTATTTTCCAAGCCATGGTCATTTAGTATGAATGCTGATCACATATTACTAAACTCTGTTTCTGCATTTAAGCAAGCTTTTTCTTTCAGCATATTTACAACATAATTAATTTCAGCCTTATATTCATAATATCTAACAATTCCTTCTGTTTTTAAACATACTCAAAACATTTTATATAGAAAACACATTAAGAAACAAACCTATAGTCTTCTTTTGATACACGTCAAAATGCAATTTTACATAGTTAATACAATGATATTAAGTATTACTACCAAAACTGAATGTATTTAAAACCTTTTCTTTTGCAGACCATTCTGTGAAAATATTTGATCAATTATGAGCTGTCTGCTTTAATGTTATTTTTTTTAACTTGATCAATTTATTCTTTTGCAATCACATAATTTAATTTATGACTTAGAACTGTTTCATTAACTCTTTACAACTGTTGAATTAACTATGAGACAAAAATCATGTGCTACTGCAAGCATTTATACACTGCTGAAAATATACAGTTTTAATGTCATTTTAACCATCACATTGTGTTCATATCTCTGAACTGCTCATTAACATCTTGGTAAAATACTGAACTGGGCTTAAAGAATGCTATGTACATATTAGTCCATTAGCTGTATATGAGTACAATATTTTAATATAATTTTCTTCTAACTGGGGTAAAACCAGTGATATTACAACTTGACAAATTAGTTTTGAACTTATTACAATGTATCCTGATCAGTATGTATTTACACAGACTGTTTTCTATTCATGCATTTCAATCTAGTAGGTACCCTGAACCCATTGTTTTCTTTAAATATGTTTTTTTTTACACATATTTATTACTAGACATTAATTTCATTTGTGCTGAATTTTTCTGCATTTGTACATACAAAGACTATCATTTGTACTGAATTCTTCTGCATTTGTACATACAAAGATTATAAAGAACATTTAGTCTAATCTTACACATTTAATAACATTAATATTAAGCAAAATCTTGGAAAATGTTTATGCCTCTTTAGAAATATTTAGTGGAATTGACACCAAATGCATATGTCCTGTATTTTAAACTACATACTCAGCAGTTAAAAATAGTCATGCATTTTTATACCAACATTGTTTTGCCAAAAACATATTAAAAATAGTGACCAATCTTGTTCAGTTTTTTACATATCTTTACTTTCTCTTGTATAGCTGTAATCAATTTTAAGCCATCTCTTGTCTTTTAAACCATCTCTTGTATAGCTTTACAGTTTTAACTGGTTGTAAATACAATTTAATACTAAACAATACAATAATAACCATTATGATAGCTATTAACAACTTGTAAAATATCTTATCCTGTCAGGTTTAATCCAGTTTACCAGTATTTTTAATACACTAATAACTGTTTTTTTCCTCCCCATAAAAGAGTATTGTCAAGAAGGAATGAGATATTATTTTCTGCAGTGTTATATTAGACCCTTGTTGTTTATTTTTTCTGTAGCTTTATTTCAGACCCTTGTTGTTTATTTTTTCTGTAGCTTTATTTCAGACTCTTGTGCAATACTGCTCACATAGTCAGTGTAAAACTGAGAAAGTACGCCTCCCCCTGCAGCATTGCAGCACTATTTACCTGCTTTATGCTGTGAGAAAAGAATGTATGCCAGCCCAACACTATGGTATTACATTTATTTTATTAAATTATGGACTTTTGTCTGATTTGATAATTTTTTATAAAGCTGTTGCTGTTTACTATCACTAGTAGGCATTTACACCCTCCTGCACAATTGATTTGAACTGTATGTATACTATAGCCCATTTGCTGGCTGTACTTGATGCAGCTGAGTTTTTTTTTCTTTTAACATTTACTTGCAAACAGATTATCAGTGACATCTATGTACAATTGTGACTTTATTATAATTACCAAATAGTGTTGCCTGTAAACATTTTAACAATTATGTTTTAATAACAATGATGCTTTAGAAAAACTCAAACTACTTGTCTGGCAATCAGTCTTGTTATTTATCTTATCTTTCCAACATTTCCTGTAACTATTCATTCAGTCTAGGGTCTGAGCTCACATTTTATATTCTATAAACTATAGTTCATTTTTTTGGCATTTTTCCTTTAATGTGATTGTGATTTGCATAACTATGCATTTATACTACATTACAATTAGCTTACATGGATTTCAGTATTTTTAATTAT
The DNA here is from genome assembly GCF_019279795.1 of Protopterus annectens. Taxonomy (NCBI): domain Eukaryota; kingdom Metazoa; phylum Chordata; order Ceratodontiformes; family Protopteridae; genus Protopterus; species Protopterus annectens. The sequence goes on along the minus strand of NC_056737.1, from coordinate 851,836,169 downwards.
TTATTTCACTATTTAACTGTCCTGCCATTAATTTTACAAAAACTGTTTGACAAATACTATCTGTGATTTTTTTTTAATTTAGAACTTTAACTGTTTGGTGTTACTATACAATTATAAAAAAATGTAAAAAAAAACAAAATAGATATTAGCTTAACTAACATGTTTATAGTTACATTATTTATATTTGCTGTTGTCTGCCTTTTGCTTTTGTGCATTGTAAACAAATGTACTCTAGATGAAAAGAACATACATACATGTCTGTCTTGTATCTGTGTATCTTTATACAAGCATGTCAGTCTTGTGACTACTCTTATTAACTATTTTTATGCACTAGAACAGTATAGTGCAACTATTTTTATTTAATTTTTATACACTAAACCTGTTGTGTACCTTTTGACTATGCTATTAGCTTAGCAGTTATATACTGTACTACTGATAAATGTCTTGCTTTAACTGAATGAAAGTAAAACATTTGAGAATGATTTGTCTAGACATCAGATCCTACCATACTACCATGCATGTTTAACCATTTTCAAAACATAAACATATTATAAAATATATTTATTTTGCACAGATTAACTGTGTATGCAGGATGTTCCCAGTCTCTGTCAGTTCAGCTAATTTATTTCCTTCATCCTGCAACTGCTGTTGAATTTCCTGTAATGTTGCATGTTTTTTCTGACATTCTTTAGTAAGCTGTTCTGCTGAATTTGAAACTCCTATGCCATTTTGAAAAGATGTATGTATAACTTGTCTAAACTTTCTGAACTCATTGTGTCTGTCTTTTAGAAGTTTACTACATTTCTTTGTAACAAAATGTACTAGGGGTTCTATCAGTAACTGATTTGACTCACATGTGGTAACAGGACATAACTGTTTAACATCTGAGTATAATAGAAACACTTTACCCTTAGTTAATTCTTGATCATGAATAGATCTGTCTTTACAGTCTGTTTTTTTAGCAATATGATGCAACATTTTTTTATGGCATAATACACAAAATGCAGTTTTTGTTGAAGCACACAATAAACATTTGTCATATTTAACATGGTTTTCTTTGAGATACCAGTCAAATATTGTAATACATTTGCATAATGCCTTACTATCAACCTGCCCTAATAAGGTTTTACATTTACTAATGTGCTGTGTATACCAACATTACAATTTACTAAAGTTTGGTTTACTCCTGCATGAATTATAAATAATATCCATACTGTCTAACAATATACAAACTGTCTAAGAATATACAAACTGTGTAAGAATATACAAATTGTGTAAGAATATACAAATTGTCTAACATCATCCACACTAAATATGTGACACAGAAAAAAGTCTTACCAGTTAGCAAGAAAACAGGTTATCAGGCTGTTGCTGATGGCTAGAAATGTTTCAGAGTCACTTGAGAAGCTGGTGAAGTACAACAGGCAGCGGACTGCTGTACAAGTAGACATTCACCTTTTCTTGGAGAATTTATGGCACTGCGACTTTCTTGAACTAGTCTCACTCTGGATTTTAGATGCCTAAAAAACTTTACTACTGCAAGCTGCATAAACTGGAATACTTCTGTTTAGGATTTACACATACGTACAAATGTTAGTTACTGCAATATAACTGAAGTGACCATCTGCAGGGCTTACCATCACTCACTCTGTGTTTGAATGCAGATTTTAGGTTCAAATGCAGGCTAGCTTGCCATTGAAAAATTGTGTGGCTCTACTTACTGCTTGGTGTGATGGATTTGAAGTCTTCTTAAGACACTCAGTCTTGCCGGCTGGATTCTGCTAAAATTCAAAGTCTGGTTATATTTGCATTCACAGTCTGTTGCATACAGAAACTTGCAGAATATACACTGATGAGAGAATATACTTTGCAGCATCAACTTTAGAGCAATAACAAATAACTTTTTATAATAAACCAAACGTACTAATGTTGCAGCTTAAAGTACTGTTCCAGCTTTACTTCTCAAATAGTACAGATGATGTGAGAGATATAACATTTTCCTCAGGACAAATGAGTCCCTACCATACCTCTAACATAACTGGATTCATACAGCTCTTTATATACAATTTTAGTCATGCACATTTCCTCTTGGTATTCTATTTTGGAGAATTGCTCATCCTGTAGAAACAATACTAATTGTTGCAGATGCTGATGCAAACTGCTGACTTGATAATATTATTTTTAAGCTTCCTTGTTTAACAATGTCTTGTAAGAGACCAGCTTTTCTGACAGTGTGAACATCCTGTATTCAATTTGGATCTTTGTATAAGAACATCTGTTCTTTTGCCAATGCTGATAACAGTGTCCTGTTGTCCATGCAGAAAAACATGTTTTTGAGGAAACACATTGTCACAGTGTCATTGTCCATTTTTTAAAAGCAGATTTTGCATTTTTGCTCTTGCATACATCTGTTTTTAAGTCTATAAGGGAAAAATGTCCATTCAGCAGGTTCCTTATTTTCCAAGCCATGGTCATTTAGTATGAATGCTGATCACATATTACTAAACTCTGTTTCTGCATTTAAGCAAGCTTTTTCTTTCAGCATATTTACAACAGAATTAATTTCAGCCTTATATTCATAATATCTAACAATTATTATTTTGCATCATAACCACCTAGGAACTGATTCTACCAAGAGAAGGGTGAGAGTTCAACTGCCCAGAGATTTCTGTCGAGACAAACCAGAACCACATTACCAGACAGCAGGAGTCATGAAAAGTGTATGTCCAGAGCCGAGATCGTACATTGTGGAATCGCAAGGAGTACAGTTTAGGCAGAATCGGAAACATTTGATGCCGGTGTCCGAGCCTGTACTACAGCACCTAGCCTATGAGAAAGATGCTCTATCTCAGAGTGAGTTATCCAGCATTCCAGTTCCAGAGGACATTCCAGTAAATATCCCTGTTCCTGAGATGAATCCCGAAATTCCTGATACGAGTTGGTCACCGAAGACTGTCCCTGTTGCTAAACCCAATTCTGATTACTATATTACTAGATCAGGTTGCATTTCCAGATCATGTCTCAGATACATGGCAACTTGGACATAAACATTGTGTTTGTTTCTGATGTCTATATTACTGCATGTCTTATTCCAATGTCATTTCATTGAGGGCAATCTATTTAAGAGGGGGGGTGTAGATCAATATGTATGTATGCCTTTAAGAAGCTTTCTAGGAGCTTGCACAAATGTATAAATACTGAGCACGTGTGAGCCTGACTGCCATTTTGTTGTTAGCTTCTGGGATGTAAGCATGTATGTTTGTGTAGGCTGTCAGTTAATCAGTTTACATTTTGTAATGCTGCTACCCATTCTGATGTGTTTCTATGCAATAAAGCATATAAACGAACTACCCCCCCCTGTTCGTCATCTATACTAGAGAGAGAGAGAGAGAGAGAGATGAGTGACACTGCCTATATGGTGTGAGAACCACTAGGTGGATGGTCTCTTGTTAAGGCTATTGGTGAGGTTTATTCACCTGTTATCTTGAGGATGATGCTGCTCAATTTAGTCTGGGGTGAGGAAGTATGGTTTCTTGTTTCTCCCTGTTTTAAGTTGAAAAAAGATGCATACTGCATTCTCTCAAAGTTAAAGATTCTTTAGTGGCATATAAGTGCTGCTTAGGTGACTAAGTACACATTGTTATGCCAGGACTTTTTATTACAAACTTGGTGGGTTGGGCCAAGGGCTGTTGCCACCCATGAGATCATTTAGGGAGGGTGTGTGTGTGTGCTTGTGTGTGTGTGTGGGAGGGGTAAGTTTTATTGTTATATACATGTTGTTATGGAGGGTATAGCCTTATGTGTGTGGGAGTGGGTTACAATTATATTATATTAGTTTATTACAATGAACAGGTTTAAAATGTCTCCATTAAACATATATTACTGATTTCATGCACATTAAGGTCTTTGTCTATGATAGTAATCTCCACATTCAATATCTTCATTTTAGGATCTTTACAGAGGATAAACATTTTCAGATTCTCCATTATTTGCTAAAGATATTTCTATTGATCCATTTTAAAAAGTATATCTAAGTATTCCATAACTAAAGGTTTTATATAACCAAACAAGTGTATAAGCCAATAAAACCAACAAAACCACAATGGTTATCTAATTTTTGTGGCACTTTTGCATGCTCTTCTTCAGATCTGCCAACTTATAAGAAACCTAAGGAGTGTGGTTGGGTACCTGTTAGTTTGTGGGTCGGGTGGTTTAGGAACCAGGAAAACAGTGGGTCTGTGAGCAAGTGGGAATAATTTATTGGTATGACTCATTTTTCTTGTCATTTTCAGGAAGCTAATGCTGTGTTTACGGGCACAGGTGCTTTTACATGGGCTCTAGGTTAAGGCTTGCTAATCAGAACTCGCACTTGCAAAAAGGAAAGCAAAAGTAAAAAAAAAATAAAGCAAAGTAAAACATTTAAGCAGAACTCCTGTAAAGGTTTTTGCTTATTATGGGGGTTAACATCACAGGAAGGCTAACTATGCAGCTGCAGTTAAAATCACAATGTAAATATAGTGTATAACTGATGTAACTCTTTGTTGTCTGAGGAAAGGGAGGCAGCCTTTCAGCTGGGAGCTTGGTCTTGCTTGCAGATTTCTAACCTCAGATTGTTTAATGGTTGGTTCTAAACAGTTGTTTTTAAATTCAGTAGCAGCCTTAAATGTTAGCTGATAGATTGGGTATTGCCGGTGATGGAGAAAAAAATCGATGTGCCACGGATGATTAAACTTAAAGCTGCAGTTAATCGGGGCTGAGGTGGGGTGTGGAGTCAAGTGCTGTCCACTCGAAGCATTGTTTGCATAGTACAATGGGTTTGGATTTCTCTTTCTGCTTGCACCCTGACCTTAAGTTGATAGAGAAAGTATTGGTTGCTAAAAGTAAAAGCTGTCATGTATTAGAAGCCGTATGAACAGTGGGTTCGACCATGTGGTCAGCTTCTAAAGAAAAATCGCTTATTAGGGAAACAGTGAACATTTTTAATATTGAACATGTTTAATTCATTTTATTTTTAGGCAGTTGCCATATAGCTGAGAGACCAGGCTATCTTAAGTGCAAAACATGGCAAGTATAGTGTGGGGGTTCTCATTATATATTTCTTCTGAATTTTAACTTTGTCACTGAAATTATGACCCCCGGTGGTCCAGTTTTCAGATTATCTCCCAGTGAACTACTTTTCAGATCCCCCTGAGGTAGATTTCTTTCCACTCCATACCATATTTCTGTAAATTTCTGGATGTGTTATTCCCAAGTGTAACATTTGGAATATTTGAGTCTGATTCTAACTTGTTTTTACTTTTTTTGTCTCACTGGGGAAATCTATCATTGCTAGAGTAAACTAGTGTGTGTATATGTTAGCAGTGAGTTGAACATAAACTTAGTCTATCCTTTCAGTACTTCTAGCAAAGACTGAAGGTCAGTGTAAACTATGTTACTGAATTCACAAACAAATGCAGTCTCACACAAATAGAATTTAAATCAAACTAAAGATATAAAATCCATTCTGAGCAAATGGGCTGATCATATCAGTGCTTCTTTTATCAGTTTTGTCTTTATTGATAAACTTAGGTTCATAAGTACTTACTAGGCTGCTAATCCATGAAGATCTTTGGAAGCCTAGCCATACATTCTGATGACGATTTTAGCCCTTATGTTTTAAGTATGAATAATTCAACAGACAAGCAGAACATGTACATGTTGCCCTTATCCATGAGGGACAAGGATGCTAAACCAGAAGTGGATTTGCAGTTACCATCCATCCATTCATCAGATTATGGTTGAATAGTGTAATTGATGTACTTTGCTTTGTGTGGAGAGGAAGACAATTCCAAAGAATTTGTATTCTCTTTGACATACATCTTGTAGCAAAAGAGATCACGATGTCATGAGTGGGTGTTTATGCCCCCATAGGAATTGAGAATATCCTGTCAGGACAGTGTCTGCTGAAGCTCTGTATGTAAGGCAAAGATCACATCACAGTAGACTGCATGACACCAAGGGAGAAAATGCTTTGAGCTGATCCACATAATTTTTTATGATTTAGGTCCCTGATTTTCTTAGTAAGAAAATGTTGTAGGCATTTGTTAGAAAAAATATGCATTAATGTGTGCATGCTTAATGCCAATTAATAATCAAATGAATTAATACGCTTTTCATTCTATTTTTCATGCACTGGGTTATATATAAATTGAGTTTCATATGAGACTGAAAAAGGTGCTTTTTGAAAACTGCAGTATGCTTTCTGAAACTTGCAAGATGCCCTCTGACCTAGTAACTGCTAGCACAGCAATATTCATGTTTATGCCTTTTGGAAATGTACTTGAGAAGCAAGTGCTTATCTGCTAGGTCAGGAAGGAATGAATGAATAATACTATATTCTGTAAATGTAATGATTTTAAACAATCAGCTCTGTTTGAAGCATGAGAACATGTGCAGGTGCAGTAGTTTAGAGATAAAGTAGACAAAGTATTATTAGAGAAATGAACTGTTAGCATTGTGCTTGAATTAGCTATAGTACCTTGAATGGTAACATAACATGTATCTAACTGGTAGTAATCAAGACCATGTTGTTTTCCTCAGGAAGTTTCACATAAAAATTGATAAATCAGCAGAAATTCATGGGAATGCTGGTCAACAGATGATGATGAAAAAGGTGGTAATCTGTTACGTCAGCTTGGTAGGCCATGTCTAGTTAGAGAATGTATAAAAATGAAAGTATTTCCTGTTTCTAGTTAGACAAACTCTGTAATAGCACGTTTTTGTCTCCTTGCTGCAAGATTAAAGTGCCTTAACCTGAACCTACCGTGTTTTGATAATTTTTAAAGTATATTTTTCCTTTGACAGTTTGGTCCTTCGGACCGGAAAGTACCTCTCGCTCTAGGTCTAGGTCAGAATTGGGCCCGGTGGCATGCATCCGTATGGAGAAGAGGCCAAATCAGCTTTTCTGTTTTGAAAGACCTCCGACTGAATTGTCGTTCGAAAGAGGCCAACCACTGTTTCTGATCTGGGATTGGAGGACGAGTCAACGATCCGGTGGATCAACTCATGGAGGGTCAGGTAAGGAGGAATTACCTTATTTCTGTTTTAAGATCAGGGACTTGTTACAGAACTGTTTTTGTCAGGAAGATTTGTATGTGCAGATCAGGGACAAAAAAGGGGTTACTGTTTTGTCATAGATCAGGGAAACAGGATAGGTAGGCAGTTATTCTAGATAAACTGTGAAAAGGTATAGAACCGTGGTACCACGTGATAAGAAGGGTTACGTAACAATTTACAGCTTAGCTAAGGCAACAGTGGGAAATCAGTGCACGAAAAGTTCCCGAGACCCGCCCCTTACTGAAGACGCAAAATATATGCAATTACTGCGTGCCGACAATGTTAAGTATTATTCAAAATGGGTTGATAAGTATAAATTAGATGGTAATTTAGATAAACTCATACTTATTAAACTCGTCAGGCAACTAAAAACAGACGCAAAAGGTCAATTAAAAAAGCAACGACAATTAGGAGTCCGTCAGGCGCATAGGTGGCTTGAGGAAGCAAATCGCAGGGAACAAAAGATAAAGAATTCAAAAACGATGTTCTTAGACAAAGAGGATAATAACTTGGTAATAGCAACGGCCCCTCCTCTTCCCTTACCAGAATATGAAGCGAGTGGACAAGCTGATCCACCTCTGCTATACCCAGCTGTTTCCACAGCGTCAAAACCATTTGTCAGGGATCCTATCGAGACAAGGTCTCGAACATGCGACTTGAGAAGGGAGATTGAACTATGTGAAATAAATAGAAAATCACAAGCTATGAGTGAGGAAGAAATACGTCCACTCATAGAAGTACCAAATCCTCAGGCAGGACATGATCCAACTCTTTTAGTTTATAGACCGTGGACACCAGAAGATATCCGGAAAGCCACGGAGGGAATTCCCCATCCAAAAGTGAATTTTCAAAAATTTTTAGAAGACTTACAGGGTATGAGATTAAGTTACCATTTGAACGGAGAAGAAGTAGAAAAAGTAGTTAGACAAATTGTAGGTCCAGATTGGCACATGATCAGTGGTGACTGGAATCCTCATGACACACAGCTTAGACCACTCCCACATACTAATGCAGAATTGGATGGCAGAGTAAAAGGTCTGACAGACCGAATCTCTGAAAAATGGAAGCCTAGGGCTGATTGGACTTGCATTAATCAGTGCATTCAACAAGAAGGTGGAACAGTTGATAGATATTATGCTAGATTATTAGAGTGTTTTAATAACCACTGCGGAATGCAGATACCAGAAAATCAGACACATGATTCCCCTTATGAGCAACAGCTAATGAATGCATTCTTGAAGGGTAGTATAACTCCCATTAGCAGTTTTATTACAAAGCACATGGTAGATCATCGTACGAGTAGATTGCAGCCATTACTCGAATATGCTAGACATGCAGAGAGACATTTTAATAGTAAAAAGAAAAAGAAAACTCAAGTACTTTCAGCAGAAGATGGGTCAGAAGTATTTGTAGTACAAACTGGGAGAAAGGGTAAGAAAAATACCCAGGGAAATAAACAATCTGATAAGTGATCAGAAGATTTTGAAGAAAGGAAGAAAAGAGGTGAATGTTTTAAATGCGGGAAAAAGGACATTTTAGCAAGGGATTGCAGGCTAAATAAGAAGGTGACTACAGAAAATAAGGAGGATGAAGAATGACTATATGGTAGTCAGGAATCACTAAATGGAAATAAACAGGAAAAGGCAAGTACAAATGTGATAGCAAGGGTAGAGGATGTGACAGAAGGGGTAGAGGATGTACATGAATTTGTAGACATTGAAGAAAATGAAATTTTGGACCTAGCCTTATTGAGCCTAGAGCTTTACTTAGCAGATACAAAACCGGAAGTGACGCTTCTGGTAGAGGGGAGGGAAGTCAAATTTTTGTGTGACTCAGGGGCTTCACGGACCCTGGTACACCCTTCCAAATTACCGGAAGATTCAGAATCACCAGATTATATACTAATGAAAGCAGCTAATGGACAGCTGTATCGGGAGCCACTCTCCCATGACATAGCGATAACAGACCCCGTTTCAGGAATGACCCAGAAAAGTAAAATTGTAGTTTCTGCAAAATGCCCAGTAAACCTTTTGGATAGAGACTTAATGCAGATATTTGGCATTGCCGTAGTTCCAACCATGCAGGGTATGGAAGCACAGCGACAGATGGATACTTTTGTAGTGCGACCGGAGGGTGAGACATATTATTGGTACAGCCAGGACTTGGTTACAACTGGTCCAGGGGCAGTAACCGAACTGATGAATGTAGCCGTCAGTAAGTCCTCCTCCCTCGACATTGACAAACAGCATTTTTTGCATTGTACTCTCTATTACTGTAATAGACCAGGACCTGATAAAGAATATGAACAGGAATTGTTTCAGAACCATGCAAACAGACTAGTGTTACGAAACTTGTACTGGGACGCAGAAGGAAACAGTGTAGTACGCTGTTCGTTGCCCCAGGAATTTTTAGCACTTTACAAATCTAATCAATTGCCACATGTCAGCTTAACTAAGAATAAAAATTTGAAATGGGCAGACTTAGGAGAAAAAGTCACAAGGTGGGAAAAGCAGACCGAATTAGAACTCTCCAAACAAGGAGTACAGAAACAGAAATTGAATTGGATAACACAGACACACCCAGCTGTGCACTCACATGCTAGTGAGAATAGCTGAGTATTACTCTTATTGGAGGAAGAGGAAAAAGCCTTGCGAAACATACCAGAGACTCTCTGGTCAACAGGGAAATCAGATGTAGGACTTATACGAACAGCAGGACCAGCTACTATTACGCCAAAGTTAGCATTTAGACCTCAGAAAAGACAGTATCCCTTGAGAAAGGATGCAGAGATAGGGATTAAACCTATAATAGCAGCCTTACTTAAGGAAGGAGTCTTAATAGAATCTCCTGATTCACCATGTAATACACCCTTATTTCCTGTCAGGAAAGCAAATGGGGAATGGCGTATGGTCCAAGATTTGCAAGCTGTAAATAATGCAGTTATACCCAGGGCACCAACAGTGCCAGATCCACACACCTTACTGAATGATTTAAAACCTCAGCAAAAGTATTTTTCTGTGGTAGATATTAGTAATGCATTTTTCTCAATACCGATACACCTCGACAGCCAACATTGGTTTGCATTTACCTTTCAGGGAAAACAGTATACATATACGAGATTACCACAGGGATATTGTGAAAGTCCAACAATATTTGCACAAGAAATGGCAAGCAACCTGGCGGGATTTATCCCACCGAAAGGTAGTCAGATTTTACTTTATGTAGATGACATACAGCTGGCAGCCCCCACCCAGCAAGAATGTAAAAGAGGACACCATAGCATTATTACAGTTTTTAGCTACTCAAGGACACAAAGTAAACAAGAACAAACTACAACTTTGGAGAAAATAAGTTAAGTACTTGGGATATGTAATATCCAAAGAAGGTAGAATATTAGATGAAGATAGAAAAACAGCAATATTACAAGCACCTAGACCAACTACCAAGAAGGAAATTATGTCCTTCCTGGGAATGACTAACTTTTGTCGGAGTTGGATACCGAATTATGCTTTGGAATCTGCTCCACTGACTAATTTGATATTCAAAAAGCGGATGGCAGCACAGGATTTATTACAATGGACACCAGAAGCAGCTTTCTGCAAGCTGAAACAACTGATAGCATCATCCTTAGTTTTAGGATTACCAAACTATCATAAGCAATTTTTTCAAACTGTCGACTGTAAGCAAGGTTATATGACATCAGTATTGACACAGCAGCATGGGGACAAGCAACGCCCCATAGCTTACTATTCATCACAGTTAGACCCAGTGGTGCGGTCTCTGCCCCACTGTGTACAAGCAGTAGTTGCAGCTGCAATGGCAGTGCAGGCTTCAGCCTCAGTAGTGTTATTCCACCCTCTCACATTGAGAGTGCCTCATGCAGTCGCAATTATTTTACTGCAAGAAAAAGTAGCATATCTTTCTCCTGCTAGACATCTCTCCTGTATGACTATACTGTTGAGCCAACCTCATATGACAATTGAACGATGCACAACTTTGAATCCGTCAACCTTGCTCCCAACCCCTGCAGATGGCAAACCGCACTGCTGCCTGCAGGAGATTGAGCAAAAGACATTACCTAGACAAGACCTTATGGATGTTCCCTTGGATGATGCCGAGGTGACATACTATGTGGACGGCTCGTGCAGGAGGGGTCCTACAGGACAGATCCTAGTGGGGTATGCAGTCGTTTCTGATACTGAAACTTTAGAAACAAAACCTTTACCACACAATTTATCTGCACAAGCAGCAGAATTGATTGCCTTGACAAGGGCATGTACCTTAGCAAAAGGTAAGAAAGTGAATATTTATACTGACAGTCAGTATGCTTTTTCTGCTGTACATATTTTTGCGCAGCAGTGGAAAAATAGAGGAATGATAACATCTACTGGTAAACCAATTAATCATGCGCAATTCATTTTAGATTTATTAGACTCTATTCAGTTACCTCAAAAAGTAGCTATTTGCAAATGCATAGCTCATACTAAGCAACAGGATAGGATTTCAAAAGGTAATGCGCAGGCTGATACAGCTGCAAAACAGGCAGCTTCAGCCTCAGAAGCTTTTCTTTTGAGTGAGGAATTACAACCCTCTGAGATTTTAGATTTAGAAATGTTAAAAACAATGCAGACACTTACTACAAATGTAGAAAAACAGAAGTGGATAAAACGAGGAGCAATCCTTGAAAAGGGGCTGTACATCTCCAAGGAAAAGAAACCAATTTTGCCATCTAACTTGTTTAGATATGCAGCTTTGTTGAGCCATGGACAGAGCCATGTCTCAACAGGGGGGATGGTACAGTTAGTGAATCGAGTGTTTACAACCTATGGATTTACAAATTACACAAAAAGTTTTTGTGCAGCATGCCATGTTTGTAACAAGCATCACGCACAAGGGGCATTGAAGCCTAAGCAAGGGAGTATCCCTACACCACCGTATCCATTTCATACTATTTGTATGGATTTCATAGAACTGAATAAATGCGAGAATAAAAAGTATTGCCTTATCATTATAGATATGTTTTCCAAATGGGTGGAAGCTTTTCCAACTAAACATCCAGATGCAGCTACTGTTGCAAAGGTCCTTGTTAAAGAAATTATACCCAGATTTGGTATACTGGAAAAGATTTATAGTAATAACGGTACACATTTCGTGAACCAAACAGTACAGCAACATAGTCGTTATTTTGGAATATCATTAAAAAAATCACTGCGCTTACCACCCCCAATCTGCAGGGTTAGTAGAGAGGCATAATGGGGTGTTGAAGAGTAAGCTTAGGAAGTTGATGAGCGAGACACAAAAGAACTGGGTGCACTGTATGCCTTTAGCACTGTTGAGCATGAGAACTGTTCCAAATGCAAAGGGATTAACTCCTTTTGAAACTTTGTTTGGGAGGGCATATTATACACCTCAGTGGAAACCTCTCATGTCTGCAGAGCAAGAGGCTGACAGTTCACTTGCAGGGTATATGAGACGATTTATGAATAACCAACTTTTGCAGTTAAATTCTGTTTCAGATAAAGAGCAACCGAAATCGGAAGCACCAGTAGCCCCAGGCACCTGGGTCTGAGTGAAGATTGTGAAGCGAAAGAACTGGAGTTCTCCGAAGTGGGAAGGACCATACCAGGTACTACTGTCGACACCCACTGCAGTCAAGATTGCGGAGCGAGCTTCCTGGATTCATTTGACGCAATGTAAACTGGTTAAGAACTTTGAATTGGACAAAACCTTTGTTACTGTGGTACAACGAGAACATAATGGCCAGGTACAGAGTGAATAGAGACATTGAGCAACCTCAGAAAACTTGTATGATCATTTTAATAACTATGCTAATCACACTGTTCTTTTTGTTGTGGCCACTCCTTTTTCCTGTCACGAAAGTTGAACTGATTAAATGTAATGAACCAAACATAGACTGGCATCCGAACTTTAACACTTATCAGGCAATTACACGTGTGTATGCTGAGACTTTTAATGTTTCGAACTGCTGGGTCTGCACGGCCATACCAACAGCATACGGGGGTTTATTGATGGCTGCTATCCCCCTAGGGGTCAATGAGACCTGGGAAAATCTGTTTTTTTGACACAGTTGCTATTAAAGCACATAATAAGGTAGCACTGTATTTGCCTGTAACACAAAAAGGAATTGTATGTTTTTATAAAAATGATACCATCCAAGTGGGATGGAGTAAGTGTAATGTCACTGTACAGTATAAATGTTATAAAAAACCAAATGATTTAGGTGGATCTTGTAGTACAGATTATGACTCATTTTTGAAATCTATGCATAAGATTCTTGATCAGGTACAACATAATCCTGTACTTTTCAAACAGTTATCTGTAATAGATAGGAAAATGTTTCATGCAGGGCAGTCATTTCGTAACAAAGTAACAACTAAAGTAGAGGACTGTTATTTTGTGTGTGGTAAAAAAAGCATATAAATGGTTATCTGAGAATTGGTCTGGCAGTTGTTTTTTGGGGTACCTGGTCCCAGCCATCCGACACACTGAAGTTTTGCCTCAGGGAAATATTCAAAATACCCGAGATGTAACCAAAAAGACTGTTAAGAAACCTGAGAATCCAGTGGGACAGATCGAAGCAGGCTGGAAAGACCATCGTAATGTGGGAACCAAACTTGCGCACATGGACTTGAGTGATGCCGTCATATCCTGGGCAGGTATATTACCTGCATATGGTGCAGTTAAATCGATATGGGAGCTGCGAAAACTGTCAAAACTTCTCGAAGTAATGAATAATGCGACTTTTTCTGCTCTTGAACTGATAACTGATAAACTGAATGCCATGAGAACTGTAGTACTCCAAAACCGAATGGCTCTTGACTTCACCCTAGCGGCGAGGGGTGGGACGTGCGCTTTAATCAAAGAAGAATGCTGTGTGTTTATTCCTGAACATCAGCATGAGATTAACGATCATCTTGAGGTGATTCAGTAAGTGTCGGCCATGACCAAACCAGGCCCAAACCCTCTGACAGACTTTTTCCAGAATGTATTTGGGGGGTGGGGTTCCATCCTAATGAACATATTGATTGCCATTGGGGTAGGTTTACTCCTAATAGGAGTTTGTGTTTGTTGTGGAATCCCCTGCATGAAGAAATTAATCAAATAATTCATAGATATATCAGTATCTGAGACTATGTATCAAAGTACTGAATTTGAAGTGCTGCTAGAATGCGAAACATTTTCATAAAAGTTTAAACTAAATGACTTTCTTAACTGCAAATCCTGGTTGGAAGAGGTTAGGAAAAGAAGCAAACTGTTTATTCTTTTTTGAAAATAGAATTAAAAAGTATTAACAGGAGGGAAATGTTAGAAAAATATGTATTAATGTGTGTATGCTTAATGCCAATTCATAATCAAATGAATTAATACGCTTTTCATTCTATTTTTCATGCACTGGGTTATATATAAATTGAGTTTCATATGAGACTGAAAAAGATGCTTTTTGAAAACTGCAGTATGCTTTCTGAAACTTGCAAGATGCCCTCGGACCTAGTAACTGCTAGAACAGCAATATTCATGTTTATGCCTTTTGGAAATGTACTTGAGAAGCAGGTGCTTATCTGCTAGGTCAGGAACGAATGAATGAACAATACTATATTCTGTAAATGTAATGATTTTAAACAATCAGCTCTGTTAGAATCATGAGAACATGTGCAGCTGCAGTAGCTTAGAGATAAAGTAGACAAATGATTATTAGAGAAATGAACTGTTAGCATTGTGCTTGAATTAGCCATAGTACCTTGAATGGTAACATAACATGTATCTAACTGGTAGCAATCAAGGCCATGTTGTTTTCCTCAGGAAGTTTCACATAAAAATTGATAAATCAGCAGAAATTCATGGGAATGATGGTCAACAGATGATGATGAAAAAGGTGGTAATCTGTTACGTCAGCTTGGTAGGCCATGTCTAGTTAGAGAATGTATAAAAATGAAAGTATTTCCAGTTTCTAGTTAGACAAACTCTGTAATAGCACATTTTTGTCTCCTTGCTGCAAGATTAAAGTGCCTTAACCTGAACCTACCGTGTTTTGATAATTTTTAAAGTATATTTTTCCTTTGACAGCATTCAACACTTCTTCATAGGTTCATAGGAGTTTACTAGGCTAACAACCACAAGGGTGTTTTCAAGCCTAGCCATGCATTCCCAAACCTCTGACAAGTTCTGATACCCTTGATGAGTGTAAGCAGGGGTTTGGGAAATGAACCATTTACAGGTTTACCTGTATCCATTAGAGATATAGGTGCCAAACTGGGGATGAATTTCTGGTTTCCCATGCAATTGTCAAAGTTGCACTTGAATTGGGTTAGGGAGGAACTCTGCTTCACATGGATGGGGAGTCTGTTCCATAGACATGGTAGTCACTGGGATACATACTGTACCTATCTCTTCAGCAGGACCTATTTATTTCACAGGCAAGGTTTAAGTCTTTAGAACACGTAATTCTGGTGCTGTTTGTTTTGTGGATATGCAGGAGATCCATCAGAGTCGGGTCTGACAATGCCCTGTATACCAGTCATAGATGTCCTCCCAAAAGCCTGTAGGAGACAGAATAAAGGGATAGGGTCTTGAGGAGGTGTGCACAGGACATTTTACTTACACCCTTTATTCTTTTAGTGAGACACCTCTGTGGACATTCCGATTGTTGGATATGCCTGGTTAGGTACATACCAAAGGGGGCATTGTACTCAATGATAGGTCTGATGAATACCGAATACAGTGGAACAATGACGTCCTTGGACTTAGATGCCATACCTTTGCTTATAAGTTGCGCAATACAGAATGATTTCCTCACCACTATAGACACATGATAGTCAAAGGCTAGATTACTATCTGTGTGTGTCACTAAGTCCCTGACTACTGGGTCATCTCTAAGGGGTGCGTTGTCAATATGATAAGTTACCAGGGATGGATGACTTCCCAAAGGATACTATTATGCATTTCTTGGCATTTAGTTTTAGTCCATGGCTCTGACACCAGTTGTGTTAGCCCCTCCTGGAGAACATTTGTGTCAATGTGAGATTCAATGACAGCTCCTAGTTTGCAATCATCTGCAAATTTAGTCACCCAGAGACCACTGGCATTGGCCTTGACTTCTGAGAAGTAAATACCAAAAACAAGGGGTCCAAGGACTGATCCCGGAGGGACTCCACTTGTGACTTGCCTGTTTGCAAAGGTGGACTCCCCAATTCTAACTTTCTGGGTCCTGTCTGTGAGCCAGTTGGCTATCCACCGAGTGACATATGGGTTTGTACCTAACCTCTTGAGTTTGTCTCTCCAGAAATTTCATACAATCTGAGAAAAAAAAATATTTATTTATTTATTTATTTTATTTATTTTACATTTGTTGACTGGGCTAGTCTAATTGGATATATGTTCATTTTCAGTAGAGGCCCGGGGAGATAAGCTTCACATAAACAAAATATTAGCAACTTCAGGTACAGATAAATAAAAATATTAGCAACTTCAGGTATAGTACTAATTTAAGGTGAAGAATACAATTGTTATATAGCAGCATAGGAATTTTAAAGTAGCAGATAATAAGAAAGAGAAAAAACAATTTTAAAGCAGCACATAATAAGAGAGAGAAATGAAAACATACTAACAAATATAACAACTTCAGGTATGGTATTACTTTACAGTGTGCGATCCAATTGATTATATACAAAAACAAACTGGAAATACAAAATTCAGTCTGGACAAATGGATTGATCAAGCAATTTTGTCTTTATTACAATCTAAGTGTGAGGAGTTTTACTTCTGATATAATGCCAGACACCAAAAGTCCTCTGAACATTGCCTTTGTTAGCTGTATATGAGGTCTTATGTCAGTTTCCATATGGTAGTTCATAACAGATAAAATAAGTAATATAAGGTACTTGAGTACAAAACACACCCATGAATGCCATTCTGCCCCCTCCAAAGACTTCAGTGCATGTCACCCCTGACTTATAAGTCAGCATATGCCTTTGTGAGTGCATGAACTTCAAACTCACCATACATGCAGTAAAATAAATGTTGTTTTGCCTGGTAAAATATTTATGATTATTTTTTACTTATGATGTAATGGCAATACAATAAATATACATTCTAGATATGGGCTGCACTGCACCCTCTTTCACAGATATGTATGAACTCATACATAATGGAAATTGAGTATAATTCCACTTGGCAGTCTGGCACTTTCTGACACAAAGGCATACTGGTGGAGGCTATCGACAGAGGGCTATATCTCTGAAGCAGCCTGATATTTTCTCAATGTACTGCACTTTTAGCTGCATGTTGATTTCTGACTGCCAGATCACAATTCACAGTAAATCTTCCATCATCCCCCTCCCCATAACAACATTTTAATTCTAAAAACATTACATTCAGAGAAAAAAATAGTGGTTTTAGTTTTCACTCTGTAATTGCAAAATACATGATTTTATCAAATACACATTTTACCATTGTGAGAAAAAGTAAAAAAAAATTATCATTTTTGTTTTTGAACTGATATTTACATCAATGCCAGAAGTCTAAACCTCAAAATGCACGCACTCGAGGCACTTCTCAGTATGGAGAAAATCGATATATGTGCAGTAACAGAAACCTGGTCTAAGGCTCCAGAGAGCACCGCAGCACTACCAGGCTACAACTCATACCATACATTTCGGCCACAGAACCCGAACCGAAATACAAAAGGCAGGGGTGTTTTCATATTCATCAAGGATACTCAGACTTCCAGGTTAGTGGCACAGCACAATGCTTCAGAGATCATCCACGTGCAACTAACAGGCAAAACTGAAATTCAAATTGTAGCTTGCTACAGATCACCCACCATGTCCCAGGACCCCCACTCTGCATTTCTGGAAACACTGGGAAATATAAAGGTCCTACCAAACACCTTAATATTGGGTGATTTCAATTACCCCAACATTAATTGGGATAACTACTCAAGTACTAACTCCCTTGCCCAACATTTCCTAGAATTTATAAACTGAAACGCCCTGGATCAACTGATCAACACTCCCACCAGAGGTGACAACATATTGGACCTGGTCATCACCAACATGGGCGACCAGTGCTCCACAGCGGAGGTCAACCCTTCACAGGTTAGATCTGACCATAAATAAATCACTTTGGATATCCACATTCCGCCCCCTCCCCCGGACAAGGAAACCACTGTGAAAAACTTTTCAAAAGCAAACTTCACGTTACTTAAGACCGAGGTGGAAAGTTTCAAAGCCCCCCATGCTAAAGGATAACATTGTCCAAGCTGCAAAATCCTTTACTAATGGATTCTACAGCCACCTATAAGAATGCATGGATCATGCTATCCCAAGCAAAACCAAGACGCACTCCTCCAAGAAAAGGAAACCAGTCTGGTGGACTCCTGCCATAAATAAGCTATACAATAGAAGGAGGAAACTAGTACAGGAGAGAGTAAAATCCCAAGAAGGTACACACTGTTCAAACTCAGCCTCTCCACAGGTTATGTACCCATAGAGTGGCGCACAGCAATGGTTATTCCGCTCCACAAAAGTGGAGCCACAACAGACCCCGGGAACTATCGCCCTATAAGCCTGACTAGCTTGGTCTGCATGGCTATGGAGCGCATCATCGTGGAACTCATTAACAGAGACATTGGGAACCTCCAAACCCTGGACCCTACCCAGTTCGGCTTTGTTAAGGGCAGATCATGCCTCCTAAACCTGGTGGACTTCTTTGAGACAGTTATCAAGGCTATAGATTAGGGAAAGTTGGTACACACAGCGTACCTAGACCTCGCAAAGGCCTTTGACACCATTCCCCATTCTGGTATTATAGACAAGCTCACCAGCCTGAACATAAACCCCTACGTCACAAGATGGGTTGCCAAAGGGCTCACGGACAGAACCCACATGGTAAGAGTTGCAGGAGCTAGCTCTGACTCTAAACTGGTTACAAGTGGCGTTCACCAGGGCTCAATCCTAGGACCCCCCCTGTTCGGCATATACTTCTCAGAGGTACAGGCAAGCACAGGAGGACTATGGCTGACCAAGTTCGCAGATGACTGCAAACTAGGGGCTATAACTGACTCTCTGGCTGACACAGACATCCTCCAAAAGGGTCTCACTGAAACGGACACCTGGTGTCAAAATCATGGCCTCAAGCTAAATGCCAAAAAGTGCATAGTCATCCCCTTTGGAAGAAACAAAGTACCCACAAACTACCACACATGTGGTAGTCCCCTAAATACAGAAGACGTAATAAGGGCTCTGGGACCTAAGTAGATAGTCAACTCTCCTTTGACAATCACATTGCCAAAGTGGTTAGAAAATCCTTCTACATGGCACACCTTATCACAAAAGGGTTCACATCCAGAACAAAAGAGGTCATTGTGCCCCTCTACTCATCAGACCCATCATAGAGTACAACTCCCCATTTGGGATGTATCTTACAAGACATCTGCAACAGCTGGAAAGACCAGAGAGGTACCTCACCAAGAGGATCACTGGCCTCAAACAGATGCCCTATGCAGCTCGACTGAAGAAACTCCAGCTGTACTCGGTTGCATACTGCCTACTCAGAGGTAATCTCTGCCTGACATACAAGGCCATGTCCAACCCAGAACTGATCGACATGCTCCATTTAAAGAAAAGCTTATCCCCTAGAGCCACACGCTCTAGGGATCTAAACCTCACCACAACAATAAATAGGACTTGCTGGAGGGATAGATTCCTGTCACAGAGACTTCCCATGCTTTGGAACAAGATTCCAATCTACATTAGGCAGAGCTCCTCGCTATCAATCTTCAAGAGAAACCTTGATGAGTGGATGGGAAATGGAAAGTTTACCCCGGGGATCACTTCAGTGGCTCTGCTGGACAGAGGCACAGGGAACTACTCTAAGGGGTGGCGAAAGCCAACACATTCTGGCTAGGTTTATAAATGCCTTCAGGCAGATAGCCTAGTACCTACCTACGAACCTATGGAGGATGTAAAATGATGATAAAACAACAACCTGAAGGCTAAAATATATGTTACATCTTCGTTGTGTTTTAAAAAACACACACAAACTTAATTTCCTTTCATGCACATACTTACCCATTTGTATGTGAAGAACTCAAATATAATGGTCACAACATCTATTTTAGCTTGTTGCTCTCAAACACTGAACTCCCCTTTCAAGCCATATCAGTGAAGCCACCTAAAAGACAGCGACTTTATAGACATTTCTGATGTCTTACTAAGCAAGTAAAAGACATAATGACCAAAAATGTATCCTTAGATTATCAGGCACAGACATTTCCTCCAGTAAACATTACCCATTATCATTCTACAACGATAACCATATTGTGTTTTCTTACTCCTGCCCTACAAAAAAAAAACAAATTCTGTGCATGAATCTAAGATCAGAGTGGGAGAAGAAAAAATAATTTCTATAATATTTTTCATCCTGTTGCTCATAGACACATACACTGCACCTGATAAGTTATTATCGATAATTAAGCAATGATCATGTAATTATGTGTTTTCACTTACAGCCTGCCTCCCTACCAACAGACCAATGAAAACACCAAACAAGACACCAAATGTGCACTCCTCTGATGTTGGGTTGTAAGGAAAAGTGCAAAAAAGTGTGTTAGTAATGTATTTTAACGGCTGCTACAGCCACCCCATCAGAAGTAATATTAAAAAACATGAATAGAATGCAGCTGTGGGCAGTGTGCTGTTACCACCACCTAGAGACAATATTTAGTTACCTGACAGTAATTAATAAATTTACCTATGATATACCTAGACTGGTTGCAGCCTGACCACAGTATTTTTCCCTTCAACTTAGTGATCCTCCTGCTGCCAACAACTTTACAGACTCATGCTGCCACTTTCTAGTTTGATTCTTCCACAATGGCCATATAACCATCCAATCCTCTCTTTTCTAATTGCCAATGCTAGTATCAAGAAAATACAACAACGATGTGTATTTTTCTCTGGCTGTATAGTACTTCTTTTATGTACATAATTTGAGGGATTTCTCCTCTGTCATGGCTCTCCATTTGGTTTGCTCGATAATGTGTCGGGCAGCTTATAGAAGGCCAGCTAACATATGAACTGATGACTGAAAGGTGGAACTGCAGCAAGACCATGAAGATGTCCAACATTTTTGACTTGGAGTGGCCACATATCAGACTTGGCAAGGTATTTTTTGGTGGGGGGGTCACATTACCATATTCAACATACATATGCATTGTATACTCACTGCAGTCAAAGCAGTGTACCTCCTCAATCAAGGAAGAACAATGGATGTCACAATATTGATTTAAGAATCATCAACTGTATTATTATTATACATTGCCTCACCGACAAGCACAATCAAATAAAATATTTATAATGGCCAATGTAACATATCTGTTATTTAATATTAACAAGACATTAACTGCTTTCATCCCATTTAAATTACAAGACTTCATCAGAACAAATCATAAAAAATTAGATCTCCCCTTTAAAAACTTCCTTCTAATCACGACCACAAAACAGTTTTTAATTAGCTAGAAAATATCTTGAAAATAATTTCTTAAAACATACTGAAAAAAAAAACAAATATCATCACAGTTCATACCATCACTCATTTCATTTTTAAAACACTACTAAGTGAAACAGAATCATTAAGCCCTGGTGGGAACTTTGCATTATACATTAGTTGCTATCACAGCTCATGTTGTTATATCCTTTCCTCTCACGGACCCTCTCTAGGGTTTATTGGTACCTTTTCAATTATTGTGAAAGAAAAAGTGTGATTTGGACATTCACTAATATGTTTGTATAACCCATTATCTTTACTACCCTTTCTAATGTCCAGAATATGTTCATATATCCTCTCACGAAAACATCTCTTCATTTTACCTATATAGAATGCTGTACATTTAGCACACAGTGCAACATAAATCACTCCCTTTGTTCTTGAACAACTGAAATACCCCTTGCTAAAAAAAATTCCTTAGAGGTAATTACAGAGAATTTGGAACCCTACTTAATAAAAGAACACTGGTTATAGGTTCATAGGT
Organism: Protopterus annectens; assembly: GCF_019279795.1. Classification (NCBI taxonomy): domain Eukaryota; kingdom Metazoa; phylum Chordata; order Ceratodontiformes; family Protopteridae; genus Protopterus; species Protopterus annectens. The sequence continues at coordinate 851,814,025 of NC_056737.1, read as the reverse complement.
TTATTGGTAGGTACTAGGCTATCGGCCCTGGGGCCTATACAAGCCCAGCCAAAAAAGGTACCCAGGCGTTTGCCACCCAAGAAAATTATTTTCCTGTGCCACTGTCGAGCAGAGCCACAGAGGTGATCCCGGGGTGAATTTCCTATTTCCTCATCCAATCATCAAGATTTTTCTTTAAGATTGCTGATGAGGAGCTTTGTTTGATATAGATAAGTAGTTTATTCCAGAGTATGGGAAGTCTCTGGGACAGTAATCTATCCCTTAGGCATGTTCTGTTTATTGTGGTGACAAGGTTTAGGTCCCTAGAGCGTGTAGCTCGGAGGGATTGGGATTTTTTTTAAGTGGAGCATGTCCAACAGCTCTGGGTTTTACATAGCTTTGTATGTTAGGCAGAGATCACCTGTGAGTAGGCGATATGTGACGGAGTAAAGCTGGAGTTTTTTTAGCTGATCTGCGTAGGGCATCTGTTTGAGGCCGGTAATCCTCTTTGTGAGGTATTTCTTCGGCCTTTCCAGTTGTTGTAGGTGTCTTGTGAGGTACATACCAAAAGGGACGTTGTACTCTATAATGGGTCTAATGAGTGATGAGTAGAGGGGAACAATGACCTCTTTTTTTCTGGATGAGAAACCTTTTGTGATGAGGTGTGCCACGTAGAAGGATTTCCTGACTACTGTGGTGATGTGATTATCAAAGGAGAGACTACTGTCCACCTGTGTCCCAAGGTCTCTTATCACACTTTCGGTGTAAAGTATATTACCGCCTATGTTGTAGTTCATGGGTACAAAGTTTTTACCAAAGGGGATGACAATGCACTTTTTGGCATTGAGCTTGAGGCCATGGCTTTGACACCAGGCATCTGTCTCAGTGAGGCCCTTTTGTAGGATGTCCACATCATTCAGAGTTTTGATTATGGCTCCTAGCTTGCAGTCATCTGTGAACTTCATTAGTCAAAGACCTTCTGTGTTAGCCTGTACTTCAGAGAAGTAGATACCAAACAAGAGAGGACCCAGGACTGAACCCTGTGGTACTCCACTTGTCACTGGTCTGAAGTCGGATTTGGAGTCTGCTACTTTCACAGTATGGGTTCTGTCAGTGAGCCAGTTGGCAACCCATCTTGTGACATAGGGATTTATACCTAGTTTAGTGAGTTTATCTATAATTCCAGAGTGGGGGATGGTGTCGAAAGCCTTGGCAAGATCTAGATAGGCTGTGTGAACCACCTTACCCGTGTCTACGGCTTTGGTGACTGCCTCAAAGAAGTCTAACAGGTTTAGGAGACATGATCTGCCTTTTACAATCCCGAACTGGGTGGGGTCCAGAGTTTGGAGATTACCAGTGTCTTTGTTTATGAGTTCAATGATGATACATTCCATGGCCTTGCAGACCAGGCTCATCAGGCTAATAGGGCAGTAGTTCCTGGGGTCTGTGGTGGCTCCCCCCTTGTGGAGTGGGATAACCATCGCTGTGCGCCATTCAGCAGGCACAAAGCCTAAGGTGAGGCTATGACTGAGCATGGTTCTTAGGTGGGGTGCCAGTTTGTTCTGTAGTTAGTGTAGAACGCAGCCTGGGATGTTGTCTGGTCCCATGGATGCTGTGTTCTTGGCTTTGGAGAGTGTGTTTTTTACCTGTGCAGCCGTGATTACAAGAACTTTGCATTCTTCCGGTATAGAGATGGGCTCTTTAGGGGGTGAGAGGGGGGTAAAGTTAGCACTGAACCTATCTGCCAGGATGTTGGCAATATTAGTTGGGTCTGTATATTTAGTGCCATTGTGCAGTAACTCAGAGCAGATCTGACTGCTGCCATTGAGATTCTTGACAAAGCTATAGAATGCTTTGTGGTTGTCTTTAGAAACAGTGGCAATTTTGTTTTCGTAACTAGCTTTGGAGGATTTTATCAGGGATCGCAGCATCTTACTGAGGCTGACAAGGGAGCTCCTCCACTCATGGGATTTTACTCTCTTTTGCAACAGTTTCTTCCTTCTGTTGTACAGTTTGTTTATGGCAGGGGACCAGCAGATTGGCTTCCTTTTTTTGGAGGATAGTGTCTTGGTTCTGTTTGGGATAGCATGATCCATGCACTCATGTAAGTGCTTATAAAGTGCAATTGTATAGTCATAACTGTATTGTCCATCTGCATGGGTGTCATGAAGTTCACCACTTCTGTCTTAAGAAGCATGAAGTTGGCTTTGGAGAAATTTTTTACCATGGTTTCCTTAATGGGGGGTGGGGGCAGGATGTGGATATCTAGGGTAATTAGCTTATGGTCGGATCAGACCAATGAGGCGTTGACTTCAGGTGTGGAACACCAGTCACTCATGTTGGTAATGACTAGATCGATGATATTGTTGCCCCTGGTGGGGGTGTGGATAAGTTGATCCAGGGCATCGGAGTTTATGAATTCCATAAAGTGTTAAGTGAAGGAGTTGGTATTTGTGCAGTTTTCCCAGTTAATGGTGGGGTAGTTGAAATCGCCCATTATTAGGGTGTTTGGTTGAACCCTAATATTTTCCAGTACATCAAGAAAAGAAGAGTGGGAATCCTGGAGCATCGTGGGTGATCTGTAGCAAGCTACAATTTGGATTGCAGTTTTGCCCAGAGTTAGTTGCACTTGGAAAACCTCGGCTGCATTATGCTGAGCAACTAGCCTGGAGGTGTGGATATCCTTAATGAATATGGACACACCTCCGCCTTTAGTGTTCCGGTCCAGGTTACATGGCCGAAAAGTGTGGTATGAGTTATAGCCTGGTAGTGCAGGGGTGCTCTCTGGAGCCTTGAACCAGGTCTTAGTCACTGCACAGATATCAATGTTTTCCATTTTAAGGAGTGCCTCGAGTGAGTGCATTTTGAGATTTAGATTTCTAGCATTGAGTAGCATCACCCTCAGTTTTTGCTTGCCTGTTCCTGTTATGGTGGTGAATTTGTCATTTGAACCTTGCCTAAAAAAGGCACTATAGGAGCGGCAAGAACCTTAGCCAGTATCCAGAATCCCAGGGGTGACAGGTGCAGGCCATCACTAGCAAAGCATCGTGGTCTGTCGACCATGTCATCCCAGGCAGACAGATACTGGATCCCTTTAGAATGGCACCAGAAGCTTAACCAATTGTTGAAGTCAATCATTTTGTCCTTGTACTGCGGCATCATTCTGGGTGATGGCAGAATGCTACTCAGGGCTAGGGTCATACCTGCCTGGGCTACAAGATCAGAGAGCTCTTCCATGTCTCTTTTCATGTAGTCCAGGGAGGTATGTCTCAGGTCGTTCACACCAACATGGACAATGACAGAGTCAAATTTGTACTTGTTGTAAAGTGACCTGAGTGCGTGGGTTATGTGGCGGATCCTGGCACCTGACAGGCAGCTGACAGTAACCTTCTCCTTGTTTAGCCTGGTGAGTGGGACATCAGTGTGCCTGACTATAGAGTCACCTATGACTAGAGTATTGGGTACGTTATTTTGCCTTATTGGCTGTGGTTGAGTGGCACACTGAGTCTGCGAGCTATGTGTCATTTGGGTTATGTTGGGGGATGGAGGTTGCTTGCATTTCTGCTTTGGAGGTCTCTGTTGCTTGAGCAGATTATTGAGAGCCTCCGCAAATGTTTTTGTGCTTCTATGTGTGGATTTTGGTGGTGTAGATTTAGTGAGACTATGTGATGAATGTGGTGTGGTGCAAGTGTTCGCCTTCTCCTCTTGACTGTCAAGTTCAGTCGTGGTTGGAGAGAGCTTTACCTCCAGTTTGGCTAGATACGTGCATCTCTCGCAGGTTGTAGTGTTGGGTGGTAGGAGGAGAGGGGTGTCTGTGTACATGAGGCAATTTCTACATTGCCCCAAGATGCCCAGATTCATCAGATAGACAGGAGAGAACACTGGGAGCTGACCTTTGGACATGCCTGAATAAAAAACTATTTTCCTCTAGATAAGTGAGGAAAGTGAGTACAAGAGCTGTTTTTCTCTAAGCAAGTGAGGAAATTAAGTACTAAAACTGTTTTCCTCTAGGTAATGAGGAAGGTTGAGTGCTGTAGTAATTAGTAGGTTATTTAGTGCTTACAAGTTCTGAACAAGTGCTGATCACGAATAAGCAAATTCAGGTGCTAAAACTAAGAATCTGTATCTGGACTAAACTAGTTACAGGAAAGGGGGGAAACAAGTGCAAATGTGGGCTTTTAAATCAGAAAGTTGAGAGAGATGGACAAACTGCCCAAACGGCCAATAACTACAATTTCTGGGTCAGAACCACTCCTTATGTGGTAGATAGGTTACCTAGTGCTCCCCACTCCCACTGATAAGCTAGAAGGCTTCCCTCCAACATAGAAAGCTTGGGGGGGGGGGGTTCAGAAGCTTACATACAGTCCTGGATACAGCAAATCTGAATCTGGACTACACTAGTTACAGAAAAGTTTTTTTAATATATATACAGAAAAGTAGCTAAAACAGCAGTAAAAACAATTCAAATGCAGTGCAAGCTAGCACACTTGAGTATGTGGCAATGTTAGACCAAACAGTTTAAAAAATGCAATTAAATTAAAAATGATTAAAAACAAGTGCAGAAGGAGTCTATTAGGTAAAATGAGGTAAAGAGATGGGACTGGAGGGAGTGTCCCATATCAAATCTACAGTGGGGGTGGGCAACTACAAAAGCCTCCAAATTTAAACAACAAAACAGGAATAGGGAAGGTGGGTATGGGAAAACCAACACCTTCAGCAGAGATCTGAAAAACTATACAGTGAAGCAAAAACAACAGTGCACAACTCTGAAGTCAGCCAGCAATTATATAAAATTAGTCAAACAACAATTACCAGTACACAACTCTGAAGTGACAGAAAAATATACTCAGCTCTGTATATCTCCAGATAGTTTGAAGAGCACTCTGTCAGGACACAGGAAGGCTCCAGCAATTATACATATCACATTTATATATACCTCTTCTTTATCTTTGGGGTCCTTTCAAATCCCCCTGTAGATTTCAAAACTCTTTTTGAGGTTTTTACCTCTCCTATATGTCACTTTGGGGGCATCTCCTAATTTATTTTATTCATTAAGAGACATAAATGCGTCTCAGTTCTTAATAAAGATATTTCTAGTATTACATGAATATAAACTGTGAACTACTGTCATTGTTCTCCATGTAACCAGCTTCTGTCTCAACTTAACTTTATTTTTGTTGTTGATTACTTGGATATCAGCATCACCCAGTACGGGAAGGTACACCCTTTTTCTCATCTTAAACATCACTTACAATGTCCAACCAGTGGCTCAGGCAGCCCCTCTTTTTCAACATAGACCTTAATATCCAAATTTCATGCAAAAAATAATATGGGCTAGTCTGACCATTTGTCCTTTGACCAAGGACTTTTTTTTTAAATAAAGATGACAACTAGTATAGTGAAGATGGGATTTAGAATAAGTGGGCTTCCTACAAATGTTGGAAATAAATTTCCATTTAAAGTTGTCTGTGGTTATTTCAACATCAAGACAGCAAAGCTTGTGCAATGAATATTCATAGGCAAAATTTTAAAAAAAATCTGTAGTTGAATTAGTGTATTGAATAAACTCATCAAGCCTGTGTAATGAATCTACCCAAAAAAATACAGATGTTGTCCAAGAATACAAATTCCAACAACCCTGACAACTGGAATTAAATGCGCAGTTCTTTTTCCAGCATGCTATAATCAAACTGGAATTGAGGGATGCACAGGCTGCATCTACCTATCTTTTGTTGAAAATATTCTCCCTCAAAAAAGCTAAAGTTATTCATTTTCCTTCATACTTCCATAACCTGACAATTGCACATCTTTGGTCTTAATAACTGGAAAGGTAAGCAAGATATCATAAAACCAAACTAGTCTCATGAGATGAGGGATCATAGCAGACAAATCTTTGATGTCAATAGTAACTAAAATCATACAGTCAAAAAATAAATCGGGTAATTTTTGTCAGAAAATCCCATTAATTTTTTTAATAAATGGGGGAAAAATTCCCTATGGTCTTCAATTTAAAATCAATGTACTTTGCTATGGGATATAAAAAGCTTTTTATTCCTAGTATTTCTGGAATACCCAAAATACATAACGATGTGTGTAACCCACCATTTAGACCCATTACAGATGCAGCAGGTTCCAACTGACAAGCACCAAAGAAAAAAAAATGCCACAGTAAAGCGCCTCATCTTAGGTTCATATAAGTGCATACTAGCAATGTAAAGCCAGAAACTACAATTTTGAATCACTTGATTGGCTTGTTTGATCCTAAAATAAGTGGAAAAATAGTATCAGCATATCAGACCTGTAGTAAGTTTTCAGGAATAATGAACAGGCAGTGAATATATAAAAAAAATATTAACATGCAAGCATAGACCGACAAATAGCATTAACTACTGTTAACCTTTACATTTTACATACACCAGTACTGCATGGAAACCAAAATGTTCATCTCTAAGCACAGCATGCATGGAGGGAGGGCTACATAGCATTTGTCCTGCAAATAAACAATTCCTGTAGAATATCTTTAAAGTTCAATATTCTATAAATGCAACATTTCTGCTCACTGTAAACATACAGCACAAATCTGGGTATGCAGATTGATTTAAACAATTAAAGTTAATTGCTTTCATGTACTTAAACTTCAGAATCTTACTCTCGAATCATTAGTGTTCTGTGCAGAACAGACATCTCCTCAGCTCACCAAAAGTACAGTTTTGTACCTACCATAAATGTAGATGTTCGAGTGTCTTCACTGCTGCAGTCATTACACTTGGGTTATCCTGCCGTCAGGCGGTCCCGCAGTCAGCCAGAGTTCCAAAGTCTTGGTCCGACGTTGCTTCTTCCCTGACGTCAGTGCGCCAGGGGTATATAAGATGCAGCCGAAGCCATTTTCTTCAATTTTTCTTGCTCCAGATGTCAGGTGCCCCCAAATAGGTAGGCAATACATATTGCTAATAAAACATACAATAAAGGTAAAAGCAAAACCTTCAGTTACCAGCAAATACACCACATAGGTAGTATAGGGTTGAAAGGTATAGTTAAGTCCCAGCTAAGAAAGAGGGGAATGGCGGGTGGGTAACCTGGACTGCAACAGTGAATACACTCGAACATCTATATGGTAGGTACAAAACTGTACTATGTTTATCGTGTTTCACTGCTGCAGTCATTACACTTGGATTGAATCCCAAAGCTGAGTTAGGGTGGTTGGTTCTATAGAAGATTTGGGGTGGCTATGAGGCCCTGCAGCACTGCAGTGGCAAAGCCAGCTCTGGATCTAGAATAAAGAGGCAAGTGATAATGCTTGGTAAAGGTGTGTACTGAACTCCAAGTTGCAGCTTCCAAGATATCTTTGGTAGGTACTCCTCTAAGGTAGGCAGTTGAAGTGGCTGTTGCCCTGGTGGAATGTGGCCTAATGTTACTAGGTACAGGTTTCCCATGCTGTGTATAGCAGAACCGGATACAGTGTCCTGTCTGCTTTGAAATAGCCTTTCCCTGTGATCCTGCAGCATATGCTACAAACAATTGCTTAGTTTTTCTGAAAGCTTTTGTTTTGTCCAAGTAGAAACGTAATTGTCTGTGTATGACCAAGGAATGCAGAAGTCTCTCCCCTTTATTTTGGGGATTTGGATAAAAAGTTGGCAAGTGAATAGTTTGATTAAGAGCCACACTGGACCTTAGGCATAAATGAAGGGTTTGTTCTTAAAGAAACCCTGTCTTGGTGAAAAATGATGAAAGGCTCCACTGCCATTAGTGCCTGTAACTCTGAGACTCTTCGTGCTGAGGTTATTGCCAGAAGCAGAGCAGTTTTCCATGATACATATTTTAATTCTGCTGAATTGGCTGGCTCAAAAGGAGGTAAAGTTAGTTTTTTCAGGACAAAATTGAGGTCCCAAGTTGGTGTTGGTGCTCTCCGGGGTGGTCTTATGTTTTTAGCCCCTCTGAGGTACTGTTTTAGCAATGAATGAGAGAAAATAGGAGGATCTGTGTTGTAATGAGCCGAGATGGCAGAGGTGTGGATCTTAATGGATGAAAAGGATAGTCCTTTGTCCAGCATCTCAGTTAAGTATTGTAATATCTGAGACAAGAGGGTCAAAGCTTTGTGCCTGGTTCCAGGCACAGAATCTCTTCCACTTTTCTGAATAAGATTTCCTGGTGCCAGGCCTCCTGGCCTCCAAAATGACATCCATAACAGCTTTAGAGAGAGGTGTTGTCTGCTTGACTAATGAATCTGCCATGCAGCCAGGTTTAAGGTTTTGAGCTGACTGTGCAGGATCTGATTGTTTTGTTGAGTCAGAAGGTGCGGAGTTTGAGGTAAAATCCATGGTGGGCCTTGAGCTAATTTCTTTAAAATTGGGTACCAGTGCTGGCGTGGCCAGTCTGGGGCAATCAGGATCATCTGTGGTTTTTCTTGTCTGGCTTTTAGGAGTACCTTCGAAAGGAGAGGCAGTGGTGGGAAGGCATAAACTTTTAGGCTTTTCCAGCTGATCGAGAGAGCACCCACCTTCCATGCTTGTGTGTGATAAGTCCTTGTGTAGAATTTTTGTAGTTGGCAATTCCTTGGGGAGGCAAAGAGATCTATGTCTGGGCACCCCTATTTTTGCGTTATCATGCTGAATACTTGTGGATTTAATTTCCACTTGTGAGGATCCATGATGTTTCTGCTTCAGTCGTCTGCCAGAGTGGTTTTCTTTCCTGGCAGGAATTGTGCTTGTAGATGAACTTGATATGTTAGAGCTGTGTTCCACAAGGTCATGACTTGTCTGCATAGGTGATAAGGATGAGTGCCCCCTTGCTTGTTTATGTACCACATAACTGTGGTGTTGTCTGTCTTTAATAATAGTTGTTCTGGATGCAGAAGGTCCTTGAAAGCTGTTAGGGCATTTTGTACAGCCAACTTCTCTTTTTGATTGATGTGAAGATGCATTTGGTCTGCAGTCCACTTGCCCTGAATACATTTTCCTGCCATGTGTGCTCCCCAGGCGTAATCCGAAGCATCTGTTGTTAGTGTCTGCCTGGCTGTGGGTAGAGTGAAAGGCTGTCCCTTGTTGAGGTGACATGCCTGTGCCCACCATCGAAACTCCTGTTGTAGGCAGGGAATTAGTGGTATTACTGCTTCCAAACTGTGACAGTGTTGAGTCCAAACAGTTTTTAGGTACCATTGTAATTTCCTCATATGCAGTCTGGCATATGGAATTAGTAGTATGCAGGATGCCATGAATCCCAAGGCCTGCAGAATTTTTCTTGCAGGGAGTTGGGTTTTTGTTGCCATCAATTGAAAGTACTGAGTCAGTTGTCCTTGCTTGTCTGGCGTGAGATAAGCCATCTGGGCCATTGTATTTAAGCTGGCACCCAGGAATATTATCTCTTGTGAGAGCACTAGTTTTGACTTCTTTTCGTTTACTGTGTAACCTAGGCAAATTAGCAACCTTTTTACAAATGCCAGATGCTTTAGAAAAATGTCCTTGCTCTCTGCTTGAATAAGGCAGTTGTCCAGGTATGGATATATTTGAATTCCTTTTTGTCTGCAAAATGCAATTACTGGTGCCAGGCACTTTGTGAAGACCCTGGGCGCAGTAGATAAGCCAAAGGGCAGTGCAGAGAATTGGTAATGCATTGAACCAGCTATGAATCTGAGGTATCTTCTGCAATTTTGTCTGATAGGGACATGCAGGTATGCCTCTTTGAGGTCCAAAGTAACAAGCCAAGCCTTCTTGCCCAGCATGGGAAGAAGCTGCTGTAGTGTCAACATTTTGAATTTCGGAACATCCAAGTAAGTATTTAGAGTAGAAAGGTCTAGTATGGGTCTCCAGGCTTTGTCCTTTCTGGGGACCAGGAAAAGTCTTGAGTAAAATCCTTGTCCTTGTTCCTGTTGTGGCACTTTTTTAATAGCTCTCATGTCCATGAGGGCTGTAATTTGTTTTTGTGCCTCTGCCCATTGATTTTTTGGCAGGTCTGGCATTCCTTTTAGCCTTGGTAGAGTGTGAAAGTGGAACCTGTAACCTTGAGACACAATATTCAGAACCCATTTGTCTTGGGTGATTATATGCCAATTTTGAGAAAAAAGTGCTAGTTTTCCCCCTAAGGGGGCTGCCAAAAGGTAAGTGCTTGGCATTCAAAGGGGGAAGTCATTGGGACTGTTTCCTGTAAGGTTGTGACTTGTCTTCACCTCCTTTTGGGGTTAAAGTGCCCCACTGTCGTGGTCTGTAAGAGCCTTGGGGCTGAGATCTGCCTTTTGGGCGTCTGTATCTGCCTCTTTGTGGTCTGTCTGACACTGGAAAGGACCAATTCTTGGAAGGCCAATTTCTGCTAAATCGAGGTGGCTGTACCTGTAAGAAATACTTCACTATTTGCATAGATTTTGCCTTATCCTCCATTTTCTTTAATACCTCTTCTGCCTTAACACCAAATAAAATATCCTGCTGTAAAGGAGCATCCAATAATTTAGCCTTAACATGATCAGGTAAACCTTGTTCTTTTAACCAAGCATGCCTTCGAATCACAGATCCTGTAACTGCTGCTCTACAAGAAGCCTCTAATGAATCAAAACCACATTGCAGAGTGTTTTCCCACTTGTTCAGCTGCATGCAATAAATCCTGCATTTCCTTATAGTCAGGATGTTCTGAACTTGTAATCATTTTCTGTTTTAACAGAGACATTAAATATTGTTGGTATTTAAACATGTGAAACTAGCAAGCTGTGGATGGATGAAACTCAGGACTACCACCGAGAGACAGTGTCAGGAACTGGGCAACAAGGTGTTGGGCAGCTACTGTAATGCATTAGGGTACAGTGACAGTGTACCAGACCACCAAACAATCTGGGAAAAATTTAAAAGGATATACTAAAGGGACTAAGATTTTCTTTGTCACTTAAGTTGGGGTGGGACAGTCGTGGTAATGCTGTTGATGGGCTACTGACTGCTGCTGGCAGCTGTAACTTAGTTTTTTTTTATTCCTGTCTGATTGTCTGCTGTTGAGGGTTTCTGGACTTGTTTTAGAGTTGCAGCTGCTTTGTTCCCCTAACTGGTCAAAGGTAAATGGCTGAATGTGTACACTACGGCTCACACATGACTAGGGTTTGTTTGTAAAAGTTAAAGGGTCAGTATTTGGTTATTTATTTTTTTTATTTACTTAACTTCACTTATTTCATTTATGTATTGATTTACATAGCTCATTCAGATCCTGCCTTCTTTTAAACCTCATGCCTTGTCTGCAAGTATTGTTTCCACAATTTCCATTTTTTTCCCATGTAATTTGTTCTTGCCCTTTTCTAAAGATTCCAGTTCCAACCAGTCCCTGATTTTGAGTCTAACTTCATCTTTGTCACTTTTAATCTTTCCTAAAACTTATGCCTTTTGTAGAAAAGATTGTGAATTACACTTAAATGACAAATTAGAATTATAAACTTCTGTTACTTCAGAAAATGTCTATTAATTCACATTCTGTCAATGTTTCAAAGTAATAGCAGAAGGATTTTAAGTGCTCCTTATTAATTCTGGATTTGTCCCTTATTCTGTTCAGATCTGCCCAGGCTCCATGCAAATAGTGATTTTTGCAAAGTGCAAAAATAGGGTGCTCCACATTTTGAATGTTAAGTCACACATTGCTAGGGTCTGTGTTCCACAATGGCCTCTAAGAGGTTGAGACCTATGGCATTTTTGCAGAAAACACACTGCAGAAAAACTGTAAAATCAAATACTAACAGAAAATAAGAGCAAGATGAAAATAGTGTTTTTTTTTCTGTGGCAATCAGAGTTTCGGAAAGACAACTAATTTGTAAATAGCTGAATTAAGTGCGATTTTTTTTTTTTTTTTGCATCTGAATCCTAAGCTAGAAAGCGTCAGTTTAGTTTAGACTTCAGGCTACACTTTGAGGTGTGAAGCTGGCAATCTATGACTGATAAGGCACATTTAAATGACAATGTTTGCTTATTGGCTCGGTAGCTGGAAGAAGTGACCTAACCTGATTACTCTGCCATTGTTAGAAGCCTTCATGATGTAACAGATGATGACACAAATCCAGGAAAGAAAAGCAAACAGAAATAAGTTCAGACATAAAACAAATGGAAAAATACATAAATGATCATCTTCTTTTGGCTTTTCCTGGTTAGGGGTAGCCACAGCGGATCACCTGTCCACTCATGATTGGCAGTTGAGTTTTATGGTGTTGAGTTGCCAGCCTGGCACCCAACCCTTCCCAGAAGGCGCGCACACACACACGCATGCACTCATGCCTAGGGCCAATTTAGTGTGTCCAATCCACCTACAGCATGTCTTTGGGATGGGGGAGGAAACCAGAGCACCCGGAAGAAACCCACATGACCACAGGGAGGACATGCAGACTCCGCAGAGAAGGCACATCAGCCGAGGATCGAGCCAGAGAACCTCTTGCTGTGAGGGGTCAACACTAACTGCTGCACCACCGCGACCACCCAGAAAAATACCTAAATTATGCTTTTTCTTTATGTGATGTGTTTGGTGTTGAATTATAGGGCAGAAAAATCACTTTTTGGAAAGAAAAAAATTGACATCTGGGTGTTCTCATTTAAGTGCTTTACCAACACTTAGTAGAGTCTCAAAAATACATGAAGTTCAATCAGTTGAAACAAACTAGCCAATGTTTCAGCTTGATGAAACCTATAATAACTTGCATTGTGAAAAGGGTGAACTGCTCCCCACTCCCCAGGATGGCAAATGTCACCATCAGCACTCCCCTTCTTTTACATATATATATATATATATATATATATATATGAATTCACTATACAATCTCGAAATACTGAAATGTCGAATTTCAGTACTTCGAGACTAAATAGTCGAAAAACCACATACACGAAAACCCACAATCACGAATACTACAATCGCGACCATTCACACACACACACACACACACACACACAAACCAGGACATAATCACACACACACACATATACCTACCTAACTTAACAAACATAACAACACACACAAACACACAACCTACCTTGCCCCCCACACCCCCCCTACTTATATATTCTAACTCCGAGGTCGCACTAAACACACAAACACACAAAAAACACCACCATTAGAGTGGGAGCTGCAAGGGCACAGCCAGCATGTTTTTAGGTGCGCTTTTAGTAAAGTTTTGAAGTGGGTGCATGATGGTATGGAGGTAATTGTGGGTGGGAGGGAGTTCCATAATTTGGCTATGGTGCAAGAAAATAGTGCTTCACGAGCAGAGTTATTGGCTTTAGTGATCTGCAAGTGATTTTTGTTGCTGGATCTTAGTGGTCTGGTGGTGCGATAGTGTTGGAGTAGATTCTGGAGGGATGGGACATTTAGTGGATGGTTTACTAGTTTGTGGGCAAGTGATAGTTGATACCATTGAAGGAGGTGAGGGAGTTCAGGCCAGCCCAGTTCAGCAAGTGAGAGACAGTGGTGACTACGGTATGATGCCCCTGTGGCGAATTTGGCGATTTTGTTGTAGCAGGTCTCTAGCTTGTTTAGATCGCATTGCCTTAGGTTGGTATATATTGGAGCGGCATAAAGTAGGGTGGAGATAAGGTGGGAATTTGCTATTGAAATCTTTGCTGCTTTGGTGAGAAGTTGCTTATTTCTGTATAACGCTCCTAGTTTTTTGTGGACTTTTTTATGGTCATGGATATGTGAATGTCAAATTTTAGTTTATTTCCACTCCTAGCAATTTGGTGTTCAGTTGGGTATATAGTGGTGTTGTCTTTTGCTGTGATGTTAAAGTGAGTTGTTTTGAGTATGTTTGGTAGGTTGGAAGATGAGTAGTTTAGTTTTGTTTGGGTTGAGTATTAATTGGGCATCGGATAACCAAGTTTCAACAGAGGAAAAGGCTTCCTGTGTGACTTTTTGCAGTTTGGGTAAGGACTGGGCTGAGCAGATGATGGTTGAGTCATCTGTGCATTATATGAGTGTGCCATGTTTGGTGGCAGAGGCTAGATTATTGGTGAAAACAGAGAAGAGTAGGGGTCCAACGATGGATCCTTGGGGAACCCCTATGGAGACAGGTAGTTGGGGGGATATGTCATTCTGCCAAACAACGGATTGTTGGCGGTCAGACAGGTAACTCTGAAACCAGTTGGTGACTGAGTGAGAGAAGGATAGGTTATTGAGGACAAAGATGAGTTGTTTGTGTTGGACCATGTCAAATGCTTTAGATAGGTATAGTGTTAGTAAAGGAGAGTAAGGCAGTGGTGGTGCTATGGTTTGGTCAAAAACCATCCTGAGTATTGGAAAGGAGGTTGTTAATAAGGAGGCAGTCTGAGACCTGAGAATGTATGTATCTCTCTAGTATTTGGGAGAGTGGAGAGAGAATAGCTATGGGGCGGTAATTGGTTAGCTCTGTGGAGGGAAATAATATGTGATACTTTCCACAATGTGGGAATGTAACTTTCTGACAGAGATCGGTTAATCTAGATGGATACTGGGTAGCCCAGAGCATCAGCTGCAATTTGTATGTATTCACTTGGGAGGTTGTCTGCTGCTAATTTGGTGGGCTTAAGTTTAGTTAAGAGTTTTTTTTATGTTGGAGGTAGGTACACAAGAAAAAGAGAAGGCAGTGGGGAGATTACTAGTTAAAGGTGTGGCTTGGAGGGGAGGGGGTTGTGTTGTTTAGCTAGTGATAGTATGGTTTGTGTGAAGTGTGTGTTGAATGAGGTAGCAATATTTTTGGAGGAGTGAGGGATGTTAGGAGGAGGGGTACTGACTTTACCTGGGTGGAGAATGGAGTTTATGGAAGACCAGAATTGTTTGGGGCTGTGTTGGGAGGAGTCTAGGGCAGACTGGTAGTATTGGAATTTGTCCTGTTTTATTAGCTTTTTAACTCTATTGCGTAGTTCTAGGAATTACTGTCTAGTTGAGGGTGTTTTGGTTTTGCACCAGTGCTCCTGGGCTTTATCCCTGTTTTTCATTTCTGACTTAGTGGTTTTCTGTAGCCATGGAGAGGGTTGTGTTTTCGTTCTGGAAAGTCTTATAGGGGCATGGTAATTAAGGATGCTCAGAAAGGTAGTATTAAAAAATTCAACTGTGTCATCAACACTGAGGTACTTTAGGGGATGCCAGTTACATTCTCTGAGGGACGAGATGAATGTGAGTGGGTTAAAGTTTAGTTTTTTACGTATTTGACAGTAGATGACAGGTTTAGCTTGGTATAGGTATTTTTTGAGTAGGAATGTTGGGGAGTGATCACTGAGGCTATCTGATAAGCAGCCTGTTATATATGACTGGGGGCACTTTTTGACTAGTATCCAATCCAGGGTAGTGTGCTTGCTGGAGTTATTTATCCTGGTTGGCGACTGGACTAGTTGGGTGAAGCCATGAAGGTTTATATGATGGGTTGGATTGTTGCCAGAACAGGATTGCCAGTCAATATTGAAATCACCTAAAATTATAGTTTCTTGGGGGAGATGGTGGGTAGACCATCTGAGGAGGTTTTCTAGTGGAGGGATGTTTTGGCCAGGTGGGAAGTAGCATCCAATTATGTTGATGGTTTTGTTTTGGTTTATTTTGAGGTTGGTATATATTATTTCTTCATTGCCTATTTGTGGAGCTGATTATTTTAAGATCTGAATGTTTAGATGCTGTTTAAATATTATAGCTACACCGCCTCCTTTCTTGTTTAACCGGTTTACTCTTAGTATGCCGTAACCGGTAGGGAGTATTTGCTTACTGGTAATGTGAGGTTTTAGCCAGGTTTCTGTCAGGATGAGTACATCTGGGGAGTACAAGTCTATGGTGGCATGGAGTTCATGGACTTTGTTGGATATACTTCCAATATTTAGGCTTAGTAGAAGGAAGTCACTTGGCTTTCTATTGGCTGTGATATGGGAGACGTTGTGGTTTCTAGTCTGATTATGAGGATTGGGGTTGGAGATGGTAGGGCCAGGGTTGGGGTGGATGTCTCCACTTAGGGCTAGTTTTGATATGCATGAGATTATTAGTTTTCTCAGTTTTTGAATGTGTTTGTTTATTAGGAAAACTTTATGATTGTGCTCTGTGGGTAATAGGTATGGTGGGAGGGTTACTATGTTAAGTTGTAGGGATGCTTTATGTTTGAGTAATATAGTTGGTAGAATATGCGGGGGGTGCATAGGGATGGTTCTTGAGTTGGTGGGAGGGGAGCTGAGTGAGGGTGAGACATGAGTGGTGGTGTGAGTAGTAGTACAGTGGTAGTGGTTGAGTGGGGGAATGATATAGCTTTGGTAGGATGTAAGTTATGCGCGGAGAGTGCATGCAGTGAGCATAGGTAAGGTATGCTTGTACATGTGGGAAAATGGAGGAGGTAGTGTTGGGTTAGCGCTGTGGTTGGCTATTGGAAAGATGGGAGGGGCTTGTGAGTGTAATAAAGGTAGGACCACTGGGGGCAGGAGGGAATAGGGGGTAGGGTGGGGAGTGAAGTGGTTAGAGACCCTGTTAGTTGCTCTTATGAGGGGACTGGAAACAATCAGGTAACACAGTAAACTGATAAATGAACATATGATAGTGACAAAGGGTGGTTGTAGTTTTAAAAATGGTACCTGCCACAGGTAATATTTATTAACTTTGGGATTGGTTTAAGGTAATAAACAGGGAAGGGGGAGAACAAGTTTGTGAGCAGGCAGTTCTTTTGTACTGCTGCTAATGAATGAGCCAAAGCAAAGACAAGTTTGTGTTTAAGAAACAATCAGAATTGACCAAGGACTGCTCTGAAACTGTTAATCATTTCTTAACCATTTCTTAGGTGGAAAAACAGGATAACCTATGTATATATAGATAATCTATATATATATATATATATATATATATATATATATATATATATATATATATATATATATATATATATATATAAACTCCACAGTTAGAGTACCATGGAGAAAACAGAAAACCATACACACATACACAAGGAATGCACTGGCAGTGATTTCTTTCAGGAAAAATCTTCTAACGTATCAACACTGATAGGTTTAAACCTTGTACGTTTTAATGAGGTGTGGGGAAACTATGTATGCTTAAGCTGCCTTTTAATGTTGTGTCCTCTCATGTCACTGTACAACTAAATGCTTCATGAGTTTCAGTAATTTTGTACATGAGGAACTGTAATATGACAAAACACTGCAGTCTATTACATTTGAAATGGCTAAACCAATCCCCACATACAGACATTATTTACTGGAAAAAATTAATGGACGAATGTATCACGGATAGAATAGAGATCATATTCAAAGGTATACAGGTCAGGACAGGTTCAACTAAGTGAAGGCCACTTTACTGAAGAGCATTTTAAGAAGAGTGTTTTTAGAGCATTTTAACTAAAAGGAAACTCCCAATAAATGAAAGTTACAGAATTTTATAATTCAAAATAGGCTTGAGTCCTGTACAGAACACAGAACAATTAACAGGTCAGTGGATGAAAGCCATACATTTTGTGCTGTATATAACGCACTGACTCCACTTCCTAGTTCCTGCTTCCTGATTAGTACCTTGCTAAAAGCCATATTAAACTGACTTCTCCAACCAGTCCCATGTGTTTAATGATCACCAGTGAAGAAAATTACCACAGGCAGTATTATGAGTTTCCCCAATGATTACAGCCCCTAAGAGGTAGAGGTGCTGGGCCACTGGATCTTTAACACAGAACTTGTGGTAGTAGCCCAGGAAAGTGCATCAGATGTACTGTATGAAGATTTCAGGGCATGTTTGCTTACCTGAGAAACTGAATAAATTATGTTGACTAGAGAAGACTTCTGCTTAGAAGGCAGCAAATCAGCAAGTTTGCTCATATGTGCAAAGGTTGCTAGCAGAAATTTGTCCACGTGAGTCTAACAATCAAGTAATCTAAAGGCTAATGTACAGGGTGCAGACTTTTCCCACCCCATATCTAGAAAAAACCCTTCCATCCTTACTAGACGGAATAGGGTCTGTAGTAGTTAAATACTTAGAATTTGAATCCTTGGCCATGGACACAAAAATAGGATCTGCAAGAGACTTAAAAAGTATGAATTTGATGTACCTTATAAAGCCTATCAGGCTTTTTGGGTACTGTAGTTTGACTATCAGAAGAGGTGCTCACAGAGTTAAAAGCATCCTCCAGGACAACAATGATAAGATAAACGTCAAGACGTTTTGGATAAGGTCAGAGTATGGGCTTTGGGTGTCAGACATTTATTTTTCTTCCCAAAGAAAAAGAATCTTCATCCTAGCAATTGTGTCAGAAATGGATATCTCTTGTACAGGAGAATCAGAGGAAATATACTCTTCAGACTTCAATTCTAATGTGACAGGAGAGGAAAGCAGAGAAGTATAATTCAAGTCTTCCTCTTCTTACTCTGACAAGGAGCAACTGAGGGAGATGGAGATCTTTTTCTTTTCAAGACTGTAAAAAAACTATAAGGACTAAAGGACTCTGAAAGCCTCCTGTGTAAAACTATACCTCTCCTTTTTAGCATCTTTGGCAGAAGGTGCAAGTGGTGGAGAAAGATGCTTGATCTTTTCAGTTTTCTTTCTTCGAGTATCTCTTATCTGATAGACCTGGATGCATCAAACATATGTACTTCCATAACCAAACCAGCTACATCCTCCCTAATCAGCAAATAAGGATTCCATCTAGCCCTTCCAAAAGCACAAGGTGGGTATCTCACTTCTCAACCATAGCCATAATTGTCTGTTTTTTTGAGGATGTGCCAGGCTCCCTACCCTTAGCAGCATCTTTTGGAGCAGCACCAGAAGGATTGGGAACATCCAGTGGATGGTCCAAGGACTGTAATAAGACTACATCAGAGTTGCTCGTCAGAGATTGGTGAAGGTGAAGACCAAAGGTAGAACAACTTCTAAAGCCCCCAATACATTTTCTCTTTTTTTGGTAATGGAAGAGGGCTGTCTGAGGAAGTTGAGAAGTTATCATTTGATGAATGAGTAAAAGCCTTGAGACATTAATTCTCAAGAAATATACTGTTGGCTGTTAAGCTGACTTCTGATTGTCTCTGAGGTAAAAGACAGGCAAATCTTACAGAAGCGAATGCTGTTTGCCTCCCCTAAATAAAAACAAACTGGCTGTGTGGGAGTCTTTATACCATATCTCACTCACACAATTTCCCTTTTCTCACAGCTGTAAAATTTTTTTTTTCACAGATTTTAATAAAAAAAAGTAAGGAACGTCCCCAGAAGGCTACTTATCAGCAAAAACGGTGAAACAAGCAGATTGCTGAATGAAGATGCAGCAAAGACAAAGTATGACTGAAATCTGTAACAGTGAGAAAGTTATGATTTTTGGTGCACGTATTTCTCCTTTTATACCAACATACCCTCATGCTACCTCACATGAAAGCCCAAAATCTTTTGAATATTAGCTGGATGTTCAGTCCTTGGTAGAATATGTCCCACAAAGCTTTAAACTACTGCAGCAGTGATCTAATGATAAACATAAAGCAATGTGTGTGTGGTAGTCTTTACTGACAATTTGCCTTAACCACAAGCAAACTTATTAATGGACTTGAAAGGGTAAGACTTATCCTCCAGATATAATCTCTTGTGACAAATATGTGATGAAGAATTTCCTTTGAAATAAATGACAAGTACAATTAATAATGATGGAACGAGCAACAACGAGAGAACACTCAAAAAGATATGTAGCTAAGTAACTACTGATTACAAAACAAACTGAAAAAGGCGGATGCCGCTGCTCTCTACAGATAGAATTCTCATGCCACCCATCATCAGTACTTACACTGGCAGGAGACCAGCACTGGCCTTCACAAGGATAGAAAAAAGCAATAGAAAAAAATGGTCACACCAAAAAAATGCTTTGCTAGTGAATAAACCCAAATGCTATAATTAACTGCTACAATGAGCCTCCCTGAAGTAAAATCTAGTTTATTCAATTAAACCCCTAATAATACTTACAGTGCAATGAAAAAGTATTTGCCCCTTTCCTGATTTCTTATTTTTTTTGCATGTTTGTCGCACTTAAATGTTTCAGATTGTCAAACAAATGTAAATATTAGACAAAGATAACCCAAGTAAAATACAAAATGCATTTTTAAGTGATGATTTTATTTATTAAGGAAAAAAATACCCAAACCTACATGGCCCTATGTGAAAAAGTAATTGCCCCTTTGTTAAATCATGAAGTAACTGTGGTTAATCACATTTTTGGGAAACCTGAGTTCAATTTCACTAGCCACACCCAGGCCTGATTACTGCCATACCTGTTGAATCAAGAGATCACTTAAATATAACCTGTCAGACAAAGTGAAGTAGGCCAAAAGATCCCAAAAAGGAAGACATCATACCATGATCTAAATAAATTCCAGAACAGATGAGAAACAAAGTAATTGACATCTATCAGTCTGGAAAAGGTTACAAAGCGATTTCTAAAGCTTTGGGACTCCAGCAAACCATGGTGAGAGCCATTATCCACAAATGGAGAAAACACGGAACAGTGGTGAACCTTCCCAGGAGTGGCCGGCCTACAAAAATTACCCCAAAAGCGCAGCGATGACTCATCCAAGAGGTCACAAAAGAACCCAGAACAACATCTAAAGAACTGCAGGCCTCACTTGCCTCAGTTAAGGTCAGTGTTTGTGACTCAACCATAAGAAAGAGACTGGGCAAAAATGGCAGGCATGGCAGAGTTCCAAGGCGAAAACCACTGCTGAACAAAAAGAACATAAAGGCTCATCTCACTTTTGCCAAAAAACATCTTGATGATCCCAAAGACTTTTGGGAAAATATTTTGTGGACTGACGAAACAAAAGTCAAACTTTTTGGGAGGTGTGCATCCCGTTACACTTGTCATAAAAGTAACACAGCATTTCAGAAAAAGAACATCATGACAACAGTCAAACATGGTGGTGGTAGTGTGATGATGTGGGGCTGCTTTGCTTCTTCTGGACCTGGACGACTTGCTGTGATTGATGGAACCATGAATTCTGCTCTCTACCAAAAAAATCCTTAAGGAGAATGTCCAGTCATTAGTTCGTGACCTCAAGCTGAAGCGCACTTGGGTTCTGCATCGGGACAATGATACAAAACACACCAGCAAGTCCACCTCTGAATGGCTTAAAAAAACAAATGAAGGTTTTGGAGAGGCCTAGTCAATGTCCAGACTTGAATCCAATTGAGATGCTGTGACATGACACTAAAAAGGCGGTTCATGCTCGGAAACCCTCCAATATGGCTAAATTAAAACAAATCTGCAAAGAAGAGTGGGCCAAAATTCCTCAACAGCGATGTGAAAGACTCATTGGCAGTTATCGCAAATGCTTGACTGCAGTTGTTGCTGCTACGGGTGGCACAACCAGTTATTAGGTTTAGGGGACTTTTTCATTGCACTGTAAGTGATCCACATACATCAAGCCTGTTCAGCAAACTAATTTAAATCAGTTCAACAAAAGAAAGTTTCATTGGAACACATATCAATAAAACAAATACACTGGCTACCAAATCCATCAAAGAACACAATAAAACACAAAATGGTGTTTTTTGCTGAGGGGGTGGGGGGTGCAAATCTCCCTGCACTCACATTCCACTTTTTTAAACACACAATTCCACAACTGGGCAAATATGGAAATAAGTATACAGTTCCTTAACTCCACTGCTGCGCTAACCCATATGCGATGAGTCAATAAAACAACACCCTATTCCTATTTTGATGAAAAGACTACAATGCAGTGGACTGAACCTCAGCAAGCCTTTGCCTGAATAACACTTATAGAAAATGCATAGGTACATTCTAAGATGAAAGAAATCTTAAATCACAAATGGCCATCAGCTCAAAGGGTAAAAAAGCTAACATTTCCAGTGCAGTGCAATTTAAATTTCATGGAGAAAGTCATTTATAAACTGGAGGATTAAAATGTACAGAGACCTTAAGAAATGTTTTGACAATATCCAGTCCTGAGAATGTTTTTGTCAAGGAAAGGGTCAAGAATATCTGAAACACACAAAAGATTGACCTTAAATACAAATTGAGAGCCATTATTTACATAAAGAAATCATATACTTAGGACGAACTTAGGTTTACAAGAAAAACCCTGGGATTCAATAAGGCCTACACAAAGTGCACACCATTCTGAGTGAACAGACAACACAGACATAACTCATACCTTCTTCCTCCTAATTTTAGTTTTCCTTCTGATATTCTTGCAGTTTTAACTGACAGAGATTCATAAAGGTTACCACAAAGTGTTGACTACATGTACACTTACTGTCATATTTCTGAGTGGCTAGAAAGCACAACAAATGTCATAAGAATATTCTTGAATACATATTGTGTACACCTTGGGCGGCCCAAAGTGTTAAAACTCTTAATATCCAAACTGGAAATCACTTCCATTTCAAAGAAAAATACATTGTAGACCCCTTTTCTCAGATCCATTAACGAAAGGTTTCCATGGGTTTCTCCCACGTCTTTTGGGTTTCTAATACCATGACTGGAATGGACCCCATTCTAAGTCAAAGTATGATTAGAGTATGTGAAATTAATGTTTCAAGCTTTGATTTTAAACAAAAGTTCTCTTCACAGCACTCGCAGTGTGTCCAGAACTGACTCCTGGAATTCATATAGAGTTACATGTATCGGTAGCATATTTCAATATAGCTGTAAAGTCTTTTTAATGAGAACCCATTGCTCCTACTACTATTGGAACTGTCTGGATATCCTTTGTCCATATTGCCTTCATTTCTTCTTGCAAATCCTGCTATTTTATGGCTTTGTCTCTCTCTCTCTCTACATAGGAAACTGGAATCATTGGGTACAGCAATTTGAAAGATCAATGCTACTTTTGTCTTTTCATGAACAACTATACCTGGTTTTCTCACGTCTATTTTTTTGAACTGTTGGTAATGGGTGATCTCATGTGATAAACTTCTGTTTCCAATGCATCTCAGCTAATTCAGTATTGTAACGTTTGCACAATCCCCAATATAACAGTCTTGCCATATTATTATGCCTTTCAGTATACAGACCCTCTACCATTAGTAGGTATATCGGTTTACCTTCATAAACTCGAATTACAGTGGTTCGAGTGCTCATATGAGCGACTCGAAACCACGAAAGGGAAAACGTCGACAGTCCTTAATGTTTGAAAAACAGCAAATCGAAAAGCAGGTTCACTGTTTTTTGAACATTAATGTCGAAGAAAAAAAAAACGAAGTGTAAAGCAGGGGGGCAAGCACCCCTGCACCCCCCACCCTCCTTACTTTATTATTCTAACTCCGAGATCGCACTACAGTGGGGAAAGTAACCATTTCCCGATCCTCACTATAGTGCAATCTGCCCCACAATGTTGAATGTGCAATGAGTGAATGTCACTGTGCATTCGCTCATTGCACATTCAAACCTTTTTTCTTTCTGCATTTGCAAAATTTGCAAACAGCCTTTTGAACATTTGCTGTTTGCCCGACTATGTATCGCCTTTATAAAGGTAAACCCATACATCACACCCAGCAACAAAATGTGCGAGTGTTTCCAGTTCTGTTTTACAGAACCTGCATTTGTCCATTTCTCCCACTTTTTCAATGGACTTTATAATCCAACGTGTACTATAAAGGTTTCCCTTGTCTGAATTTCACTATAACAAGAGAAACTGTTGGGACTACTCTGTGTGCAGCATGGCATACAAGACTGCTAGGTTTTGTAGTTGTTATTAGCCAAGGATCTGAAAAAAGGGCTTGAGCCCGGACATACTATCTCAAACTACAGCTATGGCAGCAGTCACAATGGAGAGAATCATTTTCTGTTTGCAGAAAAAAATCTTGCTTTACATATACCAAAGAACAGCTCCAAAAAGTCAGTGAGACAGCTGAAACCAGTCCAGACTGACTGTTATCCCCAAGCAAAAACTGAACAGAGGTCAAGCTCCTGTCCTTGGCCTGAATCAACTTCTGTTTGATTGGAGGTAATGGTCAGTAATCTAGATAAGGAAACATATTAGACTCCTTTGCCACATCACAAAGAACAGTTATGTAGAATCCATAATGGTAGATATCTGATGAGATCACTTTTGAAGTATTTCCTACATATAGGATGATTCCCATAACTTATTAAAAAAATGTGAGGGCAGACAAATAATTGGAATCTAGATTTCCAAGGATAGGGCTGACAAAGCATCGTGCTTATAGTGCTTAGTAAAGGTGCAGACAAATGATCAGGGTAGCTGCTTTAAGAATAGATCTAGAGTCCAGACCTTTGAAAAAGGCCACTGAATAAGTACCTGCTCTGGTGGAATGGGCTTTAACTGGTCCTGAAACAGATTTCCCATGAAAGAAATAAAAAAGAAAAAGCCATGGAAATTAATTTAGAAATGGTTTGCTTTGAAACGGGACTATCCCCCAGGCGCACATCTAGAAAGGATACAAACAGATGACCAGC
Source organism: Protopterus annectens (assembly GCF_019279795.1). Classification (NCBI taxonomy): domain Eukaryota; kingdom Metazoa; phylum Chordata; order Ceratodontiformes; family Protopteridae; genus Protopterus; species Protopterus annectens. The sequence continues at coordinate 851,789,694 of NC_056737.1, read as the reverse complement.
CTTTCTATTCTAGAGAATGTAGAATTCTTTCCCTTGTTTTAAGGACTGGGAAAGAAAAAAGGTAAGTTTATCGACTGGTTACATTTGTGAAAAATACGAAAGGTGGAGATGCCATACGAGCTTGTAACTCTGAAACACTAATTGATGTAAGAGCTACTAGGTAAGCTTGTCTTCTAGGTAAAGCATTTCAAAGACAAAGAAGAAGAAGACGCAAAAGCAGGAAGAGTCAGCTTCTCCAATATATAATTCAGGTCCCAAGTTGGAGGCGTGGATTATCTTGGTGGTCTAATATGTAGGGCAACTTTTAAAAATTGTCTAACCACAAAATGTGTAGAAACTGGAGGATTTAAAGGCAACAGATGGATATGATTGATACATTGGCCTCAGAAGAATATGCCACACCTGAACTGAGCAACTCAGATATGAAAGAATATCAGAGACACTGAAACAGCAAAGGTCCCATTTTCTCATTTGACATTAGACAGAAAATCTTTTTCATTTAGAAACATATGATTTCCTTGTAGAAGGCTTTCTAGTCTTCTGTACTATCTGTAGCACATCTGAAAAAAAGGTGCCTTTAATGGTATTAAAACCCTATCAACCACAGAGTTAGGTTCAATGAAAGTTTTGTTGAATGAGAGAACCTTTCTGCTGTGTTAGCAAGTCCATCTTGCGGGGCAATTTGTGGTGACTGCCCTTGACCAGGTAGAAGAGAAGGTAGAAGCAATGCTGTCTAAGCCAAATGGAGGTCACCACATTAATATTTTGGTTGCTATTCTTTATTTTCAGGATGACCTTGGGAATCAGTGGAAAGGGAGGAAAGGCACATGACATAAATAAAGGAGAGGGCCTGGATGGCAGAGAAGTAAATATTTTTGCCATAATGATCTATTTTTTTGACTCCCTATTAAATAAAGTGGGGACAAATACTGAAGACACTGACATGTGCTATCCTGATCAAATAAGAAAAGAATTAGACTTTTTGCTGATTCGCTATCTCAAGCTAAAGTAAAGATTATCCACTTGGTTTGGTGGCAAAAAAAAGCAAGGTCTGGGTGTTTCTGGACTTGGAAAATTACATCCTTAAGGAAACAGTCTCTGGAACACAACCATAACCATCACTAGCATTCACAGACAGACAAGGAATAAGTACTTCTGCACGATGAATTGCAACAAGAAGAACCAAATGGTACAAGTTGTTTAAAAACAGCAAAATACGTACCATCTAACCCATGTGTAGTGAAGCAACAGTTGACCAAAACAGAGCAAGCCCTCCGAATGTATAGGATTTGTAAAAATCTGAACAACCTCTTGAGAAAAAAAATGAAGGCATTCCAACTGTTAAGTCATGGCTAACAGTTCATTAAAGTGAGATAGAAGCTGTTTGAATACACAGTACTGTCAGAGGACAAGTGGTAAAAATGAAACTGAAGAGGAAGAAGTGGGGGTACGAATAAAGAACATGGGTGGTAGCTGGAAGAGGATGGGGTACTTCAAGACAAACACAAAGAAACATTACTTAATAGAGAAGATGATATGCCCCTGAAATCTACTGCCTGAGGCAGTGGAAAAAGTGGAAGAGAAGAGTTCAGTGTTTGGAGCACAGTAAAGGTGGGCCAAGGGTAGGGGCAGCTGTGAAATGGTTTACTGCAACACTTAGGTGGACTCAACATATCATGGATATTCTGTGAACATTTTTTGCAAGCTCAAATGCATTTTTATATGTCTTTTCAGATGCTTACCATAAATTGTAGCAAAAATCATCATCTGCCACCATTCCTCATCTCTCCTTACCCTGTGATTGCTCCTTCTAGAAGTATGATACAGCACACGACTGTCACACAACATGCACAACTCTGCACTGGTGAGTGCCAAGAGACAATCCAATGAAGGTAAATTGTAAAATACATAACATTTTTATCAGTGACTTCACTTGGGATCACCGCAATTTAAATAGTCTTCTTTCAGCAAATGACGTTGTTGTTACTACCTAATGTGGCAAAAAAAAAAAAAAAAAAGTTATGTACTTACCACAATATTAGATCTGTGTTGTCATATTCTGTCTATTCCTCTATGGATGGGTCTCAGGTCCAATCTTGGATCCAGCTTTGGATCTAGTGCTCAGGCTCCTCCCCTACTCATAAACCCCATGTACTGAACGAGCTATCTCAGATTGAGTTTGCCTGCCTAAAACTATTTGGAGAAAAACAGTCAAAGATGGCAATATAAAAATGTGATATAATGAAATAAATTTACTATCTGCAAAAAAGTAATTACTGGCGATACAGCCTAATCATTCAGCAGCCACGGAAAGGTCAGCTAGATTTATCTTAGGATGGCAATTTGATAAGGAAACATTACCTCTGAAAGACGAGGAGAACGTACACACCATCGAATGTGATCTTTGCTAAGCAAAAATATTTAGAAACCTATTTATTTTTTTACTTTAAAATTAGGAATAACTACATTTAATGTTATGGGAAAAAATGATAAAGCATTTTTTTAAATGGTAGGGTAGGAGGAGTAAGTAAAACAGTTCTCAAAAATTCTTTAAGTAAATCTAATCTGAAAAAGTTCTCACTAACAACTACACCTAAACACCACAGATACATCAGCACTTGATCAGGATATGAGGAAGCTCACTCTGTACATGATGTTTATGGGTAGGGGAGGAGCCTAAGCACTGAATCCAAAGCTTTTAAGTGGTTGAAGCTGGATCCAAGACCATCAGTCCAAGAATTGACAGAAAAGCTAACCTTTTCAAAACAGCCACCTTTTATTCTCTTAATAATGGAACCAGTATCGCAATCTCTGACCCTAATGGCTCTTCTTTATCAGTAACTGCATCTCAGAAGTATTTAGGTATCACATTTAACCCTAATCTCTCCTTCACTCCCTACAGTCAAACAAGGTACTGACTCAGCTTAAGGTTTCATATAAAATACCCAAATTATTGACAGTAGAAGCCAGACAATCTATGGCACTCAATGTTACTGATGGCCTTGACAGGATATGCCATAAATTAAATCCTTAGATTTGTTTGCTTGTCCAACAGGGAACACCACTGTACCACCCTGTCCAAATGTCACTGCAGCACTGTGTCAGCTGGAGTCATATTACTCAAACACCCTTATTTACAAATCACTACAAAGGTACTGCTGTACCCCAATTAAAAGATTTGAAAAAGACATTTTTTTTTTCTCTTGGAGGCTCTGAACCTAATACACAAAGTATGTCTGGAAAAGCCTTCCCAAATGCTGCACTTGCCTGTTGGAATGCCATTTCCAAAAACATTATGCGAATCAATGACATGACAAAATTTAAGAAAAAAAAAAACATTCCTAGAAAATGAACACAAATGCAACTGCCTCAAGGATAATAGAATCAGACACTTATTTTCTTCAATGTATATTTATTCCACATACCAGCACACTACTACTACTATAGGCTTCAGCATAGGCCGTACAAATATACACGAATAACATATAAAGATAATGTATACAGTTTGCTTATTTTACATAATTTGCAGTCTAAATTTGAACATATATTACTTTCTACCTCTAAGTGTTGCATAGAATTAAACTCTAGTATTTACTCACCTTATTTTACTTACACAGGTACATGTAATTATTTGTAATTCTAAGGTAAAGACTAGGTAAAGTTTGTTCAGTTCAGGCCCAAGTATATTGAAAAAGTCCAACATGTAAATAATATACTACATATTTTCAGTATGTCTCAGATATACGAATGTACACTTGACCATGTTTAGTGTGTAGTACTAGAAGCTATAAGAATTCACATTTCTATACCTCTTTTCACATTAGACATTGAAGAACCTAATATTCTTAAGAGGTCATCCACTTACTGCCACTGTTAACTTACTATAAGTGTACTGTGCAAAACTGCTGTACTTTATATTTTTACTGCGTATTAGTGAAGCTAATATTTTGCCGTCCTCTTATACTTGTAACAATGTCCATATTTTGATGTCGGTTTTATTTGTTATAACTGCCTAAATGATTTGGGCTTTGGCTGAAATGGGTCCTTGGACCAAATTCACTTATCTGGTCAACAAAAGAAAATAAATGAACATGTTTAGGCAACTCAGATAGTTCCTCAACTTTAGCAAACCAGTTCCATGCCATAAATAAATAAATAAAATTAGTATGGAGTACAGAGTACTGACCATAACGCTTGGATAATTCCATAGATAAGCAATTTAGTCTTACCTCATCCACCAGAGAGATGGGTTCAGTAACTAAGCTAGGGTGTCAGAGGTACCAGATGGTGATACTGAAATAACTGGCTGTGTGAACATGTCCATCTTGCAGTGACAGAATGGTGTGGAGCCAACTGAGGGATCACCACCTTGTGGTGGCCAGGAAGTACTGCATCTAAAGAGCAATCTTGAGCTGAACCATGTAACATCACAAATGCACACGTAGAACTGCATGTACGTAATCTTCATGGCAAGCAGAGAAAGTGAACTTGCAAGGGACAGAGAAAACAAATGATATTAAAAAAGCCTCTGTATGATGACAACAACCATACCTTTAAAAGTAAAACGTTGGAAGAAAGCTCAGCAACCTTGGTGGAAGTGCTAGATCCAATGCTGTATTGCTGCCGTATTTTAAGTAAGACAAATTCCAAGGTCCATAAACGCTCAAAAGAAATTTATTGATACAAACTAAAATACATAAAAGTCTCCGAACTTCTTCAGAACAATTAATGGTATACAAGGACCTCTTAAATATCTTCCTTAATCAACAATTAGTAACTCAATTGTTCAATTAACTTTCCGTAACAGGTTTATTCAACCAACAGTATCTGGTGCACAAATAGCAAATATACATTGTGTGCAAATACTATCAAGTAAAAAACTAAAGACTAAAAACTAAAAACTGACAACTAACCCTACCAGTTGAAACAATGTACACAATTTGTTCTAAATCTGTAATGTATAAATAATTAGTTAACAATAATAATAAAAAGTAATAATGAAAAACAAATAAAAATACCAAAATTGATGATAATAATAGTGATAATAATAATAATATTATTGTCTTAACCAAACTGTGATGAATGTATGCATGTGTTTGTATATATAATTATTGCTGTAATGAATATACTGCAAGCGATGTAATTAAAATAATAACTTATAATAAATTTTGTATTTATCTTTTATATTATTTATATTGGTTATGTGTGTCTGTATGCAGGGGGAAAGAAAAGGGAAGTCTAAACCCACAAACAAACATAACAAACAAATATCTAACCCAATATCGTGCCAAAAATGTATGTACATATATATAAAAATGGATAAAATTGCTTGAGGTTCATTAAAAACTTGTGTCCATTGAACAATATATTTTGTTTCAACTGGTAGGGTTAGTTGTCAGTTTTTAGTTTTTAGTCTTTAGTTTTTTACTTGATAGTATTTGCACACAATGTATATTTGCTATTTGTGCACCAGATACTGTTGGTTGAATAAACCTGTTACGGAAAGTTAATTGAACAATTGAGTTACTAATTGTTGATTAAGGAAGATATTTAAGAGGTCCTTGTATACCATTAATTGTTCTGAAGAAGTTCGGAGACACGGACGAAACCTAGGTCGACGTTTTTTTATGTATTTTAGTTTGTATCAATAAATTTCTTTTGAGCGTTTATGGACCTTGGAATTTGTCTTCCTTAAAGTACGGCAGCAATACAGCATTGGATCTAGCACTTCCACCCAGGTTGCTGAGCTTTCTTCCAACGTTTTACTTTTGGAGGTATTTGGTTCCTGGTTTTTCAGTGTTTAACCATACCTTTGCCTGGAAAAAAACATATGTAAATAAAACCATTGCACACATGGACCACAAGTTAAAAGAAACATTCAGGGAGAAAATAATACTGATAAGTAACACTTTCTGCAATACATACACAAGACACAGATAAGATGGGCATAACCTGAAAAAAAAAATAGCCATAGCAAAATGTTAAAAGACACTGTGCTTCAGAAAATGACAGATGTGATTCACTCAGCCAGCAAAGATCAGAGAATTTCAAATATATTCCTCTTAGGTTTTTATTGACAGTTACATTATTGAAATTTTCTCACAATTCAATAATTACAAGAACTTCTGACTTACATTAAAAAAAAAAACGGTAAAACAACCAGAAAACCCCAAAGCAGTAGTGTTTGGCTCCAAACTGAATTCTTTCAAAATCAGCAAAAATAGTACGGTCAGACTTAAAGTAATACAATTAGACATTGTCTTGCACATACTGTCAGAGTTAAAACCTGTGCAAATTCTATACAGTGTTTTCAAAAAAGAACATTAACCATCTGTGTCCTATAAATAGTATTAGCCCATTAAAACTGGATACTCACTTTATGCTAACTGACATCTGAATGTCATATAAAATGGCACAGAAGGCACACTAGTGTGACAATGACAAACTGGATATGACAACCCCTGTATTAATTACACGTTTTTTAATGGGACATAGTCACAGTCTTCAGACTATTCAGTTTATACATGGAAGTATGAGATTAAATATACACACACATACACACAGGACAGCATCACTGTAAGCCATCATAAAATGTACAGGAGTGTGTTGTGTACTTTGTACAGCATGATCAGCACTCAATTAATAATAATAATAATAATAATAATATAGTTATAATAATAATAACAACAACCATGGGGTCTTCATGCAAATGGTGATATGGTTATTTTTATATAAAAAGCAGCATCCTTGCAAACATAGTCCTTCATCACTTTGAAATAAATCAACAAACACTTCTGCAGGGTTTTAGTGCTATAAGGAAGATTTCCAGTATTCAAGTTTTGTTTCTACAAGAATGCTTGGTGCACATATTTAGTGTTACATATAAATATATAAAGTATTTTTAGATGTAGATTAACACAAATCTACTACTGAATTGAAGCCCAGCAGAACAAATACAAGTAAAATTATTTTTCACAGTAGCATTTACTGGAGCTGTGTAAACCTTGAATAATGCTCTTGATTGACAATGGTTTATCAGCTTTAAGCAGTGCAAGGGCAGCGTGTATTCCTGACTACTGTCAAAAACATAAGTCTTACAAAAAGTATACTTACACAGCTAACCTGTACTTGAGTGCACAAAAGGCAACATACTAAACTACAAAATGAAGTGTTGTCTGAGTTTATGAAGGTGAAGTTACCAACAGTAGCTATCCTTCACTGAACTTCAAATGTTATGAATACTAATAAAATGCAGTAGTGAACCATAAACAGAAATACCTTTTTGAGTACATATTTGGAAAGGGCCAAATCTGCTAAACCTGGATTCAAAAAAGCATCTCTTGTATTCCCTATATTCACAGGCTAATGCAAAATCACATTAAAACTGTGAAGAATGCGCCCCAGTGATTATACTGAAACCCTCCTCACTTTTACAGCATACATGATATCATATAACTTAAACTTAACAACCTGGAACTTACTACATTTAGAAATTTCAGAAAGTTCTGAGCGGCCCTAGGTCAACTGGTGCCCTAGGCAAAAGGGCTCCATGGCGCCCCCCACCACATTACCTGGTGCCCCCATCCTGGTCTTCCTATACCAAATAAATACTGGAAAAGCGCCCCTGCTAGACCAGCACCCTAGGCGGCCGCCTAATTGGCCTATGCCTAAGGCCGGCTATGAGTTCTGGTTCCAATGAGTGGAAAAGCACAAATAAATGCTACATCCAACCATATGACATCCAAGCCCTTCCAGAAAATATGTCACAACATCCTTTCTGAAAAAAAAAAAAAAAAAATAGCAAAACAAATCCAGTCTGCTAGTCATGGTTGTAAGGAATTAAGCCGAAGTGGCAAAACAACCGTCTACATAAAGAAAATGTTTCTTTATCAGGTTATTTTTCTTTGCAGACACTTGTTTACTAAATGGTCAATTCAAAAGGCTTCAAAACTGAAGCACAGTTTGGTCCCGATTCTCCTTTCTCTTAATATTTGAAAATACAGGACTCCATTCTGCTTTGTCTTCTGGCTACATTCTATAACACTATTTAAGTTATATGGAGGGTTTGGAAGGAAATCTGAAAATATCTAACTTTTGCAAGTGTTATATTGCGTTGTATAACCACTATTATATTCCTAAACAGGTAAGCTGTATACGTTGCATTTTAAACTGCTGTGCTTAGCAATCTGTTACATGTTTTTAAGATACACTTTGTAGGTTTAGGAACTTATGTCCCCTGGACAATCCAAAGTAAAGGTTCATCCTGGAAACAAAATTTTTGCTGTGGATGAAACACAGCACACTCCTTTTGCTACTTAATGTGATGTTAGTAGACAAAATGGAGAACTACGGTGTGGTTCTTCCAAGACACTGTCAGTGACCCACAAGCAAAAACAGACTGTTCTTGGCACTTCTGTCTGGCAATAACACTTGCTCATGTCCAGCATCTCTATATTCATTTCGCTGCTTGGTCTTTTGGAGCAAGTGGCAAACACTCGGCTGAATTTAACTTTCCATCTTGGCTGCAAGGAACAGAGGTGTCATGCGTCACAACTAGAATGATCCAGTCCATCCAGGGTAAGCTGGCTCCTGTGTGGAGAGTTGGGACTCGGAGGACCACTTGGGTTGGAACTATTTGATGGAGTGGAGTGTTTTGTAGAATCTGAGTCAGGCTATCAGGCAAAGACAAAATAAAGCACAACTGTAATAATTGTAATAAGCAAGCTTCTGTCAACATGCATTCTAAAGCAGTATTACACAGTCTTCTTTAGATAAATATTAACTCAGCACATAAGTCTTTGTGCTAACAGGAAATGAGTATGTCACTAAAAATGTACTTACCCAGGAGTAATAGATCAAAAGATCCAATAAAGTATGGATTTCATGCTAAAGTCATGACAAGTAGAAAAGGTAGCTATGTTTGATGGTCTGATAAAAGAGTTATGCCTTTGACTTACCAGGATTTGAGCAAGATTTTCATTGCTGTCAGATGACAGATATAGATGCAGAAAAGTCTACTACCAAAAGAAACATGGAAAAGACAAATAAAAGGATCTGCTTTGGGGTTGTTCAAGAACAAAGCCGAAGTTTTCATGTTAATGTGGATTTTAACTAATGCTGCAGAAGAACTAAACAGATAAATTACCTACAGAAAATTCATCGCATATTTATGATAAAAAGGAAAATAATAGATAGGAGTGCAAGAAATACTAGAAAATACTGCAACTATGAAGGCATACGGCAGTTCTGTACCACTTAAAAGTGACAATATATCATTACAAAAAATTGTATGACAGAGGGGTACAAAGTGAATTGGTGAGCTTTTTTCACTCAAGTAGGAAATTAATTTAGATGATTATAGTATAAAAAGAGTTTATGTCAAGTAGTCGAACTACCAAAAGATTGATCACAAAATGAATAAATAAAATTTCAGAATATCAACTCCCTTCAACTTTTATATACAAACTCCAAGACTGCAGGGCTGTGGGGAAATGGCAAATTCACAGTCCTGGCTGTACTTCCAGTACATGCGAATACCGTAAAAATGCTACAACTGAATTTTTAATCTCTTGCCAGCATTTGCAGTAATTGAATAACTGACAGTTCAAACACTAGATGGGACGTCTATAAACCTTATAAAAGTCAGACAATGGGAAAAAGTAACTGCAGAGGCATACATCAGAGAAAAAAACAACTCTAAGGAAAATATTAAGAAAAACAAAATCATTTTTAACACTGTTTTGCTCCTTTCTGCTAACTTCAAAAGCTCAGAAAACACCTAATTCTCCCCAGGTCTATATCATTTAAACTAAAGTTCAAAATCTCGATCGCTGTAAATAGTGAAAATGCCGATAATCAAATCTTTTATTGTGGGGGGCTGTGCCCCCAACACCCCCAGCTAATTATATATACCAACTCCGAGAACGCACTACAGTGAGGAAAGGGTAAATTTCCTGATCTTCACTGTACAGCAATCTCACAAAACAGACATTGATTATCGGCATTTCCGCTATTTACAGCGATCGAGATTTTGAACTTTCATTCAAATGATACAGACCCTTCTCCCCATATGTTCTTCTGTTAGGGGACACAGGATGCATGCCAGATCCCAGAGAAATTGGTCAAACTATCAAAAGTGTCAATGCAAGGATGGGAGCTTTCTTTTGTGCACTACTTACTTCTTCTATTTCCCCTGGCCCGTCTCCACTTCTGTACAACTTGGCACACTTAACTGAAACAAAACCACTAGTGGAGCATAGCGACTTTCCATAACCCCTTCACTAATGGGGTGATAACAAGGATGAAAGATCTTGGAATTGACTAAATATCATCTGTATATAGTTCCCTAATGAAATGTCGGCACACACAATGCCAAGTCCCAAAACAGAAAAATAACGTCCGAAAATACAGGAGAAGAGTGAATATCAAACATCACTCTTTTCCTTTTAACTTATTTTTCTGGGGGGCAAGCACCCCTGTGCACCCCCTAAACTTATATATACCAACTCTGAGATTACCATACCTCAGAGGAAAGAGAATACTCCAAGAAATGTCAGTCTTGGACTTTGTATATGCAAGTCCAGATTTTCATTCATCCCAGTCTCTGTATTCCAGGACTTGTCATTCTTAGTCTCAACATTTCTAATAAGCACATCAAAAAACATAGTACTGTTACAACTTGTGTGGCTTCTAATAAAAACAAAAGATTTTATAAAATGTGTAGACATTCAGACCACGGCTAACATGATGATACCAGGTCTGCATTAAAAGCTCTGTAATGAAAATAAACATGGATGGATGACAGGATAAGACTGACTGACTAACTAAACAAAGCTAAGAAAGTAAATAAATGAACTGTCAAAAAAAAAAAAAAATCAGTAAGAAAACTAATACCAGTTACAAAAACATTAAACTTTCCTTACTGTCAGAGTGATATATAACTGGTAAAATGTACAGGAGAATATCATCAGATCGCGTGTGATGTGATACAATGACATGTGGATCACTTGAATGGAACACACATATTAGCGGAATAGTGTTGCTGCCTCACAGCAAGAGGTTCACCAGTTCAATTCTCAGCTGGGATGCCTTCTATGAGGACTCTGCATGACCTCCTTGTGCTTGTGTGATTTCCTCCGGGTGCTCCATTTTTTTCTCGCATTCCAAAGATGCAGTAGGTGGACTGAACACACTAAATTGGCCATAGATGTAAGTGTGTATATAAGAGTGTGGAATGAAAGTAGAACCACAGCAGGGCTAGCTGCCTGGCAGTGTGAACCTTAGCTCTAGATGATTGCCACTGCTGAAGTAATAACCCAACCCCATGAGCAAAAATGGGAAAAAAGGGTTGTGGATGGATGGACAGATATATACAGATAGACAGAGACAGATTACTCTGTACCTTTCTTAACCTACTCAAATTTACAGCTGATCCATCAAGAAGGTCTCTTGCATCTGTCGATAATATAAAACCCAACCCTCTGTCATCAGGTTTACATAAATGCTCCTGGATCTGAGGGGTTTGTCCTCAGGTTTCCAAAGTTCTTAAAATATAAAAAAGTTTGCAAAAGACACCTATGCAGTAAGGAATATGATGCTTGCCACATGAAAACAGGTGTTAAGGGCTTTGTTCATGACTGATGTGGGCCCTAAAAGTCAGTTCATAAAACTAACAAACTGACAACAGGGCAGACAAAAAACACTTTTGGCTCCACTGCTAGTAAAAGCAACCAGATAAATGGAACTCTCTTTTTAGAAAAACAGACCTCTCTCCCCACAAGAAGTTTGATTTCCCTCTTCTCCCTAGGTAAGTCGCACTGCAGCAGGGTTTTGAATGCATTAGCTTTGAAATGACAAAATAAAAATATTGCCTGAGTCAGATCTGCAGTGTGCACAGTGTTGCAATCCTGACTATGACCCAGACATTTTGTGAATGAACTGGAAGCAGAAGGTAGGCATGAATGATCAAAACAGACTCACCCCATCATGGGGAGAAGGAAGCAGCTCATTGAATAGTGATGACAACTCCCAGCAGAAGCTGAGTAAACTGCACCAGAAGAAGACAGAGCTGAGCACAAAGTACAGCCAAGCACTAGTGCATGTCTGGAAGCAGACAACTGCCAGGGGCCAGATACTGCGTTCCCTGTTTCAGCAGTGCTCTTTGCAGGCTGCTGACAGGATAGATGTAGAAGTATACAAAAACATCCCAGTGTAGCACCAAGGAGTTAACCAGTTTTCCTTGCCAGCTGGTGTCAGTGAGAGGTCTGTATTCTTGGTCATCCCCTTGTTAAAAGGGATGTCTCCAGTGCAAGGTGGCAAGCAGGACACTGTGGCTCAGGAGAGACTCAACTAACAGGTGAAGGAAGGCTGACAGGTCAGAGCTCTGCAGAGCGCTATAAACACCATCAAATTAAAACATATACAAATGATGTTTAGGTCAACATGCTAATTTGACCCTTTTTATTTAAAGTTTATACATCATCCAAAGTACTTAACTTGCTTTGCTGTCAAACTCGGCCAACTCACTGTTGTATAACCTTGCTGCATTTCCATTTTAACAAATTGAAACAGGACTCCAATGGACGTTTCCAAACTTGAATTCCTGACAAGGTTTAGAACTGTGAGACCAAGCAGCTTTAAAACAAAATAAATTTACTCTTAACCCAGCACTCAAACTATTGCTATGGATTTTAAAATAGCTTACCTCTCTGTCAAATTCTGTGTCTGGATCAGAGATATTTCTTGACATCATTCCTCCAAAGTCACTTCCACCTAGTTAAAAGAAAGAAGTGTGAACCGATTGGTGGTCTTCATATACTTCATGTCCACTCATTATATGCATCTACATTACACATGATGTTCTCTAGACATTGAAGTGTTACTTAACTTTTCTAGTTTACTCAGACTTGTAAATAATCTCAGAATGAATGTCGTACCTTAGCAACCCTTGGTAAAAGAAAATAAAACTGCCAAATTCTTTTACATGCAATACATGCTTTTTAAGCCTGACCTTTTCTTGAAAAGAGGAAAGACTGTTGTTTCTGCTTTTCTAACTTCTGGCTGTATGGAAGTGACTTGTACATTTTTTCTGCTAAATATAATTATGTTAGCGGACATCAATGAACAATGCTTTGAACATGAACGAATTACAGTGCATAGTAAATGATTCTAGTACATTTTCAAGCAGAAAATTGTGCCTATGCCCTGGCCATTATACACCATCTCTTAAGAAAGCAACGATAAGTATGCTGCAATCAGTGGCACAGTGGCAAAGCAGATAGTGCTGTCTCCGCACAAGAGGTTCCCTGGTTCGATTCTCAGCTGGGGTGCCTGCTGTGCAAAGTGTGTATGTCCTTCCTGTGTTTGCATGGGTTTCCTCCAGGTGCCCTGGTTTCCTCCCACATTCCAAAGCATGCAGTGGGTGAAATGGACACACTAAACTGGCCATAGGTGTGAGTGTGTGGTGTGGAAGCACTACAGCAGCCAGGTTTACCACCTGATAGTGTAAACCTTGGCTCTAGATGATTGTTGTCTATGTGCAAAAAGTGGGAAAAGGGGCTGTGGATGGATGGATAAAATCATTTCCTTTTCTCTCCAAGTGTCTTACTTAATGGACCATTACTGTATATAGTAAAGGCAGATTTTCATTACCTGCTTCACTCAAGTACACAGACACATTTTCCTATCACACCATTAGTAAAAGTCATCTGAACAACATGCAATAAAAATGTGTGTGTGTATATATATATATATATATATATATATATATATATATATACATACAGTATATAGATATATTTTTTGTACTAAGGCAATATTAAGTAATCTTGTATATAGATATATTTTTTGTACTAAGGCAATATTAAGTAATCTTGACATTATGAATATCCTCTGATGAGGAACGGATAAAGCTAAAAAAATAGCTTAAGAACTGAAGAGAAATGCACAGAAAAAAGCAGGAGACAATAAGAGTTCAGAACACCTGAAAAACTAGGCTTGGACAAGAAAAGGGAATAGAAGAGAGGGGGTTAAAGTCAGGCAGCTGCTTAGCAATGCCAGTAGCGAAGGGAAGACGACCTCTGTACTATTAGTACTTATACTGGGAAGTGGGGCTAATATGATTGGGACAAGTTACGAAATAACCACACATGATGTGATATGGTAGTATCAGGATGCAGGGTGTTCCAGAAAAAAAAAACAGTAGGGGGTGATTCAGGGAAGGTTGGCAGTCCACCTAAGGAAAGGGTTGCAGGGACAGTGATAGAAAACGAGGACTTGGTTAAGCAGAGAGAGCACAGTGGTTCAGATACAGTGAAAAGAAGACAGAAAAGAGCAAAGACTCAGTGATATGCTTCTAAACAGTAAAACTGATTACAGTAAAAGCTGATGTCTACAGCCCACCTAATATAAGTAGTAATTTGCAGTATCAAGAGAGGGAGGGGAGGAATAATGTGATTATGAAAGGAGAACCTCAACCCACCAGAGACAAAGTAGCATATGTTATTAACCAGAGTAGGTCTACAAGACCAACTTAAAAGTATTCAACATGGAAGAGGTTAAGGAAAATGTACCACCTGGAAAACAGGAAAGGAACAGTCCTTGTTACTGTCCTATGTAGACAGGCCAAGGTGAGGGATCATCATATCACAGTTTCAGTGCATAATATGGCTCCCAGTGGTCATGCAGAGACAGAAGAGCCATACAAACCAAGGTTTGGTATTACAGAACAGCTGATTGATGGAATAGGAGGGCACATAAGGAGCTGGGAAGATGGCAGGTCAGCAAAGAAATGGAAAATCTGTGGAAAACCATAACAGGGGGCAAGCAAGAAAACAGAAATCCTTTTCTCTTCACTGCTGGGAACATTCAAGAGGTCCCTTTAGGGAGGAGTCATATCAGTGGACTGAAGGTGCTCATCTATAAGATGCAGCAAGAAGCAACACAGAAAACTAAAAGCTAGTCAGTGTAACTTTAGCAGTGGCAAAATAACTGTTTTAATTAATTACTGTTTCCATTTGCCAACTAGGATAATTCCAGTGAGCACAGACAGACCCTTTTCAGTGAGGACTCAAGGAGAAAAGCTACAAATATTCAGCATACAAACTTATACAATTAAAATCAAACATGACATTACACTGAATATCAGTATTGAAGATAAAGAATCAGTACAATAAAAACAATATTTATAGGGATAAATAAATAATTTGACACAATAACAACATACATGGAAGCACATATTATATGACAACACTTTAGTGATTATTTTTCTCCAGTAAGGAACTACAAAGGTAAATTGCAATAAAAAAGGCTTTACTGGAGAAAAGGAGGGAGGAAAAAGTGAAGGAAAATTAAAATAAAAAATAGGAAAAATGTAAAAAGAAAATGAGAATGCATAGTACATTTTATGAGAGTTGAGGAGACAGTAAGAGTGAGAATACAAGAAAAGAAAATGGTAAAAAAAAAATAACATGAATAGAAAATAAGTTTAGACTTTTGGCATGATAAAAGTTAAGCAGGAAATGTATAAAGGCAATCTGTAAAGTATAAGTTTAAAGAGTAGCTTGTGGGTGACTGTTATTAGGTTCCAGTAGATAAAGGATGAGATTAGTACTTCTTTAGATTACAGAGCTGAGAAAAAAGAAGTTATGTACTTACCACAATGTTCTATCTGTGTTGCCTTTCTCATTCTTCCTTGACCTGTGGGTTTTAGATCTGACTTGGCTGCTTTCCAACATAATGCCTCATCCCCCACCACAGTTACCTCAGATTAGGTTTGCTGCTACCATGTTTGCCAACAATAAACCATTTAGGTAAAGTACTACTAATTCTGACAGCTACCACCAGAGAATGGAGAAAGAACAGGAGCTCAACAAGGAACAGAGGCTCCTATAAACATATCTGTCAGGTCATACCTAAAGGGACATGGGGAATGAGGGAGGGAAGGTCGAGGAAGAGTGGGAAATACATCACAGATGGAATGTTATGGTAAGTGCATAACTTCTTTATCTGATGCTGTCTTCTCATTCTTCCTCGACCTGTGGGACAGAGTCCCCAGCTATAACAAAACTTTACGTGGCCTTCATGGAAGGATATTCTGGAGCACTGCAGAACCAAAAGCAGCTCTACTTCTGAACACTATGTCCACTTTGAAATGGGAAATAAAGGTGTGAGAATCAGACCATGAGGCAGATAAACAAATATCAATTGAAACCTTGGCCCACAAGGCTTGAAAAGTTGCCATAGATCTAGTAGACTGAGCTTTGACTCGAGGTAAAGGAACATCTTTGGATTCATAAAAAAACAAAATGCAGTCCCTTAACCATTTAGCTAAGGTGGACTTAGTTAACTGGGTTACCCTTTATTTAGCATCCAAAAAAGATATGAAAAGCTGATCAGATTTTCTGAAAGATTTAGTTCTGTCTAAATAAAAATGCAACTGTCTGTGAACATCTAACAGATGAAGTGTGTATTCTCCTTTGTTTTGGAAACTAGGGAAAAAGACCAGTTGCAGCTTCACAGCAAGAGGTTCTCTGGTTCGATTCTCAGCTGGGGTGCCTTCTGTGCAGAGTCTGCATGCCCTCCTTGTGGTCGCGTGAGTTTCCTCCGGGTGCTCCGGTTTTCTCCCACATCCCAAAGACATGCTGTAGGTGGATTGGACACTCTAAATTGGCCCTAGGTGTGAGTGTCTGCATGTGTGTGCCTTCTGTGGAAGGTTGGGTGCCGGGCTGGCAACTTGACACTGTAAAACTCCACTGCCAATCATGAGCAGACAGGTGATCCGCTGTGGCGACCCCTAACCGGGAAAAGCTAAAACAAGAAGAAGGTTGATAGATTGGTTTATATTATTCTCAGTTGCAACTTTGGGAAGAAAAAATGGTTTAGTATGTAAAGTCACTCTGTGAAAAATTAAGTACGGATATTTAGAGGACAGGGCTTGCAATTCAGGTACTTGCCTTGCAGAAGTGATAGCCACCAGAAAAATAGTCTTCCAAGATAAAAATGTCAAGTCTACTTTGGCTGAAGGCTCAAAGGGAGGAAGAACCAGAGCCTGCAAAATCATAGTTAGATCCCAAGGGGGTGCTGGATGTTTGACAGGAGGGTGAAGAAGGAAAGCCCCTCTAACAAAATCCTTGCACAACTTTGAAGAGGCCAAAGACGACACATTTTCTCCTGTATGAAAATTCGAAATGGCTGCCAGTTGTACTTTTACAGTGGAATGACTGGTCCCCTCATCAGAAATATAAGCAAGAAAATCTAGGACTGCTGGAACAGGAGTGGTAAATTAATCTAAATTCTGCTGTTTAGCCCAAACAGAAAATTTCTTCCATTTGCTCTTGTAAATTCTTCTTGAATAAGACTTGTGGGAGGAAATCAGAATGTGATGGGCTAGGGATGAAAGCCTGGCAGATCTAGCCATCATTGGAATTGGAGAAACCATGCGTTTAGATTCAGACTTGGGAGATTGGGATAAACCTTCCCTGATGGATAGGATGGTTTATCTGCACAAGGTTCGAGCGTCCATGGAGGGCAAACTATAGGAGACCAAAGAAAGGTGAACCAGACTTGCCTAGGGCAGAAAGAGGCAATGAGGGTCACTTTGCTCTTCAATCTGGAGGCTTTCTGAAAAAACTTGAGTATTAAGGGAGAGAGGGAAAGGCATAAAGTAATCCGGAAAGCCAAGCATTGGCCAGAGCATCCCTGGGTGACTGTCCCATTTCATGGTCCTTGGTCCTGCCTTTTTAGTGCGCTCACCACTGACCACCTGCAGTGCACTAAAACTGGATCAGTCTCTTTGCAGATGACATCACAGATGGGGGGGGTGAGCAGATTGGGGAAGCAAACCTGAAGATAAGCCAAATAAGATTGCAAACATGGTCTATTGGAGGCAAATTTAACTCCATTCCATCCAACTAAAACCTGCTGCATTAGGGTGCAATATGCAACTGGGGGAGAGGGAAATCCATCCAACTCTAAACTACTGTACCAGGGTTGAATATGCAACAGGGAAAGGCAAGCTAAAAATCCAGGGGACTTGAGCTGGTATTAAAAAAAAATGGAACTGTTAAGCTCAAAGTGAAATGTCAGTCACAAAGGAAAACAAAATGCTTTATATATCTTGAGAGGTAGAGTCTAGAGACAGAAAAGTGATAATGCCCCTTTATGAAATACTCTTTCAGGCACTATATGACTACTTTGTCTACTGGAGGATTTACAGGGAAGGACAGGTTATAATGCTGGACAGGGTACAGAGGAAAGCAACTAATACGGGGAGAGGAATGAAGGCTAAGTTTAACCTCTTCATGAAACATAATCTGGTATTTTTCTTGGAAGATCCTGCACTCAGGAGTGCATGTTATTAGTTGCTTGAACACACAGTGACAATCAGTCAGTGACTACTGGTTATTTCTCTTGAGATATCCACTTTGTCACAAATCCTAAGATTTCAGCAAAAGATGAAATAACAATGACGACTTGACACTATCAATGCTATCAAGTAAAATACAAGTATATACTTGTTCAACCTACAAGGAAATCTAACAGGAAGAAAATATTATGTACAGGGGGATAAAAAAGTATCTGTTACTGATAAAGGAGGGTCTGTTGTAGAGCACCTAATAAGTTAAGTTTGTATTTCACATCAGAGAGCCTTCTTGATTAGGTCCTAAAGTTGGGCTGAATCCCGAGCATTAGATCACTTTGCTGGAAAGTGATAGAAGACAGGTAAAAGATCAATGCTCAGAAAAATGACTCCTGAAGTATAGTCACATCAAGCAAGCCCAATGTCAGGAGAGGCAACTAAAATAGTAATGCACGGTAAAGGTATGCACTGAAGATCAAGTGGTAGTGGTGCAAATGTGTTTACAATGGAGACACTGGAAGCAGCCGTGCCTGTATGTGGGTGTCCTTTGTCCACAGCATTTTCCAGTATTTGATTTTTGGCCTCCTGATGGAAAAGATGAAGCAAATGGAAAGGCTCCTACCTCTCCCCATAGCAAAGCTGCTGATCATTTGTCCAGTCTTCGTGAACTCATGGATCCATTGCAGGTAAACTTGAGCTGAGAATGCACATTGAAAGTGTGAAAAGATCTTTCTTCTCTGGGTTCTACCCCAGGTTTACTTTGTGAATGAAACAGTACTGCAGAATGATTCAAAGACAAACTTTACTGGATTACTTAAATGCAGAGCAGTGAAGCTGAATATGCTATTTTATGGATTCATATGTGACTACTAGACTTGTCAGCACCACAGCCATTTTAAGCCTAGCCAAACTTACCCCAAATTTAATAAAATACTGCTGATGTGTCAATATGCAACAAAGTCTAGAGGATTTAGGATCTTTGCTTGGAAATGTTTACATATTTTTCATACCCCACATAAACCCCAAAGAATTTTCCTCCGGTAGATAACAAATATTGGAGGTGTGATGTGGAAGAAAGAGGTAACTGGGAACATATTTTTTTGGAGTGTAATGAGTTGGCAGACTTTAAAAAATTCCCTGACGACTACTCAATCAAAAATACTGGCTGAGCAAATTGGTACAACTAAGGAAATGATTTTTTGAGCTATGATACAGAATTGGAATTGCCTAGATATAGTAAGGCCTTGCAGAGTCTAATTACATGGTTGCCAAAACAGCAGTTACTAGAAAATGGAAATCAAAGTCTAAACCAACTGTAGTAGAAGTAGTGAAGGTATTAACAGAGATAAAACATCTAGAAATTGGATCTTCAGAAAAGGGAAGGAGCAAATTACATAGAAAAAATAGGAATTGTGGGAACAACACATGTAGAATAACCTTTTGGAGGAGGAATAAAGTTTAAAATAAGGCAGGGTTTGAATAAGCTACACAATGTTTGAATGACAATGACTGGATATATTATAAGTGACGTACAATGAGAGCAACTAAAAATACATCAATACTTTTTTTTTCATTTATATAAATGTATGATTGCTTATGTCATCAGTGATAATTTAATAAGGATGTTTCTTGTTTAGAAAAAATACTGCTGGCGTGTCAATACTGCAAGGAATTCTATGGCTATGATATAGGCTTGCAGACATCAAGCATTCACAGGCTGCCCCTGTCCATTATGGACACAGGTGCCAAACCAAGGGTAAATTTGCGATTTGCTGACCACTGGTCCTAGTTTCATTTGAATAGGGTTAAGAATGAGCTTTGCTTCACATGGATGGGAAGGCTGTTTCACAAAAGGAATAATCTTTGAGGCATACACCTGTCTGTCCCTCCAACATGTCCTGTTTATGTAAAAGGTGAGGTATGTGTCCTTAGACTAGAGTTTTCTGATGCTATTTGATTTGTGGACGTGCAACAAGTCTATTAGTGTGGGATCAGAGGATGCCTTGTAGGCTAGGCATAGATCACCATGCAGCAGTCTGTGGGAAATGGAGTATAGGAATAGGGCTTTGAGACAGCCTACACAGGACTTGTTTACTCTCCATATTCTTTTTGTGAGCAATATCAGTATCAGTGGTCACTCAAGCTGTTGCAAGTGCCTGGCCAGGTACATACCAGAAGGGTGTGTTGCACTCGATGACTGGTCAGATGAAAGCTAAGTACAGCAGAAAAATTATCTCCTTGGACCAGGATGCCATGTCCTTGCTTATAAGTTGGGCAGCAGAGAATGACCTTCTCACCACAGCAGACATGCGGTGGTCAGAGGTCTGGTTACTGTCAACGTGTGCTCCCAGATACCTGACCACTGATTTTACTTTTAGGGGTGTATTATCAATGTGGCAATGTTTGGGATGCATGCCTACACTGCATTTTATTGCATTGAGTTTTAGTCCATGGCTTGTGTACCCAGTTGTTAGTCTGTGTCAGTCTCCCTTACAGAGTATCTGTGTCTTTACAGGATTCAATGACAATATCTAATTTGTAGTCATCTGCATAAACTGTCAAGCACAGGCCTTTGATGTTTGCCTGGACTTCAGAGACGATGTCAAAAAGGAGAGACCTCAGCACTGATCCCCAAGAAGGGACTCCACTGGTGAATGGCCTCTTTGTTCATAGATTAATAGGTAAGTACTAAGTGAGTTGCCCTTGCAGGCCAGTTTAAGCCTGGCCAATTTATTTATGTGCTTGAAATAACCTATCCCATTTGGTTATAGACTGGCCTTACCAATCCCATGGTTGACAATTATACATTACCCCAATAAGAATAAGTGGGATCATACCGTAGATAACTTGAGGGGACCCATGCATGGGATAAAGCATTTAGGTGCTGCTTCTGTCTATTAGTGGTGCAGGGGACAGTCCTGGGTAAAGTTTCGGTTACCCATCCACAGATCTAAGTTGCTCTTGAAAATGGACAGGGACGAATTTTGTTTTATGTGGATAGGGAGTCTGTTCTACAGCAGTGGTGTCCTCTGTGAAATGTACCTGTCCCTCCAAACCATTTGTTTGATGTTGCAGAAGAGGTGTAGACCCCTAGACCAAGTATTTCTGATGCCATCTGATTTGATGATGTGCAGCAAGTCCATCAGTAATGGGTCGGAGGATGCCTTTCATGCCAGACACGGGTCACTTCTTATCAGTCTGTAGGATGCCAAATACAGTGACAGGGCTCTGAGTCAGTCCATGAAGGAAATGCAGTTTAGGCCTTATATCCATTTAGTAAGGTAAGTTTGTGGGAATTCCAGTTGTTGCATTTGTCTGGACATATATAAGCCAAAGTGGGCAATATATTCATTGCTTGGCCTAATGAGTGCTGAGGGAATGGGGACAATGACATCCCTAGATCGAAACACAATCCTTTTGTTTATAAGGTGTGCAATACAGAAGGACTTTCTTACAACAATAGACACTTGTTGGTCAAACATTAAGTCAATGACCACATAAGGTCTCAAATCATGAGCAACAGTGTCAACTCTTAGGGGAGTACTGTCAATGTGGTAGTTCCCTGGGGTAGATGACGTCCCAAAGGATACAATAATGTAATTTTTGGCATTTAGTTTCAGACCATGATTTTGACCCCAGTTATTTATTTGAGATAAACATTCCTGCAGGATGGCCAAGTCATCCGGGGATTCAATGACTGCTCCTAGCTTACAGTCATCTGAAAACTTAGTCAGCCAGAACCCTTTGGTATTGGCTTTTACTTCAGAAAAGCAGATGTCAAACAGGAGAGGTTCCAGCACAGAACCCTGGGGAACACCACTGCTGACTGGTCTCTTTGTAGAGGTAACTTCCCATATTTGATTATCTGTGTTCTATCTCCAGCACAGAACCCCGGGGAACATCACTGCTGACTGGTCTCTTTGTAGAGGTAACTTCCCATATTTGATTATCTGTGCTCTATCTGTAAGGCAGTTGGCAATCCAGCGGGTGACATAAGGGGTTTACTCCCATTTTATTTATTTTTGCTACTATGCCTAAGTGAGGAATTCTGTCAAAAGCTTTGGCCAGGTCGAGGTATGCAGTGTGTATACTTTGCCTTCATTCTTTGCTTTAGTGTCGGTTTAAAAAAAATCCACCAGGATTATGCCTTGTTGAATCTAAACTGATCCTGGTCCAGTGTTTGGAGGTTCCCTATGACCTGACTGATTAATTCCAGGATCTGTCTTTCTATGGCTTTACATAGAAGGCTGGTCAGACTTATAGGTCTGTAATCGCCTGGGTCTGTGGAAGGTGCGCCCTTGGGTAGGAGAATGACTGTAGGTATTCTCCATTCACTTGGTACAAAACTTGTATGGAGGTAAAATTGAACAGTGTTGTTAAAGGTGTTGCTAAATTCTGCTTCATGCTATTTAAAATATATCCAGAGATATTGTCTTGACCTATCAGTGCAGTATTTTTAGGTTTCGGTAGCACTTTTTGGACTTGGTTTTGTGTGATAGCTGGAGGTGATTCCTTGTGCAGGTGGATTTCCCTATCCTAACTTATTCCGTCCTAACAGCGATCCAACTGACAATCCATTGGGTGATATAAGGGTTTATGCCTAATTATGTAAGTTTACCTACAATGCCTAAGTGAAGTACTGTGCTGAATGCCTTGGCCAAGTTTAGCTAGGCAGTGTGTACTCTTCTGCCCTCGTTCATAGCTTTAGCAACCTTCTCGAAGAAGATCACCGGGATCACCAGGTTAAGTAGGCATGAGCTGCCTTTAACAAAACCAAACCAGGTAAGGCCCAGTGTCTGTATGTTTCTTATGTCATTTTTTTAATCAGACCCATGATAATTCTTCCCATGGCACTGCATATGAGACTAGTCAGATTTATGGGTCTGTAGTTCCCTGGGTTCACAGAAAACCCAATATGTAGTGGGATAACTATTGCAGTCCTCCATTCATTTGGCATGAAGATTACATTCAGGCTATGGTTAACTAAATAGAGATTCCAGTGGGTCTGACAGGTCATGTTTTCTACTATTCAGGGGTATCTTGGGATATAATCATGGCCTATCGAAGCAGTGTTCTTGGCCTTAGAGAGTGTAGTGAAGACCTGCTCCTTAGTGATTATTGGTGGAGAAATGCTGGGGGGTATTTTCCTGATGGGGGATTGGTGGTAATGGGGAGGGGGGGGGGTAAAACTGGAGCTAAACTTATCAGCCACCAGATTTCCTAGATTATCTGTCTCCATATAGGTGCTTCTATTCACCATTAGTTCAGTACATTGTCTGGTACTGCCTTCAAGTTTGGAGGCATAACTGAAGAAAGTCTTATGGCTGCCCTTAGCTTGGGTGGCTACTTTTTTTTTATCTCAAATATGACTTTGGTATACGCAAGCAGAAAGGTACATTTCAAATTAGAAATAAAATTGGGATGATGATGAAGCAAGGGGGAAATTCAAGAGAAAAAATGGGATTTTGAATGCAAATCCTTCAAGAGAATAACAACAATCACACAGAAAATTATACTCAAAGTAGCAGATATACTAAGAAGTAAGCCAACAAAGGAATGGAGAAAAGAGATTTTGCCAATAGGGATATCTGCAATCAGGGAGTACAGAAACTAGACCAGAAGAGGGCTGGAATTTACTGAAGAAGTTGGCAAAGGAACCAATGTATTGGGAACAAATAATTAGAGAAGGAAAGTTAATAGAATGGGAATAGGCCAGGAAGACATTTGAAATGCAAGTGAGTTGCCTTCCCTATCAGGGACTGACAGAGTACAGACAGAATCCTAAATGAAAGACCTGCACCGCTCGAGGTTTTAGTGGAATCTATAACAGAAGGTGCTGTTAAAAAAGGGAAAATTAGTAGGGCATATGAAATACTGCATGGTAATTATAGGAATCAATCAGTAGTAATTAGAAAAGATTGGGAAGAGAGAGTAGATGTGCACTTCACAAAGAAACAATAGGAGGACATATGCATGGCTCTCAAATATGCAACAAAGTCTAGAAGATTTAGGATTTTTTGCCTAAAAGTATTTGCATAGATACTTTCACACTCCAAGCAGACGCCAAATAATTTTTTCTCGGGTACATGGTAAATGTTAGAGGTGTGATGAGGAAAAAAGGTAACTGGGAACATAGGTTCTGGGAGTTGAATAAGTTAGCAGACTTTAAGAAAATCTCTACAGAGTACTCTATTGGAAACACTGGGCAAGCACATAAGTGTAACTAAGGAAATTATTTTTTTGAGCTGGGATACAGGATCTGAATTGCCTAAACATACTAAAGCCTTGATAAGTTTAATTCTGGTGGCTGCCAAAAAAGCAATTATTAGAAAATGAAAATAAAAATCTAAACCAACTACACTTGGAAGTAGTGAAACTAACAGAAACAAAAGAGAAGGAGGTGGGATCTTTAGAAAATGGTAGGAGTAAACTGCATAGCAAAAACGGAAATTGTGGGAATAATACATGCAGAAAACGTTTTGAAGGAGGATTGAGGTTTAAGAGAAAGCAGGTATTGAATTTATGTAATGTTGCGAACAATGTAGATATACAACATATGTGATGTATAATGTTTTTAAACTTGAATTTGTTAATATGGTTTGATTTATTTTATATAAATATAAGTTTGCCTATTTCACAAGTGGTAACTCAATAAAGGTGCTTAAAAAATTTGCTTTGGAGGACTTGATTAGTCCCCTAAGTTCTTTATTCAGATCAAGAAAGCAGTTTTTAACTTGCTGGTCAATGTTCTTCCTGTTTTTGGACATGATTTTCTTTCTTTTTTATGCAAACTACTCATACTGTGATTCCACCAGGGTAGCTTGTTTTTAGAGGTTGTCCTATGCTTATTTCGGGTAGGTACTGTCTCTATGCAGCTATTTACATAACTGCACAAGGTTTTTGTGAACAATTCCACATAGGCAGTTGTGTTCTCATGGGTGGGTGGGTGGGTGACTTAGAATTTTGCTAGACCGCTGCTTAGTATGACATGGTTAGCACTGGAATATTTTCAAATGTTTTTGGAGTTAGCAGAGGTCACAAGCATAACATTTATTTCAAAGAAGACATCTTTGTGGTCTGCCCTGACCAATGAGGACTTTAAACTAGGGGGAGGGCATCATTACTCCATGGTTGTGAGAAACAGGCGAATCATACTTGCTTCCCTGGTGGGTGTGGCAAACTAGCTGTTTTGGGGTGTTTGTGCTAAAGTCCAGGTATCGCTGGGCCTCAGTGTCTGAGGTCATCTATGATTCCCAGGTAATGTAAGGACAGTTAAAGCTACCCATAAAGATCATGTTTGGTTGAATGGGGAGCATCTTCCATTTTGGTGAAGTACATTATATGGGCTTCCTGAGTCATGGAAGGGGGCCTAAAGCTTGCAATGGTATGGTATGAGACTTTACTTACGGTAAGTTCCATGTGAAGAAGCTCAAGTTTGTCATACTGTTTGGCCAGCCTTAAGTTTGGTTTATGTTTGATGTAAATTGAGACTCAATCTTTTGACCTTACCTGTGTAAGATGTGTAGAAGGCATTATAGCCTTGTCCTGCTGAGGTGCTCTCTGTGGCATTAAATCAAGTCTCAGTAACTGCATAGGTGTTTATAGCATGAAGCCAACTTACAGGGAGTGGAGTTTCGTGTTTGGACTCCTGGCAATGAGGAGTAATACCTATGGTTATTCTGAGCTGGTTTAATTATGTCAGTACGTTTATCAGGTTGGCACTGTGAGTGTGGTCAAGGCTTTAATCAATATTCAAAAGCCTATGGGAGACAGGTGCAGACTATCCCTGGCGAAGGAGCTTGGTTTGAGTATCACATTCTTCCAGGCAAAAAATATCATACCCCTCCTTGGAGTGACAGCTATAACTAAGCCAATGATTAAAATCAACTATCTTCTGTTAGTACTGAGGCATCATCCTTGGAGAAGGTAGAATGTTGTTCAATGCTAGGCTCGTATGCAGGGACACTTAGTATGAGAGCTCTATCATGTCTCTCTTCATATAGTCCATGGAGGTACATCACAGGTCACAAGGCATACGATAGTCTCGTACTGATATTTGAGGTGTAATGAAAAGCATGCAATTCCATGTCTATGAAGGTTATGCTCTGCGAGGAAGCCAGACAGGATTTCTCAGAGTTTGGCTTCATCTCCTCAACTGGTTTCATATCTGAGTTGTGGAGAACAGCTGTGCTTAACCCCCCCCCTCTGCCAAATGTTAGCCCCACTGCTGATCCTAGCAAATACGGTCTGATAAGCCTTACCAGCATTATCTATAACATAGAGGAATGGAAGACTTACATCAATTGTGGAATGAACACAGACACTTCCTTGCAATGAGACTAAACAGAACAGGTGCAAGTTGTGCCCCACAAAATCTGTTAGTTCATGACTCGTTCCTCTTAGAGAAATATTACTTTACTTGACTTAAAACTAAATGCTTGCCAATTCATCCAAGAAACATACTAAAAGGAATGCTGACTCGAGAATTAGTGGTCTATGGACAAAGGACTTCTCCTAACATGACTATTCTTATCTCTTTGTTTTATCCTAAGAACCTTCCTCAAAATAGCAGCAAACTAATAACTCGTAGAACAAACCCCCCAAAAAATAAAGCTGTTTCAGGATGAAAAACACTTTATTCCAAATTCAAAGCCAGTAGAAAATTCAAAGCCAGTAGTAAGCACTTTCTTCTCCTTAACCGGAGACTTCTTCAGACTAAGACTTTGTCTTGAAAACACACAATTTATATAATTAGTAGGTAATTACCTACTTAAAAAATCAATTGCCTATTATATTTAAAAAATGCAGTATTACATTATATAACCAGCAATTTTTTTATATGATCTTATATGATTTATTTATATGCTTCATATATGAATTTTATATGCATTTTTATATGTTTCATGAATGATTATTTATTTAGGATAGTTGATATATCTTGTGAAGCTTATATTTATACTATGAAGTATTGTTAAATGCTAGTTATATAATGTAATACTGCATTTTTAAAATATAATAGGTAATTGATTTTTTTAAGTAGGTAATTACCTACTAATTATATAAATTGTGTGTTTTCAAGACAAAGCCTTAGTCTGAAGAAGTCTCTGGTTAAGGAGACGAAAGTGATTACTATTGGCTTTGAATTTACTACTGTCTCTGAATTTGGAATAAAGTGTTTTCTTCAGCCTGACGCAGCTTTATTTTTTGGGGGGTTTATTTTTTGGGGTTTCTATGCTAAGAACACTATGCTCAAACTAAAAAAAAATAGTTTATGAGCAATAAAGTTGTTGTTAGCCTATAATCCCTGGACCCAAACCAGTGTGGTTTTGTGAAAGTAAGACGCTGTTAACTTAAACTAGTAGACACTCTTGGAAATGTCACTAAGGCTTTGGGATGACAGTGTATTAGTACACACAGCTTACCTAAACATTGCCACGACTTTCAATACCATTCTATACTTCGGCATTACAGACAAACTAATCAAAATAAATACAAAACCTTATGTAACCTGCTGGAGAAAACCCAGTCAAGGATTGTGGGCACATTCTCTTCTAAAAAAATGAAATCAATAAATGCATTTAAATTTAGAGCTATCATCAATGCTCCAAAGGAGTCCCATATCCATAAAACAAGCGAGACTAACACATACAAACCAATGCTGCCAGGACCATGGTCTAAAGCTACATGATAAGAAGTGTAGTATCATTACTTCTGGAAAACATGAGCACCCATGCACATACCACATATGACACTCCCATCAAAACTGACATGGTTATTATAGACATGACACTTTTCTAAACAATTAACTCTCCTTTGAACCCCAAATATCTACTGTCATGAGAGAATCCTTCTATCTAACCTAGCTGTTCACCAAAGGTATATCTTCTAGGTGCAAGGATGTTTTCTCGCTCTCTCTCTAGCCATTTCTTATTAGTCCCACAATAGAATATAATTCTCCTTTTAGTATGCACCTGTCCAAAAGCATGATCCAACTTGAAAAACAATGTTTCATCAGAAAAAGGTCCAAATCCCAAGTTCCATAAGCCATGAAGAACACCGTAAAACTCGTAACCTCTTTTTCCTTTTCATACTCTGCCTAGCCAACAAGGACTCAAACAACCCAGTCCTGTGAGCTCTCCTACATGTCTGCAAAACATCTAGCACCACAAAAAACCCACACAACAGACCTAAACCTCCACTGCATCATAACCAAAACCCGCTGACATGATGGATACCACTCCCAAAGAATATTCCTCTGTAACAGACTTCCTCTTCATATTAAGGAAACTAATTGCCTGACCATCTTCACACACAGCAAAGATGAATGGACTGGTAACTAAAAATTCACCTCAGGTCTGGCCACACAATCTGCTATGGAAATGTGTACCAAGTAGAGGAATTACAGTGGCTATGCTACCCACTATCTAGTCCATTAACTGTCTTGTGATAACCTACAAACCTATGTTGTAAAACATCATAGTGCTGTTGTCACTCTTGACATTTACCATAGCAGATGATCTTTGAGGAGAAGTCACTCTTACTATACACCAGAACATATGCATATACACACCTGCTGCTCTCCATGAACCAGATGCACTCTGCAGTGGCTCTCTTCCCTGCAGGGACAGACGTAACTCACATGTCCTCAAACGTGCTGACACAAAGGGCACAAGGCTTTCATATACATCCCATGTTGTGCTTCAAGTCTGGAAGCCCTGCACTGAGGTGTGCTGGCAGCAGGCAAAGAGCTAGTGATAAGACCAATATCTGTTCACACAAATGATATGAAAGCTGAGACATACCTGTAACATTTTAAGAAAATTATTAACTATACAGAAGTCCCTGGTCACAACATAGTCAGGCGGGAAATCCTTGTTACTATGGTGAAATCTCAAAGATATGCAGTTGTGAGAAGTACCTTACACAACTGTCTATTTTCTTCAGACAGTCACTGTAAGAGTAAATCATAATTTGGTAGAATCCTGTGTAGTACTTGGTTAACCCTGAGATGTGGACAGTTACAAGACCCTTGTAGCATGACAGTACCAAAACCTATTCTATCTATAGACTGTGCTTCCACCTTGTAGTGCTTAGGAAATGTGAACTTTTACCCAAATATTATGTACAGAAATATATCTTAAGAAAGCTGGTGAAGTTGCTACAACTCCATTACAATATGCTCTAACACTGCCTTACAAATTTTCACTACACTAGTTACAGCAAAGACCAATACACTTGGCCAGCCACTTTGATAAGCTTTTTTTACTAATGGACATGTATTTTTCTTTCTTTAAAAAGACAATCAAGTGCTCTGTTTCTCCTAAAGACATAAGCTCTGCTGGTATAGTACCTCAGTTGTCTATGAAAAACTCAAGCAGAAGATGCCCACCTTCATTTTGACGGTATGGAGATCAAATCAGGAGGTGAACAGACTGGTTAAGAGAAACCATTTCAAGAAGCTAGGATACAGAACACAACAGTATTTTGAGAAACCCTTTCTTTACTGAAGGCAGTGTAAAATGGCTTAGAAAACAAGCCCTGCAATTGAGAGTTTACAGCAATAAGAAAAAAGTGTTTTTCAAGACAGGTATTTAATGGTTAATGTTTTGGCTGGCTCAAGTAGAAGGAAGACTCAATTATATAAGCAAACGGTACCAGAAAAGATGCTGCTATACATGTAGAAATGGCACAGACATGCGCTTTGACAGAGGAATATGCTAAATTACATTTGAGTAGATAGTTTAAATATTCCAAGATTCTTGGAAATTATATGCCCTCTGTGGCAGTCCAAAACACAAACCATTTCTACTTCTGGATGTACAAATTCCTTCTGGTTATCAAAGATGCCCCTCCTCTTAACATATCCACTGTTGGGTAGCAAAATTCTAACCTCCAAGCCAAGACAAAGTATCTTGAGATTAAGCTGTAGAACTATGTCCTGCTGATGGGTTAGTTAAGCACTTGCGTAAAAGCAACCACCATGAATGAATATTAGCTAGAGTTGTCAATGCAGAGAACTTGTCTCTTGTGGCCAGAAATGATCCATTAGTAAAGGGTATGTTCCTTTCTCACTTCAGAAATATTTTCTGGATTAGATAAAATGGAGGAAAGAAAGTAAATTTTGAGTCTATGGGAGTAATAAAGCACCTATTTTCCAGATTATTTTGTGAGCAAGAACAAATATCTTAGAGTTAACTGTTAAGATACATAGCACACACAATCATTTCTAATATGTTCCACATCTGAACAAGATCGTAAAATTCTGTAGATCCAGTCTCCACTTACAAACCAGAATTATTTTCCTGCTGAAGGAATCTCCCTATTCACTCTGTAACCAGAAAGATGTGCTATGGAGGTTTGAAAATTAATGCAGAAACCAACCTTCAAACTCCCCTAGCCTTCCTTGATGATGTGATATGTAACTAAGGTGTTGTCTTGGCTTCACTGATTTTAAGGTAACCGGGGGGGGGGGGTGAAAAGCTGTCAGGATTCTGTACACTACATTAATTTCTTTCAGGATGATTTGAAGATGCACTTCCTTTTGATTCCATTTGCTTTTCCCTGACAGACTGCTTAAGTGGACTTCCAATGCATAATCCAGTGAACATTGTTAGCTGGAATGCTACTACAGAAGAAAAAAGGATAGTCTCTTTGGGCAGATTGAAAAGTCTGTCCACCAGATAATTTCCTTCTTTGCAAGTTGAGAAAGACTATTTATAGTCTTGAGGAAATCTAATGTCTGGGACCAAACAATCTTGATGATCCACTG
Organism: Protopterus annectens; assembly: GCF_019279795.1. Taxonomy (NCBI): domain Eukaryota; kingdom Metazoa; phylum Chordata; order Ceratodontiformes; family Protopteridae; genus Protopterus; species Protopterus annectens. The sequence goes on along the minus strand of NC_056737.1, from coordinate 851,758,567 downwards.
TGGTATTAACACGTGAAGCCTTGCATTATGCATGAAGAGAATGTAGGACAATATATATCCAGGGTCTTGCTGTAAATGACTGTTTCTGGGAGAATTATGTCCATGCACTACAAATTTCCAGCTCTTTCTCTCAGGGGAATAAAGATTTTAATCTGGAGAGGGTCCATGATGGCTTCAAAAAGTTCACTGAAATTCTCAGGATTAGAGACTTCTTTCATTAACAAACTGTCACACTGATATGAAAACAATAGAGCTAAATACCTGTTTTCACACTCTGGGGTGTGAATAGCACAAATAATTGTATTGACAGTTGAAATACAAGGCATTTTTGCTGCATGGTCTAAACTGTCTGCTTAAGTAAGCAGCCTCCATTGTGAAGAGTTGCTATACTTAAATGACCTCTACACAGAAACTAGCAATGATTTCAGCATTACTGTTTTAAATTTATTTGCTTATTTGAATTTATTTGCTAATACAAATTTATTTAGATGGCACAGACAAAGAAGTCCACCTTTCTCAAGCAGAATATGGACTTCAACATCTCTATTACTAGAAAAAAAAAACTTTCCTTTCTACAAATCACATGTAATAATATTTCCACAAGCACTTTTCACTACTAAGACAATACCACTGCAACATGACACCTTAGGCTTTGTGCCCACTGAATGGTACACAGCGATGGTTATCCCACTCCACAAAGGGGGAGCCACCACGAACACGGGAACTACTGCTTCATTAGTTTAACGAGCCTGGTCTACAAGGCCATGGAACATATCATCATGGAACTTATAAACAAAGACATTGGTAATCTCCAAACTCTGGACCCCACCCAGTTCGGGTTTGTAAAAGGCAGATCATGTCTCCTAAACCTGACTGACTTCTTTGAAGCAGTCACCAAAGCCGTAGACCAGGGTAAGGTGGTTCACACAGCCTATCTAGATTTTGCCAAGGCTTCTGACACCACCCCCCACTCTGGAATTATAGATAAACTCACTAAACTAGGTATAAATCCCTATGTCACAAGATGAGTTGCCAACTGGCTCACTGACAGAACTCACACTGTAAAAGTAACAGACTCCAAATCCGACTTCAGACCAGTGACAAGTGAAGTACCACAGGGTTCAGTCCTGGGTCCTCTCCTGTTTATCTACTTTTCTGAAGTACAGCCTAACACAGAAGGTCTTTGGCTGACAAAGTTCGCAGATGACTGCAAACTAGGAGCCATAACTGAAACTCCTAATGATGTGGACCATCCTACAAAAGGGCTTCACTGAGACAGAAGCCTGGTGTCAAAGCCATGGCCTCAAGCTCAATGCCAAAACATGCATTGTCATCCCCTTTGGTAAAAACTCTGTACCCATGAGCTACCTCATAGGTGGTAGTCTACTTAACACCAAAAGTGTGATAAGAGACCTTGGGACACAGGTGGATAGTAGTCTCTCCTTTGATAATCACATCGCCACAGTAGTCAGGAAATCCTTCTACGTGGTACACCTCATCACAAAAGGTTTCTCATCCAGGAAAAAAAGAGGTCATTGTTCTCCTCTACTCGTCACCCATTAGACCCATTACAGAGTACAACGCCCCTTTTGGTATGTACCTCACAAGACATCTACAACAACTGGAAAGGCCGCAGAAATACCCCACAAAGAGGATTACTGGTCTCAAACAGATGCCCTATGCAGACCGTCTCAAAAAACTTCAACTTTACTCCATCGCATATTGCCTACTCAGAGGCGATCTCTGCCTAACATACAAAGCTATGTCAAACCCAGAGCTATTGGACATGCTCCACTTAAGAAATCCCAATCCCCTCCGAGCTACACGCTCTAGGGACCTAAACCTTGTCACCACAATAAACAGAACATGCTGGAGGGATAGATTCCTGCCCCAGAGACTTCCCATACTCTGGAACAAACTACCAATCTATATCAAACAAAGCTCATTAGCACTCTTCAAGAAAAATCTTGATGATTGGATGGGAAATAGGAAATTCACCCCGGGGATCACCTCTTTGGCTCTGCTGACAGGGGCACAGGAAAATAATTTTCTAGGGTGGCGAAAGCCAGGGTAAATTTTTGACTAGGTTTGTACAGGCCCTAGGGCTGATAGCCTAGTACCTACCTATGAATATGGCTGCCCGTACAACACGGATCACTACTATTACTAGCTCCATAACTTTACAGACTTCTCATTCTTAATGACTTCCCTTTCTTTGTGAGCTTATCTCAGATTCAAAAGACTCCACGCTACAGAACATTCCTTCTCAGCCCTCACTCCTAAAATATGGGAATTTTTACCATCAAAGTTGACAACTATTGACTTTCTGCATAAATTTAAACTCAAAGAAAACACATACACAGACTTTCATAATGTCAATGCTTCCTTCCTTCTAGTTTTACAAAGTAACTAACAATAATATCCCTTCTCTAAACTGTATCTTCTATGCTACTCTGGTTAACTTAGGCAGTCAAAATACTACCCTCCCTTTTATGTCTTCTCTCTCAAATCCCAACCTTTCCCTCTTCAGCTTATTCACTTGTTATATGTTCATAGATATACTAAAATACCAACCACCAGGACCTTTATAAGCCTCGCCGTGTGATCCAACCCCATTGTGTCCATGGCCTTTTACTAAGAGTGGGTATGTTAGTTAGGAAGTTTCTAGAGGTTATGTGAGGGGTATGTTATTATCCATGAAATATAACCATATAAACTATGCTAGCGCCAGTATTAAGCATCAGCGTACCATAATTTCCACACTCTACCATGCATGGTAGAATCTTTCACAAAGTTTATTAGAAACAAGCAGAATATGTTATGGAACACATTACAACAGAACTCATATCATGGTCTTAGAAGGACTGTAACACATAGCTTCAGAATGTTTTTTAACATCCTTCTCCCCACTCAAAAATTCTGAAAACATGCTGCTCTCCCACTACATCAGAGTTTAGGGATACTAAAAATGGGAAGAGCATGGCTGATATACAAGGCAAGGAAGGCACTGTGAGGTATGCTAAGAATGTAAATAAGTTATCAAAACTGTACAGAGATTTTCCCTCAGACAGAAGCATATGACCTCTAGCAAAGAAATTAACTACCACTAGCAAAACTACCTCTTCAGAAGCAACTCAAAAGTACTAAGTGGCTAAGAAACACGCTCAGAATCAAGCTGTTTTCAACTAAGAACAGTGGAAGTTGAACCCAGGACTACAGGGCAAAGCTTATTTGTAGCACAGGGCTCTAATCCTCTCTGGCAAGACATTCATTCTGTTCTGATCTTTCTCTTTTTTTTTTTTTGAGAATTCTAGTGATATAAGAAAAAAGACTATTATTACCTTCCATTCTAAACCTACATCTACTAACTTGGTACCTGCAAAAAGATCCATCTTGTTTCTCCCACCATCCCTACAAAGAGATATTTCTGACCAACTTAAAGACATATTTGGACTCAAAAGGATGCATTATAGGCATTCACCTTGGGTTTATGAAGGGTTATAGTACCTTTATCACACTGAACTCCCTTCAACAATGATACCACACAGTACAATAAGGACTCAAGTCAACTTCCTATGGACTAATCTAAGGCATTCATATTCTATTATCATTCTCTCTTTCTCAAGGAAACAAACTCACATACAAGATAAAGTTTCAAGTTCCATTTTAATGGTTTAGAGAGTAAACAGCTGAACATTCTGACTAACTGCTAAAATGCTGTTCTCTCTTCCTTTTACACAGGTACCACATAGACAGGTATGAGTGTACTATCATGTACCCTGTTCTGAAATCTTGTTTACTTCTACATTATCCACTTCAAAAGTTTACTTTAGGAAGACGACTTGACCACATACAGTTTAAGTCATATTTCTGGTAGCATACAGTTCTAATCTGTAATGCATTTCTCTTGCTTTAAAACTAAATATCTTGACATCAACTACTCCAAAACCAAACTATGGTACTGAACAGGTGCCGTAATTGGCAAAGTCCAAAAGGTGGATCATATAACCTCTTCTACTCGGTCTGACATCAACACTGTTAACTCCTTCACGTACTCAGATGTCTGGATAGCTCCATGTTTATCCTTTTCAACAGATACAGACAAAAGTCATGGAAAGTTGTCTGGAATGCTGAAAGGTTGTTATTTTGTAAGCATGTTTATATCAACTGTACAATGAGGACACTGGGAAAGAAAGACTTAAAATTGGGAATGGATATCAATAGTGGAATGAACACAGACACTTCCTTGCAATGAGATTGAACAGAACAGATGCAAGTTGTACCCAACAAAATCTGTTAGTTCAAGATTCGTTCCCTTAGAGAAACATTATTACTTTACTTAAAACTAAATGCTTGCCAAATCACCTGAGACACACATTTCTAAAAGGAATGGTGACAAGAGAATTAGTGATCCTTGGAAAACGCACATCTCCCTAACATGATTATTCTCATCTCTTTGTTCTATCCTAAAAACATTATGCTCATGAACTAAAAAACTCAATCTCTAGCCATTCAGACTCATTCAATGATTGCTAGTAAACAGCATTCTCAGTACATGCCTTCCAATTACTGAAAGCAATTCTATGTACTAGTCAAGTGCAGACTGAACTGCAGCCTTTTACAACATACTTCAAAAGGCATCATGTTATTCTACATCAATAAATATGGTGCTGAGACACTACAAGTGCAGTCCACATCTCCAAAGTATGGCTATTACACTACTTCAGCTGCAACACTAAAATTCTATAAAGTAGCACCAGCTCACAGTCCAGACAACTGAGTTTACACTGAAGTGCCAATACTTACATCCTATTTACTATAGATACATACATGACTACTACTAGACAGTATTAAATCTACTTTGTAAATTAAAATTAGTTCTTCAGAAATACAGGTCACAAAAGGAAAAATAAAATCTATTAGTAGGTGTTTTTTATAAACAGTGTAATGATTTACTTATTTGTTTGTAAATACCTGCTTTTGTTTTCTATGAATTTATTCTTAAGTGGCAGTTCACATCTAATAAAGGGCCCTTAGGATCCAGTCTTCATAAATGCGAAAATAAATACTTCTATTCTTAAATATTTTCAAACATGGATTGTCCACTATATTTGGCTCTCCCATCTTTGATTCAAACATAGAAGTCTTTAAGCTGGCAGCCAAACAGAAATTACTAAACAGCTGCAAGTTTCTGCCATTAAAATAAGAACCACTGTGAGAGATCTTAACAGTATTTCACAAAGATGGTTGCCTTCTTAAGCAGTTCTGACAAATAAAACAAGTGAAAATGTATCACTAGCATTCAAAGTGTGTTTTCAACTTTACTTCCTAAAACAGGAAGGAAGGGATTTACAAAAAAGGGAAAATGAGACTGAATGTGAGAGGCAGTTCACAGATGCTAAGTCTCAACTCAGTGAAGAAAGTAATCGGTGAATACTCATATGGTTGTGGAAATACAGAAGATTATGGAAGTGGCCTTGCAGCAGATGACAGTGGTGTCCAAATTACTGATTTTTTCAAGCATTTGTTATTAAAGTAAATGAACTGGCTCTCAAATGACCCAGATCAATGTACACAGAGAGTTCAGTGGAGAAGATTAGTCACCATGTATTTACTACTGTACTGTCCTAAATCAACATATTACACAGCTTGAATCTTCAGGAGATATTCCAGGTGAGTTCTTAAAACAGATTAAACAATGATGCTGTTTCAGCAAAGAATAGTGGATGTGCAAATGTTCATGCAGTTAGGCTGTCACAGTTTATAGTAAACAAACTGGTCACATTGACAAAACCAAGAGGAAAAATTTGTACTTGAGGAAGGTGACTAAGGCTTTGACTGCTTAGTTTGTGAAAACCGTGCTGCCACAATGTACTGGATTCTCTAAGAGATTGCTGGGTATTAAAACAGGCTACAGACTGCTGATGTTGGTGGCTGACAGAGCATATGGTCAACTAAAAATGATTTGGGTTCAGTCTGTGACTTGCTATGAGAAGGTGCAGGTGTTCTCATAACTTTGACAGCCTGGTAAAAAGGATAACCTTGGATGGAAGACGTGTTTGTGGATCATAAATTTTCAAGGGCTCCTATGGACACCGTTTATTTTTTTCTTATTGCCATCAGAATAATTTAATGGTGTACTTTATGGTTTAACTTATCACTTCCAGTGACTTCAAGGTGCACATTCTAAAAGGGATGCTGCTGTTGACGCCGTTCTGTTGCTGACAGATGTGCTACAAGGGTTGCCACAACAGCTGGAATTATGTGAATGAAGAATCTGTGACGGATGTAAGACAAAGGCAATGAATATCTGGACATTGCTGAAATGGAGGAAGAATGGAAGCTGGAGTTCAGTCACAGGGAAGGTAGGAGAACTGTAATGTGCTCATTTGATGATATGGAGAGATGTCACTTGGCAACATGATGGAGACGGAATTGACGGGGAACATGACTTAAGATGGCCAAGTACCATGTCATGCTTTTGCAGTGTAGTAAAGAGATGGGAGTATTCTGGAAGCTATGTGTTAATACCTCTAATGTGTGATGTAGCTCCATAGGAATTGATTCATGTGTTCCTGCACCAAGGAGGGCTATAAGCTGGACAAATACACAATAGGCATACTATGGCTGTGTGACTTTGAATGTTTCCTTTCTGTCAATGCATAATATTGGTCTCTGATTTGGAAACTGTGCACCAATTATGCCCTTAATGAGATAGTTAACTACTGAGCATTAAAGATGTGAAGACTTAACATGCGTCTAGATCTCTGAGATGGCCATGATATACATCATATTATATTATATTATATTATATTATATAATGCTTTTATTCTCTGTGATTTGAATTAATGTTAACCAAAAACAATCACACAAACCAATAAACTGATGCAAGCCAACCATAAAGGGAAGGAAGCCAAAAAGCCGCAAATCAATTTTATTCCAAAACTGAATAAGTCCTTGCATCAGTTTATTGAATTAATGTTACTCATACCTTTGTCAAAATTAGTTTTGTAAGACAAAGGTTTTAGAGTGCTACGCTTGTGTTTAATTGCAAACTTTAATGATTTAAATTAAAATTATACACAAGACCATGTTAAAGTTAGTTTCTGTGACACAAGTTTCACAGTCAGTAACTAATTACTGCTATGCCCAAGTTAAATAATAATGCTGTAGGCTTGAAAAGGCTATGTTGTGTACAATTAGTATATTATTACTGGGTGTGGCTTTGCTATGAAACATTACTTTAGGTGGCCAAGTATATTCTACTGCTTGGTAGTTCAGAAAAGGTTGGGCAGCATTATGGTGGCCAGGGTTATACTGCCAGCAGTTCAGTTATTTGAATTGCAAACTCCCAAGAATTAATCCAGGGGCTCCTGGAGTAAGCAGTACTATAACTGGAAAATTACTTTAAAGGTATATACTGAGATTATTGGATTCTGTGTTTTGACTTGTGTCAATATTTGATAAAATTTTTAGAATTGCATACAACATTGTTTTGGACCCTTAATGAGAAAGGGCATTTTATTGTAACAAGCACCATGTTACATAGGTTACAGAGTCATAGATGAAAAATATATTTGCATTAGTGTGTTTATTAAATTACAAATTATTTGTGAAGACTCTGAAACAATGCCACATACAATGCTTTATTGCAATTAATTTTACAAAAGACCTTATAAATGCTACCTACATGTTTAAACTTAAACTAATATTACTGGAAAGGTACAGTGTAATTCTAAAGTTTATTATGCATAATACTGGTTTAAAACAAGGGATATCACCAACCTGTAAAAAAGAAGGAATGTTTCAAGAACAGCTATTTAATAGAACTGAAGTATTTCATATTTATGAAGAGCATGACTTTACTAAGAAGGGGTGCTGTTATTCCATGCTTGTTTGGACAAGACAACTTTGAATTGCTAAGCCTTATTAAGGCCAATACATGAACATATTTTTATACAATTACTTTTAACACATTATGCTCCAAAAGAAGAAAGACTTCTATAAATAGCAAGAAATTAAACATTCCTGCAACTGGTTGCTACATCATGACTGATTTTTTTGTGCTGAAGGCTTATTACAGCTGCCTTAGCATGGAAAGAAAGTGCCACCTCACATATGAAGTTGTGAGTTAAATAGATATATCATGGGTGCAAATAGTGAACTAAAACATAATAGAACTGGATATGGTTAAAGATGGGCATGGCTAAAGTATTAAGGTATGTTTATTTCATGCCCAAGATGTGTTTAAGATTTTCCACAACTGTTTGAAAAGAGAAGTGCTTTTGATAACAGTGTTATCTCGGTATACCTTCATTTGTTAGAAAGGCATTTGTACGATCGCACTATTGTGCAATTTTAAATGCCGAAACACAACAAGTTGCAAATAAAAAAAAAATGTCGAAAATGTTAATCTGGGAAACCAGATTCAACCATTTTTGAACTGCAGCACAACAGTAAATGTCAGGAGACATTTCCAAATGTCTCCAAACATCGTTATGCCAGGGGGCAAGCCCCCCTGCACCCCCACCCCATCCCCCGCTACTTTAATATACAAACTTTGAGATTGTACTACAGTAAGGGAAAGGGTTCATTTCCCAATCCCCGCTATAGTGCGATCTGCACCTGGAATGCCAAATTCAAATGAGCAAATGCCAAAGTGCATTCTCTCATTTGGATTCACAATAGTGGCAGTTGACATTTGTCAGATCTGGAGGTTGTACCTTCGCACTTTGGTACAACTTCCTTATGACAAAATGAAGGTATACTGTTATCTTACATCTGCAGTGCAGGCAGCAATAATATAGTCCGTGAGTTAAACAGGCATAATTGTCATTTAAGTGTGCAACTCCAGGCTATGCAATATGACAGTATTAAGAGACGGATTGCTGGGGTGCCTATGGATATTTTTTGCACCTTTTTCCTTGCCTTATGTCACTCTGACAGCTATTCCTGTGCCCTACATCCTTTGCTTTAAAAGCTCTCCAATCAACACTGGTCCCATGTCTGAATTTGTAGCCTGGTCCAGTGAGGAGACCAAAGATGTTCTGGGGGCTGTGCTGCCCATCTTCAAGACAAAGGTTTCGTATATGACCTACTCCATTTCTCCCTCCCTCCCACATGGAACCTATGACAATGGCTAAATGGTGGGTGTACAAAGGGGGTGTGTGGAGTTTCACCTAGCCTCCGCAGCAGCTGAGCCATGTCCCCACCTTGATTCCCCATTTAGACCACTCATCCACTAGTGATACCCTGAGTGTCTGTCAGGGATCACAGCAGGAGACAACCCATGGGATCAGCTCATCCTCCCAGCCACTCAATCAGCTTTCCTAGCTGCTAATCAAACCCTAGCCAACTAAGTCATAGGCAGGGCTTCAACTCTCTATGCCACTGGAATGGCTTTTTTTACATCTTTAAAGTTCTTAATAGGCAATGCTGTGGGCAGTCGATAGCCCATCAGGAAGGTATTTATTAAACATATCTCAATTAAGTTAAGAGTTGTTTTCACATTATTTTAATATTTTATTTTATTTTAGAGTTATTCTGTAAGGGAGATTAGAAGTACTATATACAAAGGTGATGAAATAGGGCTTTGACTTGCTGGCCTATAGTGGTCTGTGCATTGAGGCATTCTTGGTGTTTACCAGATGTAAGAATGCACATCTGGCTGGACTTACTGCATTTTGCTTTTGTTTTAGTCACAGTGTCAGAGTTGTGTTTGATTGTTGGTTACCAGATATGAACTATTGTATAATACTGATAAATTAAATGAGATGTTAAGGCATATGACTGCTAAGCTCTAACAGCATGTTATTAAGGGTGAGATGATGGGAAATTTAGAAGTACAATAGAGGTTGAGTGAGGCCAGTATAAAGTATAATGGAGGTGTGAAGGAAGTAGGTTAGTTAAGCACCACTGTAGCAGGATGACAGATCAGTATCAAGGTAAAGAAATGCTAAGGCAGTAAGGGAGAATATCAGTGGATTACATGAGATTTACTTTTTTCTGCTCTTTTTTCCTGTTTTGTATGTTTACATACCACCTTATGGGATCTTACAGAATAATATAAAAGTGAGTAGGAAGGGTGAAAAGACACTGATAAGTTTAAAGACTGTAATTAAATAAGCCTAATAAATGTCAGTGTAAGTAAAGATGCTATCACTGGACTAAATAGTTTAGTTGCATGTGCAAAGGAAGATGTTATAATGTTAACGTGGTAAAAACTGCAAGAAAGACCCAGTCAAGCTAGAATCTTCACTGTGCAAAACCTTAAACCTCCTGTAGCGAAGGATCACGGGAAATATGTACATGACCCCTAAGGACACACCAGTATTTCAGCTACATGGCTTCTAAATGTAGCTGAAACACTGGTATGTCCTTAAGGGGTAATATGCATAAATCCCATGGGCCTCCACTACAGGAGGTTTAAGGTATCATACAGTGAATATTTTAGCTTCCCCGTGTCTTTTCTACATTTTATTACTGAATGGTTTTGTGTGTGTGATATTTTACAGTTTGGTTTTCATATTAACATTTGGAGATGTGCATCTAAGTAAATATTCACTTTGTTAACTTGGGATCAATACACTTGAGGCTGTACAAAAAAAAAAAACAGAAAGGACTGCCATTCTCAGATCTGCTTACTCTACCAGATAAGATCATTACTAATTCAAAAATCAGGTTACTACCATGGCATAATGGCAGATAACCTCTCTCCACTGGAATACCACAAGTTTGCATTTTTGACTTAGTGATGAGCACATAATAAGCTTCATATTTTTGTGACAAAAGCACACCAGTCTGAACAACCACAACTGCCTTGTAAATCACACTTGCTATTACCTGATGAAGTGTGTGTGATGTACGATCGACTCCTCTGCTGCTGTCGAGCAGGGTTGGAGACAGCTGGGCGAGCCTTATCTTTGGGCTGCTCTTCTTGGGATGAAGGTAATACACTCTGCCAGAAAAGTTACACTGATATTACAGTTATATCCCAGCTATGTTATGTAGTCATTATTTGCAGAAAGAAATAATTTAACAATCCCCAACCCCGTAAAGTTTATTTACTGAAAAACAAACTCTACAAATGTAATAATAAACCATGTTGCAGGAAGCAATTATGAGCTGATTTTAAAGAACAAACAGTAATAAACATGAAAATGGAAACGTTACAATGAATCAGAGAGAAGGAAGAATGGATTCAGTAATGGTTACAGGTAAATGAGAGACCCTACAAATTCTCAAATGCTCTGTGCTATCACAGTAAATGAATCTTAAAACACAGAAAATGAACTATGGAATTCTGGGCTCAAAATTAGTTTTTTAATCCACTGATCCCAGCACTCCCATTTTTTTCACTTGCAGGATTGCAAGCACTCTTCTTAATTTCTGCAAATCAGGTACAATTACAGCCAATAACTTACATGTTAATTCCAATTTTCAGATTTTAATTAGTGAATTACAAATTAAAATATCCCCTCAAATTTGAAAGTGCTGGGCATATTAAGCAGTGGTAAGCAGCTAACAGCCTGCATCTAATTTAGAGCCCTAAATGCTTACACAGCTACGCCTACCCTTGCTAAAGAAGTGGAGGAGGGACAGGAAGAGGAAGAAAGCAGAGGGAGGCCTTGCAGTGAGGAATGGTCTTTCTGAAGAAAGATTTCAGCAGAGATAGGGCTCATGTGATAGACGTGCTCAAAGTTTGTTGGAGGAGATATCAAAGCATGGTGTCGAGAGGATGAGGGGGAAGGACATTCAGCCTGCTAGGTTAAACAAACAAACAAACAAACAGAAAAAAGGAAGGAGTAAGACTTAATATTTGTCACATAGCATCACAAAAGTAGACCACCAAAAGTTGTTAAACATTTGTGTATCTGGCACTCAGATTTACCATGGTTATGGATGCTTCAAATAATACTACAATGATTGTGAAGTGCATCACATGAGCAGGAGCAGTAACCAAACTGAAGGAAGCAGACAACTGCAGAAAAAAATAACATTCGTTTACAGTAAGTGTGCGGACTCACAACCTTACATAACTATATCTGCTTAATCACTTACTGCTCAGCACTACAAACATCTCGACTTGTGCAACATTCATCATTCAGTTTCAGATTGTTCAGTCTTAAATGCAATTTACACTCACATGACACACTTTACAATCACCAGCATTAGCACTCCTTTTAAAGCTAAGAACTGTTCGAACACCCTCTAATAATGCAAACAGAAAAGCTACTAATACCACCTTTGAACAAATGCCAATGCCTCTTCTCAAAATATATTTGTTATACGTATGCCAACAAAGCTCGCTTTTAAATGGCTTGTGCCGCTACAGTGTTACAGCTCAGTATTAGTATGCTTTCTGGTTTCTAAAAAACAACTGAACGAATGACTATTTATTCATTCACAATGCAAAACGTGTATACTAGTCTATAATCTATTATTATTTAATGCAACATCCAATAAGTCCACTTGTTTTTGATATTTAACAGCTTGTACTGCAATGTAGTTACTACTGAGGTCTAGGAAGTAAAAAGTATTTCCAGAAAGTACTGTATAAATACTTATAACAAAGAAAGAAGATAATACAGTTTTTGTATTCTTTAATAATGTCCTTTTTTTTCTTAGCCCAGTTCTATATACTCTAAAAATCCTAAACTGCTATGAGTACGTAAAAATGATGGACTTCAGTTAAAACACTTCAAGTAAACACAAGCAGCTAATAAATACATTAACACATCTGTTCACTTCAGAAAAAAATATTACAGCTATTCACTGTCTATCTCATTCCTTCCTTGTGATATCTTGATTTGAGTATATTCATTCATTACTCAGCATCTCCACTTTTATTTACCAGAGGTAGATCCATCAGCACTTGCATCCCATCTCCTGGTCCCATATGTGCTACATGGTTGAAGTTGATGGGGTTTGATATCATTTTGGACCTTAGTTCTGGATCTCGAAGCATTTCCCTAGAACATAAAACAAAACAAAATAATTTACTCCTTAACAGTAGTGTTTTTCAACAACAGCTTTCAATGTGGCACAAAAAGCTGTATGTTTGCTTCCACGAAAACACTGTTTTAATACAAAACATACAAATTACAAACGACAGTGTTTCAAACATTAATCAGTAGGATGTGTTTCAAGCAAGATGTTGATTTTTTTAAAATTTTTCCTTGTTTGCTTTGATGAATGTGTAATACTCCATTAAATATCTGTAATTCACTGGGAATAAGTAACATGATTTGACATACATCTGTGGCTTTACTCCAACAAATGCTTAAATGCTTAAAGTGATAACTGTTTGCTTCATCTATCCAATGAAAACAGACTGCATAAATAAATCTCAGCCAATGTAGTGTAACATTATTAGCAATGCAAGTGCAAAACAGAAAGAATAGCTACCGTCTCTGCTGCATTCGCTCTTCCTCTGGCACTCTGAAAACAAATTTTCTCTTGCTTCGAGTTCTTAACATTTGTCTTCTGCTGTTATCAGAGGTTTCTGGCACACTGAAGTCACTGCTTTCTGCAAAGGAACAGTGCAACTTCCATTTAATCATATTTCATTGGTGTTTTTATTTGTAAAATTCAAGATGTATGAAAACACACAATGCATTCGAGTTACAGTGTACATTGCTAATCCAAAAAACACACAGAAAAAAATTGGCAACAAAACTGACAATCATGAAATATTTTCTGGGTAATGACAACACGCAAGAATCAAATTTTACTTATTAGTTTCTAATTATGTTCTAATCGTCAAATTACTTAAGCACCACATTTCTTCAAGTACACTGTTGTTGTACATGGATAAAGTCCGAACAACGATCCAAACCTGATTAGTGGTTTTGGCATCTGCTGGGTACTGGTGAAGGGAAAGAGGAAAGACAAGGCTGCACCCTGTTTGCCTCTTCTAAGGGGTGAGGGTCTGAGGATGTACTGGGCTGTATGGATACTGCATAGATGTCAGTGATGATACCATACTGGCAAACTTGTGCTACAGTGCGTGTGTGTGTGTGTGTGTGGGGGGCTAATATTTGAGGCATGACATTAGAATGAAGAAGAGGCATTCCCCTCATGACATTACTGCATGCCCCTCTCTTCATATCAGCCAGCACATTAATGGGAGATCAGTTCAAGCAGAAAAAAGCCCATGTCAGCTGCAGTATGACAGCTCTTTAGCTGTCCCTGTCTCACTCAAGTTACACATTGACACGCTACCCCCAAGACAACCTACATAGTGGTACCCTGTGTATAGGGCTCCCCCAAAAGAAAGAAGCTCCTGGTGTAGATTTCACAAGAACTGGCACAAGTTTGTGGGCAAAAATGAGTATGGGCAACGATGTGAAGAAAAACAACACTTCTCATGGCTAATATTTAATTTAAAAATTCTATAACATGTAAGAAACTATGGATAAAGAAAGCACAGTTGTGTATAATCTTTCTAAAATTCTTTTTACTGTTGCAGTATTCTTCACCTTAGGGATCTCCTGCCAAAGGCAGCCCAATGTATGTCCAGTATACCAAAGCCTTTACATCTTGTATGCATATTACGTCACTTGTATGCTCCCTGTTCAGGACACAAGGCATAAAGGTGACGTATGGACACAGTTTCCCCAGAAGAGAATAGTCTCCACAGGACAAAATAGACTATACACATCTAGAGGAGAAAATGCATATGGAAAAGGGAGACCCTCTACCGGGAGGGATACCAAAACAAAACTCAAAAGAAAAAAGGGGGTTGGAGGGAGGGAGCAAATACTGCAACAGTAAAGAGAAGGACATCTACTGTTATGGTAAGATGTTACACAACTGCACTATGTCCTTCTATATCACTGCTGTAGTATTCTTCACAGTAGGGAGAGTACAAAAGCTCAAGAAAAAGATGAGGAGGTGCAAGGCTGGGAAGAACCTTCAACAAACCCATACATAATCGCTTGAGCTAAACCTGCTCTGGCCCTAAAAAACAAATCCAATTTATAGTGCTTATAAAGGTATGCAATGAACACCGAATAGCAGCTTCAAGGATGGAATTGCTGTTCAACCCCCTTGAAAAAAACATCAGATGAGGCAAAACCCTGGTGGAGCCAGCTGTAATGCAAGTAGACAGACATTTGCTATGAAAATAACAGAAAATAAATAGCCTTAGATATCCAGGAGGAGACTGTTTATAAACAAGCAAATCCAATGTCCTGGGATGAAAAAAAAAAACAAAAAGCTGATCAGATTTATGAATGGTCTTAGTTTTATCCAAACAGTACCTGAGCTCTCTGTACAAATCCAAGGAATGTAGGACCCTCTAACTAGCCAACTGAGGAGAAGGAAAAAAGATGAGAATTGAACTGCCTGATTCAAAGACAACTTGTTGACCACTTTGAGCATAAACGAAGAATTAGTGCAAATGGACACCCTGTCCCTGTGAAAAATCAAAAAAGGAGGGATGGCCGTAAGAGCCTGAAGCTGAGAAACCCTTTGAGCAGGAGTAAGAGCAAGTAATAAGACATTCTTCCAGGTACAATGCTCCAGAGAAGCTGAACCTGTAGGAGCCTGGGTCCATTTTCTACAACAAAATTAAGGTTCCAAGGAAGAGGAATAGGCTTCCCTGAGGAACTAAGATGCAGGATGCGTTTAAACTGTTTGACTTCAAAGTGAGAAGGCAGAGGAGGATTCAAGGGCAGACAGGCAGAAATAGCTGACAAATGGGTCTTTACAGAAGAATAGGCCAAGCCAAACTGGAACAACTTACATAAGTAGGAGAGAACCAGAGGGACCCCTACCAAAAAAGGATCCTGGTTATGAGTATGGCACCAGAGAGAAAATCTCTTCCATTTTAACATACAAGTCTTTTTGGTTTCAGATTTTCTTGCCGCCTGTAAAACCCTGAGCACGTCGTCAGAAAAGAGGTGTCTAAAAGGGATTAAAACCGTATCATCCACAGGGTCAGTTGAAGAGCAGACAAGTGAGGATGGATGAGTGACTCACTGTCCTATGTGAGGAGGTCCAGCCAGTGAGGTAACTTGTGAGGATTGCCCCTGGCCAGATGAATTAAGAGAGGGAGCCTGTGTTATCTTGGCCAAAAGAAAGTCACTAAAGACTTTTTGAGGAGTCCAGCTAAATCTTTTGCAGGACTCTTGGAAGGAGGAGAAAAGGAGGGAAGGAAGGCATAGAGAAACAACCTCTTCCAAGGAAAATAAAAGGCATCCATCTTCCATGCCACATGGCATGGCATGGCACTCGAACAGAAGAGAGGGAGCTGCCTGGTTAGAGGGGAGACAAAAAGATCTACTTGAAGAATACCCCACAGATGGACTATGTCCAAAAACATGTCTCTGTGAAGCATCCATTTGTGAGCCTGTGTTTTGGATATGCTCATGCAGTCTGCACTAGATTGTGCTTGGAAGGAATATACACCACCTGAAGAGTTAACTGATAACTGAGAGACAGACCCCAGGTTTGAAGAGCCAAGCTACAGAGAAGGTAAGACTTTGTGTCCCCCTGCTTGTTGCCATACCATATCACTGAGGTTTTGTTCATGTAAACCTTCAGAGGGCTTAGAGACAGCATAAGGTGAAAGGCGTGAAGTTCCAGAATCATAGCTCTTTGATATTGATATGGTCTGACTGACTTGGAGGGGGGAGACCATGAACATTCAGAAGACCACAGGAAGCCCCCCACCCCATGTCTGAAGCATCTGTGAACAGTTCTTAAGAAGGAACCAGAGACTGAAAGGGCAGGACTGGGTTGAGGGAAAGCTGCTGAATCCACCATTCGAATTCCAGCTAATGACAAGGAAGGAGAGGTACACTGAAATCCAGGAGGAGTCAATGTTGGAGCCAAACTAATTTCAGGTGCCACTGAACCTATCACATGTACAATCTGGCAAGAGGAGGCATTGGAATAGAAGAGACCATGCATCCCAGGATTTGAAGAAACTCTCTGGTTGGAAGAGCAGGCAGAGGAAGAAGAGAGAAAGAAAGCTGTCAAGGACAGAACTTCTGGAGATGGAAGAGAGGCCAATATTCCTACTGTCTGAACCCTACAACCCAGATACTCATGATCTTGAGAGGGAGCCAGGACAGATCTTTGAAAAGTTCATAGTGAACCCCAGACTTCTGAGGAGAGATATGGTGAAATCCAGATCCTGTAAAAGGCAACTGGGACAAGGTGCCTGAAGCAACAGGTTGTCTAGATAAGGAAACGTCTGAATGCCTTGAAGCCTGCAAAATGCAATCACAGGAGCTAGGCATTTTGTGAATACCCTTTGGGCAGCAGAGAGGTCAAAGGGCAAAGCAGAGAACTGAAAATGATAGAAAGAAACACAGAAATGTAAAAACTGCCTGAAAAGTGGGCGAATGGGAATATGAAGGTGAGCATCCTTCAGATACAAGGACACTAGAAAACCTGGAGTAGTACAAGATGAAACAGGGCTTGAAGAGTAAGCATCCAAACAGAAGGAACCTTGAAAAAGGTGTTGAGCAAGGAGAAATACAGAATAGGGCTTGAGGTGCCCCCCTTGCTAGGGGGCAGGAACATCCTGGAGTAAAATCACTTTCCTCCTCATGAAGGAGGGAGAGGTTGAACGGTTGCCTGGTCCACCAGGGACCCAGGATCTTCTAAGAAATTAGGAAGTTGTTCCATAGGAGGATGAGGAATCCCTGAAAATGAAGGGAGAAACTTCCACGCCAGGAAGTAACCTTTATGGATGTTGATAATATGCCAGTTTGGAAGACAAAGGGAGACCCAAAGGGACAGGAGAACCTTGCCATGGGGCATGGGGGGGGGGCAAGATGTCAATCAACAGCAAGCTTGTTAGATAAAGAAGGCTTCTGATCCACAGGAGTCTGAGAAGACTTGGCAGGAAGTGCTCGCCTAACACCCTTCCTGCCTTTGGTGGCCTCACGAGTTTTGCCTGTGAACAAAAGCAGACCTAGTAGGATAGTTCCTCGGGAACTTAGGGATAGGGGACACAAAAATACATTTAAGATCCTGCAAAGCTTTACCTTTTTCCTGAAGAGACTTAAATATATCATCAGCAGCAGCAGTCCCAAAGAGATTTTTATTATCCAAAGGAACATCCGGCAACTTGGCCGTAATGTCTTTAGGTAAAAACTGCAGATGAAGCCAAGAATAATGCCTCATGATAAAACTAACAGCAGTAGCTCTGGAAGATTCATCAGCAGCATCACAGCTACACTTGACTGACTGACAAGCCACCTGAGAGACAGAACTCAAAATAGACAGAGCAGAAGATTTTGCTTCAGAATCAGGGTGGTCAGAAATAACCTGACAAGTTTGGCCAATCAGGGCCAGATCATATCTGGCCATGTGGGTCTTGTAATTGATGCCCCGAAAGGCCAAAGTAGAAGCAGTATAAAACTTCTTACCAATTCTATCCATTTCCCTACTATCCTTATCCAAAGGAAAAAGTTTGGAAGAGGACAAAAGTTTAGAAGGCTTGTCAGAAGAGACTGACATCACAGCAGGTTCAGCAGAAAGACACTTAAATAAGAATTGGCAATCCTCAGGAACCTTACAGAACCTGTCATGTTTCTTTGGCACAGAAAGCTAAGAATCAGGAGACTTAGAAGCAGCCAACGCAGAAGAACTGCAGAAGGCTTTGGAGTGTCCACCTGAAGCAGCTCCTTATACCTTTTCTGGATATCAGACACTTGAGAAGAATCCCATTTAAAGTATTCCCTCATTCTAGCTATAGTATCTTCAAAAGACAATTCCTCAAAAGAAGACTCAGGACTAATAGTCTCCTCTTCATCAGAACCAAAAGCCAAAGGCTAGGGCATCTGGGAAGAGTAAGCCAAGGACCCATCATCAAATTCTGATTCCTCATCTGAAAAATCGGGTTCACTAGTCCATTTGGAAGGAGTTGAAATCCAATGAGGTATAGGCACAAAAGCCTCTTAGGAGGCTTAAGGGCCATTAAGGCACTAAACAGGCCCTAAGTAATCTCTTGCCATTCCTGTTGATGATTCTGCTTTGTCTTGGTAGAGACATTAGCCCTAACACACACCAGAGCTTCTTTCTCTTGACCAGATTCAATAAGAGTACCCAAAACCTCCTCCCTGACCTGAATCTGCAAAATCCCTCTACGGCCCTCCAAGATAATCAACCACAGTTCCCCTCGACGTCCAGTGCAGATGCCTGCAAAGCCTCAGAGGATGTGTGAAAGGAAGGATCCGTGCTGGCCTATGATGGCGTCGGAGCAGAGGAATCTGATGCAGACACCGGGCAATCTACACAGTTATCATCAACTCTGGAGCAGCATCTGGTGGAGGCTAGGTAGCCAAAGAATCAAAACCAAAGAATTTCTTGGCCTTCGTACTTAAAAGTACCTTGGGTTAGAAGTTTCCACCATGCTATTCTGGGGTAAGAATTTAAGCTTCTGGTTCTCAAGATATATGGCCAAGTAAGACAACCAGTTTCTAAGAGTGTTAGGCACAAACACTTTACAAATTCTACAGAACATACAGCCATGGGAAGCACCCAGACAAATAACACAGTATTTGTGACAATCATTATGGAGAACCTGCCTCCCACACTGACATTTTCCATTTTTGGATGACATGAACTCTCAGTAACCAAAAAAGAACAAGACCAAAAGAAAAAGAAAAATGAACCCAATGAGGCACTTATCTGACAGCTAGGTATTTAGTGCAGTACTACTGTGTTTTACGTCCTTTGGATGAGATGTTAAACCAAGGTCCCGTTTGCAAGAGTTGGTGGTGGCTTAGGTGGATGTAAAAGATCCAAACTTAAGGTGGAAAAAAAACTAGGTGAAACAACCACAAATTGCTAATAATCCACACAAAACACCCAATCAGGCACAGACTGGTCCCAATAAAGGCAAAGAAGTCACTTCAATCATAATTAAACATTGTATACTTTCACACAAGGTGTTTTGGGCAGGCAAGTTGGAAGTACTTAATTGGAAATCTTTCAGTTAATTTAATTAGTTCAGGAACCAATGGGTTTGTTGTACTATTTAATTGTTGGCATTAATGGCAGTTATTTGTTTTACAAGCATTCTGATGAAGTTCCCTGTGCGGAATGAAAACGCTTAATGCAGATTGCTTTTTTGTATATTAAAAGCCTTTTATTTTTTACTAAGCTCAGAATGACTTTCTTGCCTTTATTGGGACCTATGTGCTGGACTGGTTGTTTTGTGTGGATGTAAAAGATCCCACAACATCTACTGAAAAAGAGTATTTTTTTTCAGACATCTACACAAATCAGATTTGTACATATTTACAATATTTACATATTTTAACATCATTCAATATACTGATATTTCCATTTTAAGTATTCCCCCCACTCTTTTACCCACAACCAATACCACAATTTTTCCAGTATTTTTGTCAACGTCCATTTTCCACTGTATTTGATTTCATTAAGTCTTTCATTCCATGCAGTCCATGTTACATAGAATATGATTCTGTCCATTTTCTTAGCTTCATTCTGGGATCTTGTCCCATAAAACCCATACTCTATCATGTCCATGTTTAACATTTCAAAATGTAAATAACTTTTAATCAAATCATGTCTGGGCCGGATTCACGAAGGCTTGCACGGAGTCTAAGAGTAGTGTAAGACTCCATGCAGCCTTCGCGATCCAGGGAACAGCCCAAAGTCCGTGTAAGAGACAAGCTAAAACGGCTGTTACACGGAGTGGGCGTGGATTAGCTAATCACCTCACTTGCAGCCGAATAGCATGCAAATGAGGATGATTAGCGATCCAGGAAGCCCAGAACAGCCCGTGTAAGAGCCGTTTTAGCTGCAGAAATGTACTCAGTTGACAACTGAGTACGTTTCTGCAAAACTAATGGAGCCATGTCAGCTCCAAATAAAGGGTGCATATGTGTCAGGCAGCATGCCAATGGCCAAATATGTGGCCATTGGCAAAGTAACCTGATGCAAATATATTAAAAATATAATTTTTTTTTTCGTCGATTGCTGATGTTTAAACCCAGCGCAGCACAGCGCAAACGGGCTGCGCTGTATAAAACATAAAAACGAAGGCTTTAAACCTACAAATGTAGGTTTTATGCAATACATGGAATGTCAATGCAGGGACCAGCAGACCAAAGCCAACATGGCCACCGTGTAGTGGTTGCTAAGGGGGGAAGCTGAGTCTAAGACATGTAACTAAGCATTAGTAGGCAATCTGATGCAAATGAGTGTAAGGATAATGACTTCCACTGTCACATAGCAAATGAGCACAGTCTGAGTAGTGTAAGAGTTACAGAAGGGGGAGGAACAGAGTAGGAGATAGGTGACATCACAGGGGGGAATGGTAGAAAGAAATGCAGTTCATTGGAGGTCAGAGTTACATGACAGATGTCAAACAGATATCATGGAAGGAGGTGTGCCACTAACTAAGCATGAGAAAGTCAAGAAATAGAAGGTGTACACTGTTGCCTACACCAAAGTTTCTTGCTGGATGTGTATCTTGCGTGTGCACCATGAAGCGCGAGTAAGGCAGTGTGCGCGCGTGTAAGACATACTGAGCATGTGGGAGCGTGTTGGGAGATGTTTAACACTGTTTGCGTGGGAGTGCACGCGTTTTACTCCGAATAAGCAGATTCTGACCCGTGTAAGTATGTGTGCGCGCGTGTAAGCCACTGTGAGCGTGTTTCTGCTGGATTACACATGGCTCCACCTTGAGGAAACAGAAAGGAAAAAGGAAGCAACAGATTTAGTAGGAAGCTAGCAGGGAATACTGCTGGAGCTAGCAGGTGAAAACAATTAGATGCAGGCAATTACACAGGCAGAATAGTAGCCCAGCCCAGCACTTAAAACTCTGCAAACAGCAGTGCAGGATGTTTCTCTCAAGAGACACTGCAAGACAGGAGTTACGTTATCAGAAGTGAAAACTGAAAAAGCTGAACTCAGAGTAGAAATGTTAGGGGCTGCCATAGCTGTCATAACGAGACATAGGCGACTTGCTGACGGTGGTGACAATGTAGATGGTGCCAGACAACCCACAGTGAGGAGACGGAGAAAAGTGTACAGGCCCAGGGTCACCTACCATGGGTTACATGAGCTGGAGATAGAGCGCTATAGAGTGGACAGAGACCTCCTGCAGCAAATAGTGGAGCTGTGCAGGCCACGCCTCACACACAGAACCAACCGAGGGGAATCCATCCCAGTGGAAACCAAGGTATGTGTTGGCCTAAGAATACTAGCAACAGGTACCTTCCAGAGACCAACTGGTGATATGATGGGGATATCACAGGCATCAGCCTCCAGGGTACTGCACCAGTTCCTGGATGCCATGTCAGCACATGTCGGTGATCATGTATATTTCCCCAATGCCCGTGAGGTATTGGCCAGCAATATGCATCTCTTCCAGCAAATAGCGGAATATCCTGAGGTAGTGGGTGCAATAGACTGCACGCATACGCATCAAAGCACCAGCCGGTGAGCGGGGTAGGGCATACATCAACCGTAAGGGCTTCCCCTCCATCAACTGCCAGGTTGTGTGTGATGCCCAGGGCATAATAATGAATGTGTGTGCTGGCTGTCCTGGGAGCTACCATGATTCCCACATCTGGCATTTGACGCAGCTGTACCAGACATTTGCCAATGGGGACATCCCGCATGGACACCTAGTGGGGGATGCAGATTATGCACTGGAGCCGTGGCTGATGACACCCATCAGAAACGCACACACACCTGAACAGGAACACCATAATGAGGCACACGCACAAACACGTAATGTAATAGAGCGTGTGTTTGGGCTGCTCAAGTCACGGTTCCGGTGTCTGGACACATCTGGTGGAGCCTTGCAGTACACACCAACTACATGTACCCAAATTGTCATGGTATGTGCTATGCTACATAATATGATCCTGTGAAAACAGCTGCAGCAGGACCAGCATAGGGCCGGGCCAAACAGCCCCCCACCATTGCAAAGGCCATCACAGGCAGAGCGTGACTCGGAGGAGGAACAACCTGAGCCTGCCCCAGTAGGCAGAAGGAGGCGTGCCCAGTATGCCCTGGCCTTGGCAAAGAGGCAACGCATAGCACATACACTGGCTCAGTAGGAACCCTGGGAATGATACCCCTCTCTGACTCACTCATATAGTAACAGGGATGCCTAACATGACACAACCTGCTCTCAAACATGTACAGGGAAGTGTAATATGCGCATCCGACAGAGGCAGCCCTGCAGCACCACCTGAGGCATGAATGCTATGTGTTAAGTAATGCAACACCATGTACTATATGCACACCTGAGGACCCTGACTAACATCCTACCCTCACCAAGCATCATGCCACAACATGGCAATGAGATGATCAAGTGCAATAATTGACGGAAGTAT
The DNA here is from genome assembly GCF_019279795.1 of Protopterus annectens. Taxonomy (NCBI): domain Eukaryota; kingdom Metazoa; phylum Chordata; order Ceratodontiformes; family Protopteridae; genus Protopterus; species Protopterus annectens. The sequence goes on along the minus strand of NC_056737.1, from coordinate 851,735,228 downwards.
CGCAGTTAGTCAAAAGGGATCCAATGTGTGCCAGTCTGGGATGACATGCTGAGCATGACATGATGCACCACCTGCTAGGACTGGCGTGCACCTATCAGTGCAGGCCGTATGGATACTGGCAAAGGCTGCTGTTACCCACAGTGTGCCCTGAATAGGTAAGGCTCAAAACACAAACCTATCTCCATAGGTATCAGAAGGGATAAGAATAAGATAAGGGATAAGTCGAAACAGCAAGATGCATGCAGTCTAAACTCACCCAGTATGGAGAAAGGTGATATCTGCGCTGTAACAGAAAACTGAGCCAAGGCTCACAACAGCACCCTAACACTACCAGGTTACACCTCATACTGTGCTGTACAGCCTCAAAACATGGAACAAGCTACAAAAGGAGGGTGACTAGCAAGAATTGTCAAGGATAACCACACGCCCATGTTGGTACCACAACAAAAAGCAGCATGGACTAGCCATGGTCAAGTAACAGTGGCTAAAACTGCCCCCCAGTTTATAGCCTGCTACAGACTACTGTCCCAACACCAGGAACTGCACCTGGCCTATGCTGGAATACATGAATATATCAAGTCCTCCAAACCACATTATATTGGGTGACTGAAAATACCCAGACATAGACTGGGAGCATTATACTATCTCCAACAGTGTAGGACAAAGTTCATAGAATCCATAAACCAAAAGGCCCAGGAACAATGTACCACTCCCACAAGAGGGTAAGCATACTGGATGTGATAATCAGCAACATGGGTAATGGATGACAAGGCGAAGTGTATTGCTCACTGGTAAAACCAGACCATAGAGTAATCACACTGGATATACAAATCCTGACCACAGTCCCTGGCCAGAAAACCACAGTGGAAAACATGTGTAAAGCAATATTTGCACTCCTCCAAACTGATGTGGAATCCATTAAAGGTCCTGTGCAGGTGCAAAATATGGGCCACACCTCAGAACCTGTAATACAGCCATTCCATGAACACTGCCAGGAATGCTTGGATTATGCAATCCTAAATTAAAACAAGACACAATGCCATGCACACAGGCATTTGGCATGGTGGACACCAGCCATAACCAAACCATGCAAGAGAATGAGGAAGCTACTACATGATAGAGCAAACATAAACAATGAAGTAATCACTGATCAGTAGTATGGCAATAAAATATGTCCACACATACAATCCACTAAGGCCAGCCACAACAAGTTGAATCTGTGAATCCTGAGGCAATGTTACACCTGCCCCAAGTACACAGACAACCCCCAACTCCACCCAAGAAATACAAATATATGTGAGAGATGCAACCATCTATCCAAACTGGAGGCTGAGCTCCCTCAACTCAGTACTCCCAAAACTAGTCAGCATGAGAAGGTAACCACACACACCACAAACACAGTCTCACATAGACCTATCACAACTGCAAACCAAAGACATAAACACAGAAAAGCATTCCTGGAGGCACAAATTACAAACACAGCACACCAACAGAGGCCTCTAAAGCAGACACCCAATCAAACAACCTCCAAACATAGCACATGCAACACATAGTACACAAAGCTGGTGTGCCAAACAGTCACAGGCCAGAAGGAGAAACAACATGCCTGATACAGTTGTAGTAGGTGACTCCATAGTCAGACACACTGCTGTCCCGCACACCAGACTGAACAAGGGAAAGGGTACAGTAAGCTGCCTGTAGGCTGCCACAATACGCCACATAACAGAAGTATGCAGGTCACTCCAAAGTAAGTAGAAATATGATGCAGTCATAGTCCATGCTGGTGTGAATGACCTGAGACCCTAGACTACATGAAAAGAGACATAGATGAGCTCTCTGATTATGTAGTCCAGGCCGGTATGACACTCACCGTTTGCAGCATCCTACCCTTACCAAGAATAATGCCACAGTACAAACACGGAATGATCAGTCATAACAAGTGGCACACTTACTGGTGTCATTCCAAGGGGATCCAATGTCTGTCTGCTTGGGATGTCATGCTTGACAAGCCACGCAGCTGTTCTTGGGATGGCTTGCACCTGTTACACCTGGGCGTCTGAATATTGGATAAGGCCTTTGCCACCTCCATAGAGCCTTTTGTAGGCAAGGCTGAAAAGACTGACCCACCACCCTAGAAAACATAAGTGGAAAGAAACATAAGGGTAATGCTGACCAATGCCAGATGTGCAAACCCCAATATGCATGCTCTCAAGGCCATCCCCAGTATGGAGAACATCGATGTCTGTGCAGTGACAGAAACCTGCTGCAAGCCTCCTGACAGCACACCAGCACTACCAGGTTATACCACGTATCATGTGTCATGGCCCCAAAACCTGGAACAAAACATAAAAGGAGGGTGAGTATCCATATTCAGCACAGACACCCATCGTCCAGGTAACTGACAATGCACAAGGCATTGGAGTCCACCCATGTGCAACTAACTGTAGGCAAGACTGCTGTACAGTCTGTAGCATGCTACAGACCACACTCTCACACACAGGAACCCCACCCAGCCATCCTGAAGACACTGGACAGTATGAATGTCCCACCAAATACCAAACAAGGTACCACAAATTACCACATAGGTGGTAAACCATTATGTATGGAAGGAGTAACCAGGGACCTAGGGACACAAGTGGACAGTAACCTGTTATGTGACACCCACATTGCCAATGTGGCTAGGAAGACTGTCTACATTTGACACCGTATCAGGAAATGATTCACATCTACGTCAACAGAGGTCATTGTGCCCCTATACTGTTCTCTAATCACACCCATAATCTAGTACAATGCCTCATATGGGATGTACCTTACCTGACACCTGCAGCAGTTAGAAAGACCTCAAAGGTACCTCACCAAGAAGATAAAGGGTCTCAAATATATATCATATGCTGCCTGGCTGTAGACACCCCAGCTGAATGCAGTCACATACTGCCTACACAGAGGCATTGCATGCCTGTTGTAGAAGGCCAAGCCCAACACAGGAGTAATGGACATGCTCCACCCCAGAAAACTCAAATCCATCGGAGCTGTGAGAGTGAGAGATGTCAACCTCAACAAATAATGAAATAGGATGTGCTGGTGGGACAGATACATAATCCAGAGGCTCCCCACACCCTGGACTAGAATCCCACTCCATGTTAGGCAGAGCCCCTCACTGACACTCTTCAACAGGAATCTTGCCAAGTGGATGGATGATTGTAGAGTTACACTGGGGGCCTTCACTGTGTCATGTCCAGACAGAGGCACAGCAAAGCAAATCATAAATGGCCATAATATTCACATAGCAAGGGGTGGCAAAAGCCACACACTCTCTGGCTAGGCTAACAAATGCCCTAGGGTGGATAGCCTAGTATGAACCTATGAACCTATGAAGATACAAATTGTACAGGACACTAAGGATAATCCCAAGGCTTTCACAACTGATGGTAGGAACCATGTTGGGAATTCACATATATGCTCTGAATCACACAAATATCACAAACACACACACATATTGCCAACATACATCCTGACAGGTGCAGTGCAACCCCAATGCAGAATATCTATCCCAGCAGACTACTGGCCCCCCTGACATTGCAGATGCTGAGGTAACAGCCAACATCTACAAAGCAAAACACACAGCAGCAATGGTATGAGATGGTGTCCTGGGCTTAGTGCAACATGGACTCCAAGATGAATGGAATGCCAAACCACACTACTGCTCAATGTCAGCCTTACCACAGAATATGTACCCAAAGAGCAGTGTACAACAACAGTGGTCCTTCTCAACAAAGGTGTTGCCTGAATGGATACTGAAAACTACTACCCCAGAATCCTGAGAAGCTCGGTCTGCACAGCTATGGAAAGGATCAGCATGTACCACAGACATAAAGATATTGGGGACCTACTGACACCGGACCCTACACAGTGTGGCTTTCTTAAGTGCAGATCCTGCCCCTAAACATGTTTGACTCAATGGAAACAGTCATTGATGAGGGCAATGTGGTCCACACAGCGTAGCTGGACCTTGCAAAGGCTTCTATACAATACCCTACGTGTTCATTATAGATAAGCTCACCAGCTTAAATATAAACCCCTATGTCAGTAGAGGGGTTGCAAACCAGACCAAGGACAGAACAGACATGGTCAGACATGCTGCAGCCATGTCAGACTACAAACCAGATATAACTGGCATCCCACAAGGCTTGGTCCTGGGATATCTCCCTCGTCTGGTATATATGTCCCATAGGTACAGGCAAACATGGAAGGACTGTGTCCGAACATGTTTGCAGAGGACTACAAACTGCTCACCACATATGATCCACCAGCTGACACAAGCATCCCACAAAAGGGCCACATAGAAACAGACAACTGGTGCCATAGCCATGTCAGCAAGCTAATTGCAGAAACGTGTATAGTCAACCCCGTGGATATACAGTAAGTGCCCACCAATTACCACATAGGTGTTAACCCATTATGTAGTTAACATGTAATGAGAGACCTGGGGACACAAGGTGATAGATATCCTGCATTGGACAAACATGCGCTGTAGTGTTTACAGAAACATACCATATACCCACCTAATCATGAAGGTTGTCAGATCTAGATAAGGGGAGGTCATTGTGGCTCTGCAGTCATCCTTCATCAGCGGTACAATTGACTACAATAGCCCCTGTGGGATGTACCTCAGCAGACATCTCCATCAACCGTAAAGTCCCCAACAGTACCTCACCAGGAGTATCAAAGAGCTTGCACAGATGCCATGTGTTGCCTGTGTTGCTGGTATCAATAAACATGCTGCACCTTGTACAATCTGAATGGCAGTGAGCTATGCACATGAGAGACCTGAACCCCAGCACTGACTTACATAGGACAAGCTGTACTGCATGATCCATAACACAGAAGCCACCCCCACCCATGAGTGAACCCCCAGTACAGGCTACCCATAGAGTCACTTATCAATCTTCCTCAATAGGAATCTTGATGAGTAGATGGGAGATGGTAGCTTTATCCTGGGTATCACTGTCATGTCACAGGTAGACAGAGGCACAGTATACTAACCATGACATATGTCATGGCAAACTCCACTTACAATGTGTGTTGAAGGACAAACACACTCTCCAACTAGCATTAGACATGGACTAGGGCACACCGCTAGTGTTTGCCAATGTACACCTATGTTGTGGAATACACTACCAATGCTGGACAAGCCTGGTTTAAGTAGTTCATATCTGAACAGAATGCAACATGGTCAGATGTACACAACTGGCCCCTAACCAGGCTGTTGTGCTCACTATCGAAATGTAAAGCAGTGATAGCACTAAAGCCCAGGATACTGTCCACCACAGTCAAAGTACTACCAGTACACTATACAGTACTACAGTGTTAGGTCAGTGTGAAAGGATGTTGACAACTGTATGCAAAGTATCCCACGCAAACACTGCAGGCACAGTATAATCCTGTTGTGTTCACACACAAAGCAGTTGTACAGTAACTACACAACATGACACACAACACACAACCATAAACAGGTGATATTTGTTGAAGTTCACACTCATCCACAAATGTGGTGGGCTGCAGAGTCCAACATATGGAATGCTCACACTGGGCATGCTCACACACTTTGATAAATGAGACATATGTCAGACAACATGCCATGGGAAGGCTGAACTGGGCATGCTCACACACTTAGGCCAAATCCCAGTTTAGCAGTTGGACACACATATCTGGTATTTTTATGTGTTATTCCAGGAACCAACCACATTACAGCAGTCTGCCCAGTGCACACAGTTAAATGACTACAGAGACATACGTGATATAGTGGATCCCTCCCATATGCAAACATCTTCCACAGATGCACAAGTTGTTCATACAAACAGGGAATGCTATGGCAATAAAGATGTGCAAACAGTCTACCAGCAACAAATAATGTGCATTTGACAATTAAACATATGGGTGTAGAGGTCAACACTAGGCTGTTTGCCCTAGGGAATGACAGCTAAGCCAGAGTGTGCTTAATGTCTGCCTCCCCACAGTATGCACATTCCCCTTTCTAAACACCGATGATGTCAGCACCCTATAAGTACAGCAGGAGAAAAGAAAAGTACAGTTTTGTACCTACCACAAATGTAGATGTCCGATAGGCATGCATCTGCAGTCCTTACAAATGGGTTGTCCTGTCGTCAGACAGCCCTTGATCGGCGATTCAAAGTCTGGGTCTGGCCTCGGCTGGTGTCGCACTTCACCCGACGTCATAGCTGCAGTTCTTCGGGTATAAAGGCATCAGCCGATGCCATTTTCCTCAGTGTTTCTTGCCCCAGATGCCAGGTGCCCTCTAGGAAGGCTAAATTTGGATAAATGCAAATGGTTCCAAATAGTAGAGAGCAAACAAAAATAAGCATGTATGTACATATATACAAACAAATACACCATAATAGATTCCCCCACCCAGCTACAAGATGTGCAAATACCCTAGTAGTTCCACACAGGGAAGGAGGTGGGTAATCCTGACTGCAGATGCATGCCTATCGGACATCTACATTTATGGTAGGTACAAAACTGTACTATGTCCTTCAAGGATGCATCTGCAGTCCTTACAAATGGGTAGAATACCATAGCCAAACTGGGGGAGGAGGAGAAATAAGATTATGGTGTAGTTAAGATCCCTTGCAAAACAGCAGTGGCAAAACCTGCTCGGGATCTGGAGTATAAAGGTAAATTATAATGCTTTGCAAATGTATGCACGGAGCTCCAAGTAGCAGCCTCTAAAATGTCTTTGGTAGCCACTCCTCGTAGAAAAGCTGTGGTAGTGGCTGTAGCCCTTGTAGAGTGAGGCCTGATGTTTTCTGGAGTTTTCTTCCCATGGTAGGAGTAACAAAATCTAATGCAATTTCCTATCCACTTAGAGATTGTCTGTTTTGAAATTGCTTTTCCTTCCATTCATGTTGCAGATGCTACCAGTAGCTGGTCAGTTTTTCTATTGCTCTTGGTCCTGTACAGGTAGTAGCACAATTGTCTATGTACATCCAAGGTATGCAAAAGTCTTTCTCCCCTGTTCTGTGGGTTGGGGAAGAATGTAGGTAGGTGGATAGCTTGATTTAAAGATACCCTGGAGACCACCTTTGGCATAAAAGTAGGATTTGTTCTCATGGACACTCTATCTTGATGGAAGATCAGGAAGGGCTGTACTGCCATTAATGCCTGTAGCTCAGATACCCTTCTTGCTGAAGTGATTGCAAGCAGGAAAGCAGTTTTCCATGATAAGTATTGTAATTCTGCTGTTGCTGCTGGTTGAAAGGAGGAGTGTCAACTTTTCTAGCACAAAGTTCAAGTCCCATGCTGGCAATGGTGGCTTCCTAGGTGGTTTTACATTTTTAATTCCTCTCAGAAACTGCCTAAGCAGAGGATGTGAGAAGACTGGAGGATCCAAGTTGTATTCTGCTGAAATAGCTGATGCATGAATCTTAATGGAAGAATAGGACAGGCCTTTGTGGAAGAGCTCTGCCAAGTATTCTAGGATGTTGGCTATGTTTACCAGTGACACATTTTTTCCTTTTGCAGTACTCCAAATGTGATATCTTTTCCATTTTGCTGAATAATTTTTTCTTGTTGAGGGTCTGCGAGCCTCCAAGATAATGTCTTTAACCCTTTGGGATACATTTGGGTTATTTGGTGTTATGCAATGTTCCAGGCAGTCAGCTGCAGTGTTTTCAGGTTTGGATGCAGGGTGTTGTAGTTGTTCTGTGTTAACAGTAAGGGAACTAAGGGTAGAGGCCATATTTGTTCCCGAGACATGCTCCTCAGTAATGGGTACCAATGTTGCCTTGGCCAGTCTGGAGCTATCAGGATGATCCTTGGACGGTCCTCTTTGGTCTTCAATAGCACCTTGTGCATCAAAGGAAGTGGTGGGAATGCATATGCTGTCAGGTTTTTCCAACTGAAAGATAGGGAGTCCACTTTCCAAGCAAGTGGGTGGTACGTCCTTGTGCAGAATTTCTTCAGTTGGTGATTGCGTGGGGATGCAAATAAGTCTATTTTTGGTAGTCCCCATTTTCTTGTAATGTTTTTGAAGATGTCCGGATGCAGCATCCATTCGTGGGCATCCGTGGTAGTTCTGCTTAGTATGTCTGCCAGAATGTTTTCTTTTCCTGGCACAAAAATTGCTTGTAACTGAATGTTGAAGCTCAGGGCCACATTCCAGAGGTCCATTGCCATCCGGCATAGAGTGCGAATGTGTGCCTCCCTGTTTGTTGATGTACCACATAACTGTGGTGTTGTCTGTCCTTATCAACAGTTGACCTTGTCGAAGAAATGGTCTGAATGTCTGAATTGCCAGTTTTACTGCCAGCATTTCCTTTTGATTTATGTGTAGGTGCAGCTGGTCTTGAGTCCATAAGCCTTGTATGCACTTGTCCAGCATGTCGCCCCAACCGAGGTCTGAGGCGTCCGTTGTGATGGTCTGGCTTGGTTGAGTGCTGTGGAAGGGCAGTCCTTTGTTTGATTGACAGGCCTGAGCCCACCATTGGAATTCTTGCTTCAGGCATGGGATTACTGGAATTTGGGTTTCTAGGCTGTGCTTGTGCTGAGACCATAAATTCCTTAGGTACCACTGTAACTTTCTCATATGCAGTCTGGCATGTGGAACCAATATTATGCAGGATGCCATGAAACCCAAGGCTTGCAGGACTTTTCTTGCTGTTAGCTGGTCCTGCTTTGTTAATGCCAAGAAGTAGAGAGGTAGTTGCTCCTGTTTTTCTACTGTTAGGAATGCCATTTGTTTTGATGTGTCCAGCTCTGCACCCAAAAAGGTTATCCTTTGGGATGGTATCAGCCTTGACTTTTTTATATTGACTGTGTATCCCAGGGCTTGCAGTAGATAAATGACCCTTTTCAAGTCTTCTGCTAGCTTGTTTTTGTTGTCCGCTTGCAACAGGCAGTCGTCCAGGTAAGGGTAGATTTGGATTCCCTGGAGCCTGCAATGAGCAATTACTGATGCCAGGCATTTCGTGAACACTCTGGGCGCAGTAGATAAGCCAAAGGGCAATGCTGAGAATTGATAATGCTCTGATCCTGCAAGAAATCTGAGGTATCTTCTGCAATTTGGTCGTTATGGGGACGTGCAGGTATGTCTCCTTGAGATCTAGAGTTACCAGCCAAGACTCCTTGCCCAACATGGGAAGAAGTTGCTGTAGGGTCAGCATTTTGAATTTTGGGACAATGAGGTATGTGTTTAAAGCGGACAGGTTGAGAATAGGTCTCCATTGGTTTTCTTTTCTTGGTACCAGGAAGAGCCTGGAGTAAAATCCTTGTCCTTGCTCCATAGATGGTACCTTTTCTACAGCTCTCATCCTTAGTAAGTGAGTTATTTGTTTTAGAGCTTCTGCCTTTTGATTTGGAGGTAGGTTTGGCATTCCTCTCTTCCTTGGTAGAGTATGGAAGTGAAACCTGTAACCTTGGTCTATTGTCTGCAAAATCCACTTGTCTCCTGTGATGTAATGCCAGTTCACTGAAAATAAGGCTAGTTTCCTGCCTAAGGGTGCTTCTAGTTGTTCCCTGGTAGGCGGTGCCAGAGCCAAGTCACTGTGATTGTCCTGTAGTAGTGGTAGTGGCTGTATCCGTGGCTGTATCTCGCTGGTTGTTAGCCTGCCACTGACGTCCCCTGTAGGCACCTCTGGATTGACCTCTGCCTCTTGAGCGCCTATTCCTGCCTCTCTGAGCTCTGGAGGTGTCTGGAAAGGACCAATTCTTGGAGGGCCAATTCCTGCTAAACCTTGGAGGTTGGACCTGTAAGAAATCTTTGACTGTCTGGACAGATTTTGCCTTCTTTTCCATCTTCTTCAGCACCTGTTGTGCAGGAGAGCCAAACAAATTGATCTTGTCCATGGGAGCATCTAGTAGCTTTGATTTGACATGGTCTGGTAAGGCCTGCTCTTTTAACCATGTATGTCTTCTGATCACTGTGCCAGTCATGGCTGATCTAAAGGAAGCCTCCAGTGCATCATAGCCGCATTTTAAGGAATGATTACTGACCTGCTGAATGTTATGTACCATTTCCTGAACAGATTTTTTTGTCTAATGGTTCATCTGAGGACAGCTGTTTAGTTAATTGGTCTAACATAAATTCTTGATACTGGATCATGTGGAATTGACAGTTCAAGGCCCTAGCTGAAAGTGTAGCAGAAGTGTAAACTTTTTTACCCCATCTCTCTAAAGCCCTGGATTCCCTTTCAGAGGGGAGGGGGTTTTTGGCAGAGGTAGCTGCTACCGCCTTAGGTCCCTGGGAGATAGTTTCGGGATCTGCAAAAGGAGCCTTATACAAATGATAATGTGTGTCCGGGACCCTGTAGTACCTATCGGGCTTAGCAGGGGCCGGAGGAAGAGAATCAGGAGCAGTACAGGCATCATTAAATGCATCATCCACAACAGTAAGAACTGGAGGGATGGCTAAAGGCCTATGCTGTGGTAAATGCAGAAAGGTTGTAAGCCTTTTTCTAGAGTCTGAAAAATCCTGGCCCTGCCACTGAAATTGTTCCCTCATAGCATGCAAGGTTTCCCCAAAGGAAAATTCCTCAGGCGGAGAGGCAGAAGGAATGGACTCTTCAGCATCAGAGTCTTCATAAGGGGAGAAAGGGCCCTCTGGAGGGTTTGAATTATCTGAATCATCAGAGGAGTCATCTGTAGAAAAGTACAGTTTTGTACCTACCATAAATGTAGATGTTCGAAGATCCACATTGCTGCAGTCCTTACATACGGGTAGTCCGCTGTCCTCGGTCGGCCCGAATACCAAAGTATTAGGCTGACGTCGGTCAAGGCGCTTAAAACTGACATCAGAACGTCAGGGTACAAAAGCGCATGACCGACGTCATATCCTCAGTCTTTTCTTGCCCCAGATGTCAGAAGGCCCTAAAAAGAAAGGCCAAAGCCAAAAAACAGCAAAGAACAACCAACCAACCCTGCACTAACCATATTTACAAAATATACAACCCAAACCACACAATCACCTCTAACTACAGAGGGGAAGGAGGGAGGGTAAATTGGACTGCAGCAATGTGGATCTTCGAACATCTACATTTATGGTAGGTACAAAACTGTACTATGTTCTTCATCTCACATTGCTGCAGTCCTTACATATGGGTAGAACCCCAAAGCAGAGGGACAAAAGATGGCAAAACTATAAAGCATTCGGAGCTGCCAAAATGCCCTGTAAAACTGCAGTGGCAAAACCAGCCCTAGATTTAGAGTAAAGTGGAAGATGGTAATGCTTAGAGAAAGTATGCACTGAACTCCAAGTAGCTGCCTCCAAAATATCTTTAGTAGCCACCCCCCTTAAAAAAGCTGTAGAAGTGGCAGTAGCCCTAGTGGAATGAGGCCTAATCCCAACTGGAATCTCCTTATCATGATGGGAATAACAGAAAGCAATACAAAAACCAATCCACTTAGAAATAGATTGTTTTGAAACAGGTTTGCCCTGAGAACCCAAAGCAAATGAAACAAACAACTGCTGAGACTGCCTGAACCCTTTAGTTCTGCTCAAATAATATCGCAACTGTCTGTGGATATCCAAAGTGTGCAAGATCTTCTCCCTTTATTTTGGGGTTTGCATAAAAAGTAGGCAAATGAATAGTTTGGTTTAAAGCCACACTAGAAACCACTTTAGGCATAAAGGAAGGGTTAGTGCAAAGACACCCTATCCTTGTGGAAAATTAAGAATGGCTCAACCGCCATAAGGGCCTGTAATTCAGAAACCCTTCTGCAGAGGTAATGGCCAACAAAAGCAGTCTTCCATGATAAATATATCAACTCGGAAGTAGCTGCAGACTCAAAAGGTTGTAGAGTGAGTTTCTCCAACACAAAATTGTGATCCCAAGGAGGAGTAGGAGCTCTCGTGGGGTCTTATATTCTTTGCCCCTCTAAGGAATTGCTTAAACAAAGGATGAGAAAATAATGGTGGGTCACAGTCATAGTGAGCAGAAATTGCTGCAGCATGAACCTTTATAGAGGAGAAGGACAACCCTTTGTCCAATAACTCAGTAAGGTATTGAAGAGCAACACTTAAATTAGGTTTAGAAACATCAAAGTCCCTTGCTGTACTCCAAATTAAAAATCTCCTCCATTTATCTGCGTAAACTTTCCTTGTACTAGGCCTTCTGGCCTCCAAAATAACATTCAAAACTTGTTGTGGAAGCTGAGACCCCTCAGGGTTTAAAACAGAATATGCCAGGCTGTTAGATGCAGAGAGTGAAGTTTGACATTGAGTAAATGACTGTTCTCCTGAGACAGCAGGTGTGGAATCGAAGGCAAAGGCCATGGAGGCTCCCAAACCAGACTTCTCAGTAATGGGTACCAGTGCTGTCGAGGCCAATCCGGAGCTATTAGAATCATGGTTGGCTTGTCCTGTCTGACCTTCAGGAGTACCTTTGGGAGGAGAGGCAGAGGTGGAAAGGCATACACGTGAAGATTGCTCCAATTGAATGAGAGAGCATCCACTTTCCAAGCTGTGGGATGAAACCTTTTTGTGCAAAACTTTGGCAACTGGTAATTCAGTGGAGAAGCGAACAGATCTATGTCTGGAGTTCCCCATAACACTGTCAATTCTTGAAATACATGAGGATCCAATTTCCACTCGTGGGGATCCATAATTTGTCTGCTCAACACATCTGCTAAGGAGTTCTGTGCTCCTGGCAGAAACCTTGCCTGAAGATTTAGCTGTAAACTGAGTGCAGTCTCCCACAAAATCATTGCTTGTCTGCATAGAGGTATGAATGTGTCCCCTTGCTTGTTGATGTACCACATGACAGTTGTGTTGTCTGTTTGAATCAACACCTGCCCTGGAAGAAGTAAATCCTTGAAAGCTATCAATGCAAATTGGACTGCTAACATCTCCTTCAAGTTGATATGTAAATGTTGAAGTCTGGCAGGCCACGTGTCTTGTACCCATTTTCCATTTAGATGAGCTCCCAAGCTTTGTCTGAGGCATCTGTCGTTAGAATCTGACTCACCTCTGGTCGGGTCACAGAGAGTCCCTTGTTTAGGTGACATTCCTGAGCCCACCACAAAAATTCCTTTTGAATGCAAGGTATTATCTGAATGACAGTGTCCATATCTTGGCAGTGTTGTCCATACATTTTTGAGATACCATTGTAGCTTCCTCATATGCAGTTTGGCATTGGGAAGTACCAGAATACAAGATGCCATGAACCCCAAGGCTTGAAGGACTGTCCTTGCAGTCAGCCTGGACTGGAGACAATTGATGGAAATAAAGAGAAAGATTCTTTTGTTTGTCCGGGGTCAAAATGCCATCTGGGATGCTGTATTCAGTCTCACACCCAGAAAGCACATGTCCTGAGAGGGTACTAGACTGGACTTTATTTCGTTCACAGAATACCCTAGGCATCTTAACACTGCTATCACATACTGTAAATGATGAAGAAGTTCGTCCTTTCCTTGAGCCAGAATCAGGCAATCGTCCAAATAAGGATAGATTTGTATTCCTCTTAGCCTGAAGAAAGCTATCACTGGAGCCAGAACCTTTGTGAACACTCTGGGTGCAGTAGATAAGCCAAAGGGCAATGCAGAGAACTGATAATGAAAAGTCCCAGCCCGAAAACGCAGATACTTCCTGCAACTGGGCCTGATAGGAACATGAAGGTAAGCTTCCTTGAGATCCAGAGTCACCATCCAGTGATCCTTGCCCAGCAGAGGTAAAAGCTGTTGTAATGTCAACATTTTGAACTTGGGAATGTCCAGATATGTGTTGAGGATAGATAAATCCAAAATTGGTCTCCACGTGTTCCCTTTCTTTGGTACTAGAAACAGGCGAGAATAAAATCCTAGGCCCACTTCTGGCAGAGGGACCGGTTGTATAGCCCCTATTTGAAGTAGTAGAGAAATCTGTTTGTGAGCCTCTCGTCTTTGCTGAGGAGGAACGTCTGGCATGCCTTTGAAAGGGGGCAAGGTATGGAAATAAAACTTGTAACCTTGGTGTATGATATCCAATACCCATTTGTCCTGGGTAATTAAAATCCAATTTTCCTTGAACAGTGCCAACCGTCCTCCCAAAGGTGCTGCCAGGCAAGAAGGATCTGGCAGCTGAAAGAGTTGGTCATTGGGCCTGTTTACGAAAGGACTGGCCCCTGCCTTCACTCGAAGATTGTGCAGGTGAACTCCATGTTCTAGGTCTGAAAGAACTCTGAGCTCTGCCCCTACCACGTCTAGACCTACCCCTAGACTGAGAATCAGAAGAAGGATACGTCCACCCCTTAAGCAGGCCAATTTCTACTAAACTTCGGAGGCTGAACTTGCAAAAAATCTTTAACAGTCTGCATAGACTTAGCTTTGTCCTCCATTTTCTTCAAGACTGACTCCACAGGTGGACCAAACAACACTTCAGACTGCAAAGGAGCATCCAAAATCCTTGTCTTAACATGGTCAGATAAATTCTGATCCTTAAGCCAGGCGTGCCTGCGAAGAACTGAACCAGTGGCAGCCACCCTAGAAGAGGCCTGCACAGCATCAAAACCACACTGTAAAGAATGCTTACCCACCTGTTCAGAGACATGCACCAAATCTTGTAATTCTTTACACTCAATGCCTTCTGCCAGAGCATCCACCTTAGATTTCAATTGAGAAAGAAGAAAATTTTGATATTTCAACATATGAAACTGGCAATTTAAAGCCCTCATTGCTAAGGTAGAAGATGTATAGACCTTCTTTCCCCATCTATCCAAAGCCCTGGCCTCTTTATCTAGAGGGATCGGGTTCTTTACAACCGAGGCCCTGACTCCCTTAGGTCCCTGACTAATAGTTTCTGGGTCCGCCCTAGGACTCTTATAGAGATATTTATGCGCCTCAGGCACCCTGTAATACCTATCTGGTTTAACAGGCAGGGGCAGAGAATCAGGATTAAGTGAAGCCTCTGAAAACACATCTTGCACAACATCCAGAACAGGGGTATAGCTAAGGGCCTATGTTGAGGTAAAACAAAAATTCCTAAGCCTTTTCCGTGAATCAGAGAAGTCCTGACCTTCCCACTTAAAATGTTCCCTCATAGAATGAAGTGTCTCTGAAAAAGAAAAATCCTCTGGAGGAGAAGCAGAAGGAGTGGAATCTTCTGCATCAGAATCAGAATAAGGAGAGTACTCCTGCATGTCTTCAGCCGAAGACTCTGAAACATCCGAAGCCTGTACAAAACTTTCCAACTCTGGCTCCACCCTAGGCCTCTTATCAGGAGGGGCAAAGAACCTTTAATCAGAGTAATCAGATCTTCTGCCATTTTAAGCATGTGCTTCTTAGGCACAGACCCTGCAGAACTAGGACTGACACCAACAGAAGCTAAACCTGGCCTGCCTCTGGAAGAAGTTTTGGAAACAGAAGGAGAGGGTCTAACCACCCTGGGAAGGGAGGAGTACAGAAACCAGAGAAGCCCCTTCAGCCTGACCTGCCTCCTGAGAGGCCACATCCTGCAAAATCAAAGTCTCCCCCTGAGACTCCAGAGAAGCCTCCATCGGAACCACGGTTCCACTGAAACCTCTAAAACCGGCGTCCGGACGACTCATCTTGCCTAGGTTTAACCGCTTTGTCTTTGCGCTTCTTAGGAAGCGGGCCGGAGTATCCGGCGGCATATTATAATTGCACCGCTTACGAAGACCAGCCTAGCACAATCCAACCTTCGCAATAGTGCGCTTATTAAACCTAGCACAAAGCAGCAACCGCACGTGCTCAGGCCCCAAACAAGGAATGCACAAAGAATGATAATCCCTATGCGGTATCTGTTTCCCACAAGAAATACAATTATTCACTTTTCTGACATCCGTAATACACTGAGGCAAGAAAAACCAAAATATTCCCCAGCGGTACTTAGCCAACTTGGATTCGGTCTGAAACTCGAACTCGAAAATTTCAGAACGCCAACGGCACTTGCAATGCTGCTTCTGCATCGGACCACGCGGCAAAAAAGACTGAGGATATGACGTCGGTCATGCGCTTTTGTACCCTGACGTTCTGATGTCAGTTTTAAGCGCCTTGACCGACGTCAGCCTAATACTTTGGTATTCGGGCCGACCGAGGACAGCGGACTACCTCTATGTAAGGACTGCAGCAATGTGAGATGAAGAACATCTGGCTCAGGGGGCTCTGCTCTAGGCCTCTTCTCTGGAGGTGGGTGAGAGGCCCTGTCTGGGTGAGGTTGGGATCCCCGGATCAAAGAAATGAGATCATCTGCTAGACTAAGCATTTGTGAACTAGAGCTAGGCCTGTGAGAGGGGGTCTTAGCAGGCACAGTTTTGGTAGATTTAGCTGCTTTAGCCCTGGCAAAGGCCTTAATCGACATGGTAGCAGGTGGCC
The DNA here is from genome assembly GCF_019279795.1 of Protopterus annectens. Lineage (NCBI taxonomy): Eukaryota > Metazoa > Chordata > Ceratodontiformes > Protopteridae > Protopterus > Protopterus annectens. The sequence continues at coordinate 851,718,905 of NC_056737.1, read as the reverse complement.
TTGCAGCTCCACGTGCAGGGGTTGAAATATCCAAGGGGATAGTATCAGATAAATCCTGGGACCTGCAAGAGCAGGTGGGATTTCAGTAGCCGATTCCACCAGGTTGGATGAGGCCTTGGTAGGAGGTAAGCTTTCGGCTGAAGGAAGAACCGCGTGCTCGGTTTCAGCCGAAACCGAGACACTCGCGGTTGGCTTAACCGAAACCGCGGACTGCGAGTGTCGGTCCTTTTCCTTGCGCTTTTTAGATATTTGCGTAGTTGGAGGATCCGACGGCATAATGTAAGCAAAAGCGGAGCCGAAAAACTCCTCAGCAAATTCCGACGTCTAAGCGTCCGTCGGTTAAAAAAAGCACAGGCTAGACAAGCTGCTACGTCGTGGTCTGGGCCTAAACAAGGTAAGCAGTAAGAGTGGAAATCTTTATGAGGTATTTGTTTCCCACAAGTTAAACAGTTATTCACTTTTTCTGACATCGGCTGAGGCAAGATAGAGTCCCCAGCGGTACTTAGCTTTTAGAAGTCTTGGTAGTAGTAATCTCTGGTTCTGACCGACCGGCACTTGCGAACAGCTTCTGCTTCGGGCGCCACGCGGCAAGAAAGACTGAGGAAAATGGCGTCGGCTGATGCCTTTATACCCGAAGAACTGCAGCTATGACGTCGGGTGAAGTGCGACACCAGCCGAGGCCAGACCCAGACTTTGGAATCCGGCCGACCGAAGGGCTGCCTGACGACAGGACAACCCATTTGTAAGGACTGCAGATGCATCCTTGAAGGACATCTTCCCAGTAATGCGAATAGCAGGCTCTGCTAATGCGTCCGTCACAAGTGTCATAACATAGTTAGGTAGGGGTTTGAATCCTGCAAATGCTCAGTGTCTGTGTGTGTGTGTGTGTGTGTGTGTGTGTGTGTGTGTGTGTGTGAGTGAGTGGGGTTGGTGTGTGTGTAAGTCTGTGGGAGAGAAATGTCCCCTTTGGCAACTAGGAAAACACACTACAGGATGCACATTCCCCTTTCTAAACACCGATGATGTCAGCACTCTATAAGTATAGCAGGAGAAGGTTAACCTCCCAGTAATGCGAATAGCGCGCTCTGCTAATGCGTCCGTCACAAGTGTCATAACATAGTTAGGTAGGGGTTTGAATCCTGCAAATGGCAAGTGTGTGTGTTTGTCTGAGGGGGGTTAGTGTGTGTGAGGACAATGTCCCTTTTGGCAACTAGGTGAACAGACTACAGGATGCACATTTCCCTTTCTAAACACTGATGATGTCAGCACCCTATAAGTACAGCAAGAGAAGGAAAACCTCCCAGTAATGCGAATAGCACGCTCTGCTAATGCGTCCGTCTTGAGTGTCATAACATAGTCAGATAGGGGTTTGAATCCTGCAATTGGCAAGTGTGTGTGTTTGTCTGAGGGGGGTTAGTGTGTGTGCAATTGTGTGTGAGGGAAATGTCCCTTTTGGCAACTAGAAGAACAGACTACAGGATGCACATTTCCCTTTCTAAACACTGATGATGTCAGCACCCTATAAGTACAGCAAGAGAAGTGAAACCTCCCAGTAATGCGAATAGCACACTCTGCTAATGTGTCCGTCTTGAGTGTCATAACATAGTCAGATAGGGGTTTGAATCCTGCAATTGGCAAGTGTGTGTTTTTGGCTGAGGGGGGTTAGTGTGTGTGAGGACAATGTCCCTTTTGGCAACTAGGTGAACAGACTACAGGATGCACATTCCCCTTTCTAAACACTGTTCAGCTGAAGGCCATGGTCAGCCACAGTCCGTCCATGTTGGCCTGTACCTCCAATAAATATATACCAAACAAGAGAGGTCCCAGGACTGAGCCTTGTGGGACACAACTCGTAACTGGTTTGGAGTCTGGCATGGCTCCAGCAATTCTAACCATGTGGGTTCTGTCCTTGAGCCACTGTGCAATCCATCTAGTGACATAAGGGCTTATATTTAAGCTGGTGAGCTTCTCTAGAATGCCCAAGTGGGGTATTGTTGTGAAGGCTTTTGCAAGGTCCAGGTAGGCTGTGTGAACCACCTTCCCCCGTCAATGGCCTTGGTGACTGTTTCAAAGAAATCAACCAGGTTAAACCTGGTAGTGCTGGTGTGCTCTCAGTAGCCCTGAACCAGGCATCTGTTACTGCACAGATATCGATGTTCTCCATGCCAAGGAGTGTTTTGGGTGCATGCATCTGGAGGTTTAGACTTCTGGCGTTGGGTAGCATTACTCTTAGTTTCTTATCCCTTGTGATACCTATGAAGGTGGGTTTGTCATTTGAGCCTTGCCTAACATAGGCACTATGGGGGTAGCAAGAGCCTTTGCCAATATCTGAAAGCCCAGGGGTGACAGGTGCAGGCCGTCCCTAGCAAAGCAGGTAGTTCAACAGAAGATGAATATGTGAAGGTGTAGTGCCTGTGATTAGTTAGCAGTAGCATATATGACTGCTCACATGGACACATGCCAGGTAAGTCATATGCACTGTGTCACAGGCAATGTACATGTGAACAGGACAAACAGTGACATCCTGTCAAGTGGGACATGGACATACATATAGTAAGCTATGCAGATGGCACTAGGAGTCCACAGAAGCTCTATAACTATGCATTGCAGGTGTGATCAGTATTCCAGGGTAATTGCAAGCAAACATGCATGCAAACAAAGCTACAGTAAACAGGGCTGCATGTAGTCCATTGTACAACAAACAAGCTGTACCAGTTCCAGTAGGTAACACTGCAAATATGCAGGCACTATGCACATGTACATGGAAATACACGGGTCAGATGGCTAGGGTCCAGTCTCAGTGCACACAAGTGTACAGACCATGTACTGTCAGGATGTACAATAACTGGATGGAAACCCATGTGCTCATACCTGCAGTAATACACATGTCAAATAACAGACACTGAGCCTTCACTCAGTGGTTCCATACTTAGTAGGATGTGTGCTACCTGGCCTGCCACCACAGTATCCCTGACATATATGGGGATTCTCCCTCCTGTGACAGTTAGTTGTGTGTGTTGGGGCTGTCTAGCATGGTATGAGATGTGAGCATGCAGTGCTAGGGTGCTCCTGTGTGTCCTGTACCAGTCGTGTAGTACTGCACACATATCAACATCCTCAAACATCTGCATTGCAGAGTCCAGTGTGGGCAACATGCCACTTGCAATTTACTTGTCCATCATTGTGTATTACTACATTCATTACCTTATCCCCTGTGCTACCTATGTATGTAGCCTTCTGTTGACATCATTACCATCAGTATGCCAACATGTGCAGATGATACACTATGGTACTTACCATGGGTGCAGACAACAGGACATGACAATCACACACTTACTGCATCAGGCATGCTGTGATATACCCACAATTAATTCAGCATACAGTACTGTTAACAACATGATACTATTACTACACATCTATGTGGTCACCCTGTGCATCAGCAACATGTTAACCTGTACCTGCACAGTTATTACAGATTGCAGGAGGTGGCACAGATTCATCATATGCACAGGGTGTGAACTTGGTATGCCTGAGTCAGCCACCGATACCACCAATTGACATGTATGTGTGTGTGTGTTGGTGAGGGACAGCAGTAGAAGGTGGGGCAATGTTGATGCAGTGTGTGCGTTTATGCGGTAGCCCTAGGTGTTGTCAATTCGCATGTGTGCATGGATGCACACAGTTCCACCTCATGGCTGCCATATACTGGTGTTTGTGGACAGCCACAGACTGTACCTGCCAGGTCATACAGATCAGTGTCTCTGGCCACGGACACGGTACCTGTGCCTTGCAGGGGTGCTACAGACCGTATCCGGTACCAACCCAGACTGGGTACTGTCATCAGAAGCAGGTGTTCATTGACTGGACACAGATCCCTGTTGGGCCTGGCCAGAGCCACGTGCACATGGTCTCCTGGGGCGGTCTGATGACAGCACAGACCCAGCATTGCTGGGGCTGCTGCTGGCACTACGGGGGCGGCCGCGGCCCTGCTGTCGTCCGTGACGACTGCCAGCTGCTGCTGTTGCTGGCATACGGCCACATCGACGAATCAACCGCCCACCATCGCCCTGGCTCATGGACATGTAGTTGTGGAACCGGTCTAATATGTCCCCACAACGTCTGTCTATGACATCGGTGAAATCACAGATGGTAGCCGCAATGTCACGCATACTGTCAGTCATGGCTGTGTGACATGCTGTCAGCTCCCTCACACCCTGTCTGGTGTACCGTTCCATACGTGACTGTGCCTGCATGACAGCCCGAAACATAGCTGAGGTTGTAAGACCTCTGTGGGCAAGTCTGACAGGGGCAGTATGCCCACAGATGCTCCCACGAGAACCCCTGGACATCTGTCTGTGTGGTACCATCTCTGGGCCATGCCCATGGCTGCTGTGTGGGGAGGCATGTGCCACAGATACCACATGACCCTGGTCAATGCCCACTGTATGCTGTCCATCACCTAGGGACATTGGTGACAAAGGGTGTATTGGCAGGATAACTGTGCGCATGAATGGGGTCAACAGCTGTGTACTGTCAATCGGCTGACCAATGGCGGACCCTGGCATACTTTCTTGTGCCATTACACAGATGCCATCATTATCAGTACCCACGGCACCTGATTCAGGTTCCCTGCTACATGACACCAGAGCAGCAACAGAACCTGTGGGAGGGAAACAGGAAACACAGTTTACAATGTCTACACATTACCAGTGATGCACACGTGCACACAGTTTCACACAATTGTACATTACTCAGTATGCGTGATATCAACACACAGACACAGACACACCTACATGCATACAAAGAGCACTACTAAGTGAGCCAAATAGTACTATTACTATCAACACTATTACAGGAATTGTTAATACACACTCACCAGCATGGATAGGCTGCATTGCTGTTATACCAGAGGGTCCTGCAGACGTGAAGAAACTAATGTCAGTGGGCACAACTGTGCCATTGTTACTGAGTATGCTACAGGCCAGTAGTACAACAGTCGCCTTTCACAGGTCAGCTGCTAATATTGAGGATATCACACTTGCACATTAAATACTATGGTGACAGCTACAAACCAAGGACACACCTCACACATGCATTAACTACCAGTGTACACAACAGTCAACTATACATATGGCATATTACCTGCACGTTCACTGTCTTGCTGCTGCGTGGCTCCAGCCTCCATCATAATGCATGTCTGCTGCTGTTGTTTTTGCTGGCGGACTGGAGCCACTACACTCTTGAGTAGTCCCTCCAGTCTGATGAGTGGGGGATGTGTAGCCACCCCACCACCTGTGGCGACCTGTTGCCTGTAGATATCTGACGTACGCTGACGGACATGTCTGATTAAATCACTGCAGTGATGTCGTACCTGCTCATATGTTCTATTATGCGTGCCTATATCATTTACCCGACGGACAAGGTCTTGCCACAGTGCAGCCCTCTCCTGCTGATTCTGGCTGGTGCGGGAAAAGAGTATTGCATAATCCCGCACCAGGCTCTGGTATATCTCCTCATCCTCAGCTGTGGAGTAGGTGGGATTCCGCTGGTGGGCCATGTACCCGAGAAAGAAAATAACCTGGTATCAGCAATATATGTCAGCAGAATTTGGCGCACATGCTACTCGACTGTTATGATACAACATATCTCACATATGTAGCATCTGTCTGTCTATTGGTGGATACACATGTAGATGGCCAGGTATCAGTGCTCAGCCAGCAACTGTGCAACAGTTCATGGCACACTCCATACGACATACTACCAAACCCCAGCAGTCAGAACACTGATTCAGGTCAAGAGCACTGCCTCACTCTGGGGGTTTGTATCCAGGTACTGTATGGCCTACATCGTCAACTACTGTGTGCTGATCACACACTGATTGCCCTGGATATACATATCCCACCTCCACCACCAGCACAAACGACTATAGTGCATAACATTACAGATACAAACTTTACACTTTGTAACAGTGACATGGTATCCTTTCAGTCCACTGGGCCAGTGGCAGATACAACCCACAATGCTGACCCCTACACAATTGCCTTCTACAGACATCTCCGAGAATGCATGGATCATGCAATCCCATATATGACCAAGACACTCTCCACAAAGGGACAGCATCCTGTCTGGTGGACCCCAGCCATAGACAGATTGTATTACAGAAGATGGAAGCTACTGCAAGACAGAGCATAATTCCATAAAGGGAGGGCATGTCTGAGCAGCACTAGTAAGGATCTATTTTCCATCATACAAAATCCATGGGCAACTTTGAGAGGGAAATCAAGAGGGACACTACAGATAACCAGAAGGCCTTCTTCAGTTATGTTAGCAACCTGGTTAGGATCCATCCTCTATGCCCATAGTTAGTACACAACAACAAATATTTCACTGACACCACAGATATCGACAACATTGTGGCAGACAGGTACAGTGCAGGTGTCACCCCGCCCTCTCCCCCAAAATAAGACATAGTTATCCCAGCTGACTGTAACCTCCCTGTCATCACAGATGTCCAGGTGAGAGCCACCCTCAGGACAGCAGAATACACAACATGAATGGGACCTGATGGTATTCCCAGTTGCATGCTACATAAACTCTGACAGGAGCTAAACACACATATAGAAGTACTATGTAACACTAGCCTGACTACAGGATATGTACCTGTACACTGGCGCACAGCAGCAGTGGTTCCACTCCACGAAGGACGCACCTCAACATACCAATACAATACAACACAATACATTACATTACAATACTATACAATATGCTACTGCCCCTGGGACTACAGCAGCGTACTGTTCTGCTACCCTGACCATTGTGACACATGTGGTGTGATGGTACCTGCTGCTGTCACACAGTTACACAGGGTGACTCATGTGGCATATTACCTATCTGACTAACATTCAGCAGGGGTATGCGTGACATATACTCATGGGGAGTCTTGCTTCTTAACACTGTGTGGTTTATTGCAGGGGATGTCTTATCTGTGGGAAGGAACTCTTACCTCCACATGTGCACTCTATTGCAGTGGCACGGATGACACAGCAGACATTTAGGTTGTGGATGGTGTGAGGTGTTACTATGGTTGTTGGACATCTGTCATGGGTGTGACTTACATATGTAAATCCGGGAGTGGTAACCTCTATGTGGGTAGCATATGTGTACTCTGTGGTGTTGTCAGTCACTGTGCATTGGTAATGTGTTTGAGTGTATTGTGACAGTGTTGTACATGTCACTGTGTCCTTCTCCATATCTGTAGCTGTCATGTGAGGTCCATACCATGGCATCCATTATGTGGTGTGGAGGGGTACACTGACCTACATGTCCATAGCTGACACACCATGTCCGCTGACACATACCATGTGCAGGTATTCCAGGGATAGTGTGCCACTGTGAATATCATTGGGGCCACTATTGTACACATTTATGACCCTGTTCACCCCTGACACATGCAGTGGTGGGCAGCCAATCACATATCTGGTGGTTACTGGTGTAGGTGATCTGGAATGTGGTATGGTACTCCGGTTTTGACACTGGTGTTCACTCCATGCCTTTAACCAGGCACCTGTTGCAATACATCTGTACACATGTGCCTCACTCAGAATTTATATACATCTCTCTCTCTCTCTGTATATATATATATATATATATATATATATATATATATATATATATATATATATATATATATATATATATATATGTATATCTATATATATATATATATATATATATATGTATATATATATATATATATATATATATATATATATATATATATATATATATATATAGATATATCTATATGTGTGTGTATATATATATATATATATATATATATATATATATATATATATATATATATATGTCCGTACACATATACACATATATATATTGATGTACATATATTGCTATAGATGTGGAGGGGGGGGACGGACACACAGAGGGGGTGTGAGTGACAGAGGGGGTAGGACAGGCTGTGTTGCAGGTCGTCATATACAGTCATACCTCTAGATAGTCAGATCAGTCTGTCTATGTATATGTATCTACATATATCTATATCTGTATGCGTGCATTACATAGATATGTTTGTACAATATTCTATATACATCTGTCTATGTATTCCTACATCTCTCTCTCTATGTATGTATACATATATGAATATTATATATATATACATATATATATATATATATATATATATATATATACACATACATATGTTGACATACATACGTATCCATATGTTAGACAGGTATATCAACATATTTGTCTACCATACTGTATACACACACTAACATACTGCTAAACATACATAACTGTGAAACCTACTTTGTACATGGCACTACAACCTACAATCAACCAACATTGATATGTGCACATAGATGCTCTCACATACAAATGTATGTACAGCCTTCACTGATAGCTGCTGTATGTCCCCTGCCCTTTACACATCTTCATATACATATGGATACAGACCAATGACACATATGGAGGGTTCACAGTATGTAGACCTTTATAGTATTACTTTACATTACCTGTGTTTGTCACAGCTGCTTGTGTTGCTGTCTGGTTCTCTGTCCTGCTGCTCCACTTCCCAGTTGTCAGCTTTCAGGTAGCTGTTGCTGAACAATTTGTTTGTGTCTGCTTAATTGCAGTTTTCTCTGTCTCTGTCTCTCTCTCTCTCTGTCTGTCTCTCACGTCCTTCTCAGGGTGCAATGAAAGTATTGCATGTGTGGACTGGGAGTACAGCATACTTTTGTAGGTATCTGCATATGCCCATGTGATATCCTCTGCACCAATTGTTAGCCAGCATTTGCTAATTGCATGCAGCCAGTTGTGTACTGACTGCATTCTCACTGTGATTTCAGAACAGTGCTATAAAAAGGTATGTGAGATAGGCGCAGCCCTTTCAGATTTTAAGGGCAGGGACCATGCTGTTATGCTGTGGACAATGTTCTGTGAGTGTAAAGGTTGGTATCTCTCTCATATTTCCAGGTGTGTTGTAGATTAACATTCCTCCATTCATTTCTCCAGTTTCCTGTACTAACTGTGTATGTACACTGACACCTACAACTACTACTACTGTTAAGTGTGTGTGTGTGCTTTCCTTTCACTTTTGCTTGCACTTTGTTGCTAAGGCTTCAATAGTTGCCCTTTACAGTCACTACTTGTATGCCTGCTAGGTGTCTTGACTGTAGTGTGCTGATGTAGCTTTCCTATTTTCCATATACATTCACACCTTGGGATGCTTGCTATATCTGCTAGGGTGTTACAGCATGCATTGTGGTCTGGCCATGGTGTGGGCCTTGACATCTATTAGGGTATTTGAGTATGCTGCTGAGCAGGCCCCAGAGACTTTCAGGTTCATCTGTTATGTGCCTCATGGAATGGTACATATCAGTGGGGTACACCCATTAAAATGTCTGGTATGCTGCAGTTGTGACTGTGGGTTAGCATGAGCATATGTATTACTACACTTTCTACCATGCAAGTGATGAATACTTTCAGGACTCCATAGTTACCATTGCATGTGTTACACCTTTCTGCCTACTGTTTGTACATTTCACATGGGGTCTGTGGGGCATCCGTGTAAGTCATTCACTGTTGCTATGTCTAGGCTCTTAACTATTCAAATATGGTGGTGTCAGACCCGTCATGTGTACAGATATTTGCAGGTTGTCCACATTTCTGCCTCATATTTTGGTCAATATCTCATGCACACCTTTTTCTGGCAAGTCACTCTGGGCTCAAGTCAGAATATGGTGACAAACATTCAAGTTTCAGACTGCATACCCTTCCAAACATCCCACAAAGTGCAGACCCTGTTACTCTCTGAACTGTCTGCATTTGTTGTAACATTATTTGTAATGTGTCCCTGGTTTTGGGCCTTTGCTCCACATATTTTATTACTTGGTCCAGATGGGTTCCTGTAAGAGGTTGTGGGGTATGGGCAGTGCTTATCCTGCTGTGAGTATGTGTGTGGCTTGCAATGTGCTAAAATGACATTATTACCTACTAGCTTCCAACTAGCATGGCTGTTTCTGTTCACACAGTACTATTATGGAAATCCAGTAGTTTTGATAGTAATTCTAAATGGCATACTTTGTGTACTACACATCTATATTCCCTTTACATTCATTCCTACTATTACATGATATATTTATTTTAGCACAATGTTCTTGTATAAGAGTCATGGCTTAGTGGTAAGTCATGCAGACTACTGTTTCCAAGGTCCTGGGTTCGGGACTCACAGTGGGATTTTATTTTGCTTTTGAACTGAGTACAGGACCTGTCAATCAAAGTGACTAAGGTACTTTTAAGCAGTTGTAACCGGGTTAGCTGGTTTTGGAGTTCACACATGCGCACTGGCGGTTAGCTCCGCACACCGCTTACAACCGCTTAAGCGTGCTTACTCTTGCACACCAGCTATTTTCTTTGAAAGAAAAGAAAATGGGGAGACAGGAAAGTGGTGAAAAAGGGGTCACAAAGAGGGTAAGACAGTAGGGAAACAAGCTTGGGATGTGCAGGAGGGATGTAGGTAAGGCCCATAGCTGCCCATTTCTTCATCAGCAACAGCTGTGCATATGTATGTAATTTGGTGTGACACTTGAAACCTTCCACCCCTGAGAGAGGTGTCAGGACAACAGTAATACTTGTTGTACAGCCAATTGTAATTGATAGGTTCCATGTCCAGTAGACATGTGTGCGGAATGGGCAGCTATGTATGGGGAGTAATTGGTTTGTGGGTACAGAGTGCCCTTTTTTTTTTTTTCAGGTGAGAGTGGTATGTCAGGTGAAGGAAGTCGGTACAGCTGGGGAGGTAGGTTGGGTAGGTAAACAGACAAGACAAACAAGGGGCGGTGTATGACACGTGTGGGGGGGTTACACAATTGACGGGGACGGAGGTTTGGATATCCAGAGCCCATGAGCCCACAGATGGCAACAGTGGAACTGATATCCCCACCCATAGGCAGTTGCCACTTTTCCTTCACTGCCCAGGACGGGGCTGTGCTGGGGGCTGTGTAGGCGGGGCAACAGGCATGCCCGTTAGTTGCGCCACCCGTGCCTCGAGCTGGCGTAGGGGCTCGAGAACAGAGTCCTGAATCTCCCTACGCACCACAGTCCGGACGCTACGGAGGGTGAGTGGTGGTTCTCCTCCGGCCACACTTGCAGAGGGGGGGTGAGCCCCATTCCCTGCAGCGCTTCCACCCGCAGGTGGCACAGGGCCACCGGAGGAAGGTCCGGACTTGGCACTAGTGCCAGGTGCACTCGCCAGCTGAGGTGGGAGAGGTGGGTCCGCTGGAACCCGCCTTCCCTGTCGTACTATGTTTTGCATTATGTCATGACAGTTTGGGTTAGTGACATATAATACCATTCACAATTAATTGTAACAGCATGCATTAGTATTCCCATTAACCAAACACTCAGATATTCACACCATTGAACAGCGTGCATAACACATGTATAATTTGAACAGAAATACACAGTCCAACAACATGCAGGGTTAATTGATGGCAACAGGCCATCAGGTGTGGATGTATGAACAGGGCAGATGCATCAACAGACATGCAAATATATATGACCCAACAGGACAAACGTCCAGGGGTGCTAATTGTGATTGCACATACCATTTTCACGTGGAATGGGTTATATGTGGTTATAGGGTGGGGTGAAGAAAGTAATATTAACACCTTCGAATAACAATACATATGCTGTACATTTCTAATAGCTACAGTTATATACACACTACTGTTCTAACTACAGTTTCCTACATGATAACTATTTCAACTTAGTGATAGGACTGTTACTGCAACATCAATATACATTTTCTGGTTCTTCATACACATTCATATCTAGCTTTGTTCAGCTACATCATCCTGCTACATTTGCTTTATATAGCTGTAGACAAGTGTGGATGTTTGGTATATCAGACAAACATCCTATCTGCATATTGCAGACTGAGAGCAACATATCCAGATTTTGGGATACACATTCCAGATGCAGCAACACTTTGAACAGATTTTGCTGTTTGGTTTTGAATCTCACATGCATTTCATTCTGTCTTGACTGCAGTATACTTTATTCAGGGGTTATTACTACTGTATTGCTGGATTCATGACACTTTCTCACACTCTCTCACTTGCTTTCATTTTACTATTCAGGATGGTACTTCTAGGCTTTATTGACATGTTTTACCAGTAGTTATTACAATCCTTTCCAGCAGTCTCACTTCTGTCATGTTTCAGTATTTCCACAGGGATATATTTCACACATGTGATTTCATCATCTTCTGCAGCTATACTTTTCTGCCTGCTGCAGGTTGTGTACTATTTTCTTACAGGCAGGGCATTTTTATTTCAGAATATATGTTGGACAGTTTCACGTTTAGGTTAAACTAACAGGCTGAAACACACTTTTGTAATCAAGCAATACTTGCATACACTTTCACACTGTTACTTGCAGATTCTATTCCTTACTGACTACACTGCACTCTTTTGCTGACTGTCATACTTTTATATTTCTTTACAGTTACTGGTAGTGGATTACTGACCTGCATGGTGGCGCAACCGCACCAGCCTATCGCCATAGGCTCTGCGGTTCGCAGAACGGACACCTGCAGCTGTAATATAAATGAAGTAATATTGGAATACACATCTCCATAATATCAGCTAGTTTAATTTCTTACATACATAATTAAATGTTACTTACTCAGTAGTGGGGCGTTGGGTGTTTGCCGGGCCTCCTGGATCCAAAGGTTCAGTTGGTCCTGCTTGCGTCTCTTCAGGTCCGCATGGTGGTGACGGACCTGCTCACCAGTCCTTGGAATCCCTGTGGCACTGGTGAGATCATGAGCCAACCGGTCCCACGCCTCAGCCCTGTATGCTCCCCAGAGGACCTGGCCCTGCATGAGTTGGGCCTCATGATGATGGACTAAAAGCCAGACCATGTACCTGGACTCCTCAACACCCCATCTCTGTGCTTGAAAGCGACTACCCTCTCCTACTCCTGTCATTCTGCCTGCAGGTCAGTTCTACAATCGTTTATGCTGTGTATTCCCGCCTATGGGGCTTATATAGTCCGTTTTTCCTGCACATATCTGTGATTGGCCATTTTGGAATTGTATCAACTTCAGTAAACCTGCATTGTCATGCTCTAGTTTGTATTCATTCCTTTATATTAGTTATTATTGCATTTACAGATACTGCTGTCATGGCTTAGTGGTTCTGTACCTTGACTATGGTGTATAGTATCCTGGGTTCGAACCTGGCCACTGCTTTTTATTTTTCATGACTATCTAGACATGCTGAGGGGTGTGTCTGTGTAAAGGCAGTTTTGATACGGCTTGTTCAACGTTGCCCGTCGGTTAGCTCGTTTTCTTCTTTTGTTACCTCACCTGTCTTCAATATAAATGGGCCATTTCATTACATTTTACATATATTGGGGTTTTATCTGTACATATTTGTCAGGGACTTGTTTCCTGCTTATTTTGAAAAAAATAATTGGTGTTGTGGGGGCTCGAACCATGAATGCCTGCTCTTCAGCCAACATCTCTACCGCTACGCTATTGCTTCCTGGCTTATTTTGCATATTTAGTTCTTATATGCTTTCCCACTGACTGCTAACTGTAGCTGCTTCGGCACGCCCGCACAAACGAGCGCACTCACAGTTAAACATCTTTACAATTTTAAAAAAATATATAACATGTTCATTTATATATATTTTATGTTCATAGTCTGTGGGGGCATGTGTTGTGTTTATTCACATTTCCGTGGACTCTGTTGTGGGTGTTTACTTTGGGGACTTTTACACTTCTGGGGGCGTGTCCGCTTGCAGGGCTCAGCCTATGGACACGCCCCCTACTGTCTTACACGGACCGTGTTAGACATAGGTGTGATTTAGCATGCTCTCATGAATATGCAAAGCATGTTGACATCACTCCGTTTAATTGCAGCCTCCGTGTAAGAGTTATAACTCTTACACAAAGGCTTCGTGAATCCTGGGGACTGTTTTCCACAGTTTTTGAATTCTCTCACATTTAAAAAAATGTTCTGTCGTTTCCAATTATTTACATTTATTATATATTCTATCCTGTTTTCTCTTGTATAACATATTAGCCCCAACTGGTAATCTTCCTACGGGCAACCTCCACAAAAAATCATTGCAGTCTTTAATTCCTTTATAATTTCTGTATCTCGTCATTATTGCTTTCTTATCTATCTCTAACTCATTCCGTGGATCCAACAAATTAAAGGATATCATAATGTTAATGTACCATTCTTTTCTATCACATTCTTTTTGAATTTCCACAATACAATTTTACTGTAAAATTCTTTCATTTCATTAATAACACTTTTACTTCTTTTTCTTTCCCATTTCTTCCCAAATTTCTCTATATTTACAACACTTTATTGTTTCTATCAAATATTTTATTATTTTTCATTATTCCTTTCAGTACTTTACACATACTTAAAGAGGCTGCATGCACAATCAGATTTATCAGCCCCAATCCCCCTTATTCATCTTTCTTCTACAACATAACATTCCCCTCTTAACCGGGTTCAATCTTCACCTCCAAATAAATGAAAAAAATGTCTGCATAATTTCTTTTTCATATTTCATTGGCATCATATAAACATTTGCAATATGAGCTATTTTACCTATTATTACAGTGTTTATTAAATGTGCTTTCTTTTTGTATCAAAATCTATACGTTTTCCAGAATGCGATCATGTCTGACGCCTTTAATAACTTTATCCCATTGTTCATCTCTGTATTCTGACTTTCCAAATACTATTCCTAAAATATCTATACCCTTTTTCATTATATTACACAATTCCTATCATACCTTCATACCCAAAATCCTTTGCTTTTCTCTTTATTTATGTTTAAACCAATTTTCTTCAACCATGTACTCAATTTTTCATTATTTTTTTCAATCCAGACTTTATTTTTTGCTAATACTACAATATCATCAGCATAAGTATACATTATTGTTAACTGTATCTCCTCCATCATTCTATATCTTCCTTTACTTAACATTTTATTAATTTCCATTACTACTGTGTTCATGATTATAGCAAAGATCATACTGCTTGCAGGACATCCTTTAGAGTACACTCTATTTTCAAATCTTCCATCCAACTACTTCTGTTCAATTTCACATAATTTTTTCATATATTCATTTAATTAAAAATGATAGAAAAACAAATAGCAACACCTGCAGCCTCAATGTATAGTCAGTTAAAAACACTTAACTTTATTCTACATATAAAAACATATTAAATAACCTTGAAGTAACATAACTGAACTGTAACATAACTGGATTAAGCTCTTTTGTCCATATTGTTGGACTTCTTCAGAATCTATACATCCCAGTTTACCCCACATTTTTATAATAATTAAATGATGATGTAAAATATACAATAATGAGCATGTTAACCCTTAAAAGGATGGTCAAAAATGTGCACACTTTTTTATCTAATTTATCAAATCATACAGTTAAAATTACAGTTGAAAATAAATTAAAAAATACGTGAAAATAATTATGCAAAAATACATAAAAATATACATAAGCACATATATACTTTTGTGGTACAGTTGTTTAAAAATGTAAGATGCATTCAAATCTCTTGGCTTCTCTAGAAAAGCATCCCCATTAATCTAATAAAAATACCTATAGAAATCCTATGATTTTCATCTGAAAAAAGTGGTTAAGACATTTCAGCTTTAATAGCTAGTGAGGGACTTATAACAACAGCTTCATTAATTCTAGGATACTGAGTGCCGTTAAGTCTAATTTGCCACTTTACCTCTCTTGCTTCCAGCATTACCTTGCTGTCTCCCCCCTCTATGATTTTCCTTAACTCTTTCCAAAATAGCAAACTTAAATTTGTTATACTGTGGGCACTTTATATAAACATTTTATAAACTTTCAACAATGTGTTATTCTCATTACATTTTCTAATGTTGTGTTGGTGCTCATAAATTCTTCTTCTTAGCCTGTGTTCCATTTTTCCCACAAAATGCAGCCCATCCTGAGCACCTAGCTAAATATACCACATTTTTAGTCCCACAATCACCCTTACAAATTTGACTTTAGTTTTTTAAAGTACAGTACCTTTCTTATTCATGGCTGAGAAACAGTTTCCCCTAGCCTCAAAGCTTTTTTTTTACATTTCTTCCTGTTTCATATATAAATGTTTTCACATCCGAATATAAGGACAACATAAAGTTATATGTAAGATTCCTGGAGGATATATTCATAGGTTCATACTAGGCTATCTGCCCTGGGGCAATTATAAGCCTAGCCCGATTCTGTATGGCTTACGCCACCCCTTGATTTGAGTATACTGTGCCCTTTTTAAGGTTTAGTTTACTGTGCCTCTGTCCAATAGTGACACGGGAGTAATCCCTGGGACAAACCTATGATCTCCCATCCACCTATCGAGATTCTTCTTGAAGAGATTCAGTGAGGTGCTCTGCCTCACATGAACTGGAATTCTATTCCAGAGTGAAGGGAACCTCTAGGTTATGAACCTGTCCCTCCAGCAAGTTCTATTTATTTCTGTGCTGAGGTTCAAGTCCCTCGAGCGTGTGGCTCTAAGGGATTTAGATTTACTGAGGTGGAGCATGTCCATTAATTCTGGATTTGACATAGCTTTGTATATGTCAGGCATAGATCGCCTCGAAGTAGGCGATATACAACCGAGTAGAGCTGGAGTTTTTTTTAACCGAGCAGCATATGGCATCTGTTTGAGACCCTTGATCCTCTTGGTGAGATACTTTTGGGGTCTTTCTAATTGCTGCAGGTGTTGGGTAAGGTACATCCCAAAAGGGGCGTTGTATTCTATGATGGGCCTGATGAGGGATGAATAAAGGGGCACGATTACCTCTCGATCTAGATGTGAAACCCTTTGTGATGAGGTGGGCTATGTAGAAGGTCTTTCTAACCACTTTGGCAATGTGGTTTTCAAAGGAGAGATTGCTATCAACTTGGGTCCCCAGGTCCCTAATAACTTTCTCTGTACTTAATGGGTTTCCGCCTATGTGGTAATTTGTGGGCACATTATTTTTGCCAAAGGGTATGACTATACATTTTTTGGCATTTAGCTTTAAACCATGGTGCTGGCACCAGTTATCTGTCTCTGTGAGACCTTTTTGAAGGATGTTTGTGTCAGCTGGAGAGTTGATTATGGTGCCCAGTTTGCAGTAGTCTGCGAACTTGGTGAGCCATAGTCCTCCCACGTTTGCCTGTACCTCGGAAAAGTATATACCGAACAACAGTGGTCCCAGGACAGAACCCTGTGGGACACCACTTGTGACCGGTTTCGAGTCGGACATGGCTCCAGCAACTCTCACTCTGTGGGTTCTGTCTTTGAGCCAGTTTGCGACCCATCTTGTGACATAGGGGTTTATATTTAAGCTGGATAGCTTATCTATGATGCCTCAGTGGGGTATTGTGTCAAATGCCTTTGCAAGGTCCAGATAGGCTGTGTGGACTACCTTCCCTTCATCTATGGCTTTGGTGACTGTTTCGAAGAAGTCAACCAGGTTCAAAAGGCAGGATCTGCCCTTGACAAAGCCGAACTGGGTAGGATCTAGTGTCTGTAGGTCCCCAATGTCTTTGTTTATGAGCTCCATGATGATCCTCTCCATAGCCTTGCAGACTAAGCTAGTCAGGCTTATGGGGCGATAGTTTCCAGGGTCCGTAGAGGCTCCACCTTTGTGGAGTGGGACCACTGTTGCTGTACGCCATTCTATGGGCACATATCCTGTAGTGAGGCTGAGATTGTATAGCTGTTTTATTTGAGGGATTAGTTCCTCTTGGAGTTCATGTAGGATGCAACCTGGGATGCCATCTGGTCCCATGGAAGCAGTGTTTTTTGCTTTGGAGAGGGCAGCCTTCACCTGAGCATCAGAGATATTTGGGAGGCAGCCCTCTGCCGGGATAGATACTTGCTCTTTTGGAGGGGGGAGGGGGGGGGAGAAGTTTGCACTGAACCTGTCTGCCAGGATATTGGCGATGTCTGTGGGTTCAGTGTATTTTTTGTCGTTTAGAATCAACTCAGAACAAGTCTGGGAGTTGCATCCCAGGTTTCTAACATAACTGAAAAAAGCCTTATGATTGTCTTTGGTGTCCTGTGCAATTTTTCTCTCAAAGCTGGCCTTGGAGGATTTTTTGAGGGATCGTAATTTTTTGCTAGTACTGATCAGAGATGCCTTCCCTATTAGGGATTTTGCTCTATGATGTAGTAGCTTCCTCCTCCTGTTGTACAGTTTATTTATGGCAGGAGTCCACCAGACTGGACGTCTGCTTTGGATGATTGGGTCTTGGTTTTGTTTGGGATAGCATGATCCATGCATTCCTGGAGATGTCTGTAGAATGCGTTTATATAGGATTCTGCAGTTTGGGCCGTAGTTTCCACTGGCCCTGGGGCCTTGAAGGATTCCACTTCGGTTTTGAGAAGTGAGAAGTTCGCTTTTGAGAAGTTTTTCACTGTGGTTTTCTGGGCTGGGGGTGGGGTCGGGATGTGGACATCCAGTGAAATTAATTTATGGTCTGATCTTACCAATAAGGGATATACTTCTGGTGTGGAGCATAGAATTCCCATGTTGGTAATGATCAGGTCTAGTATGTTGTCCCCTCTTGTAGGAGTGGTGACTAGTTGTTCCATAGCATTTGAGTTAATCATTTCCAGGAACCTTTGGGCTAAGGTGCTGGGGCTTGAGTAGTGCTCCCAGTCAATGTTTGGGTAGTTGAAGTCACCCAATATAATGGTGTTCGGAGAGATCTTCATGTTCTCCAATGTTTTCAGGAAAGCCGAGTGTGATTCCTGACTTTGAGAGGGTGGTCTGTAGGATGCTATAAACTGAAAAGCAGTCTTGCCCACTGTTAGTTGCACATGGATGGTCTCCGATACTTCGTGTAATGCCACTAATCTGGAGGTGTGGATATCCTTGATAAATATGGAAACTCCCCCTCCTTTTGTGGTTCGGTCCTGGTTTTGGGGCCGAAAAACATGATATGAGGTATAGCTGGCAGTGCTGGGGTGCTCTCTGGAGCCTTGAACCAGGTTTCTGTCACTGCACAGATATCGATGTTCTCCATACTGAGGAGAGCTTTGAATGCGTGCATCTTGAGGTTAAGACTTCTGGCGTTTAGCAGCATTACCCTTAGTTTCTTGTTCCTTGTGCTGTCTATGGGGGTAGGTTTGACTTTTGAGCCTTGACTAAAAAAGGCACTATGGGGGTGGCAAGAGCCTTTGCCAATATCCAAAAGCCCAGTGGTGACAGGTGCAAGCCGTCCCTAGCGAAGCAACGTGGCTTGTCGAGCATGTAATCCCAGGCTGACAGACACTGGATCCCCTTTGAATGACACCAAAATTTTAGCCAATTGTTAAAATCGATCATTTTGTCTTTGTACTGTGGCATCATTCTAGGTGAGGGTAAGATGCTGCTCAAGGTCAGGGTCATACCAGCCTGGGCTACATGATCAGAGAGCTCCTCTATGTCTCTTTTCATGTAGTCCAGGAAGGTACGTCTCAGGTCATTCACACCAGCATGTACAATGACTGAGTCATATTTGTATTTGCTTTGGAGTGACCTGAGTGCTTGCATTATGTGGCGGATCCCAGCACCCAACAGGCAGCTCACCGTGACCTTCTCTTTATTCAGCCTGGTGAGTGGGACGTCAGTGTGTCTGACAATAGAGTCACCTATTACAAGAGTATCAGGTGTGTTATTCAGCCTTAAGGGCTGTGGCTGCTTGGCACACTGACTTTGTGGGTTATGTGTTGTGCGTGTTTTGTTTTGAGGTAGCGTCTGCTTTGGAGGTCTCTGTTGCTTAGGTAGATTCTTATTTAGAGACTCCGAGTATGTTTTTGTGCATTTATGTGTTTGGTTCGCTGATATGGTGGGACTATGTGATACTGGAATTGTGTTGTGTGAGGTTACCTTCTCCTCCTGACTGGTTACACCAGTTTTGAGATGAGAGAGCTCAGCCTCCAGTTTGGCTAAATAGTTGCATCTCTCACATATATTTGAACCTGTTTGGAGGAGGAGAGGGTTGTCCGTGTACATGAGACAGTTGTAACATTGCCTCAAAATTCCCAGATCCACCAGCTGGACTGGAGAGGAAACCATTGACTGACCTTTGGACATGCTAGAGTAATATAGGGAAACTGAATTTAAGACGGACCAATAGAGGACAGGGTAATCGTAGAGAGTATAAGAGTAAGTAGTGCTTATGGTTTAATAGTGCTAACTTGTAGGATTACTTAATTGGAACAGTGAAGGGCCTTAGAATGAGAATATTGTGTTTAAATTGAGAGACAGAGCAGTTCTAAGGGAAAAACTAAAGAGCAGACTTTGTGGAGCCAGGAATAGTTTAAACCCAATTAGGCAGCGCTGCCCGCTGTTAGCTATCATAAAACCGCATAAAGAGGGTTTTAAGAGAGGAAGATGAAGGAGTTTTGGAATTGACCCAAAATGGCCAATAAAACTACAGTTTCAAGTCAGTAACCACTCCCACAGGGGCAGGCAGGCTGCTCAATGTTTTTCACTGCCACTGATCAACAGAGACTTCCCTTTAGCCCAAGCAAAAAATTGCCTCACAGAAACTTACAAGCAGTTCAAGAACAGCAAGCCTGTAACTGAACTTTTTTAAATCTCAGAAAAGTGGGAAAAAGCAAGATTTTTTGTTTTTCAAAGATAGCAGAGGTTCACAAGTATCAACAAGTTATAACAGTGCAGTAAATGACCCCACACAAGAGTGCTAGGCCAAAGACAGATAAAATGCAAGTTTTGAGAAAAAAACGATTTTAAAAATAAGTGCAAACAGGAAATTCAGTAAACAGCTCTAGGTTGTGCTCTAAAATACAGTTACTAATGCAGAAATCAAGTTTAACAACCCAGAAAATGCTCAAAATAGGCGGCTATGCAGAAAAACTTAGCAAATAAACAGAGGAAAAATACTTAAAATCTCAAAAGTGGCTCCTTTCTTCTCTCAGCGTTTTCTCCTCTTGGTGGGTGGTTCACCAACAGCCAACAAGCCTGAAAAGACGCCAAAACCACGAGGCAACCAGGTTTTAAGAGAGGAAGATGAAGGAGTTTTGGAATTGACCCAAAATGGCCAATAAAACTACAGTTTCAAGTCAGTAACCACTCCCACAGGGGCAGGCAGGCTGCTCAATGTTTTTCACTGCCACTGATCAACAGAGAGACTTCCATTTAGCCCAAGCAAAAAATGGCCTCACAGAAACTTACAAGCAGTTCAAGAACAGCAAGCCTGTAACTAACTTTTTTAAATCTCAGAAAAGTGGGAAAAAAGCAAGATTTTTTTTTGTTTTTTTCAGAGATATGGGAAGGATCTGTAGACTTTATTGATAATTTTGTGGAATATCTTAATAGTGCAACTGAATTTCTCAAATTCACACACAGATATGACAGGGAATGTATCAACTACCTGGACACTAAAATATCTGATCTACAGAAAACCAACATTTAGCAATTCCTATTTGGATTTTAAAAGCAGTCATCCTCTAAAGCAAAAGAACAGTGTGAAAAAAGGGCAATTCATTAGGGTAGCAAGAATGACTTCTCATCATGAAGATTTAATGGAAGAAATGGACAAAGTGCCCAATATGTTTGTAGCAAGAGGCTATCCTTTGGGAATAGTGAAAGATGTGAGAAACTATGTGGTGAATGAATGGGGAAAAGATACAAACCATAACTAGGGCTTGAGATTGGCACAGAAGAAAAATAATGAAGAGAGAAGTGATAAATATTATGAGTGAGCACTGGTAATAGAATATACATGCAAACAGAGGAGATAAAAGACACTATCATAGAGAATTGGAATATTTTGAAAATAAATCAGGCTATTTTGCAAATTTTGGGTCCAGAACCAAAATTTGTATATAAAACCAGAAGAAATTTGAAAAAAAGCTTTTTGAGGTTAGAGGAGACTATTCCTCATCCATGAATGAGAAAGGTATTGTAAAATGTGGTGCTTGCCCCCAATGCTGTTTTATTTGTGAATATAAATAATTATCCAATACAGCAAATTTAAAAATTAACGTCACATTTGCAAAGGGTTATTATGGGATTAAAAATGTGGTATATTTAGCTAGGGGCTCAGGATGCACCGCATTTTGCGTGACAAAAACAGAATGCAAGCTAAGAAGAAGAATTTATGAGCACCAATAGAACATTAGAAATGCAATGAGAATAGCACATTATATAAACATTCAACAAAGTGCCCACATTATAAGAAATGTAAGTTTGCTATTTTGGAAAGTGTTAAGGAAAACCCTAGAGGGGGAGATAGCAAGGAAATATTGGAAGCAAGAGAGGTAAAGTGGCAAATTAGACTTGATGCCACTCGGTATCCTGGAATTAATGAAGCTGTGATTATACATCACTTACTAGCTATTAAAGCTGAAATGTCTTAACCACTTTTTTCAGATGAAAATCATTGGATTTCTACAGGTATTTCTATTAGATTAATGGGGATGTGTTTCTAGATAAGTTAAGAGATTTGAATGCACTTACAGTTTTAAACAACTTTCATGAAAGTATATATGTGCTTATGCATATTTTTATGTATTTATTTTTGTGCAATTATTTTCATGTATTTATTTTGATTTTCAACTGTAATTTTAACTGTATGGTTGGATAAATAAGAAAAAAAAAGTGCAAATTTTTGACCATTCATTTAAGGGATAAGACGGTAATTATTATATTTTACATCTTCATTTAATCATTGTAAAAAAGTGGGGTAAACAGTAATGTATGGATTCTGAAGAAGTCCAACAATATGGACAAATGCATTTAATCCAGTTATGTTACAATTCAATTATGTTACCTTGAGTTTAATACGTTTGTATATGTGGAATAAAGTCATTAAGTGTTTTAACGGACTACACATTGAGGGCTGCTGGCGTTGCTATTTGTTTTTCTTTTATTTTTTATTTGTGGCTAAAGTGACGCTACACCGGAGGTTTTTATATATTGATTTAATTACTTGTAATATTTTTTCATTTATGTTTGTAAAATTCCCCGTAATACTTTATACTGAATATTATATGCCTTACTGACATCACTTATCATGACTTTCATTTTCACTTTTTATTAATATCATCATTTACTTCCCTTATTATCAATAACAGGTCTTGACTCCCCTTTCATTTTCTCCCAAACAAATTCTGATCATATAATCTTTCTATTTTACACTGTAGTCTTTTAGTTACTATTCTCATGAAAATGTTATAATCTGTGTTATTCAGTGTAACTGGTCTTCAATTTTTTATTTTCTCTCTCCTTTCTTTAATATAAATTTTTATCACACCTGTGCAAATTTCTTTATACTTAATTCCTATTTCTACCCACTCATTTATTATTTTTATAAACACCATTTTTGCCAGTCATACATTTCTTTATATATACTACATTCAATTCCATCCAAACCTGTAGCTGAATCAACATTAATATCTTTCAAGATCTCATTTAACTTATGTATATTTATTTTTCTCAATAAATATTCATTATCTTCCTTATTTAATTTTTTCACCACTATAAATTTGTTCTGTTAACTTCTTTTTACTATATAAATCTAATACATATTATTAAATTATTTCATATAGTTCTCCTTGTTTTTTAACTTGTTTCCCTTCTTCATTTTTTAATTCTCTTATCTTTCCTCTTCTATCATTATTTTACATAAGAACGATGCCACTTATTTTTTCCTTGTAAGCAATATTTTTGCTTATATAACAATTTATTAACCTTATCCCGATTTCTTCTATACAATTCTTTTTCTTAAAACATTTTTTTTCTTCTCTATCAAGTCTTTAAATATTTTGACTTTATATTTGCATATACCATTGTTTCTTTTTCTTTTCTAAAAAGTCTAAAAATACTTTTTTGTATTTCTTTTTTAACTGAATCCACCATATTGTCCAATTTTTGTAAAAATCTCTCATACTGATATGATGTTGCCATAATTCTCTCTCTTCTTTCTCCTGAATCTAACTCTTTTTCATTTACTCATTTTATGCCTTTTCCTATTTTAATATATTCCTTGTCTTCATGAATTCTTATCCAATTTGCCAAATGATCACAGAACCCATTATATTTAATTTCTTTCTGTGTAATGTTTAGGCCTTCTGACATTAACAAAAAATAATCAATTTCTGTTTTAATTTCATCACTTTTATAAGTCCAATGTTTATTTTCCCATATTTTTAATTTTATTTATTATTTATTTATTATTTTACATTTGTTGACCGGGAAAATCCAATTGGATGCATGTCCATTTTCAGCAGAGGCCTGGGGAGAAAAGCTCCACAGTTAAACTCAAGCAACATTATAAGGTATACAGAAGCTTTCAAATTACATAGAAAGTAGCAGACTTACATTGACAAGTAACATATTATTCAAGCTTAGTTCAGGTTAACATAGCTAGTACTAAACTTAACATAGATCAGTGTCAAGCCAAAGAAGCTTCAGGTTTAACAATTACATAGACTGTACACAAATTTTCAGTTTAAGGTTTAGGCATTACATAACAGTGAACACTGAGTAGAATAGAACAGTGAACAAAGTTGGCCAAGTAGGTAAGTAGGGGGTATAGTAACAGGGGAGAAATGGAGCAGGTTGATTGGATAGCAGGTTAGGTATGAGAAGCAGGAAAGTGAAGTAGCTAAGTATGTAGTAAGAGTAGAGGTATAGAGTGAGAATATTAGTGGGTAGATAGCACAGTGATCTGGCAGTGATATATGAGTGATAAACTAGGGGAGGTATTACAGTTGGAACTGGGAGGAAGCTGAAAAGCATTCATTGGAGATGAAGTTAGTGGGCAGGGTGAAGTGGGGGGGCACATATGCAGATTGATAAGGGCTTTAGGTTTTGAGACTGCTGAGGTAATAGAGGTGGGTTGGGAGTTCCAAATTTTGCCTATGTAGTTAGGGAAGAGGGAGTCCCCTTGCTGTGTTGTTGGTTTTTGTGACCTTGATTAATTGTTTATTACTAGAGTGGAGCTGTCTGGATTTAGCTTGTGGTTCTAATAGATTAGCAAGAGATGGGGGTTTGTCTGGGAATAACAGGAGATTAGGGAATTCAAGCCAGTCAAGTTGTTTCAGGGAATGGCAAAGGTGGTCATCATGGGGGGAACGGTTGCAAATTTTGCAATTTGATTGCAACAAGTGTTGAGTTTGGCAATTTTGGTTTTGGTTAAGTTGGTGAGAATGGGTGAGGCAATAGAACAGGGTAGAAAGAAGGTGAGTTTGACCAACTGTTATCCTAGAAGGTTGTGTTAGGAAAGGTTTATTTTTATACAGACTGCCCAGTTTTTTATAGATATTTTTAATAGTTTGGTTTATATGATTATCAAATTTGAGGTTGTTATTGTGACGCCCATGCACTGGCCCAGCAATCAAGGAGCCTGAATCCTCACCACTAACACCAGTGAGGGGTGTCCATATAGGGAAAGGATAATAAATACACACACAGTAAAGTACAATTTCCCTTAAGAGCACACAGAGATCACAGTCAGTCTGGGACTGGTTTTCCCTTTCTCTCCAGGTCCCCAATAAGACTCTCCACTGGCACAGCTTTAGGGTCCAGATCTCAGCCTAGTGGGCAAGCTAAAACCTCCAGCACCCTCTCTGTCCAACCAGTCCTTCGTGTCCCTGCCCAAGTAGCTGACACACACACACATTTTGAGATAAGAGTTTATACAACCACACAGACACTCCTGGCTGGGCTGGGTTCTCCAGCCAGCCTTTTTTTACCAGACTATGAGGTAGAAATCACTGCCACCACTCAGCTAATATTTATCAGCTACTCAATTATACTGTGCAATATTACCCAAATGGTAAGCGTAACCAAACAGTCAAGACTTGGAGTGACTTGGTACAGTATCACTATATACATGCAATGTACTCTTAGAGCTTAAATTATCTATACACAAAACAGCCACAGTTGAAAGGTTTAAAAATATTTAATAATAAATAAAGAAAACACAACACAATACTTCATAATACACACTGCTAGTCAAGAGTTCACAGATCACAGAGAAATACTTAAAATAATACAGTAGAAAAGTTCTGACATCACAGACATACTAGTCTAATCTTCCCATTTCCTAGCTATATCCAAGAGAAAACACAGTTCTAAAATTCTACTTACGTACAGACACAGGCAGAGTGGTGAGTTGGATGTTCTCAAGACAAATGCTCTAATGCTCTGATTCTTTCTGTCCTTAAATTGATAACACAGTACCACTGATTCATTTCAGATTACATCATTTCTTTCTGGCTCCCAGGCTAACAGACTCTCAAAAGTTAATAGCCCTTGATCTTGCAGCTGGTCAGGAAGCCAGAACAATAAAAGAAATTATACATGCAAATTCTAGCCATTAACTCTGGTCTCAAAACAACAGCCAGAATGCCTTTATCTAGACATCTCGGCTCAGAGTTTTGACATCAAAGAATTGACATCAGCTTTGTTACAGCAGAGTGCACTGTTGTTACATTTTGCCCATTTAAGAGAACAAGCCTGTGGCTTATATTAATATTTACAAATGACAGAATTATCTACAAAATTCTATTATCTTCACAGTTATCAGTGGTAACTCAGATAATGGTGCCATCTCTGGAGACTTTATTAAATGGGATGGGTGTGTTGGTAGATTTGTTGGATTAGTATTAGGTGTTTGTTAAGAAATCAGTTTTCAGTGGCATGGAAGGCATGTTGGGATATAGAGAAGTTTCCAAGGGCCATTTGCTGAACAGATAAGCATAGACTTGCCAGTATACTGTATAACTGCTGCATCCTGACAGATGCTGTGGAGATTACTGATGAAAATGGAGAATGGGAGGGGACCTAAAATTTCAGTAACCATTTAACATCACAGCTATTCTTTTTATTTCTCAAATTACAATTAAAGTCACCTGTCATCATTATATCCATGTTAACACAGACATAACTAGGTATACTTTTAAACACCGTTTCTCCTTTTTTGTCACATATGCATATAAAGCGATTAGTCTACATAAATACTTTTCCATCTTATATCTACTACTGTTATTTGGCCAGTTCTACTATTGTAATAGGTAATATTTTTATATTTTCTTGTCATAGTATACTTGCACCTGAGCATGTTTCCTTGTCTATATTCCAAATAACAGTACTATTCCAAAGTTATTCTTTTTTCACCCTTTCTTCTTTAATTAGCATTCTGATGTCTTCTAATATTATTGCTTAAGCATCTACTGCAGCACACCACTTTAAAATACTAATTCTTCTCTTAATATTCTTCATACTGTTCATGTTGAAAGCTACTATTTTCAGCTTTATAGAAGTTATTAGAATAATCTTATCCCTTACCTTTCTTATTCTCTCATCATTATATTTTCTTTTTATTTCCCTCTCTTTCCTACTGAAATTTGCTTCCTTTCACTATGCCACTCTGACTCTTCTTCATTTGTTTCATCTGTCTCCCTTTCTTTTTCTTTCCCTTTAAATTTAAACACCATTTCTATGTTTTTTTCTTGTTGTGTGTTCTTGTAATAGCATTCTTTTCTAACCTTTTTTTGTATAATATCATTTCCATTTTCTTTTTCATTTCCTAGTATCTTTACTTCACATTCTAACCATGAATGTATTGTATTACCACATTTCTTAAATTTCACTTTACATTTCTTTGCATTATGACCTGTCTGGCCACATAAATAACATATTTTTTGTCACATTCATTAATTAAATGATCACTATTTCCACAAAAATAAGTTTTTGGTTGTCCTCTGTGCCTCATAAAACCTCTACTGCTATGTACATTAATAATACTAGGTATGTGTATCACATTGTCATTTTCCATTTTTAAAATAATTCCACATTCCCACTCCCAGTCCATAATCCTCTTTCATCATAGATTTTAATAAGATCCACCACTTTACATATTGTGTCAACAAATATGCTCTCAGCTCTTTTGCTCCCACTTCGGTTATAAACTTTTTTGATTGCTTGAAAAAGGCATGCACAACATATTCTGACCATGGAAAGTCTGTTTTCTTTTTTTTTTTCATAGGCCCTCAAAAAAGTTTTCCATAGCCTGGCCAGTTTCAAATAACAAGTTAGAAAAAGTTTCATTGTTAATTAAAATGAAAGCTCTTACCTCTTCAGCTTTTACTCCCAGAAGTACAATAACATTGTCCCATACCTATCTGTTCAGGCCTTTTTCTTTTTTACTGCTCATCCGAACAACATATTTTTTCTTTACTTCTTTCATCTATGTCTTCTCCTTGGCTCCTCCTTCCACCATTTGAGCAAAATACTTTTTTTCTGGAACCTTCTCTGGCTCTTTTTCCATCTCTTTTTCTCCCACTTCTATTTTTCCCATAATGTCACTCCAGGATATAGCAGCTCCACTTTCTGACTTACTCTGGTTAACTAGCTCCTCTGGATACTCATCCCACAACCCTCCCAACTGGAGGTTGAAATAACACATTTTCTGCTGTTTCAAACACGTTTTTATGGAAATGTTCTTCTGAATCCATCTCCACCACATTTAGTGCCATCTCCTTCCTGATCTCCTTACCGTCAGCAGACATCTTTTCTGCTCCATCACCTGAAAACATTTCTGGCAGCAATTCTATCATTAGTTTCCGTCATTTTCAACACATTTATCTTCCAAATTGCCTTGGCTATCAGCAACCATGTTTCCTCCTGCTCTTTCTGGCTGCCTCTGCACCTGGACAGGAAACAGGAAGTCAGGATGTGTAACACCCAATCTCTTCCCCCTACTGCAAAGAGCAGGGGAAGTTCCCTGATGCCCTGGCCAAATTTTCCCAGTTGAAAAAATGCCACCTTTGATCTTCCTTGAAAATAGCCCAATAGCTTAGTGGGACTAACCCAGTTAACAAAGGACAAATAAAAAAAAATAAAGTAAAATGTAATGATAAATTCTTACTTGTTAAGTTGTCTTCTCCATAGGTGTCTTTTTATGGCCAACTGCCTAACTCTGCAATTGTGCAGCAAAACCTTGGCACACCACCACAGGACACTGATACAAAAACAAGGTAAAACTGCTAAAAGACTTCAATATAAATAATAAAAACAAAAACAAGAGCCTGATATCAACGATAAGCACTTTCGGCAATATCCTTCATCAGATCGTTCATTACTACAGCTCTCTCTTCATGAATTAAATAGGAATAAAACCAATGAATGGTCTCTGTTCAGGAAACACCTCCTTTTCAGCCAATCAAGATTACAACCAATCATAAGGTGAAGAAAAGGTAAGCCTCCTTTTTTAGCCAATAGTCAATCGCCTATTTTTCAGAATGGGTTTAAGTGGCACCACTGCATTCAACTCAGGATGACGATCTGCTCTTAAATTCACAATGCAGCTCACTTCACTGATCTCCATTTGATTTTGTGCATCTCCACCTCTGTTACCTTCAAATATACACTCAATAGCTTTGAACATAAAAGTATGCAATGGATAACATAAAACATGATTGGCTAGTGCATTCTTTGGGTCTTTATGCTTTATGTCCCTAATGAGGTGCAAAATCCTATCTTTTAGGTGGTGATCCATTTTGCCTATGTAGAAGGCAGCACAGTTAAGGCAGGTAGCTAGGTAAACTAGATGTTTACTGTTGCATGTAGCATTTACTTTAAATGAGTACTGTCTGTTGGTGACAGGATGTGGAAAGAAGTTATTGCTATCAATTGAAGGACAGGCTTTGCATCATCCACATCTAAAAGTACCTTGTCTAGTAGATCGCTGTTGAGTTGAAAAACCATCCGTGTTACATAAAAGTCTCTATGTTTTCTTGTTCTTAAACACAAACTTATGTGAGTTTCCAACAATTTTGCTTAATTTCTCATCTTCAGTGAGAATTGGTCAGAACTTTCTGACCACATCACGTACCTGTGTGGAGTCTGTACTATATGTTAGGATACAGTTTAATTGATCCTGCTTCTGTCCTTGCTTTTTTGATGCCCCTTGTTCTTTGATTAATTTCTTATTCGAAAAGTAGGGGTATCCTTTACTCTTGCTCATTTCCTTGGGACTAGATTGAATAATCAAGTCTCTTTTGCCATAGCCTCTCTCCAGGAGGTGCTCTTGTAGCCTTACCCATTCTCTTTCATAATTTCTGTCTTCAGTACGTAATCTAGAGATACGTACAATTTGATTCCCCATAATTTTTCTGAAGATGAATCCTGAGTGCATAATACTTCTATGTAGATAATGATTTTTCCATGTACTCTTTCTATGTATGCTAGTCCCCTGTTCATCTAGCTTCAAGTTAACATCCAAAAACTCAATGTCTTTACTGGAGTAATTGACAGTGAATTTCAAGAAACCAATAGCAGAACTCAGATATTCCGTGAATGATGTAAGCAGTTCCTTGTTCCCTTTACAAAGAATAAAAATATCATCCACAAAATGCCCATAGTAAAATAAGTACATTGCCCATGGATCATCATCACACATAACCTTTTCTCATTCCCACTGTGCCAACACCAGATTGGAATAACTATTGGCATAGAGGGCACTCATAGCTACTCCCCAAACTTGCCAATAGCATTGGGTGCCATACGCAAAGACATAATTTTCTTAAATCAGTTCAAGCAAAGCGCAAACTTGATCAACTTTAATTTCCATCAAAGATACAAAGCTCCTAATGGCTTCTATGCCATAGGCATTCAGTATCACAGTGAAGAGGCTATTAATGTCCATTATCACCAGCATTAGCTCTGAAAAATCATTCAGTATGCTCACTTTAATGTATATGTCATTAAGAAAGCTGCCTGTGTCCTTTAGGACAGTAGTAGCCTCGGGCAGTATTTTCTTCAACTCTTGTTCAGCGTACATAGATAGCAGCTTGTTGATCCACCCTCTGCCTGCTATGATGGGTCATAGTGGAGGATTATCATGACTATTATGAATTTTAGGGAAGCCACTAATGCTAGGAATGGTTGATTTTAATATTTAAAAAAAAATCATACAGTTCCTTGGACAAGCGTCCTTCCAGCAGTATCTCCATTAAAGTTCCTTGGAAGCAGCTAATCATTTTATCTAACTCATTCTTATTGATTCTCCTACAAGCCTGTATGTCACTCAACATATGCTCCATACTAGTTCTATACCAAAGGGAATCCATCACCACTATGGCTCCTCCTTTGTCCACTGGCTTGATGACTATATCATCCCTTAATTTCAACTGGAATAATGGTTCTCTCTCACCAGTAGTCATATTGTGAAAATGACCACTATTCTTATTTTCTTCTCTCAATTTTCCAACGATCTGATGAAGGTTATTGCCGAAAGTGCTTATCGTTGACACCAGGCTCTTGTTTTTGTTTTTATCATTTATATTAAAGTCTTTTAGCAGTATTACCTTGTTTTGTATCAGTGTCCTGTGGTGGTGAGCCCAGGTTTTGCTACACTTTTTGTATTTTACTTTGGGACACCGTTGGCAGTTCAGAGTTTAGTTTGTTGGTGTTTATTCCTGTTTATATTTAAATCTAACTGCACATGGCAGAAAGCTGTAACAACATATTAAACATGGAAAAAGGCAGAACTCAGGACTGATGAGGAAAACATTTTCTAAACTCTTTGGTGAAGCTGTCAACCCTCTTTTAAAATTAAATTTAGAGATGGACAATAGCACTACCGTGGACTTGACTACGGACACAAAGTTTTGACAAAATATTGAAAGACATAGAAGATGCTGCATACTGGCTCAAAAGGCTACAATAGCAGCGTTTTCACCTCGAAGCAAGCACCATCAGGTAATACAGAAGAGGTATGAGAGTTAAATGTTTACCAAGTTATGGTAATACTTATCCAGATTTACTAGCCAGATAATAGGCCATTAACTTGGAAACAAGCTAACATGCATGTGGCTAATAATAGAATACTTCAAGCCGGAAGAGATGGGTGTGGCTGAACTTATAAAGGAAAAACAATCTGAATTTGAACATATGGAGTTAACAGAAGCATGCTTGGAGAGATTAGAGAGTTTACAACACAATCTCAACACTTACGAAAGCAAACTAAGAGAATAGAAAACACGGATATTAGCAAGAGACTTTCAAGATTTTAAGAAAGGCCATATTTCTGAATGGCCCAGAGAGGAAAGAAACACAGGACCCAAGAAATCGACAATCAGAAATAAACCCCACACACCCAAGGAGACAGTAATACTGGACTTAACCAGCTTACAGAAAGAACAAGCAGAGGAAAATACTATGAATGGAACAACTGTGACATCAGCTACTATAGAAGTCTATGGCTCACCTCCCAGATCACCTCACTACAATCAAACTTCTAGAGCCACCACTTCCACAGGCACGAGACCCAAGGAAGGAGCTACACATCCCCCATTATTTCACAATACTCCGTTTTTTTATCAAACAAAACATATACAGGAACCCCAGGTCCACAGTCAGGAAAGGAAAAGGAAAAAACTAACTGCATGAACAGCACAGAACCTACATTAGTAGTGAATTTATCTCAGAAATATTTGAACACTGAACATGTACAGATTTTGGCCAAAGGTTTAACTTTTATACCCTCCCTACACTCTGATCTGAGTGAATTTGTTACAGACATCAACTGTTTTGGGCGTAACATCACTTTGAAAAGTATCTTTGGAAGTGATGGGACAAACAATGTATGGAAACTCAAAAAACCTAGTACCTTTGCACCAGTAAACCACACAGCAGTGGAGCTCTTTGTTCAACTGTGCGAAAATGAGGTTGGAAAACTGAGAGAAGAAAATAAGAATAGTGGTAATTTTCACAATATGACTACTGGTGAGAGAGAGGCATTGTTCCAGTTGAAATCAAGGGATAATATAGTCATCAAGTCAGCGGACAAAGGAGGAGCCATCATAGTGGTGATGGATTCCCTTTGGTATAGAACTAGTATGGAGCATATGTTGAGTGACATACAGACTTATAGGAGAATCAGTAAGAACGAGTTAGACAAAATGATTAGCCACTTCCAAGGAACTTTAATGGAGATGCTACTGGAAGGACGCTTGTCCAAGGAACTGTATAATATTTTTGAAATATTAAAACCAACCATTCCTAGCATTAGTGGCCTCCCTAAAATTCATAAAAGTCATGATAATCCTCCACTATGACCTATCGTAGCAGGCACAGGGTGGATCACCGAGTCGCTATCTATGTATGTTGAAGAGTTGAAGAAAATACTGTCTGAGGCTACTACTGTCCTAAAGGACCTAGGCAGCTTTCTTAATGACTTATATGTTAAAATGAACGTGATGAATGATTCATGGCTAATGCTGGTGACAATGGACGTTAACAGCCTCTTCAATGTGATAACAAATGCCTATGGCATAGAAGCCATTAGGAGCTTTGCATCCTTGATGGGAATTAATGTTGATCTAGTTTGCTCTTTGCATGAACTTATTTTAGAAAATAATGTCTTTGTGTATGGCACCCAATGCTATTGGCAAGTTTCGGGGGTAGCTATGGGTACCCCCCTGTGCCAGCAGTTATTCCAATTTGGTATTGGCATAGTGGCAACGAGAAAAGGTTCTGTGTGATGATTATCCATGGGCAATGTACTTATTTTACTATGGTCGTTTTGTGGATGAGAATTTTATTCTTTGGAAAGGGAACAAGGAACAGCTTATATCATTCACGGAATATCTGAATTCTAATACTGGTTTCTTGAAATTCACTGTCAAGTACTCCAATAAAGAAATTGAGTTTTTGGATGTTAACTTGGAGCTAGATGAACAGGGGCTAACTACATGCATACATAGAAAGAGTACATGGAAAAATCATTACCTGCATAGTAGTAGTATGCACCCAGGATTCATCTTCAGAAATATTACGGAGAATCAACTCGTATGTATCTCTAGATTATGTACTGAAGACAGTGATTATGAAAGAGAATGGGTAAGGCTACAAGAACACCTCCAGGAGAGAGAGGCTATGGCAAAAGGGACTTGATTATTCGAATTAGTCCCAATGAAATGAGGAAGAATAAAGGATACCCCTACTTTTTGAATAAGAACTTAATCAAAGAACGAGGGCCATCAAAAAAGCAAAGACAGAAGCAGGATCAATTAAACTGTATCCTAACATATAGCACTGACTCCACACAAGTACGTGATGTGGTCAGAAAGTTCTGGCCAACTCTCACCGAAGATGAGAACTTAAGGAAAATTGTTGGAAACACACCTAAGTTTGTGTTTAAGAACAAGAAAAGCAAAGAGACTTATGTAACACAGGATGGTTTTTCAACTCAACAGCGATCTACTAGACATGGTACTTTTAGATGTGGAAGATGCAAAGCCTGTCCTTCATCTGACAGCAATAACTTCTTTTGACGTCATGTCACCAACAGACAATATTCATTTAAAGTAACTGCTACATGCAACAGTAAACATCTAGTTTACCTAGCTACCTGCCTTAACTGTGCTGCTTTCTACATAGACAAAACAGATCACCGCCTAAAAGATAGGATTTTATGCCACCTTAGGGACGTAAAGCATAAAGACCCAAATAATGCACAAGCTAATCATGTTTTATGTTATCCATCACATACTTTTATGTTCAAAGCTATTTTTTGAAGGTAACAGAGGTGGAGATGCACAAAATTGAACGGAAATCAGTTAAGTGAGCTGGATTGTTAATTTAAGAGCAGATCGTCATCTTGGGTTGAATGCAGTGGTGCTGCTTAAACCCATTCTGTAAAATAGGAAATTGACTATTGGCTAAAAAAGGAAGCTTACCCTTTCCTTTCCTTTCCTCACCTTACGACTGGTTGTAATATGACTGGCTGAAAAGGAGGCGTTTCCTGAACAGAGATCATTTATTGGTTTATTCATATATAATTCATGAAGAGAGAGCCGTAGTAATGAACAATCTGATGAAGGCTATTGCCGAAAGCACTTATCTTTGATACCAGGCTCTTGTTTTTATCATTTATGTTAAAGTCTTTTAACAGTTTTACCTTGTTTTTGTATCAGTGTCCTGTGGTGGTGTGCCCAGGTTTTGCTGCAGTTTTTGTATTTTACTTTGGGACAACTTTGGCAGTTTAAGTTTAGTTTGTTGGCATTAACTGTGCAATTATGGTGGCAAGACAATGAAATAACTGTCCCAAGAAAGTGCAGGTATTAGGAAATACCATATATAGTCTGTGGATGTGCATGTTTTAGATGGGTGCCAATGCTAACAGAACATCAGCAAATTGCATTATTGCTTTTATCTACGTTGAGTAGATAATTTGTATAGTTGCGTCCCACCTAGTATGAAATAAAATTTTGCTTACACAGGCACACTGCACAGTTCTTAATAAATCTGGAAATGGCCTTTTCCATGACTTTTCTTTGTGAACCATACTTCTTGCAGTACAGACCATGTTTCTGAATGTTGCCCTTAGTCTCTACTGATCAAGCAGCTACTTTCTGGTAGCAATTTTTCATCAAAATGTTTCTGATTATTATTTTAGTGATACATTTCATGTTGTATGCTGACTGAACTGTTTGCAAGCACTCCAGCATCTGCCCTGCAAAGGCAAGTAACAATTTATATTACCTACAGAATATGAAGGTAAACAAATATCGAAGTAGTTCATACATTACAGTAATAACTGTTTCACAAAGACAAAGTAATTTCATCTCATTTTTACTTCTACACCTTTTCCTAGTGTTCACAGTTTACATCTACATCTGCCATAAATTTGTACCATTTACTCATTTCATTTTACTAATCGAGTAAATCCCACTGAGATTATAGCTACTTCAAAGGACAGGCCAAGGAAGGTAATTGTACTTCCAAGTTAGTAAAGGTGTTAAACACCTCTAGTGCATTGTATTATGTCTTATTTGCCTTAGAATTTCTTACCACCTTACCTCTGATGCTAGGCATGCTGCTGGAAAGGATACCATAGTTCAGACTTTCAGCAATGCTACCTACAAAATAATGCAGCTTATACAGCCAACAGCACTTTGCTTCAAGTTGTTCTAAAGATCTGAAAATCTTTGTTCCTCTAACCCTAAAATGAATACCACTGCACCACCATCATGAGGGCAAATACTCTGCACATGAAGTGATCATACGCACATGTCTGTCATTCTCAAATATAAACTCCTGACATGGATAATTCCCTTCTATCCTGCTCACCCCTAAAGTGGTTCCCTGTTCAATGTGGCATTATTTATGGAAAGTTCTTCTGCCTGTAAACATTGCCTGTTTAATTACTCCTCGAGCCTGGCTGGACAGGGAAAGTATATTTCAGGTACATACTGTTAAAAGAACACAACAAAGTACGACAGCAGTTCAATCTTATTTCACACAAAATTTCTTCAGTCTTCACAGCAGCTTAATTTCAATATAAGTTAAGGCAACCCAAGAGAAAAAAAATGCTGTATGTCTATCAACTTACGTAACATTCTACTTTGCATGACAGTGCACACTTACTGGAAACAAAAGTGAAGAGATTTGTTAACAGTAATACTGGCATGTATGGAAATATTACTGCTCATGACATTTCTATTTTTGTAAAGGAGCAAATTCTAGCACGTTCTGTGTTAAGACTACTGTCACCATGTCTAACTGAAACTGTGAACCTCCAATTTCTCTGGAAGAAAGATCTTTAGGTTTAGTGTGCCCTACCACGTATACAAAATGAAAACACTCCTCCAAGACTTCATAACTTGCATCTATTACACGCATTAATTTAAGACTCCTAAATCCAGTACCAAATACCACAGATTACATCTTTATTTTTTTATGAACACCAGAATATGTTACTTAGATGAAAATTGCTAACAGTTTAAGTTTTTTTTTTTTTTGGCCATACACCTCTTAACATTAAGTCATATAGTTACATACCTTGCGAGACCAAATTAAACAACAAAAGACAGCTTCCAACAATCACCTGTAAACTAAGATGGGGAACCCTTTAAGACAGTTTTTCCTATGAGCTGCATAAATTTGCTTAGAAAATCATGCCAAGTCACAAAACTCTTAGAAAGCTATATAAATTCACTTGCAGAACCATCACTTGTAATTCAGGTTAACTGCATCAGACAAAATGGATGCCTTCCATTCCCACTATCAACATTCAAACCAAAGGAGTCATGTGTGTGTGTGTGTGTCTAGTACACAACCTATCAATTCTAAAATACTAGAAAAATGCATCCATGCCCAACTCCTCAACAACCTGCTTGAAAACCAAATTCTATCACCCACTCAGCATGGTTTCAGACCAGGACACAGCTCCACTACTGTCCTCCTCTCCTTCCTAGATAGAGTCAACCAGGCATGGGATTCTGGCAAAATAATCACTTCTCTTTTCCTTGACCTCTCCAAAGCTTTTGATACCATTTCCCACACCATCCTCCTCTCCAAACTATCCACCCTCCCCACACTTCCCCACCTACCCTATAATGGTTCAATAGCTATTTATCCAATAGGCAGCAATCTAGCAAATGGCAACAATCTTACTCTCCCTTCCTCAATACTTCCACAGAGGTACCACAAGGCTCCACATTTAGTCCTCTCTTACTTAGCATCTTTATTAACAGCTTTCAATCCACTCTCCCACAATGCTCAATAAGCCAGTATGCTGACAACTCTACAATAATATGCACTGCAAATTCCAACTCTGAACTCCAGCAAATCACCCAGAATCCCCTCACCTCTACTGACTCTTGGATGCTTAACAATCATCTTGCCCTAAATCCAAAAAAAAAAAACCGAAAGTAGTACTTTTTACCCCTAAGAAAACCACTCCCCTAGATAAAAAAACTTGTCACTATACAAGCCCAGGACAATACCACTATAGAGGTTGTCCTACACACTAAACTACTAGACATTACTATAAATGAAATCCTTAACTTTGACCTACACATAATCAATAACATCGTAAAAAACACACCAAAAGTTGGTATGCTTTACAGTCACCAACACTTTCTTAGCCCCTTTATTAGACAAACCCTTGCAACCACCTTTTTATTACCCTCTCTCCTTTATGGTTCCCCTTCTCCTCGCTAATATCCACAATCCTGCAAAATCCAACATTGAAATGTGTTACAATAGCAAAATTTGCCACCAAGGCCAAATTCTCATCCCACCACTGTAAAGCACTGAAACAATTAGTCTGGCTGGAACTTTCCCACCATCTCTCAAGTCACCCAACTAACTACAGCACACAAAATAATCTACAAACCCACAGACTGTCCTGCTCTCTTGACACTACTTGCCCAATACCAATCCAGCAGGCAACTAAGATCTGAAAATCATCCACCTCTAAAAGTAGAAAAGCCCACCTTACCTGCTGGTCAACTCCTCTACTTCTTCTCCATCACCAAACTATGGAACTCACTTCC
The DNA here is from genome assembly GCF_019279795.1 of Protopterus annectens. Lineage (NCBI taxonomy): Eukaryota > Metazoa > Chordata > Ceratodontiformes > Protopteridae > Protopterus > Protopterus annectens. The sequence goes on along the minus strand of NC_056737.1, from coordinate 851,680,515 downwards.
ACCTTCTATAAGAAACACAGCACCACCACCTTCAAACAACTACTGAAAAATCATCCCAACTCTTCCTGGCTATGTACCTGCTCTATAACAACTCTTCCTGGCTATGTACCTGCTCTATAACAACTCTTCCTGGCTATGTACATGCTCTATAACCCAATTTCCTTCTTTTCCTTATATGATAACTTAACTCCCATGCTTTTTGCTACTGCTGACTGATGATATTTTCCCCATAATTATTATTTTTATTACTTGTTGACACTGGTACTATAATGCTGATTAATATATCTCTGTTCATACCTCTCTGATTGAATTAATCTGAAAACCAACACAATTCCTGCTTTTACGTACATATTCTGTATATATTATTGTAATCACCATCTGTAACACTGTATCTACTTTTGTGCCAATTACTGTTTAATATGTTCTGTATCTATGTTCTTGTCGGAACTTTTGTCCCCGGGCCTCCACTGAAAATGGGCTCTTTTAGGCCAGTGGATTTTCCCTGTAAACAAATGCAATAAATAAAAAGAAATTCTATTATTTCTTCTACATACAAGCTACAAACACCATCCTGCTGCACTTCATTCAGATTATATTGCATACAAAAGTGGTTGTTGTAGGCCTTCTGAAAAGTAAAGGCTTTGAAGAGTAAAACACAAATCACATATGGAAAAATGTAAATTTTCAGAAGCATCTTATTAGACAAAGTACTGGCATGTACGGTACTCATTACCAGAGATCTTTAAGGGCAGGTCAGTATAACAATTAAAATTATAACATTTGGGTTTATCTACCTTCGGTTTTCCCTTGCTCTATTCAGATTTTTTGCAGATGTCCTTTTCTCTACAAGGACCAGTGTTGGTCTCATAACCTGCCAATATACTTAGCCAAGTAGGCGAGAGGCTCCCCATGCAACTCTGGTAAAGGTCTGCATTCTCTTAAGCTCTGAGACTGTAGCCCTTGCAGGGAAAACTATTGCTTGCTGCAGACAAGTACAGTACCAGAGGCAAGTACCAGCAACATGAGCAAGCAGTCATAAAGTTTGAAATAACAGTTTGCATACAAAGAAAATAAACTGTGGAACAATAACTACATATAACTTCCATACTGGGTGAAGGAGGGGGAGTAACATTCCTATTACAGTAAGACCTCTCCTTAAAGACTTAACATTATAGTAAGTACTTCACACAGCAATACCATCTGCTTTCAGAAGGGTCCCTGTAACAGTAAATCATAACATTTGCTTAAATGTCCAAGCAGTACAACACTACCCTGGGATGTGGAAACCTAACAAGATTTCCTGTATGAGTGATATTAACTCACGCCCTTTCCCCACACAAACTACTAAGCTCCGAGTCATTAATGAGCTCAGTGACTCTAAGTAAGTCACTTATTAGACAGAGCTCCTGGGTCACTCATAAGTGAAATTTGTGTCCTGTGGGCCTACCTAGTTAACAAATAAATAAACAAACATAACAATGAGGCCAGTACATATGTTGCAGCTTCTGAACTAACCTTGGCAGATACAGTTACAAAAATGGGTAAAAAAAAGTAGCTGCTGTTGTAGTAGAATACATATCAGGAAAGTGCTTTGCATAGATATGTACTTGTCAAATGAAATGGCCATGTAGTGGGGATAGCATTATAATTAAATCTGCTAAATTGCAGAGAAACCGTTTCATTGCTTAGAAGAAATAAATAACCAATAAATACACTTCCTGTGTGAATGTCCTTACTAAACTTGGTCAATTATTAACTGAATAAGGTTTCAACTCTCCCTGATGACCTTAGCGACCATTGTCTAACCTACATCATAAAACATACGGCAGGAAACCCTCACCAGCCCAAACATAAAACATTTAGAAACAGGAAAAACTTTGCTGCTGCTATATTCCAAAATGAATTAAAAGCAGATGACTGGTCAAAACTAAAAAAATCTAACATTAGAGGAGGCCATAGATCAATTTAACACTAAATTCCTAAGTATCCTTGATTCCCATGCTCCAACACGTACAATAAAAACTAGAGCAAACACAGCACCATGGCTCACAAAAGATATCAAAGTTAAAATCAAAACTAGAAACAGAGCCTGGGCCAGCTGGAGAACAATCAAAGCCCCACTTGACCATCTAAAATATCATCAACTCAGGAATGATGCAAAAAAATCTATTTTACTGGATAAAAAAAGCTTCTACCAAAATCTCCTACAAAAACACCACAACAACCCTCAAAAGTTCTGGGCAGGGTTAAATCAACTACTTTGTCCATGTCACTCCACCACCCCAACCCCGGCTAACTACACCCATAGTTCCCCAGAGACCATAGCTAGCGCCTTTAATAATTTTTTCACTGAAACAATCCAATCCCTAGCAAATCAGCTAACCCCCTCTAACTTAAGCCACATGCCTAATCTACCTAATAATCACCCAGAATTTAGCTTCCAACCAATATCCACTAGTTTTATGAAAACACTTCTAAAAAAACTAAAACCTACCACCCTCGCTGCTGACCTCCTCCCTGCAGTGTACCTACAAATAGCTGCATATGCCATTGCATATCCCATATCTATCCTCATCAACAGAACCTTATCCAAAAATGCTATCCCCTCCCTCTGGAAAATATCTCACGTCATCCCACTCCATAAAGGTGGTAGCTCCTCAGACATACCCAATTATAGACTCATTGCCATTCTTTCCACACTAGCCAAAATAATGGAAAAATGTGTACACAAGTAACTAATGCAATACCTTTCACAGAATTACTTACTATCCGACTCCCAGCATGGTTTCAGGCCATACCACAGCACCACCTCAGCCGTCCTTTCCTTTACTACTGCCATAAACCAAAACAGGAATGACAATAGGCTAACCTCTGCCCTCTTTCTTGACCTATCAAAAGCCTTTGACATGGTCAACCATGAACTTCTCACATTCTTTCACTAAAATCTATTTCCCTCAACAAGCCTGCTATACAGTGGTTCCAGTCCTACCTGACTGGTAGACAGCAGGCGGTACTATGGCAGGGCAAACTCTCCAGCCAGTTACCTCTCACACTTGGTGTCCCTCAGGGGTCCATACTAAGTCCACTTCTTCTGTCACTTTTCGGGTTAGGTTCCTCTGGGCCCCATTAGCTAAGTGATTTGTTTTTTAGGAATATACTAAGGTGGGCATTACATTCAATAAAAAGTGCAGCTAAGAGATGAGAACAGTGAAAGTAAGACTAGTTTCTGGATAAGTTGTTCTTTGTGATTAGCTGGGTCAAACAGAAGTATTTTCTAAGTACAGTAGAGGTAGGACAATGAAAGGGTAGCGAGACATCCACAAAGATGACAGTCTTAACTGGTGTCATCTACAATGGTATGAAGAAAAATGTATTTGTTTTACAAAAGTGGGCTACACTTTATTTTTTGCCACTTAGTTTGAGTCTGTTGCTCATGCAGCAGTTACTTACACAGGCCAGACCAAATCAACAGCATCTTCGTGTAGGTGGGGGCTTAAATAATAACCATTAGTTAACAATTATCAGTGACTATGGATATACAGACACACCCAGGGGTTTTGCTCAAAGATCAAAATTATAACTTTTTGTTTTCTTTTTACAGGTTAACAGGTACCAACGCAGAGACCATCTCAGTTCATAAATGCCTCAGACCACTGAATAGTTAAGTGACTTGTGCATATTTATACAGTAGACAAATAGAAGCCGAAGTAATCAAACCCTATATCTTTGATAACAAGTAGTTCATTAACAGCTCAATGCCATAACCTGCAGTGCCAACTATTACAGACTCCATATAAAAAGGTAAAGACATATTCTGTTCATGTGGAAAGGCAGAGATGACATAATTGAGCTTGAGCCCATAACACTGGGGGTCTTTTATTTTGGTAATCTGCAGAGAAAAGTGGCAAATTAAGACATTATTAAAAGTTAAACATCTGACATGTTAGTAGGCTTTGGAGATTTTAATTGAAGATTCTTTGCAAGAGATGAATATGACATGCACTGCAACACCTAGTTCTAAAGGGAAGCATGACTTTCTTCAGAATGAAGTTCAATTCTCAGTATGGAAGGGAGGGAATTCCTGTCTGTGCTAACAGAGTTGCCATAGCTTGGCAGAAGAGTTTGGTAAGTTGAAATGGATTAGGTGACTGCAACATATTTAGAACACATTTTTTTTGGAACTGTCTACACAGTAAGAGTATTCCATTCTGTAGGCAAGACTCCTTTTACACCAGACACCTTTTTTTTAATGTTACTTAACAGGTGGAGAAGGCTTCACTCTGAATATTAATGTATATTTTCCAAACTAAACATTCACAAACTTTGGGATGAAATGCATAATTTGTCCCACTGCTAACCTGTGCAAAAATTTTGAGTTTACGAGACAAAAAGGGGGGCATAGAGGAGCATATCAGATAGCCAATGGGCTGCAATCCTGCACTAGCTCTGCTAAGCCACATCAGCATGGTAACCTTTATGAAACGTGACAGAACATGGACATTCACAAGGAAAGGAACAGCAAGCCACTGTGTCTGTGAGAGCACTTCAGCTGACAGGATAGGTATCAGGGCCACAAAACAGAAAGTCCTTCATAGCTGCCTGGTTGACAGCTGCAATGCACAAGTTCTTGCAAGAGTGATGGGGACTATATGGCACAGCTGTGAAGCAAGAAAAATACTTTACAGAAATGAACTTGAAGCAAATACAAGATGCTTGCCTGGCTCTGTGGTGTAGACAAAGGATGAAGTTCTAGCTATGGCCCATGTGACCCAAGATCGATTTGTGGCTCAAATACTAAAGCAGCCTGGCAGGGGAGGGTGGTAGTGAGCAGCCAATGTCAGCTTGTCTACTTTGGAGGGAGCATCTGGCCTGGTGAAAAGCAGATGTCAAATGAAGAGATAGGTGCATAGCATGCAGCACAATGGCCCAGAAGTGTGCTTGCCTCTGCCAAGCCACAACTGCACTTCAGTCTTCATGGATGTGGGCAGGAAAGCACACTCAACCAGGAGAATGCATAACAGTATCTCACATCGGTCACTAGAAGATGGGTTAGCCAGAAAATGGAAATACCCCTCATGACTACCTGAATGATGGCCATGCCATTTACATCTCTCACGAGTGACAGAGAACAAATTAGCAGCACAGGTAGTGGCCAGAATATTAGCAGACATGGGGACATTAAAGAAAGACTTGTGGTACTATGACAGTGAGAAAAAGAATAAGAACGTGGACCAGTATCAGTCTTATAATGGATCCCAACATTGTCTGCCTGCATGCATTAGCAAATGAAAGATCAACACTGTTCTTTAGTCAGAAAGTCCATCTAGGAAAACAGAAGGTGGGTAAAACCATATCAAATGTTATGAATTAATGTTACACGGATCCTCCCAAAAAGATGATCTAGAGGCATATGATTTAGTTATACATAACCCAAACATGACTAATGGATTCTGAAGATGAAGAAAAAGTAGAAACTGTTATGCCTTGGTTTCCAGACTTTTAAACGGGTGAAGACAGTTCTAGAAATGTAAAACAACCATGATAGCACTGTGAGATTGATGTAAACTGTGATACAAAAAAGCTACAATGCCAAAGTTGGTGCCAAAAGCAGCAAAAAATGGAACAATGGAACCCCATGACATTGAAGGGGGAGTAACAAGCAGAAATGGATCCGCAATTATACTAGGACAAGAAACAATTCTGACCCCAAACCTTCTCTTGGACAACTGAGTGGAGAAAAAAAGATAACCATCAGAAAAATTATTATGTTTGGGATAGTGTAACTTTGAAGGCTCTTGAGACATGACAAACAACACTATAAGATGCGCAAGTTATTGCACAAGGACTCCATAGCAACGCAATTACTTTGATGACCTAGGCATACCAGCTTCACCCCAAATCAATCTAAGGCCTAGCATCACCACTGGGAAAATTACTGATTCAAATGTTGCTTAAAAATGTAAGGGTTCCCCTACAGTATGCCGCCTGTAACTTTGACTGCTGTGAACAGGACCATAAATTAAGCAAAACTATACATAATAAGTGCTAATGAAAATGATAAGATACATGTCAGTCTACTGACAGCTGTTTCTGCAGCAGCAGAAAGATTGAAATAATTATGCAGAAATACCTTACGGCAAATCACAAAACCTTTTTTTTTCAGGGATTCAAGCCCCTCCCTGCACCCTCCAAAATTACACATACCTACACAGAGGTTGCGCACAATAGTGAAAAAAGGAAAAACTCCACTGTTGCTGAAAGGTGTCTTGGCATAATTTCTTCGACCTATCAGCAGTTACAGAAACATCTGTCAATAGATCAACTTTGACCCAAATGATAAAGGTCTGACAAACTTGTTATATGTCAAGAGGAAACTGTGCAACACAGGCTTATAAGAACCCCACTTCAGTGATTCCCACTACAAACGTAACAGCCTGTGCATAAAACAAGAGTCACAAAAAAGTGCTAACAAAGGTCAGGGGATCATAAGAGACAGAAAAATAAAACATGGTTAATTGTGAATGATGTGCTGCTGTCAACACAAAATGCATCGGTTAACTATGCTGCACATTTTCTAAACTATGTGTCGCTGAAGGATGATAGAAAGAGCTGGCCTGATGGATATCCCACTGAATCCCCATTGATCACTAGCTACACTTAGAATGTATGAATGAATACATTCCATGGCTAACCTACTATTGTCTGTGAAGCTTCAGTCTCACTTGCACAAACTGGAAGTGCAGTTTTTAAATGGCTCATTAATAAAGATGCAAGAATGGGCAGGTTCACTGCAGTGTTTACATTAAGCCTATAAGCCCTCAGCTCCACTTGGTAAGTAAGTCAAGTTAGATTAACACAGGCAAACAATGAAAGTGTCAGCTGAATGCTTACCGGTCACATACACCGGGTTGTCTTTTGGAATTATGACAGTGAGCAGTAATCAAAGATATACACACAAAATGAAGCTGCTACCCTGAGTTATTTTATTTATAATAAAACATTTTCTTCAGTGACTTGAAGATGCTATGAATGATTTAACTACAGCTAAACACATTTTAATGAAAAGCTACTTGCTATACCATATAATAGAACATCTTGCCAAAAGTAAGCCTGCACTTCTGCCCTGTTTCAAGAAATCCTGATAGAAAACTGCTATCAAATACTCAAAAACTGACCTAGAAGTAAATAACGTCCTCCAAAATTGCTACAATGATGAAGAATGTAAAGTTGTATAAGTGAACTTAGCATAACAGTAGTTGTTCAAATACTTTCGCTGTGAGGAAACCAAAGATATACGGTTTTAAAAATATGTTTTTCTTCAGCTGAACAGTTAACTCTTAAGGGTCTAAGACATTTCTGCAGCAAATTTGATCACATTCTGCTTATGCTTAAAAGTCAAGGAATTCAAATTTGTTTGTTTCTGTGGAGGCCCTTTCACCCCTACACTTATCAACTCTGCAGTCAGGGTACAGCAATGAAGGAAGTATTTATACCACTACATCTAAATTCTATTTTGAACAAAGATGGCCAGTGCATGGATATCCTACTCCCTAGTTCCACAAATTATCCTTATTATACAGTGCACTGCTGAAAATAGACAACCTTTTTATACATCCATAATTAAGAACACAGAAAAAGGAACAAAATGAACACAGACATGTTGTGACCAAAGAAAGAATAAATACCTACCTGAAAAGTCATTTTTGAAGTAAATTAACCTTGGCTGTTCCGAGTTGAGGAGATTTAGGGAACCTTCCAAATTCAGTGGTCGAATCTGTTTAAAAAATATTTAAATAATCTTCAGCATTCCATTTACAGGGATAATAATGATACAGCTTGAGGGACTGAAATATACTAACCTTTCTCAAAGCAACAGACTGGACCCATTCCATAGTGTTCACATCAAAAACATCAATACCGTACTCACTGTACACTGTTACATACATGGAATTGCAACCTAGTGTTCAGGATAAAAAATAAACATAATAAATTTACTCAAGCATTACAAAGCAGTGTTTAAATAAACTGAAGAAATGTTAAGAAAATACAAGATTGTCAACCTACAAGAACAACATGGACACAGTCAACTAGAAAAGTAAGACACTAGCAAAAAATTGCAGTAAGTTCAAATGCAATTACGCATTTACTGAAATATTATTAAGAAAAAAGTTGTTAGATCAAAACTGAACAAAGCTGATACACTATTTTATCATTATAATACCTAATATTGCTGGAAATGTTTTCACGATTAAGTTTTCACAAGTCAGCAGCAGACGGGGTCTAGCAGAAGTCAATTTTTCAAAACATGAGAGGGTATTCTGAGAACACAAGTAAATTACTGTGACAGAGAACGACAGGTTGAGAAGTTTGTTTCAACACTGACTACCTACTCTCCTTGGCAGCCCTGTTTGCTACAAAACTAACAAGAGAAGAAAGCAATGTATCCCTTTTGCCAAGTAAAAAAGGTAAACCAAACGGGGCTTATGAGCCCTGAAACTTTCTTCAGATGTAATTCTGAGACCCTATACTTTGTGTTATGGGCAAACAATCTACGGCTCAAAGTTTCTACTGCTACATCTCCTTCTCTATACTTTGTTTTGGGTACCCCTTTTTAATCCTAAGCATTTCTCCCTGTTGCTCATTGCATGTTGCACTGTTACAGTTATGCTTTTATATTGGTTGACGCATCCAACTACGCCTCGCTTGCAGGCAAGTCCCGGTCTCATGTGGGCACTTTATGAACTTGTCTAAACTGTTTGAGAAGACTACTGATGATAAGCTTAACTTGGATAGGAGACTTACAGTTTCAAAAGTTGTTGAATAATTTAAGACCATCTTATTCTCTAACAGTAAACTAAACAATCTTGCACTTGACCCACTTCCTTCATATTTCCAAAGTTTTTCTCTTATTTAAGAATTTCTATACTTTCTGCTATGTACTAGATGTCGTGTTTAAAAAACCCAAAACAGTGCTAAGTAGGTTTACTGTAAAAATACATGGAATACATAAAGGGACAATGAATTTCCAGGACCTACTGGATATGCTGCTATGTATCAGATGTGCAAAACAGTATACTTTGCAAACTCTGATTATGACTCACTGATTGAAACTTAACTTATATTTCTAGATCTTTGATTTTACTATCTGCCATTGGAGATCTGTCACAAATTTTTACTGACAGTGCTACTTTTGGTAAGGTGAACAGTGAGGCAGTTATTTCTACACCAGGTACTTACTTTATCCAATCCATTCAATTTCTGAAATATTTTTGGACTCTATGTAAGTAATAACATTTCCTAATTTACAGTCAACTGTATAGTCTGCTAATCATGGTTATTTGCCTAGAGTTATATTAGAAAAGAAGGCCAAATAAGAGAATTCTCAATGCAGAATCAAGAGAACTCCACTCAATATTTTAACAGCCTCATACACACAGTCTCCCCCCCTTTACTACATTCTCCCCAGGTCAACTACTTATCCACTGAATATGTAATTTACTAACATTTACTTGAACAATGTAACACCATTATGTGACACAGTGCTGACTTAACGGCCTGAGTACCTTATTCCTTATATTCGGCACAAAACTATCCAGATTACTGTTCTTACTAATAATTCTGTGAACACAATTAAGGGTAAAATATAATGCTCATCTCAAGGGCAGTAACTGTTTTATCTTCAAAAACAACTGAAAATAAAATTGAGAAACAGTCAAATTTCTGTTCAGATCTACACCTTAAATCTACAATGATTCCCTACTAACACATCACTCAGTGAGCAAACACAAAGTGAAAATTCCATAAATCTCTAAAGAAATTAGTTACATATACAACTAACTACAAGACAAAAAACAAAAGTAGGCATTTTTGCAGGTGATTTCACCTCAACACCACTTCAGTTAAAGTGTAGCTAAGGGTTCAGTAAGTTAGGGAATATTTTGGGGGATGTCAATGCCTTTAGTTTAGTAGCTTTGGTTATGTCTTCAATCTACAGAAAAACAACTGTAAACTTATTCAACTTATAGATTTATCTACACAGGGTACTAGACATGAGTTTTTTACTACAGTGCAAGACGGAGAATTCAACGTAAGGAAATAATAGCAAAGAAGGTGCCTGAAAGGCAATTTACTAAGAAAACTTTATGCACTACACTGCGTAAAGCACTCAAAACTGCACAGCTCACATGGCACTTGGACAAGTTAAGAAATCATACAGACAGAATGTTGTTGTCTTTTGGCTTTTCCCGGTTTCGGCTAATGATTGGCAGTAGATTTTCACGAACGCCGAGGTGCCAGCTCGACGTCCAACCTTCAACGAAGGCACACCCATGTACGCATGTCTTTTGAACACCCACCCAACCGCAGGGAGGACATGCAGACTCCACACAGAAGGCACTCCCCGCACTCCAGCCGAGAATCGAATGGGAGAACCTCTTGCTGTGAGGCAACAACGCTACCACTGCACTACTGTGGAATACTGCACCCAAAATCTCTACAAAGCACAAAGTGCTAAGAGATAACTAGAGTGTATACCATAGTAATATTATGTGTGTTATCACATCTGCTGAGCACAGCCTAAAATAATTTCAATACCACCCATTTGTTAACCCGGTAGGCCCACTAGAAACAAAGTCCTTTTTCAGAGGTGACCCTGGAGCAATGCCTGGTTAAGTAATTTGCTCAAGGTTACACAGCAGGCAAATGAGGGCTGTGAGAATAAACCTTGAACAAAAGGAAAGTATAGTTGTGTAAAATCTTACAAAAACAGTAGATGTCCTTCTCTTCACTGTTGCAGAATTCTTCATCTTATGGATCTCCTGCCAAAGACAGCCCAATGTCTGGACAGTATACCAAAGCCTTTAGATCTTGTACTCACTGTATGTCTCACACATGCTCCCCATTTAGGATGTAGGACATAAAGGTGACGTAGAGATGCAGTTACCCAGAACAGTCTCCATAAGACAAAGAGGCTATGCACATCCAGAAAAGAGAAAATGCAGATGGAAAATGAAGACCATCTGCCAGGAGGAAAATCAAAACAAAACCTAAAAGGAAAAAAAGGGGGTGGAGGGAGAGACCAAATACTGCAACAGTGAAGCGAAGGACATCTACTGTTATGGTAAGATTTCATGCAACTCTACTATGTCCTTCTATATCACTGTTGTAGTATTCTTCACCTTAAGGTGATTACAAAAGCTCAAGAAAAGGACTGGGAGGAACCTTCACCAAACCCATCCATAAAGGCTTGAGCAAAACCTGCTCTGGCCCAAGAAACCACATCCAATTTATAATGCTAAGTAAAGGAATTCACTGAAGACCAAGTACCAGCTTCAAGGATGGAATTGGTGTCCATCCCCGAAGAAAGCACCAGAAGAGGCAAAAGGCCCAGTGGAGTGGGCTCAGACAGCAGCAGACAGACACTTTTCATGAAAAGGAAATGGCCTCAGATATCCAAGAGGAGATGGTTTTGCTTGCTAACAGCCAAACCCAATGCACTGGGATGGAATGAAACAAAAAGCTTGTCAGACCTACAAATGGTCTTAGTTTTATCCAAATAATACCTCAGCTGTCAGTGCAAATCCAAGGTATGAAGGACCCTTTCACTAGCAGACTACAGAAAAGAAAAAAATAAAGGGAGTTGTACTGCCTGATTCAAAGACAACACATTAACAACCTTGGGCATAAAAGAAGGATTAGTACGAAGAGATACCTTATCCCTGTGAAAAAACAAAAAAGGAGAGATGGCCATAAGAGCCTGAAGATCAGAAATCCTCCTAGCAGAAGTAAGACAAAACAATAACACAGTCCTCCAGGTACAAAGGTGCAGAGAAGCTGAATCTGCAGGCTCAAAGGGAGCATGGGTCAATTTTTCTAAAACAAAATTAAGTTCCCAAGGAGGAGAAATAGGCTTTCTTGGGGGCCTAAGATGCAGGATGCCTCTAAGAAACTGTCTAACCTCAAACAAAGAAGCCAAAGGAGGATTCATGGGAAGACAGGAAAAATACCTGACAAATGGGCCTTTACAGAAAAATAGAGCAAGCCAGACTGGAACAACTCACACAAACAGGAGAACCAGGACCATCACTGAAAAATGGTCCTGGTTATGAGCATGGGACTAGACAGAAAATCTCTTCCACTTGGACATACAAGACTTTCTGGTTGCAGGTTTTCTTCCCTCCTGTAAAACCCTGAACATGTCCTCAGAAAAATAGGTGCCTAAAAGGGACCAAAACCTTACCACCCATAGTCTCAGCTGAAGAGTGTACACATGAGGATGGATTAGTGACCCCTTGTCCTGTGTGATGAGGTGCAACCAGTGAGGTAAACTGTGGTGATTGCCCCTGGGCAGATGTATTAAAAGGGGGAAGCAGTACTGTTCTGGCCTAGAGGGAGTCACTAGCAAGATTTCTGGGAGCCCATCTAAACCTTCTGAGGGCTCTTGGAAGTACGGGTAGTTGAGAGAAGGCGTACAGAAACATCCCTTTTCAAGGAAAAGAAAGGGTGTCCGTTTTCCACACCAGATGGCATGACAATATGGAATAGCAAAGAGGGACTTGCCTGTTTAGAAGGAAGGTAAAAAATCTACTTGAGGAATATCCCACCAATGGACTACGCCCAGAAACACGTCCACATGAAGCATTCATTTGTGAGTTTCTGTTTGGGACTTGTTCGAAGTGTCTGCCAGTAGACTGTGCTCTGAAAGAATATACATTGCATGAAGAATTAACTGACAACCGAAAGCCAGATCCCAGGACTGACCAGCCAACCTGCTGAGAAGGTAAGACTTTGTGCAGCCTCTGCTTGTTGACATACCATATCACTGCGGTGTTGTCTGTGTAAGCCTTCAGAGGGCCTGAACAGAGCATGGGGTAAAAAACATGCAGGGCCAGAATCAGAGCTCTCATCTATTTGATACTGATATGGTCCGATTTCTGATTGGGGGGCAGAGACATTGAACATCCAAGTGACCACAGGAAGCCCCCCCAACACATATCTGATGCATCCGTGAACCGTTCTTGAGAAAGGACCAGAGGCTGAAAGGGCAGGCCTGAGTTGAGGGTAAGCTGATGAATCCACCACTCGAATTTTCACTTTAAACAAGGAAGGAGAGTCACTCTGAAATCCAGAAGGTGACAATGCTGAAGCCAAACTGACCTGAGGTACCACTGAAGCTTCCACATGTGCAGTATGGCAAGAGGGAGCATTGGAATAGAAGAGGTCTTGAATTTCAGGGCATAGGAAATTCTCTGGCTGGAACACCAGGCAGAGGAAGAAGAGACAGAAAGAAAGCTGTCAAAGGACAAAATGTTTTGAGGTAGAAGACAGGCCAGCACTGGCACTGTCTGGATCCTACAACCCACATTCACTTGATTCTGAGAGTGATTCAGGACAGATTTTTGGAAGTTGATAGTGAACGCCACACTCTGAAGGAGAGAGAGGGTGAACTCCAGATCCTGAAATACGCAACAGGGAGAAGGTGCCTGAAGCAACAGATCATCTAGATAAGGAAATATCTGAATGCCTTGCACCCTGCAAAAGGCAATCACAGGAATTAGACATTTTGTGAGTACCACTGGGGCAGCAAACAGGCCAAAGGGCAAAGCAGAGAACTGAAAATGAGATGAAGAAACAGAGAAATATAAAAGCTTCTTGAAAAGAGGGTGAATAGGAACATGAAGGTTAAGCATCCTTCAGATCCAAGGACACCAAAAAAGTCTGGGGTAATAAAAGAGGTAACAGGGTTTGAAGAGTACGCATCAGAAAAGAAGGAACCTTGAGAAAATTGTTGAGGAAGACAAAATCCAGAATAGGTCTCCAAATGCCCTCCTTTCGAGGACCCAGGAACATCCTGGAGTAAAATCCCTTTCCTACTTGGGAAGGAAGGAAAGGTTGAATAATCCAATGTAAATACTGTCTGTTTATTTTAACTGTGGAGATTTTCTCCCTGGGCCTCCGCTGAAAATGGACCTACGTCCAGTCGGACACTCCCGGTCAACAAATTTAAATAAAATAAAATAAATAAAATAAAATAAAATAAGAATAGTTCCTTGATCCACCATGGACCCACGAACATTTGAGAAATGAGGAAGTTTTTCCAGAGGACACTTGGGAATCCCAGAAAAAGGAGGGAGGGACTTCTACTTCATAAAGTAACCCTTACAGAAGATAAACAGAAATCAGGTCAGGAATCCGAGGTGATGAGATGCAATCTGGAAGACAGAGGGAGGAGAGCCGAAGAGACAAGGGGAATCTGGCCAAGGAGTGGGGGTGGGGGCAAGATGTCAAAGAGAAGGAGGCTTGTCAAATAATGGAAGCATCTGAGCCACAGTAGCCTGAAAAGACTTAGCAGGACAAGCTTGACTACCACCCTTCCTGCCTTTGTTGGCCTGACTAGGTTGCCTGTGAACAAAAGCAAGCCTAGTAGGATACAAAAAAGCATATGTTTTAGGTCCTGCAAAGCTTTACCCTTTTCTTGAAGAGCCTTACACATATCAGCAGAAGCAATCTCAGAGAGATTTCTATTATCCAAAGCAGCATCCAGAAACTTGGCCTTAATGTCTTCAGGTAATGATGGCAGGCCTAGCCAAGAGAACTGCCTCAAGACAGACCCAAAGGCAGCAGTACTGGAAGAGGCATCTGCAGCAGCATCATAGTTACACTTGATACAGTGGCAAGCTGCCTGAGAGGTAGAACCCAAAACAAACAGAGCAGAAGACTTTGATTCAGAATCAGGTCATAAATAACCTGACAAGTCTGGGTGTTCAAGGCCAGTGCATATCTAGTCATGTTTGTCTGGTAATTGATGACCTGAAAGGCCAAAGTAGAAGCAATACAAACCTTCTTTCCAATTCTCTCCATTACCTTACTAATCCTTATCTGAAAGGCAAAAGATTGGAAGAGGGCAAAATCTTAGAAGGCTTGTCAGAGGAGACGGGCACCACAGCAGGGTCGGCAGCTAGACCTTAAATAAGACCTGACAATCCTCAAGAACCTTATAGAAACTGTTAGATGTTTTTGGAGCAGAAGGCAGAGAATCAGGACACTTAGAAGTAGCTACAAAGGTGTCTTAACAAAGATGCCAACACATGAGGTACAGCCAAAGGTTTAGGAGTATCCACCTGAAGCAGTTCAAAATACCTTTTCTGGATATCAGACAACTGAGAAGAATCCTACTTTAAGCATTCCATCATTCTAACTATTGTGTTCCCCAAAACTCCTCAAAAGGAGACTCAAGACTAATGGACTCCTCTTCATCAGAACCATAAGCTAAAGCAAAAGGCATCTGGTAAGAGTAAGACAAGGACCCTTCATCAGACTCTGAATCCTCATCTGAAGAATCTGGTTCCTTAGTCTGTTTGGAAGGAGTTGAAGTCCATGGGGAATTAGGCACAGAAACCCCTTGGGGAGGCTTCAGGGCCATTAAGGCATTAAATAGACCCTGGGTAACTCCTTCCATTCCATCTGAGGATCTTTGGGGCATACAGAAGTATGCTGACTCTTCTGCTTTTTGCTTTTTCTTGGTAGGGATTTCAGCCCTAACAAACACCAGAGCTTCTGCCCCTTGACAAAATTCAATAAGAGTACCTGGAACCTCTTTCCCTGACCAGAGCATGCTGAATCCCTCCAGGGCCCTCAGAGATAATCAACCATGGTTCCCTCTCGACATCTGGAACAGATGTCTGCGAAAGGAAGGATCCATGCCGGCCTCTGATGGGGTTGTGGCAGTGGAATCAGGACTTCTCACTGTGCTTCCAGTGGAAATTAGAAGGCACAGTAGAAGCTCTGGTTACATTTCTAATTGCACTGCAATGCAACTGCAGCCTCATTAAATGTCTTGGTATTCAGTAGCTACTGCCATCACATTTTAGGAATAGCCACACTATGTTGCTCTTCAACACATGCTCTGCATACCAGCTGCTACCTTTGTGCACAGTAACATATTGTCTCTAATGAAAGTGCAGTTGAGTAAAATCTTAACCTAACAGCAGATATCTTTCTTTTCACTGTTGCAGTATTCGCCACTACTGGAATGTCTTGGTAAGGCTAGCTCAATGTCCGGCCAGCATGGCAAACCCTTTATTACCTAGGGAGTGCTGTATGTCAGATGTATGCTCCCTGCTTGAGCACAGGGCACAAAGGTGATGTACATATGCTCCAACCTCAGAATTAACTAAGCTGCATCAGGACAATTAAGGTCCCCAGTGGAAAGTAGGACATGTCCATCCAGAAGAAAGGAATAAAGGAAGAGAAGGACAGGAACTTCAAGGCCAGTACTAAAATACCAACCATGCAAAAGGAAGACAAATGTGAGCGGGAGGGAGTGTGAATACTGCAACATTGAAAAGAAGAACATCTATTGTTTTGTTAAGATTTTATGCAACTGTACTACATCCTTACATACCACTGTTGCAGTATTCATCACCTATAGGAAGAGTACAAAAGTTACTATGAAGGTAGGGAGGAGGAAGTCAAGGAGGAGCCTTCCACAAACCCATGCAGGATAGCATTGGCAAAACCTGCCCTGGTCCTGGAAATGACATCCAGTTTGTAATGTTTTCTGAAAGTGTGAACCAAAGACCAAGTAGCAGATTCAAGGATGGAGTTGGTGTCCACTGCTTGAATAAAATGAGCCCTCATGGAAGCAGACAATTGTTTACCATGAAAAAAGTAACAAAAATAAATGGCCTTGGAATTCCAGGAGAAGATGGTTTGCTTACAAACTGCCAAATCCAATATCCTAGTATGAAAAGAAACAAAACACTGATCAGATTAACAAAAGGCCTTAATTTTGTCTAAATAACATCAGAGCTGTCTATGCACAGCCAAAGTACATAGAACCTTCTCACTAGCAGAGTGTGGAGAAGGGGAAAAAAAAGCAGGAAGCTGGAAAGAAAGACTAAGGGACAGCTTATTAACCACCTTGGGCACAAAAGAAGGATTTGTATGCCGCGACATCCGGTCTCTCAAGAAAAAACAAAAAAAGGAGGCACCGCCTTCAAGGCCTGTAGGTTCAGATACTCTTCTGGGCAGAGGTTAAAGCAACCAATAAAACAGTCTCTAGGTGCTACATTGCAAAGCAGCAGCAACAGGCCCAAAAGGAGTTAGTCAGCTTTTCAAGGACAAAACTAAATCCTACTGAGGAGGAATGGACTTTCTTATGTATCTAATATGAAGGACACCTTTAAGAAACTACTTGATCTCAAACCTAGAGGCCAAAGGAGGAGTAAGTGGCAGGCAGAAATGACTGACAAGTGGGCTTTCACTGAAGAATATGCCAAGCTAGCATGCAGTAGTTCACACAGGTATGAAAGAACCAAAAGGACCCCAAATGAAAAGGGGCCCTGGTGATGTTTAAGACACCAAACAGAAAATCTCTTCCCTTTGTACATATATAATTTTCTAGTATTGGGTTTCCTGGCCTCCTGCTGGACCTTAAGCATGCTGTCAGAAAACTGGTGTCAGAAAGGAATCAAAACCCTATCACTCAGAGCATCAGTTGAAGAGTGGACAGATGAGAGTGAAGAGCAGCATCTGCCATCTGTGAGAAGATCAGAGGAAAGGCACTTGTACAAAAACTTGCTGGCATCCACCACTTTATAGAACCTGCCAGGCTTCTTAGGAACTGGAGGTTGAGAATCCAGTGTCAGGGAAGCAGCAGAGAAAATATCTAATAAAGCAGCCAACACAGGAGGGACAGCAGACGGTTTAGGAGAGTCATTTTGAAGCAACGTATATTACTTCTTCTTGGGATCCAATACTTGGGAGCAATCCCATTAGAAATTATATGCAGGAGAGTGTCACCAAAGGAAAGCGTCTCTAAAGGAGAATCAGGACTGATACAGTCCTCCTCCTCAGAGCCACAGTCTAAAGGTGAAGGCAACTGAGAAGAATAGGCTAAGGAGTCAGCCTCACAATCCAAATCCTTGTCCGAAGACTCTGGGTCTCTAGCCCTCTTAGGGGTACAGGTCCAAGGAGGTGCAGGAACTGAGACCCTTTGAGGAGGCTTCAATGTCATCATGGCATTGAACAAACCTTGACTAAAGTCTTGCCACTCCTGTTCTGGATCCCTGGCAACTAAAACCACATGCTTAGTTTTCTGCCTTTTCTTTACCGGGATGTCCACTCTAACAAAATGCAAAGGTTTGGACCCCTGCCTGGATTCATGATGGAAGTCTGCAAGGCTTCAGAGGATGTGCAAGAAGCTAGTTCCGTGCCAGCCTCCAAGAAGTTTGTGGCAGAAGGAACCAAAGGTAATGCCAGCCTATCCTTTGGGTTGTCCCTGACCTCTACAGAGATATCCGGTGGATGCTGAACAGCAGCAGACTCAGGCCTATACGTCTTGGCCTTGTTTTTAAGCAGTGGCTGTACATCTGGACAAGGTACATGGTACCCTGGGCCAAAAGCTGAGACAATGGTTATCAAGAAAAATGGAAAGTGAAGAAAGGTCGCTTTGTAAGGTCTTCAGTACAAAGACCGGACAGATGGAACACTGGGCGTGTTTGTGAGATGCAGCTAAGCAAAACAAGCATCTGTTGTGGTGGTCTTTATGCGGAATCTGCCTCCCATACTGACATTTCCCTTTTTTGGATAACATGTAACCCACTGAGCACTGTGTGAAAAAGAAAAAAGAACCCTCAACATGGTACTTATCTAAAAGACGTAGGCTTGGAATAACCTGTGAATGTGAAGGGCATTCACACCAACATACAATGGCATTCGGACCAATGGCAATGAAGTTCTGAAGTGGCACCGTACGCACATCTTTATGTCCTATGGTTGCACAGGGAGCATATATATGAAAAAAAAATGTATCACAGAGGAACTTATCTGCTTTCTTAAAGGCAGCAAGCTGGCTGTCAGGCAAGTTACGGGCTGTAATACATACATACTACAATGCTGGAAGAACAGGAGTGGGTTTAGGGAATTCCAATTTTACTAACTCATAACATTTTTTGTTCCTAGGACAGTGGAATATTAATTACATTCATTCTAAAACAACCAGCTCATTCTTGGCATGGTTCCAAAAAAAAAATGCTTTTAAGTACTATCAGAAGAAACACGCTCCTCAGAATCAGAATCGGTAACATGAGAGAAAGCAGTTGTTACTTCACAATCATTTTCCTCTTCAATATACTAGGAGTCTTCAGAAAATGAAG
This sequence comes from Protopterus annectens, assembly GCF_019279795.1. NCBI lineage: Eukaryota > Metazoa > Chordata > Ceratodontiformes > Protopteridae > Protopterus > Protopterus annectens. The sequence goes on along the minus strand of NC_056737.1, from coordinate 851,661,358 downwards.
AATTATTTTTTCTTTAGTGAACAGCCCAGAAATAGAAGGGCCAAGAGCCTTAACTAAGCCCTGAGCTAAGGCCAATGGATCATTCTTGCTCAATGCAACAGATGCAGAAAAACTTTGACAGGCTTTGCGCACAAACCACTGATTTTAGTTGGCTCTACTCAAGCTGATAATGGTTTGGCAGACAAGTGCTAGAAGATGTCCAGCTGTTGTATCCTATGCAGGACATAACCCATTTAACCCTGCAGTAGTGATCAAATGATGAACATCTGGTGAACAATGCAATCACCTGTGACTGTGTGTATATTCCCCTTACTAACAAGCTGATTAACAATGTAATCAAGTGTTGTCTGGCCATGTGGCACAGACAGATATAGACAAAGCCTTTGCTGCAACCTAGACAACCCAGGTTTGACTAATGGCATAAGTACTTTTGGGAAGTTGGGAATAGTGAAACCAGGACAAATGTATGTTGAAGAAAGATTTTTACTGATCAATTCTATGAGCCTGATCAAAAAAGTCCACGCCTGCAAACCTTTCTCACCCTGGAAGACACTGACATTTACATAGTCACTGAGGCAAAGTTTAAAACAGAAGAGAGCAATTCAGCTGTGCACGGTTATACCACCTTCCAAACATTCAGATCAGCAACTGTGCAGGAGGGGAAAAAGGCAGAGGTGCATCAGTCTATATTTAGAACAGATTCACATCAAGGCTGATAAAGCAACATGATACACTAGAGCTTCCTCATGTCCATATAACCATCAGAAAAATCCCATACTATATGTTAGCTGGCTACAGAACTCTATCTTGGACAAAAGAAAGCCAGAACTCCTAGCTACAGAAACTAGAATCACTCAGTATTAAACCCAACACCATTTTCTAAGATGATCTAAACTATCCAACTATAGACTGAGAAACCTACACTGCCACTACTGCATAAGCACAGAGATTCCTGGACTCTGTCAATGCAAATGCCCTGGAACAATTAGTCATAGTACCCACTAGGGGAAATAACATCTTGTATCGTGTCCTTACTAATATGGGAGGATCTTGCACCATCCCTTGTGTATCTTCATCAGTTGTTAGGTCTGACCATAAAGCAGTCTCCTTCAAAATAAAACTGAAAACAGAGATCCCTTCCACTCATGGTACCTTTAGAAATTTCTTTAAGACAAACTACTTACTCCTATGTAAAAAAAACAACTCCTCCAACTAAAAATGACACCATCAACTAGGATAAATGGTTCATTTGTAACATGCCAACGCACTATAAAAATAAGAGAGATAAACGAACCGAAACACGGCCAAGATAATTATATTTTTTAGGTTAATGCTTTCACAGGTTATCTCTACCCGCTTCTTCAGACCAAATAGAAAAAAATACAAAAGTTCAGTTATATAAAATATTTTAAAACTTAAACGCCAATATAAACTGCACTTCAATTATGACAACTAAATGTGAGATGTTACAGTGTGCCTCAATGAGCGTACGCACATATACCTTAAAGGGACATGCACTTTAAAACACATTCATATCAACTGAGTATATATATATATATATATATATATATATATATATATATATATATATATATATATATATATAAAACCTACACAATCTAAGGAAGTTATCTGAACCTGCATAAGTCATAATAAACACTATATTTATAAATATATGACACCACATACTGTACTATTTTACAACTAAAGTCCTACAACAAAATATAATAAAGATATTACATGGAATCTAAACATATGTCTCTTACTAAAAGCTGAAAAGAGTTACACAATGACACATTTGGATATTTCTTTATGGAAAAATATACTTAAGGGTACTTCATATTGACTTAGAGCATGTTGATGTGTATCACCTACACAACTAAAAAATGATGGCTATAACTACAAGAGTGTAAAACACACACTATCCATAGGGACATTTTATTAAAAAATATATATTGTTCTATCTCACTGCCTAAAACAAAGACCTAAGGAGATGAAATAAATCAACGTACTATCCACATGTCTATCTATAAAATATCTATAAAAGCTAATGGCGAGATAACGAATAACTAGGGACAAACTATGGAACAAATGGTCACCAACTAAGCTCTCTGCAGACTTACAAAAATATAAAAAACTCAGAAATCTGACAGAAAAAAACACAACAAAGATAAAAAGGACTTCTATACCAAATCTCCCACAGCCCTAAAATCTAATCCTAAAAAATTCTGGAACTCTATTAACCAAATATTACACCTCGGTAATCTTAGCTCCCCCAATCCATGCCCAGACAAGACATCTGAAGAAACTGCCACTATCTTCAATACCTATTTTATCGATTCAATATGTAAGCTACTGAACCCTAACCCAAACTCCTCTACTACTAACATCTCCAACTTTTCTGACCCTACTCCTAATACCATCTCCTCAAATACCTTCGCCCTCAAACCTGTACCTACTAGCTACATCAAAACTCTACTCTCTAAATTAAAACCATGCTCAGCATTAGCTGACTATATTCCTTCCACTTTTCTTCTACTAGCAGCTGACTCTCTTGCTCTCCCTGTATCTATCCTAATTAATCACTCTATCTCTGAATCTAAAGTCCCTTCCATATGGAAACAATGCTACACTCCACCTATACACAAAGGAGGTAACTCCACTGATATCACCAACTTTAGACCTATCGCTATCCTCTCCCCTCTCTCTAAAGTACTAGAAAAATGTATTCATAAACAAGTTAAGCAGTATCTAATATAGGAAAATCTGCTTACACCCACTCAGCACGGCTTCAGACCCAAACATAGCACCACTACAGCTCTAGTATCCTTCCCCAACACAGTCTCTATAGCCATGGACGACCATAAAACATATTTCTTGCCTATTCTTGGACCTCTCAAAAGCTTTTGACACCGTCTCACACTCTCAACTGCTGCACAAACTGCATAACCTCAACTTCTCCACTGATACTGCTGCATGGTTCTCCAGCTACCTCACTGATAGATCTCAATCAGTGAGATGGCATTCTGCACTCTCCCCTCCTCTCCCTGTCAAAATGGGTGTACCTCAAGGGTCTATCCCAGGGCCTTTACTTTTTAATATCTTTACTAATCTGCTCTACACCTCCTGTCCTCAGTTATCTTTAGTGTAATACACAGATGACTCTACAGTCATCAGCACAGCCAACTCCCTCTAAGCTCTTCTCAGCTACTCGGGCATCTTTTAATTTAGTTGAAACATGGCTCTCCAACAACCAGCTCATCCTTAACCCTAAAAAAACAAAGCTGTTACTTTTCCTACCTAAAAAGTTCATAAATATTAAACCCTCCTTCTCCATACAGTCCCTTAACACTCCCATTTAAGTAGAATCCGCTACTAAGCGCTTAGGCATAACCATCAATGATCAGCTTAAATTTGACTTGCATGTTAATAACTGTATCAAAAAGACACATTCAAAACCAGGCCTCCTTTACCGTAACAAGAAATTCCTTACCTCTGAAGCCAAGATTACTCTCTCTCTTACCTACCTTCTACCCAGTCTAATGTACAATTCTCAAATTCTCACAAATCCTAACTCAGCGCTCCTGACCAAACTCGAATCTACCTACAACAAGGTAGTTAGATTTGCTGCCCAGCAAACCTACAAATCCCATCACTGTCTCTCTCTAAAACACCTGAAATGGTTTGAATTACCCCACCAGCTTCTTCTTCTCTCAGCTCCAGATCATCCATTCTATCCTATACCAGCCACCCTACTGCCCAGCACTATCCCCTTTCATCTCCCATTATTCTCCCTCCAGACCTCTCCAAAGCTCTAACCAAAACCTACTACAAATCTACAAACCCAAGTCTAAATTTGGATGCAACATGTACAGCTATCACCCCACTACTGCCTGGAATAGGCTCCTTCTAGAAATCAGGACCCTTACACATCCTAAACAATTTAAGACAGCCACCAAAGAGCACTTTAAAAGTCAATGGTCCTGCCACTGCACTCTCCCTCCTTAACATCCCCTACTTCTCATACCTTAATCTACTTTCTGCCCTTAACTCTCTTCTCACTAGCTCTCTCTAATCTTCCTTGACTACTCTTTCTACTGTCTTCTAAAATCTATTAAGCAAATTGCCTCAGAGAAACATTCTATTGTAATTGTCTTGCCTTCATGCAACTACAGCATGATAAAACTGTTGTTTTAACCACTTACCCCAAAAACTATACTCATCTTAATGACATATTTCTTTGTATACATCTTGAAATAGTTATGCTATACTCCTGATTGACACTGTATAACACTGTATTGCTACTTAATGCCTTGTAATAATCCTGTAACATTGCTGTTTAATGCTAATTTATATTGAAAATTGTATAATATGTTGGAGCTTTTCTCCCCGGGCCTCCACTGAAAAAGGGCTCTTCAGCTCAGTCAGACAATCCCGGTCAACAAATGTAAAATAAATAAAATAAATAAGATAATAGCAGCTATTTCTGTGCTGACATATGCTATGTGCCATACAATGAATGGCACCTAAAACATCAAGGCATATATAGCTTATTATGATAATTAAAATCCAAACATACCAAATAACCATATCAATAGAAACAAAAAGCTAGACTATATACCTATTTGCATAGAAATACTGTAATATCGATAACTTAATATAAAACCTACTATATACAACTTTATAATAAGTGATTATACCATAATAATTCATTTAAATAAATGCCTAGTTTTCAGTGCTGGTTTTAGTGGTACATTCCCATTTAATCCCTTGTTGCCATCCGTCTGTAATCTAATGGTCAATTTCATCTCATTTAATTCAGTTACATCCCTGATAACACCTAGTCGTTCACTAAAGTATATTACCTCAATCGCCATAAATGTAAATGTATGTTCTGCAGATGTAGTCATAACATGTTTGGCCAAGGCATTGGTATGACATGAAATTCTGATATTGTAAAGATGTTTTCTAATCCTATCTAAACCTAGTGGTTTTGCCCACATAAAATGATTTACAAATAATACATCCGGCTAAGTAAATAATACTGACACTATTACAATTCGCCTCTACATTAAAATTATATTTTCTACCTGTGACAGGATGTATAAATTGGCCACTGCTATTAATGAAATTGCAAAAATTACAATCCCCAGACGGTGTAAATTTTTCTATAGATCCCATATACAGATCTCTACTTTCTCTACAGTGGCATAACATTCTCTCAACAGATTTCTTATTCTTAAACCTAAAGCATGGCTTTTTAGGCTTTTCACCTACCAATTGTTTAATTCTTTCATCTGTAGTTAGTATATCCCAATATTTATGTATGATACTTGCAATTTGTTTAAGTTTACTCCAATAAAAAACACAGAAAATTTCAGATGATTAGAATTCTTGCGGGTGTTGATGTTAATATATGTTGAGTAAGATGCTTCAGAAAAATATGGTCTCCCTCTTGTTTGTCTCAGGGGGACAATTTCACTCAACAGTTGTTCCACCTGTTGTTTATCCTAACCTCTGGCAACAAACTTCTCACTAAGATGTGATAATTCATTAATTCTTGCCATGTACATTAAGCCTAGACGTCCCAATTGCTTGGCCTGTTATAATATTACAAAATGTATGTGCAGGATGCATACTCTTTGATGTAGTAATGTATTATGATCCTAAGTGATAAACTGGCAAGCTTCAAATCCCCACAAACCCAGTTAACTCCACTGAATACACAGAAACATACACCACCCCACTGTGCCAGCAAGCAAACAGCTGCATAGATGCAGGTGTACCATGTAGGACCAAGTGCAGGGCAAACCACAGAAACAAACCCACATGATGGAACTATAATATCACAAGCTTTATAATAAAAGGAAAATAATTTTGACCAAAAGTAAGAAGTATAATTCCAAGAATGTTAATGCCCTTGTCACTAAAATAAACAAACAACTCAGGAGCTTAATAAAATCCACCAAAGCCAAGTTTGAGGCAAAAAATAGTTACCCAAGCCAAAGACAATCACAAGGCATGTTTTCATTATGTCTGTAACATCAAAAGCACAATGCAGCAATGCACTGAGCTCATTGTGAATGGTGTTACCTACAGAGAGAAAGAGGATACAGCTCACCTACTGGCTGATAAAGTTAGCTCTAACTTTACCAGTCTCTCCCCTGACTGTCCCTCAAGATATATCTGAAACTGGCTCTCATCCAGGTATCAAACAAGACCAAGTCCCAAAAGTGCTATCAAAAGCTGAAAATACTGCATCAATAATGGGTCTTGACAATGTCCCTGGATCCATCTTAAATATCAAGAAACATGATCTAGCCACACCCCTAACACTGTTCAATCTCAGCCTCCACACTGGTGTTGTACCAAGTGAATAAAGAAGAAGAGTTACAGTTCTTCCCACCATAAAGAAGGACCTACCACAGACCTATGCAGTTACAGATCCAAACGTCTGACCAACCTCATATGTAAAGCCATGGAAAGACTTATTATGTAATTAATCGATCAGGACATAGGGAACCTCCAAACACTGGACCGATCTCAGTCTGGATTCGTCAAGGGCAAGTCATTCTTACTCATCCTGGTGGATTTTTTTGTAGAGGTCACCAAAGCAATGGATGAAGGCAAAAAGTACAGTTTTGTACCTACCATAAATGTAGATGTTCGAGTGCTCATACAGCTGCAGTCATTACAGATGGGTTATCCTGCCATCAGGCGGGTCCTCGGTCGGCCGAATTCCAAAGTCTAGGTCCGGCATCAGTTGTCGTCACTTCTTCCCTGACGTCAGTGCGGCAGGGGTATAAAAGAGGCAGCCGACGCCATTTTCTTCAGTTTTTCTTGCCCCAGATGTCAGGTGCCCCCAGAAGGAAGGCAAAACATAATATTATGCAAACATGCAATGTAGATAAATCAAAAAAAACAGTAGTTGCAAGCAAATACACCATAAAAGAATACCCCAAATAGGTTGTATGATAAAGGTGTTTGTCATAAGGCCTGTCCTAAGAGGGGATGGAGGGAGGGTAACCTGGACTGCAGCTGTATGAGCACTCGAACATCTACATTTATGGTAGGTACAAAACTGTACTATGTTCATCACGCATACAGCTGCAGTCATTACAGATGGGTAGAATCCCAAAGCTAAGTAAGGGTGGTAGGTACTAAGTGGAACTAGGATGGGCTAGGATGCCCTGCAGGACTGCTGTGGCAAAGCCCACTCTAGATTTAGAGTACAGTGGAAGGTGGCAGTGCTTGGAGAAAGTGTGCACTGAACTCCAAGTAGCTGCCTCCAAAATGTCCTTGGTAGGGACCCCCCCTGAGGAAAGCTGCAAAGGTAGCTGTAGCCCTGGTGGAGTGGGATCTGATATATACAGGCATAGATTTTCCATGAAATTAATAACAAAAGTGTATGCAGTGGGCTATCCATTTTGAAATTGTCTTTTTGGAAATTGCCTTTCCTTGAGCACCTGTAGCATAGGACACAAAGAGCTGCTCAGATTTCCTGAAGGACTTTGTTCTGTCCAAGTAATAACAAAGTTGTCTGTGAATGTCCAAGGAATGTAGTAGTCTCTCTCCTTTGTTCTGTGGATTTGGATAAAAGGTAGGTAAATGAATAGTCTGATTCAAAGCTACACTGGATACTACCTTTGGCATGAAGGTAGGGTTGGTTCGTAAGGAAACTCTGTCCTGATGGAAAATGATGAATGGTTGCACAGCCACGAGGGCCTGTAGCTCCGAAACCCTGCGTGCTGAGGTAATAGCCAGAAGGAAGGCTGTTTTCCACGACAAGTATTGTAGCTCTGTTGAAGAAGCCGGCTCAAAGGGAGGCAGGGTCAGCTTTTCCAATACGAAGTTGAGGTCCCAAGCTGGGACTGGTGGTTTCTGTGGGGGTTTTATATTTTTTGCCCCTCTGAGGAACTGCCTTAATAGAGGATGTGAGAATAAAGGAGGATCTGTATTGTATTGTGCAGAAATGGCTGAAGCGTGGATCTTGATGGAGGAGAAGGAAAGGCCACTGTTTAACATCTCAGCTAGGTACTGTAAAATTTGAGGTATATTTATTACCCAAGGATTCTGGCCCTTTGCTTGATTCCAGGAACAAAATTTTTCCATTTGGCGGAGTAGGTTTTTCTAGCAGAGGGTCTTCTGGCCTCCAAGATGACATCCTGCACCTCCTTGGAGAGGAGAGTCTGTTGGGAAATTAAGGTATTCTCCATGCAGCTAGATTTAAGGTTTTGAGCTGGCTGTGAAGGATTTTGTAGTTGTGCTGGGACAACAGAAGAGGAACTAGAGGTAGGATCCATGGTGGTGAGTGTGACAGGCTCTTTAGGAGAGGATACCAGTGCTGTCGTGGCCAGTCTGGAGCAATGAGAATCATTTGTGGCCTCTCTGCTCTGGCTTTTAATAGAACTTTGGTCAGTAGAGGAAGAGGCGGGAAGGCATAGACTGTCAATGTTGTCCAATTGAAGGAGAGTGTGTCCACTTTCCAGGCCTGTGGATGATAGGTCCTTGAACAGAATTTTTTCAACTGGTAATTTCTGTGGGTAGCAAATAGATCTATGTCTGGCTGTCCCCATGCCTGAGTTATCTTTGAGAAGACTTGAGGATGCAACTTCCATTCATGTGGGTCTGTCATGTTTCTGCTTAAGTTGTCTGCCAGTGTGTTTTCCTTCCCTGGCAGGAATTGTGCCTGTAGTTGAATTTGTAATTCCAGAGCTGTGTTCCACAGGGTCATGGCTTGCCTGCACAGGGGGTATGAATGAGTTCCCCCCTGTTTGTTTATGTACCACATGACTGTGGTGTTGTCTGTCCTTATCAATAGCTGGCCTGGATGCAGTAGGTCCTTGAAGGTCATAAGGGCATTCTGCACGGCTAGCATCTCTTTTTGGTTGATGTGTAGGTGCTTCTCTTTTTGGGACTATTTTCCCTGAATGCACTGATCTGCCATGTGTGCTCCCCAGGCGTAGTCTGAGGCGTCCTTTGTGATGATTTGAGTTGCTTGAGGTAAACAGAAAGGGAGACCTGTGTTTCTTTGGCATGCTTGAGCCCACCACAAAAATTCCTTTTGAAGGCATGGAATGAGTGGTATAATTGTTTCCAAGCTGTGGCTGTGTTGAGACCATAAGTTTTTAGGTACCATTGTAGTTTCCTCATATGCAGCTTTGCACATGGTATCAGTAGGATGCAAGATGCCATGAATCATAGAGCCTGCAGGACTTTCCTTGCAGTTAGTCTGGTTAAAGTTGCCATTTTGTTGAAGTATTGAGACAGTTGCCCTTGTTTGTCTGGCGTGAGGTAGGCCATCTGGGTGGTTGTATTTAAGCTGGCACCCAGGAAAATTATCTGTTGAGAAGGTATTAGTTTTGATTTCTTTTCGTTCACTGTGCATCCCAGGTAGTTTAACAGTTTTATTACAAATGCCAGATGCTGCAATAGAATGTCCTTGCTGTCCGCTTGGATCAGGCAGTTGTCCAGATATGGGTAGATTTGTATTCCTTGTTGTCTGCAGAAGGCAATTACTGATACCAGGCATTTCGTAAACACACTGGGCGCAGTAGATAAGCCAAAGGGCAATGCAGAGAATTGGTAATGGGTTGAACCTGCAAGAAATCTGAGGTATCTTCTGCAATCTTGTCTGATAGGGACATGCAGGTATGCCTCCTTGAGGTCCAACGTTACCAGCCAAGACTCCTTGCCCAGCATGGGAAGAAGCTTCTGTAATGTGAGCATCTTGAATTTTGGTACCTCTATTTATGTGTTTAGGATGGATAGGTCTAAGATGGGTCTCCAATCTTTGTCCTTCCTTGGTACCAGAAATAGTCTGGAATAAAAACCTTGACCTTGTTCTTTTGCAGGTACTTCTTGAATTGCTTTCATATCCATGAGAGCGGAAGTTTGTCTTTGTGCCTCTGCCCATTGATTTTGTGGCAGGTTTGGCAAGCCTCTCATTTTTGGAAGGGTGTGAAAATGGAACCTGTAGCCTCTGTCTATAATGTCCAGAATCCATTTGTCTTTTGTAACAATGTGCCAGTTTTTTGAAAATAATGCCAGTTTTCCGCCCAAAGGTGCTGCCATTATAGCTTTGTTTGGCAGGCATAGGGGGAAGTCATTGTGTCTGTTTTCTAAATGACTGTGGCCTATCTTCTCCACCTCTTGGGGTTGGTGCTTGCCACTGTCTAGCTCTGCAAGATCCTTGAGGTTGTCCTCTACCCCTTGGGCATCTGTATCTGCCCCTTTGAGGTCTGTCCGTGGCTGGAAAGGACCAATTTTTTGAAGGCCAGTTTCTGCTGAAGCGTGGAGGTTGCACCTGCAAGAAATCTTTAACTGTTTGCATAGATTTCGCTTTTTCCTCCATTCTCTTCAGTACCTCCTCAGCTTTAACACCGAACAATACATCTTTCTGAAGTGGTGCATCTAATAACTTTGCTTTGACATGATCTGGTAAGGTTTGCTCTTTGAGCCAAGCATGTCTACGTATGACAGACCCTGTGACAGCAGCTCTACATGAGGCCTCTAAAGCATCAAAACCACACTGCAAGGCATGTTTACCCACTTGCTCTGCTCCATGCAACAAATCCTGCAACTCTTTCAAATCTGGTTGTTCTGTTTGTGCCATTTTGCTTTTCAGCTGGGATAACAAAAACTGTTGGTACTTTAACATATGAAATTGACAGTTTAATGCCCTCATGGTTAAAGTGGCAGATGTATACACCTTTCCCCCCCCACCTTTCTAATGCTCTGGAATCTCTCTCTGAAGGTAAAGGGTTTTTAGCAGTAGAGGCCTTTATCCCCTTGGGACCATGTGAAATTGTTTCTGGGTCAGCAGTATGGCTTTTATAAAGGAACTGGTGAGAATCAGGAACCCGGTAATACCGGTCTGGTTTAACAGGGGCTGGAGGTAAAGAATCTGGATTAAGACTGGCTTCTGCGTACACATCATCCAAAATATCTAAAACAGGAGGGATAGCCAGGGGCCTATGCTGGGGGAGCAGTAGAAATTCCCTGAGCCTTTTCTTGGAATCTGAGTAATCTTGGCCTTCCCAGTGGAAGTGCTCCCTCAATGTATGCAGGGTTTCCCCAAAAGAGTAGTCCTCAGGGGGGGGGGACTGAGGGAATAGACTCCTCAGCATCAGAGTCTTCAAAAGGGGAATAGGCATAATCCTGGTCCTCAGAATGGTCTGAGGTAATAGAAGCCTGGTCTGAGGAAGGGTAGTCTTCCTCCAATCTGGGTGTTTTGTCAGAGGGGTGTTGAGAACCCCTGATGAGAGTCATCAAATCCTCAGCCATTTTAAGCATCTGTTTTTTAGGCATGGGGCCTTGAGAGGAGGTCTGAGGGCCCTGTTTTTTAGTTTTGATGGTAGCTTTAGATTTAGTGAAGGCTTTAATAGAGAAGGTGGTAGGCCTGAAGACGCCTTCAGAAATGGCAGGCCTCACTAAAATTTCGGTTTCCCCGCCAAGAGTGGCATCGGTATCTGCAGTGGGAATGGAGACAGAGGAGCCTGCAACCTCGGGTACTGAAGACACCGGTAAAATAGTTTCATCGGTAGTCAGGGGCTGCGTAGGCGCCTCGCTGAGAACCGGAGAACCGGTAGTCGGCCTAAGCGTGGTCTCAGTACTCGGTGTGGACCTCGGATGTCGGTCCTTGTCTTTGCGTCTTTTTCCTAAAACTGGCGTCGGTGTATCCGACATGATATAATTAAATTTTTTGCCAAAATAATGAAGGGCGAACTCCGCCCGGCGCTTAATAGTGCGCTTGTTGAACCTAGCACAAAAACGGCAGGCCGAGACGTCGTGGTCTGGCCCTAAGCAAGGTATACAGAAAGAGTGAAAATCCTTATGTGGTATTTGCTTCCCACAAGAAATGCAATTATTAACTTTGTCTGACATCGGACTGAGGCAAGAAAAGTTTCCCCAACGGGGTACTTAGCTTTAAAGAAGACTTCGGCTGAAATACTGTTTGTAAATCTCAGGAGCTGGCCGACCGTCACTTGCGAACTGCTTCTGCTTCGGGCACCGTGCGGCAAGAAAGACTGGAGAAAATGGCGTCGGCTGCCTCTTTTATACCCTTGCCACACTGACGTCAGGGAAGAAGCGACGACAACCGACGCCGGACCTAGACTTTGGAATTCGGCCGACCGAGGACCCGCCTGACGGCAGGATAACCCATCTGTAATGACTGCAGCTGTATGTACGAAGAACATCAGTACACACCGTATACCTCTAACTGGTCAAAGCTTTTGACACAATTCCCCACTCAGGCATAGTAGAATAGTGAAATAAACTGGGAATAAACTCGAATTTAACCTGCTGGATTGCAACTGGTTCACACATAGGATGCAGATAATCAAAATAAGGGAAGTTACCTCCAAAAAGAGACCAGCCACCAGTGGAGTCCCCCAGAGTTCTGTGTTGGGACCTCTCCTGTTTGGCATCAACTTTTCTGAAGTAAAAGCTAATAACAAAACCAAATGGCGTTGACGAAATTTGTGGATGACTGCAGTCAGTCAATCTGCAAACAATAACTGGTGTCAATATCATGGTCTGAAACTAAATGCCAAAAATGCATTAATGTATCCTTTGGGAAGTCCTCTACCCCAGAAAACTACTGCATTGACAACATGTCCCTAACAGCTGACCCAGTTGTTCTGGATTTGGGAACTTATGTGGACAGTGACCTAATATTTGAACAACATGTGTTTACTGTTGTAGAAAAGCCTTTCTATATTGCACAGCTTATAAAAAAGGGACTGTGAACAGATCTAGGGATATCATTGTTCTCCTTTACTTAAGACCTCATTAGGCCAGTCAAGGAATGTAATGCCGTCTTTATCAAGTATCTGTCCAAACAACTTAAACACCCACAGAGATACCTTACTCAAAGGATACAAAGCCTAAATAACATGTTCTAAATGTACTGACTCAAACCTGTCACCATGCTCGGTAACCTACAGACTGCTAAGGGGTGTCCAGTGTGTGTGGCACACAAGGCATACTCTAACGTAATACTGATGGATTTACTGCACATTAGCAAGTCTAGGGATCTCAACCTCTTCAGCAACATCAACAGAATGGTTTGGAGGGACAGGCATATTTTGCAGAGGATACCGCTGCTATGAAACAGACTCCCAATCCACATAAAACAAAGTTTATCCCTGTTAATTTTCAACAGCAACTTACATCTATGGATGGGAAACAAAAAATTTATCCCAGGACTGCCCTCTGCTCTACTAACAGATGTAGCCCCTAAATGCTTTATCTCATGCATAGGTCCCCTCAAATTATCTATGGTATGATCATCTTTAATCTCATTAGGGTTAATATATAATTAGGGTTAATATATAATTATCGACCATGGGGATGGGTAACGCCAATATATAAACAAATGGGATAGGTTATTTCAAGCACGAAAAGGGAAACTGGCTAGGCTTAAAATGAACCACAACTGCAGCTAGCCTAGTACTTACCTATAAACTTATGAACCTATAAAAACTGTCACTTCAATCAAATGGACTAAACAACTCACACACCCTCTCAAGACTCTCTTATCTAAGTCTGCCCATGGACAAGCAAATGTAGCCTGATGGAGGTACCCTTTTTAAGTACTGCTATTAGGAAATATTTCTAGGCAGTAACCTCAGTGGCTACAGAATTTCAGATATATGCTGCTTGCAAGAATATAACAGAGACTGGTGAGTCTTTTTAAAAGGTTAATAATATGCATTCAAAATCATTTTGGTTAGAACATGGCCCATTAACACTGACCAAGAGAACAGGTTTCCTAGCGAGTCAATAATCAGTTAATTAAAACAGTTCTCTTCCCTTGAATTAATAGAGACTCACCACTAACATTGCTGATTTTTAAATAACAGCAATACCAGCACCTGCTACCAGAATTCCATGCACCAGCAACAGTCTTAATCTATCTTAACATTTGTCAGTTGGCTCTGAAAAACTCTAAGAGTTACGTTTATATATTTATGACTTTTTATTTCCAACTTGTAAGATTTTTTACTTCCAACTTGCTGTAGCCCTCATATTTTACCTGGTGGTAAAATTATAAACTATTCTGATTTCTTCTTTAAAAAAATAAAAGCAATAAATATTTTGACTGAGGAGGGTATGTGCACTCTTTTGCAAATCTGTCTAAAGAATAATTTGCCAAAAATGTACACGACTATGACTAACATTATTCAACTTATTTTAGCTAAATTCTTTAATCTACCATTGGCTGAATATGAAACTTGGCCAAAATATACTTTAATCTGATTTATGCTGCAGGTCAATATGTTATAAAGACTTTGAAGAGTACATACATTAAATATAATAACTTTAATTTGCTTTCTGCTATTTGGGATATGTATACAAATCATTATTTGCTTAATTGGGAAATATTCTGGGTGTTTTTCTTGGAAATTATTATCCCCTCCCTTTTTAGCATGTTTTCACCAGGTATATGATTGCTTAGTTTTTATTATGGCAATAACTAAACTTACAAACTATCCTCCAAACTTGGGGGGGGGGGGCTGCTCTGCTTGCATTAGTGCTAACACTGACATTATTCACAATGTTTTGGGTGTGCTGAAAATTCAATTAATCTTGAATAATGTGTTTCAGACGTTAACACTTACAGTCTAATCAAAATCACTTGAGTTTGTGTTCATGACTTTTTTTAGGTCATCTTCCTATCCTAATGTAAGATTAAGTTAAACAGTACATTAACAATGAGTCTGAATTTAAAGAAAATAAAAATTACACCTTTTTTAAACAATGTCTGTATGTTAATGTACTGAAACTTACTTCAAAATTTAACAATATGTTCAAAAACTAGAGATGTATATGGTTAAATTTAATATCACTGTGTTTTTGTTTGTCTTGAAACATATCTGAAAAACATTTACTACTGTATGGTACACAAAAGTTACATACCTACATACTTACTACAATATTAAATCTGGATTGGCAGTTCTAGCGTCATCACCTTCAGGACTTAACCAAGCAATGACAACTTTCCTAGAAATCAAAGCCCCTCCACTTTACTCATAACGCTCCAAGAAGAATGATCCTTTCTCCAGATCTTTTAAGTCCACACAAGGTAGGAGCTCTACTTGGCAAGTACAACAAATGAAGTAAAAAACCAGTAAAAAACTGCCAAAAGTTCACCAGATCCAGAATGAGAAGAATGGTGATGGAGATGGAATTACCAATCCACAGCTATTATTATGGCAAGTATGCAACATTCATTTCTAGGACTGCAGCTCTATTTGTGGAATGGGTCCCACGCTACGTTCTTAGGTGTATCCCCATGCAAAATGTTCTAAATAAGGGTGGCATGAAAAAGTGACCTGGATCTAGACATTAAGTTCAGCTTACATTGTCTTGCAAAAGTTTTTAATAATGCCTACATAACCTATGCACAAATATCAGCCAATGATGCAGATTAGGGAAAGCATGACATGCAACCATGGTCCTTGACCAACTGAGTAGTATGGCTCCATAGTGACTTTTGTAACAAAACGTAATGCAATTTACAAACCATTGTGAGAAACTTAACTTTGACAGCTTAGAGCCCGAACACAGCCAAATAAAAATAAATAGACAAGAATCTTTTCTGGCCATATTAATTCTGTCTATGTAAAATTTGACTTGCCTATGAATACCCATGCGGTTCAACAAGTATTCTCACTTATTAATATAATTTGTAAAGAAAAAAACACGGATGATTAACACATTCATTTAAATGTGTGTCTGTTGCAACCTTTGGCATTAAGAGTGTATTTTTCCCATTATCACTTTGTCTTTAATGTAACACAAGCTATGGGAGTTGTACAGTCAAAAACTAAAGTTAAAAAAATTCACTTGGCAGAAATAATAGGCAACAAGAAGAAAGACTTGCAAGAAACAAATATCAGTTCTGCAGTAAAGGACTCAAATTGGGATCAAGTCTGATTTCTAAAACAAAGTATAAATCACACAGAGAAAATGGATCTTGAACTGGTAGACAGAGAAGCAAAGTACTCTGAGATGATAGTGATACACAGGTGACTCATTAATGGAACTTACGGATGAACTTTGACTGTTGCAAAATTTATCTTCAAAAAAGAAGGAACCAGAGCTGTGAAAGGATCTAAACCTCATAGCCCAAATAAAAAAATAAAAAAAAAAATCCACTTATGAGGGCATTTCTTCATACTCGGTCTCTGAGCAGAAGTATCTGGGCTACTCTGTCAGGATACAAAGGGTTCCTGGTCATCACCGGAACTGGACAAGTCAAGTGGTTAGGCAAAAGAAATGAGATCTGGGTGGTGCTTGCCAAACAGGAGAGTTATTAGTCTCCTTGCTGGTCTCAGATTCATGGGCCTGTCCAGATGAGGAGGCCACAGCAGGGGAGAAACCACACTCACTGGTAGCAAAATGGAGCTATCAAAATGAAACTGGCCTTGAACATCTTGGCTTTCTCTAAAAACTTCAGAATAAGGGGTAATCTGGAAACTGTGGGAGGCATTTCAGTACTGGTACATCCCTTGGACATTTTCCTAAGGGAGAAGAAAGAGAAAAGAATTTGCTGAATTTGGAATCAGTCAGGGATGCAAAGAGGTTATACCAAGGTTTCCTCAGATTCTTGAACAAAGTTTTGGCTACAAAGTGACTGACAGATCAGAATCTTGGATGGGGTGCTGGCTGTACCAGGTACAAAGTGTTTGGTGGTGCTAATGTCAGATGCCAATGACTCAATACCACACACAAAGCACTTGAGTACTTCAGTCGTGGCCACAAATACAGTATGCCAATACTATTAAAACCAAAACTAAAGCAAAACCAAGCAAAATAAAATGGAAAATACTACATCCGATACCCTGAAGTAGGAAAATAAAGCACGTTTATTAGTACATTTAGCGCTGTCATCTCAAAAGAGACTTCATCAGAATACAAACATACCAATTAACCACATTTAAATATAAATTAAAACCAGTGACATCACAAACCCTGTAATCATGTTAAAGAAACACAATCCTACTAAACTTGAAATACAATAATAAACTTATAAAATAAATCCATCATACATTTAAATATTTAAACATTTAAATATCATAAAACCATAAGATGAAATCTTTTTACATATGTTCATAATATTGTATGATGAAATCTTCCAATACTATATCAGTGGCCACACTTGATGCATTCAAGTGCTTCTTGTGTGTCATATTTTAACTGTAGCAAGCCATAGGTGACATTTGCAGCAAGCAGTCTGTTAACAGTTTAAGAACTGAAGAGTCTTTTTTTCCTCTACAATTACAAATGAGGGGGTGCCAGATCCAGAAACTGCGCAGGATGCCAGATAACTCAGATATGGTTCTGTGACGGGCCACGTGTTGGGTATTAGTAGGCAATCTCTGTGCCTGTCACCTAATTAGACAGCTTGTCTCAGGATATGGCTAGCAAAGAAAAAGTAACTTATATGCAAAGGTCCACTCCCACGCACTCATGGTTTCCTAGCAAACTGTATATGAATGAGTGCTTTGCTTGTTCTAATACTATACCACTTGTGTATTGTCACAGTGTACAGCAGCAGCACCTGAGAGGGATTCTTAGAATACCAAGTACTGCCCATACTTATACAGCACTGATGTACTGGGTGCCTTCTTTCTGTGTCCATGTTCTCTGGATAATGCACTGCTGAAAATGCCCCCTCAACTCTAAGTAGGAAGCATCTGTCTTGCAGTCACAACTAGGGAAAGGGCTCGGAAGGGTTTGTCAAGAGGCAGGCTACATTCAGAACTCCTCCACATGAGGTGACCCTTGCAATTCCTGGAGAGATTATCAGAGAAACCTTGAGAGCGAGCAACTGATTCCATATTATACAGAGTGCTCGTAATACTCGCATGTGAAACTGTGCACTGGGTACCACATAAATAGAGAAAGCCACAAGACCTACTATGCTGAGATGCAGTGCTGCTGTTACTTCAAGGTTCTGCAGAATTTGAGAGACTACCGACTGTATGGAATGAATTCTATTCTGTGGAAGAAAAGTTTGACAAGACAGTGTGTCCATTCTGCACCTGGTGAATGTGATGGACTGCAGGTGCATTAACTGGAACTCTGCAATACTCACTGCTATCCCTAAGGACTTAAACAGAAAGTATAGTTGTGTACCTACCATAAATGTAGATGTTCAAGTGTATTCACTGTTGCGGTCATTACACTTGGGTTATCCTGCTGACAAGCTACCCGCAGTCGGCCTGAATTCCAAATTCTTGGCCCTGCATCGGCTGCTGTCGCCTCTTCCCTGACGCCAGTGCGCCAGGGGTATAAAAGATGCAGCAGACGCCATTTTCTTCAGTTTTTCTTGCCCCAGAGGTCAGGTGCCCCCAAAAGGGTAGGCTAAAAAACATTGCTAATAAAAGCATGCACCAAAATAACAATACCTTCATCTACAAGCAAATATACCACATAGGTGGTATAGGATAGAGAAGTACAGATAAGTCCCAGCAAAGAAAGGGGGATGGTGGGTGGGTAACCTGGACTGCAACAGTGAATACACTCGAACATCTACATTTATGGTAGGTACACAACTGTACTATGTTCATCGTGTTTCACTGTTGCAGTCATTACACCTGGCTTGAATCCCAAAGCTGAGGTTGGATGGCTGGGTCTAAACAGAATTATGAGTAGCTATAAGGCCCTGCAAGACTGTGGTGGCAAAGCCTGCTCTGGATTTTGAGTAAAGAGGCAAGTGGTAGTGCTTAGTAAAAGTGTGCACTGAAGTCCAAGTTACAGCCTCCAAAATATCCTTGGGTTGGTACTCCTCTGAGGAAGGCTGCTGAGGTGGCTGCTGCCCTGGTAGAATGTGGTCTAATGCCCTTAGGCACTGATTTACCATGCTGTGAATAGCAGAAACGAATGCAGTGTCCTATCCATTTTGAAATAGTCTGCTTTGAGATGGCCTTTCCTTGTGATCCTGCAGCATATGCCACTAAAAGTTACTCAGTCTTTCTGAAAGCTTTAGTTTTGTCCAAGTAGAAGCTTAGCTGTCTGTGTATGTCCAAAGAATGTAGAAGTCTCTCCTCTTTATTCTGCAGTTTTGGGTAAAAAGTAGTTAAATGAATGGTTTGGTTAAGAGCCACACTGGACACTACCTTAGGCATAAATGTAGGGTTTGTCCTTAGAGAAACCCTGCCCGGATGGAAGATAATAAAAGGTTCCACAGCCATTAATGCCTGCAACTCTGAGACTTTTCTTGCTGAAGTTATTGCAAGGAGCAGAGCTGTTTTCCATTATAAGAATTTTATGTCAGCTGTACTGGCTGGCTCAAAAGGAGGCATTGTGAGTTTTTCCAAGACAAAATTGAGGTCCCATGCAGGTATTGGTGCTCTCCTTGGAGGTCTTATGCTTGTGGCCCCCCTGAGGAACTGCCTAAGCAGCGGATATGAAAAAATAGGTGGGTCTGTATTGTAATGAGCTAAAATGGCAGAGGCATGGATCTTAATTGATGAGAAGGATAGGCCTTTGTCCAGCATCTCAGTTAGATATTGTAAAATCTGAGGAATATTTGGAACAAGCGTGTCAATTCCTTGTGCCTGGTTCCAAGCACAGAATCTCTTCAATTTTTCTGCATAAGATTTTCTGGTGCTTGGCCTCCTGGCCTCCAAAATGACATCCATAACCGCTTTAGAGAGAGGTGTATTCTGAATGGTTACAGTATCCTCCATGCAGCTAGATTTAGAGTTTCGAGTTGGCTGTGCAGGATCTGATTGTTTTGTTGGGTCAGTAAATTTATTTATTTATTTTATTTATTTATTGCAGTTGGTTTACCAGGATAGTCCATTGGGCCTTGAAGAACCCGTTTTCAATGGAGTCCTGGGGAGAAAAGCTCCAAAACAGAAAATAGATATACATTAACATTTGATAGTAATTTCTAGATACATTGAAGTAGCAAAACATAATGACATCATAATTTAGACAGTAAAAGCATTGGTACAAGCAATTGAAGGAACAGAATACAAAAACATAAATGCAGATTAATGAACACACATAGAAGGTGAATAAGGTAGATTATGGTATTTAAGGGCATTTAGTAGAGTTGGTTATGAGGGGTGGGAGCAAGAGCATTCCCATTGAGATGCTAGATGTAAGAAAAGTGACTTCTTGAAGGTAGAGTGGTTAGAGGTAATGTGGATGTTAGGTGGTAGAGAGTTCCAGAGGCGAGCGAGGCTGAAGGAAAGGAGGTTCTTGCCTGGGGGATGAGTGGGTTTGTGCACTTCTAGTAAATTTTGATTATTAGACCTTAGCACTCTATTTGGTAGGTGCATTTTAAGGGCAGAAGCAAGGGAGGAATTTGAGGTAATGCCCAGGCTGGGCCTTGGGACAAGCTCCTTAGGATTGGGTACCAGTGTTGGAGTGGCCAATCCGGGGTAATCAGTAAAATTTGTGGCTTCTCTTGTCTGACCTTTAGGAGTACCTTGGGGAGGAGAGGCAGTGGAGGAAAGGCATATACTGTAAGGCTGTTCCAGCTGAATGACAGGGCATCCACTTTCCATGCTTGTTTGTGATAAGTCCTTGTGCAGAATCTCTGAAGTTGGCAGTTGTGAGGGGAGGCAAAAAGATTTATGTCTGGGCGTCCCCATTTCCTTGTTATCATGCTGATGATTTGTGGATCTAGTTTCCACTCGTGAGGGTCCATGAGGTTTCTGCTTAGTTCGTCTGCCAGAGCATTTGTTTTTCCTGGCAGGAATTGTGCTTGCAGGTGTACTTGGTAAAGCAATGCTGTGTTCCACAAAATTATGGCTTGTCTGCAGAGGGGGTAGGAATGTGTGCCCCCCTGTTTGTTTATGTACCACATGACTGTGGTGTTGTCCGTCTTTATCAGCAGCTGTCCTGGATGAAGTAGGTCCTTGAAGGCTGTCAGGACATTTTGCACAGCTAGCATCTCTTTTTGATTGATGTGTAGATGCCTTTGGCTTGGGGGCCATGTGCCCTGAATACATTTTCCTGCCATGTGCCCCCCCCCCCCCCAGGCATAATCTGATGCATCTGTTGTTAGTGTTTGCCTGGCTGTGGGTAAAGTGAATGGCTGTCCCTTGTTGTGGTGACAGGCCTGTGCCCACCATCAAAACTCCTGTTGTAGGCAAGGAATGAGGGAAATTAATGATTCCAGGCTGTGGCAATGTTGAGTCCAAACACTTTTTAGGTACCACTGTAGTTTTCTCATATGCAGTCTTGCATATGGAATTAGCAGAATGCAGGAGGCCATGTAGCCCAGAGCCTGCAGAATTTTTCTTGCAGATAACTGGGTCTTTGTTGCTATGTTTTCGAAGTAAGAAGTCAGATGCCTTTGTTTGTCTGGCGTGAGATAAGCCATCTGGGCAGTTGTATTTAAGCTTGCACCCAGGAATATTATCTCTTGAGAGGGTACTAGTTTTGATTTCTTTTCATTTACTGTGTACCCTAGGCAAATTAGCAATCTTTATACAAATGCCAGATGCTTTAGTAGAATGTCTTTGGCCTCTGCTTGAACAAGGCAGTCGTCCAAGTAGGGATATATTTGAATTGCTTTTTGTCTGCAAAATGCAATTACTGGTGCCAGGCATTTTGTGAAGACCCTGGGCGCAGTAGATAAGCCAAAGGGCAGTACAGAGAATTGTAGTGCTTTGAGCCAGCTATGAATCTGAGGTATCTTCTGCAAGGTTGTCTGATTGGGACATGCAGGTATGCCTCTTTGAGGTCCAAAGTTACAAGTCAAGTCTTTTTGCCCAGCATGGGCAGAAGCTGCTGCAGAGTCAACATTTTGAATTTCGGAACATCCAGAAAGGTATTTGGAATAGACAGGGCCAGAATCGGTCTCCATGCTTTGTCCTTTCTTGTTACTAAGAAAGGTCTTGAGTAAAATCCTTGTCCCTGCTCTTGTTGTGGCACTGGCTGAATAGCCCACATGTCCATGAGGGATGAAACTTGGTTTTGTGCCTCTGCTCATTGATTGTGTGGCAGGTCCGGCATACCTTTTACCTTTGGAAGGGTGTGAAAGTGGAACCTGTAGCCCTGAGAGACTATAATTAAAACCCATTTGTCCTGGGTAATCATGTGCCAATTTTGTGAAAAAAGTGCTAGCTTTCCCCCTAAGGGTTCTGCCAAAAGATAAATGCTTGGCATTAGCAGAGGGAAGTCATTGGGACTGTTTCCTATATGGCTGTGATTTGTCTTCTCTGCTTTTGGAGGTAGAAGCACCCCACTGTTTGGGCCTGTATGAGCCCTGGGGCTGTTGTCTGCCTCTAGGGTGTCTGTATCTGCCTCTTTGTGGCCTGTCTGGCACGGGAAAGGACCAATTTTTAGAAGGCCAGTTCCTGCTAAATCTGGGTGACTGCACCTGTAAGAAATCCTTCACTGTCTGCATAGATTTAGCTTTATCCTCCATTTTCTTCAACACCTCTTCTGCCTTAACACCAAACAAAGTATCATGCTGTAATGCAGCATCCAATAATTTTGCTTTAACATGATCAGGCAGAGTCTGTTCTTTTAACCAAGCATGCCTTCTAATGACCGAGCCTGTTACAGCGGCCCTGCAAGAGGCCTCCAGTGAATCATAACCACATTGCAAAGCATGTTTTCCCACTTGTTCAGCTGCATGCAATAAATCCTCTCAGCACGTTCAGAATTTGTCAACATTTTCTGTTTTAACAGAGACATTAAATATTGCTGATATTTAAGCATATGAAGCTGGCAATTTAAAGCCCTTACAGCCAAGGTAGCAGAAGTGTAAACTTTTTTCCCCCATCTGTCCAGTGCCCTAGAATCTCTATCTGAGGGGACAGGGTTTTTTGCAGTAGCAGCTTTGACCCCTTTGGGACCCTGTGAAATAGTTTCTGGGTCAGCAGCAGGGTTTTTATTTAGGAATTTATGAGAATCTGGAACCCTGTAGTATCTTGTCTGGCTTAACAGGTGCAGGAGGTAAAGAGTCGAGAGACAGGCTGGACTCTGAAAAGACATCATCTACAATGTCTAGAACAGGAGGAATAGCAAGAGGTCTGTGCTGAGGAAGTAAAAGAAAGTCTCTGAGCCTTTTCTTAGAATCTGAATAATCCTGGCTCTCCCAGTGGGAATGCTCCCTCATGGAATGCAAGGTTTCCCCAAATGAATAATCCACAGGAGGAGAAGCTGAAGGAATAGATTCTTCAGCATCAGAATCCTCATAGGGAGGAGTAGAGTATCCCTGTTCTTAAGAGGAGTCAGAGGAAATGGAAACCTGATCAGAGGAATCACAGTCAGTGTTTTGCCTAGGCCTCTTTTCAGGAGGGGGATGGGAGCCCCTGATCAAAGTGATTAGGTCTTCGGCCATTTTGAGCATCTGTTTCTTAGGCATGGAAGTCTGTCCTGGAGAATGCTGTACTTGTTTTCTTGTCTTTAAAACTGTTTTAGTCTTTGTCTTTGATGCTGATGTTGGCTTGATATAGAGCTGTGTAGTTCTGAAAACACCCTCAGAAGCAGATGCCTGCTCAGCGGCTCCGGACCCAATATCTTGCGTATCCAGAGGCCTAGCTGTCTCCACGTGGGAGTCGGAGGCGGCCTGTGGTTCTGAGGTAGCGGGTGTCGGGGGCTGCGAAAGCACCTCACTGAGAACCGGCGAACCGGCCACTGGCCTAGATGAGGCTTCGTCGTCGGTTTTGGACCTCGGATGCCTGTCCTTTTCTTTTTCCTTGCGCTTTTTATGAACTCCGGTCGTCGGCTGTTCCGACGGCATTATGTAATTAAACCTTCGGCCAAAGTAATGAAAAGCAAAATCGAACCGACGCTTAATAGTGCGTTGGTTAAATCTAGCACAAAACTGACAACTAGCAACTTTGTGGTCAGGGCCTAGGCAAGTAATACAGTAAGAGTGAAAATCCTTATGAGGTATTTGCTTCCCACAAGAAATACAATTGTTAACTTTTTCTGACATCGGCCTGGAGCAAGAAAAAAGTTTCCCCAACGGGGTACTTAGCTTTATTGAAGACTTCGGATCTGAAATTCAATTTTGAAAATCTCAGGACTTGGCCGACCGGCACTTGCGAACTGCTTTTGCTTCGGGCACCGCACGGCAAGAAAGACTGAAGAAAAAGGTGTTGGCTGCATCTTTTATACCCCTGGCACACTGACGTCAGGGAAGAGGCGACAGCAACCAACGCCGGACCAAGACTTTGGAATTCAGGCCGACTGCGGGTAGCCTGCCAGCAGGATAACCCAAGTGTAATGACTGCAACAGTGAAACACGATGAACATCTAGAAGGTAGTCCCTGAAGTCCTTATGACTGCCCACTGTTGAGACTTGGACTTTGTAAGTCAGTCACCCAGTTATAGAAAGACCCAGGTCCTCTTAGTCTACAGTGCACTGTAATAACCTCCATGCACTTGGTGAACTCTGGGAGGCTGAGGTGAGACTAAATGGAAAGAATCAAAACTGTAAACAGCTAGCTAGCTGTTATGTGGAAGAAAAATATTTAGGTGAAAGTATGCATCCTGGAGGTCCAAACAGCACATTCACTTTCCTTCATGCAGAATTGTAAGGATGGATTGTACTGTGACTATTCTAAAAAGCGGTTTCAGAGTGAACTTATTTTTGTACTTAAAACTGAGAATGAGCTTGATGTCCTGTATTTTCTTGGGAACAGAAAAGAACATGGAGTGAAAGGGGTCTATATCCTATTACTGACAGATCAAAGTATTGAACATTGGAATATCAAAATTTAAAACTAACTGGATTTTCTGCAACAAACTGATATTTCTTGTGATTAGGTGTTTGCCTTTCCCACTGTACAGAGAACTCAGAGCTGGTATATATAATATACAGGGGGTGGGGGGATTTTTCACTGCAAAAAAAAGTTTTTTTCTGCTTTAATGCCATGTAGCAGAAAAGGTTTGATGTACTAAAAGTTGATATGCTAACGTTCAGTACTGTAGTCTATCAATAATACCACACAGACCTGGAGTGAAAGGCTGGTCTTTTTTGGTCTAGTGGGATATACCTGCATTGCTCTTTTTTGCAAAATACTTGAGGACTCTTCTTGCTGTAGTCTTCTGGTGGGGTGGGACATCTGGAAGTGAACAGACTGCAGTCTTGGATGGAAGAGGAACGGGAATGAAAAAAAAAACAGGTTACAACCGTCTCCAACCACTTGTTCCATGCGATGTTCATCTACTTTGACAACTGGAGGGACAAATGATCACCATCAGCCTCACGAAAAGAGCAGCTGGGCAAATCTTTAGGGAGGAGAAAAATTTAGTTGTGTAAGCCTCACTTACCTTTAACAACAGATGTATGTAGACACACTGCCTTGGATGAAAGATTATACATACCAGCTCTGAGTTCAACTCAAGTGCTTCAGATCAACTGCTCTTATTGCAGTACTTGCATAACCCAAATCAGCACTTGTCCAAATCTCCTAGACAACACTATTATTTTCCAAATCTCCTAGACAGCACTATTATAATACAGCATAAGACCCTCGACTGTCCGCAAGACAAGTGAAAGTTACTTTTCCAAGCATGTCCAGAGGTCAGCTTCAGGTGTACTCTCCAGTTCATCTGGTGGAATTGGGCAGCCTGAGGCAATGTCACAACTGCTTCATGTATACAGACAGCCCTCTCCTCTTACCTCTAGACACGAACACTTGTGAGAGATGCAAATACACAGCCAGACTGGAGGCTAAGCGTGCTCAACCCATGACTGTAACAGACAGTCAAGAGGAGAAGAGAAGCACTAGCATCACACCACCAGTCACACATGGATCTACAAAACAAGCACCGGCAAAACATACACATAAATACACAAAAACATATTCAGAGGCACTAGGTACCAATCTGAAAAAGAAACAGTGCCCTCCAAAGCAGACAAGCAAGCAACCTGCACCACCAAACACAAGCCAGAAAACACATAATTCACCTCAGCAGTGTGCCTCACGACAGCCCCTAAGGCAAAACATCATACCCAACACGCTAGTAATAGGCGACTCTATAGTAAGGCGCACAGATGTTCCACTCACCAGGCTGAACAAGGAGAAGGCTACTGTCAGCTGCCTGTCGGGTGCTAGGATCTGTCACATAACACAGGCACTTAGGTCACTCCAGAACAAGTACAAGTATGATGCTGTCATTGTACATGTTGGTGTGAATGATCTAAGATGTACCTCCCTGGACTACATGAAAAGAGACATCGAGGAGCTCTCTGATCATGTAGCCCAAGCTGGTATGACCCTGACCTTGAGTAACATACTACCTTCACCTAGAATACCACCACAATACAAAGACAAAATGATCAATTTTAACAATTGGCTAAGCTTCTGGTGTCTTTCTAAGGGGATCCAGTGTCTGTCTGCCTGGGATGACATGATAGACAAGCCTCACTGTTTCGCCAGAGATGGTTTGCACCTATCACCCCTAGGCTTTTGAATACTGGCCAAGGCTCTTGCCGTCCCCATAGTGCCTTTTATAGGCAAGGCTCAAAGGACAAACCAACCACCGTAACCAGCACAGGTAACCAAAAACTAAGGGTAATGCTACTCAACGCCAGAAGTCTCAACCTCAAAATGCACGCACTCGAGGCACTCCTCATTATGGAGAAAATCGATGTTTGTGCAGTGACGGAAACCTGGTTCAAGGCTCCAGAGAGCACCCCAGCACTACCAGGTTACAATTCATATCATACCTTCCGGCCTCAATTACCGGATCGCAGTACAAAGGGCAGAGGTGTATCCATATTCATCAAGGATACCCACATCTCCAGATTAGTGGCGCAGCATGATGCCCCAGAGATCATCCATGCGCAACTATCAGCAGGCAAAACCACATTTCAAGTCGTAGCCAGTAACGATCGCCCACAATGTCCCAAGATGCTCACTCAGCATTCTTTAAGGCATTGGAAAATATAAAGGTCCTATCCAACACCATAATTTTGGGTGATTTTAACTACCTTGGTATAGACTGGGGGAACTACCAAAGTTCTAACTCCTATGCCCAGCGGTTCATAGAATTTATAAATTCAAATGCCCTTGAACAACTGGTATGTTCTCCCACTAGAGGGGACAACATATTGGATTTAGTCATCACAAATATGGGCGCCCATTGTACCACATCCGTTATCACTCCCTATCTGGTCAGATCAGACCACAAACTGATAACCCTAGACATCCTCACCCCTCCACCTCCCCCAGTCAAAGAAACCATCGTAAAAAACCTTTCCAAAGCAAACTTCAAACTACTTGCGTCAGAAGTGGAAAGCTTCACTATTCCCTTGCAGAAGGATAATGATATCCAGGATGCAGAATCCTACACCAAGGCACTTTATATACATCTTCAGGATTGCATGAACCGTGCTATCCCAAATAAAACCAAGACTCCTTCCTCAAGCAAGAAGAAACCAGTCTGGTGGACCCCGGCCATAAGCAAACTATACAATAAAAGGAGGAGACTTATACAAAAAAAGGCCAAATCTCAAGCAGAAAAATCTTCCCTGATCAGCTTTAGTAAGAAATTGAGGGCCCTCATTAAGTCAACTAAAGCCAGTTTCGAAAATAAAGTTGCCAAGGATAAACATAAGGCCTTCTATGGTTACGTCAAAAACCTAAATGTCAATGCTCAGGTCTGTTCTGAGCTAGTACAAAATGGAACAAAATACACTGACCCCACTGACGTTGCCAACATCTTGGCTGACAGGTTCAGTGCAAATCCCCCCCCTCACCACCTACAGAGCCTATTACTATTCCAGGGGATTGTGTAACTCCAATTATTACTGATACGTTGGTTAATAAGACTATCTAAAGCTAAAAACACTGCCTCCATGGGACCAGATGGTGTCCCGGGCTGTGTCATACACGAGCTCCAAAATGAATTAACCCTGCATCTGAATACTCTGTTCAGTCTCAGCCTCTCGACAGGATATGTGCCCAAAGAATGGCGCACAGCAACGGTGGTTCAGCTGCACAAGGGTGGACCCACAACCGACCCTGGGAACTACCGACCAATAAGCCTGACCAGTCTGATCTGTAAGGCAATGGAGCGAATCATTATGGAACTCATAAATGGAGAGATTGGGAACCTCCAAACACTCGACCCCACACAGTTCGGCTTCGTCAAGGGCAGATCATGCCTCCTAAACCTGGTGGACTTCTCTGAGACAGTTACTCAGGCTATAGATAAGGGAAAGGAGGTAAACACGGCTTACCTTGACCTTGCTAAAGCATTTGACACCATTCCCCATTCGGGTATTATTGATAAACTCACCAACCTGGGCATAAACCCTTACGTCACAAGATGGATTGCAAACTGGCTCTCAGACAGATCCCACAAAGTAAGAGTAGCGGGATCTATGTCCGAATCCAGACCAGTAACGAGCGGTGTGCCTCAGGGCTCTGTCCTGGGGCCCCTCCTGTTTGGAATATACTTCTCTGAAGTACAGGCAAACACTGAAGGGCTGTGGCTGACCAAGTTTGCGGATGACTGCAAACTGGGTGCTATAATAGAGTCTCCGGCCAACATGGATATCCTCCAGAAGGGCCTTAATGAGACTGATGCATGGTGTCAAAGCCATGGTCTTAAGCTAAATGCTAAAAAATGCGTAGTAATCCCCTTTGGAAAAAAGAGAGTACCTGTGAACTACCACATAGGAGGTAACCCCCCCTGAAATCTGAAGTAGTAATAAGGGATCTAGGGACCCAAGTAGATCGTCAGCTTTCCTTTGATAACCATGTTGCCAAAGGTGGTTAGAAAATCCTTCTATGTGACCCATCTGATCAAAAAGGGTTTCTCATCAAGATCTAAGGATGTAATGGTGCCCCTCTACTCTTCCCTCATCAGACCCATTATGGAGTACAATGCACCAATTGGTATGTACCTAGCTAGGCATCTCCAGCAGCTGGAGAGACCACAGAGGTACCTCACTAAGAGGATTACTGGCCTCAAACAGTTGCCCTATGCAGCACGATTGAAAAAACTAAGGCTTTTCTCTGTTGCATACCGCCTTCTCAGAGGCGATCTCTGTCTAACATACAGAGCCATGTCCAACCCAGAACTGTTGAACATGCTCCATCTTAGCAAAACCAAATCCACTTGAGCTACACGCTCTAGTGATATAAACCTCAGCACAACAAATGAATAGAACATGCTGGAGGGATAGATTCCCTTTGCAAAGACTTCCTTTGCTATGGAACAAGGTCCCGATCTACATAAGACAGAGCTTTGACGAGTGGATGGGTAACAGAAAGTTCACACCAGGGATCATACCAACAGCTCTACTAGATAGGGGCCAAGGGTACTAGCTGCTAGATCAAGGGGCCTAGGGAACTAACCAAAGGGGCGGTGAATACCGCACAACGTGGCTGGGCTAATATATGCCTTCGGGCAGATAGCCCAGTACCTACCTATGAACTAGCATGTGGGTAGCAGGGCCCTTCTATCGCTCTAGTGATATAAACCTCAGCACAACAAATGAATAGAACATGCTGGAGGGATAGATTCCCTTTGCAAAGACTTCCTTTGCTATGGAACAAGGTCCCGATCTACATAAGACAGAGCTTTGACGAGTGGATGGGTAACAGAAAGTTCACACCAGGGATCATACCAACAGCTCTACTAGATAGGGGCCAAGGGTACTAGCTGCTAGATCAAGGGGCCTAGGGAACTAACCAAAGGGGCGGTGAATACCGCACAACGTGGCTGGGCTAATATATGCCTTCGGGCAGATAGCCCAGTACCTACCTATGAACTAGCATGTGGGTAGCAGGGCCCTTCTATCGCTCTAGTGATATAAACCTCAGCACAACAAATGAATAGAACATGCTGGAGGGATAGATTCCCTTTGCAAAGACTTCCTTTGCTATGGAACAAGGTCCCGATCTACATAAGACAGAGTTTTGACGAGTGGATGGGTAACAGAAAGTTCACACCAGGGATCATACCAACAGCTCTACTAGATAGGGGCCAAGGGTACTAGCTGCTAGATCAAGGGGCCTAGGGAACTAACCAAAGGGGCGGTGAATACCGCACAACGTGGCTGGGCTAATATATGCCTTCGGGCAGATAGCCCAGTACCTACCTATGAACTAGCATGTGGGTAGCAGGGCCCTTCTATCTCTCTCATAGCTTCAGACTTCTACCTATGCATGGCTGTGGACTCAAACTGCCAAAGCAGGATAGTCCTTCACAGCCACAGACAGCAGCCCTCAGTTTTTGTTTTCTCTAGGACCAAAAAGAGAGAGGAGATGGAAAAAGCAAGCTTTGTAGAGACCTACTGTTCCAAAAATAAGACAACACGTTCACACACACAACAAAAGCTGCTAAACAATAAACAGCAACTGCCAACAGAAAAGCTATATATACAACAGTAAAGGGGGATGGTGGCAGGGTGCTGCCAGTAAGAAGACAATATGTTCTATGAGCATCTATTCTTACAGGTAAACTGAACTTATGTAACTGTACCATGTTCAACAAACACACTGCTTTACTCGCATATGGGTAAGATTCCCAAAGCTTACCCAACCTGGAAGGATGAAGGTTAATGGTCCAGAAAACTCTGGAGAATGGGCCTAATGAAGCCTGCTCTGGATCAAGAAAAGGCTTCCAATCTGTACTGTCTCATAAACGTACGGATCAAAGACCAAGATGTTGCCTCTAGACTAGCTCAGGTCCACCCTTTCCAAAAATGCTACTGAAGAGGAAAAGGCCCTAATGGAATGTACTTTAAACTTTCCTAGATTCCCTGATGGACATCCAAGGTATGAAGAATCCTCTCTCCCCAATTCTTAGGTTCTGGAAAGAACACCAGGAGATTGATGGACTGATTAAGAGTGAAGTCTGAAAACACTTTTGACATGAAAGAAGAATAAGTGCGCAACACAACCCTATCCTTGTGGAAAACAAAGCAAAGGTGCCCCAACATTACAGCCTGCAGCTCAGAAACTCTCTTTGCAGATGTTAAAGCAATAAGCAAAACATTCTTCCATGTTAAGAACTTGAGATCAGTGTGAGCTGCTGGTTTGAAAGCTGTCATAGTCAACTTTTGTAGAACATAGTCAAGATCCCTTGAAGGAGGTATTTGCTTTCTGGTGGGTATCATATGCAACACTACTTTTGTAGACCGCTTTACTAAAAGAGAAGAAGAAAGAGGGGGGTCCACAGCAGACAAGCAGAGATGGCCAATAAATGCACCTTGATGGACGCATACAATAAGCCATCTGGAAGCAGCATATTTCAAGAACAGGGAGGGGGCATTAACCTCAATAGAACCCCTTTATAAATATAACATTTTCTAGTAACAGGTTTTCTGACCTGCTGCACATCCTCATGAAATAGGTGCCTAAAGGGAGTCAAAACTGAATCATCCAGGATGTCAACTGAATTTTCTCTAAATTAGAGTATACCGGTTGCCCCTGAGATGGTGTGAGCAAATCCAGCATGCAAGGAAGTATGTGGTAATTGCCCTTAGCAACTACCATTAAAACAAAGAACCAAAATTGTCTGGGCCTACAGGGTGTCACCATATTGACCTTTGGCATTTCACTCTGAATTTTGAGAAGTACCTTCTGAATCAGTGCAAAAGGTGGAAAAGCATAAAGGAACATTCCCATCCATGGGAACAAGAATGTATTTGTCCTCCAAGGAAGTCTGCAAGGATGTCTGCAACAGGCTGTTTTGAAAGGAGATAAACAGATCTACCTGAGGCATTCCCTACATCTGGACCAGATCCTGGAACACCACTGGCTTGAGCACCCACTCATGCAGATCTGCCCAGGATCTGCTTAGTCTGTCTGCCACAACATTCTGCTCTGATGGAATCTAAGAAACCTGGGGAGTCGCTGTATACTGGAGAAGCTAACTCCCACACCATCAATGACAACTGGCACAGAAGGTAAGACATAATACCTCATTTCTTGAGATACCACATCACTGTGGTATTGTTTGCAATCACCTGAATAGGACACGGAGTCCATATGTGATAAAAAAAAAAAACCCTTCAAGGTGTGAATCACCAATAACATCTCTTTGATACTGATGGGCTTCCAAACATCTCTGGGATGCCAAGAGGCTTGCACTTGCTTCCCCATAGACACAAGTTACTACACGAAGTTGGATGAATCTGTCTAGACAAACTGCACTGGAATCTAAGGGGAGGAAAGAAGTCCTGGACTGACAGTCATCTGGTCTCTCCACCACTATAAATCTCATCTGATGACATGAAGCAGCGGTGAGTGGGTTTACAGGGAATAAAGGTTCTGGGGGTTAACAATTTTAGGCATACTACTGAATTTCTCTCATGTGAAGATAAGCCAGTGGTATGATGAGAAACATGGATGCCATCAATCCGAGAATTTTCAAGAATTCTCGAGATGGGATGATATTTCTCTTGGAAAATTCTAGAAACACAGTTTGGTGCAAAAGAATCTTGTCTTCGGGCAAAAAAAGCCATTCTTACACTGGAGTCAATGATACAAACTAGAAAGATGAACCTTTGTGAAGGGGGGGGGGGTTAGGCATGACATCAGGAGGTTCAATTTGAACCCTAGAAGAGAAAATAAGGCCAAACCCTTCTTTAATGATTCCAAGCACTTGGACACAGACTTTGCATTGATCAGCAAGTCATCCAAGTAAGGAAAAATAGATTTCCATGGTCTGACAGTGGGCCACTCCAGGGCAAGACATTTTGTAAACACTCAAGGAGCAGTGGATATCCCAAAGGAAGGAAACACTGGTTTTAAGACTCCCAAGTCCAGCATATGCTAGAGAACAGGAGGGAATGATAAAAGACTGATATGGTGGATGAGGAAGAAGTCACCTGAACAGACGTGGATGGTCTTTCCACTGCCATCAGTAACCCTTGCCCACAGTGCTGAGGACCCATTTATCGGAAACCACTGATAGCCATGCTACCTTGTTGAGAGACAACTTTTGAGGTCTAACACCTAATGGGAGACTTGAAAAAGATGTGTGTCTTGTCTTGTAATAGTCATAAGTTGGATGAAGGGTTACCCTTTTTGGGAAGGGATATCTCTTGTTGGACTTGGCCAAACTGTCATTCTGCCATTTCTTTTTTTTTACTTTGGTTCTTGTTAAGCTAGACTTCTGTTTAAGAGGCCACCAAATGTATCCTCTTTAAAGGTGGAAATCTTGGGAATATGAAACATTTTTGACACACCTTGCACCAATTTATC
The DNA here is from genome assembly GCF_019279795.1 of Protopterus annectens. Classification (NCBI taxonomy): domain Eukaryota; kingdom Metazoa; phylum Chordata; order Ceratodontiformes; family Protopteridae; genus Protopterus; species Protopterus annectens. Next base: position 851,628,194 of record NC_056737.1, on the reverse strand, counting down.
TCCATCATCCCAGTGCTTAAGGAACTCATTAGCTGCAGTACCAAGCACATAATCAGACTGAATGGGAGCACTTAAAATGTCATTTTTTAAGCCAACAGAACATTTTTCACTGTGCAACCAATTATATCTCCTTATCACTACTGACAAAGCTGCATGTTTAGAAATAGTATCAGCTCCTTCTAAGACATTCTTTAATGTATGCTTTGACACCTGAGAAACACTGAAAAAAGTAACTTTGACATAAACCTTTTGCTCAACAGGTATGCAGCAAACTCTTTTATACTATACGTACGTGTCAACACAAACTACTACATGAACACTGATATTTAAATATTTTAAAAGCTTCTGTGCTGCACTGCCCAAGCTTCTTCCACTGAAATTATAACCCCTTGCCTAGTTTATCTTGATAACCAGATTTGCAGAAGATATAGACTTTTTACTAGAAATGGTAGTTGGAGAGACAGAAGCAGGTTCCACATACAAGGGGCCCTGGAGACTCAACAAGGCTGAGGAAACCCTAAATTTCCTAAATACTTTCTCAGAGAGAGCCTCAGTAAGCAAAGGAGAAATTCAGTAAGCAAAGAAGAACTACAGGCTTTCTTAAAAATATCCTATAACATCAGGATCACTAAAGGGATGGGCTCAAGGACTGGTGCCTCATTCTCCAAAAGATCATAGACCCTGCCAATCTCTGGGGCAGTAGAAGGCTGCTCCAAATTAAATACATCCCTAAATCTAGCCAGCATTTGAGGAAAAGAAAACATCTGTTTTGGTTCCTGCATCTGCTTGTCATCAGAGGAAACTGACTGATGTGAGTAAGATAGTTCAGAACCATCAGATACCTGATCCCCATCAAAATCAGGATCCATAGCAGAAAGACCGAAGGTAGAAGTACTGGCTTTACTATTACCTGGGGATACACCCTGAAATCAACTCCTGAACAAAAGATCTAGCCATAGCCACCATCACCAGTGGCAAAACTGAAAGAGACTGTTGCTCAACTACATGGTGGGTTTGCTATCTCCTCTTAGCATGCACTACACCAGTAGGAGAATCCCAGGGGGAAACTTATCAACCCTGCCAATGGATTCTGTAGCCCTGACTTTCCCTGTATACAAACAATTTGTTTATCCCATACCTGAACCAGGCAGTTGTACAGCCCTACAGGATGTGTCTGACCCTTGTGTCACGCACAGCTGTGGTACCAACACCACACCAGGGAACCTGGGAGTAAAAGAAGGTGAGTGGTCCAAGATGTAGGCTGAGGAATATTTTTTGGTTTATTTTTAAGTTTTTTTAGGTGTAGACAGGGAAGATGATGGGGGAGGAGGGCACAGTTTCAGAGTCCATCTACTCAGGGGGCAAAAACTAGCCAGGTCAGTGCAAATTACTGGTGAAACAGTACTCCCAATATACAAAGGGATAACACCTTTATATTTTCCTTAAAATAGCAATGCAAAGACTATTTAAACAGGCACACAAATAGAATACTGTATTGAAGCAAAAAGCCAGTAATTCAGTAGATACACACTAAGCACCAATGTATATCATCAATACCCCAGTAAAAACACTAAATGGCTAATCTCAGTCCCACATGTATAAAAACAGTGCAAATTGGCCTTATGTAAGTAATTCAGTTTAAAGTTAAGAAAAATTCCTGTCAGAAAATAAAATGGCACTAGAACTACAACTTAAACAAAAAAAAAAAACTCATTTAAAATATCATTAAATTACTTTATTCACCTCTTTATGCAAAGATATGAAGAAAAACTGTGAAAACAGCATGTTTTCCTGTCAAAAGATTAAAAATAATGTCTTAAATCAATGGAAATAGCTGTGATTTACTCGCGATTCTGGCAGTGTGTTTGCTGAAAAGTTTAAGCCCCTTTTCAGAGGACCATGGTATTCGCGACTGTTTCGCCAAGGTTGCCCACCTCTGGGTTAGTGCCAGTTGTGAAAGTTGCAACAAACTGTGACCTTTTCCAATATCCTTACTGTCGCACTGACGATACATGTCTGAAGCATATTTGACATGGTTTCCTTTGAATTCTAGAAGTGGCACATTGTAAAGTTTGAAACCTAACCCTAACAACTGTGACAGTCTTTGTCCCTTTTGCTCTTGTTTATACAGTTTTGTCTTTAATTCCTCTTAGCCTGGTCAACCTCAGCACACACACAGTCAGGCATGGCGTCTCACAGTTATGCCAGTGCCTACTGCTCTGCATGAACCATCTACCAGAGGTTAAAGTTACAATCTGGGAAGTTTTGTCTGTAGCCACCTACCTGCCAACATTCCAGAGGCCTGGATACTTCCCATGACAAGTCTACATAAAAAATGAACACCTGTGTCATGTAGACTACTGCCTTGAAGATGAAACAGAAGGCACTCCATAACACATGATGCATTGTTGAGTGAATGGGCCACTGTGGTCTGTAATGCAATCTTTTTGTATGCTGCTACAGTCATTATTGAGTCAATCTCCAGGGAATAAACTACAGACTTCCAGTATACAGCAGGCCACAGGATCCTATCTTGCTTGTTTGGAGTCACCACACTGGCGTTCTTTCATGTTGACTATACCACCATCTGAACCATCTTGTCAGGTTTTAGTATATCTAAGAAGGAGAGCTGGGGTGACTGAAAGACCTCCAACAGTGTGAACTCAGTTTCTGAAGAGGTATCAAAGACTCATCCCTCTTCAGCCCTTTGCATTCAATCCTGACAACAATATTAAAAGGTACTGTTTGCACAGTTGCATTGCTCTAATGAAAAGCATGTTGTTGTAAACTCTGCCAGTATTTTACATCACTGTGATTATTCTGTGCCCTCAGCGATGCTCAATCTGATATTCTGGGTTGCAATTTTAGCCTTAAATGTGAGGTCCAAATCATATCTGAAAAGGGACCTTGGACTAGTATGCTTATCCTGTAAACAAATATAAAAATAAAGTAAAATAAACATGGTCTTATCTTGGACAGGATTGGCTCCTAATTAAAGTTTGGCGTGGGAAACACTGGAAAAGCATACAAGTACTTCCCTCAGGGTTACCAATGAGAAAGACTCCAAAAACAAAGAATAAACAATACACCTGGATGAGTTAATGATGACTGGAATAAGTATCACAGTTGCTGGTATCTGAGTAAGGGGGTTGGCTGGGATTCAATGCCAGCACATGTGATTCTGAGCAGGACCCATTGGTTGTGATCCATGCTGAAGAGGGCTCATGCAGGGAAGCCTAAATTGTTAGAGCCAGCATCAACTGTTCTGCTCAAAACTAAATTCAGTCAAAAGGGTCTCAATGACAACTGCCTGAAGCTAAAGCTCAAGGACAGAAAAGCCAGGTCCAAGAGAGTCAGGACCAACCTCAACTCTGAGGGCTTCACTCTCAATGCTGATGTCAGAATGCTCTGTAGTGACAACCCTGTTGACTTCAAGGAAGTCGAGAGGTGTGTGGTCCCAAAAATCTATCCTGCTGTCAACCTTGACAGATACAATGATGATGGCATAGATGCCAACAGGATCTAGACAGGCTAGTGAAGAAAGAGAAGGTGCAGGGAGTGTAGGAACTTCATTCACACGGGGAAGGATACCCGACACCACATGTACTTCATCAAGATAAAGACTTGTTGCATCTTAGAATAGTCCATCCTGACCAGAACAGAATGCTTCTGCCTGTCAGACCTTAACATGCAGGGACACGGAGTTCTGAGCTCTGGTCCAGACACTATAAAGTCAAGAGTGCTACTAGGTCAAGGTTTGGGAGGTACAGTTACTTGAATTATAGCACATTATAGAGGTGGTGTGGATATTCCTGTTTTAGGACCCCTGGGGACCAACGTGATCAGAGTTCACTGGTTCTATCCTTTCAGCGGTATAAGCAGAAGGAAGAACAGCAATTGGGGGGGGGGAGGCAGCAGTGGACTTCAGCTTTTCCAGTTCTAGGCATTTTTTTCTGATATGGTTTGAAGGAGGTGCACATACTACACTGCTTCAATAAATTAGCTTCTCCAAGGCACATTAAATATTTTGTATGGTAATCCTGTAGGGGGTATTTTAGTCCTACACTTACACTTACTTTAGTCCCACAGTTACACTTTCCAAATTCCCTAGACTGCCACCACAAAAAAAACAACAGTGAAATGCAAAATAAATAAGTTGCCACACATTACTGCTAAAAAATACAAACCACTTAACACTGCAGAAATATAACTACAGAACAGCACTGACAAAATGGGACCTAAACAGCATTATGAGCGGGTAGCTATATCAAGAAGTACTCTATAAAAGGGAAACAAAAAAAAGGACAGACCTAGATCTTAGGAAATACAAAGCAATTGTGTCACAAGGTCATTTACACATTAACAATATCCACTCTCATGCGACATCCACCTTCGCAAGAAAGGCAAAGCAGGTCAGTCCTGGAGTAAAACATATGGGTACCCATTCAATCATCCAGGTTAAATATGGAGGACACTAGGGTGTCACTTTGTTTAACTTGCAAGGAAGGAGATGGACACCATAAACTGAACAAGTATACATGCACAAGCACTCGTGCACACGCACACACACACACACACACACACACACACACACACACACACACACACACACACACACACACACACACACACACACAATGTCAAAGGTTTTAGCAAGCATTTGGCACAGCTGAACAGATATGAAGAAGGAGTCATTCTTCCTGGAGCATTGTGGGTAAAGGGGAGGGACTCTGAAAGCCTGGGAAAGTTCTCATAATTAAGCTAAACCCTGCTGGTCTTAGTCCTAAAGTTGATCATGATGGAACAACAATCCTAGATCTACTGTGCATAACAATAATTTACACTGTTTTGTTAGCCTATCAATAAATACTGCATACTTATGTTTGTTTTCTGTATATTTGTTCCCAAGAGGGTGGGTGTTTTAGGTTCTGTATTGTTTAAATGTCTGCATTATTTTTCACACATTTCACTCCTACTTACAAAAAAGATGTGCTGCTTGCTGACTGAGGTGTTCTTGAAGATTAAATCTTACTCTTTTTTCACAGTTGCTACCTTCATTAGCTTTTTTTTTTTTTTGCCATATGCACACATGGCCGTGCCCACAGCCAAACAGCAAGAGAATTACAAAAGCAATCTACTTCACAAGTCCACTTCAGAGAGATATTCTGATAAAAAAAACTGCAACCTAGAGCTTGTGATTCTGTGGCTTCTGTACTACCCCAAAATGTTGACCAAATCATATTAAATGTATGCAATTGATTTTCTGTTTGAGATGGAAACTTCAGATTGATTTTTGTGAAATGATGAGAAACAAATGCTGTCCTAATCATGACAGTGAAATTTAACAGCATGCCAAAAGAATTCCTTTTTCTTTTCTGTGGAGCACTACAAATGGTTAAAGAAAAGGTCAGCATGTACACAGTACTACATCCAATACTAAGTCACTTGCTAGAAACCATTTTAAGCATAGGCCTTCCATGACTGAAACCCTCTTTTTTTCCCTCCGAGATTATAGGCATAGCCGGCCTTAGGCATACGCCAACTAGGCGGCTGTCTAGTCCGCCGCTCTAGGAGGGGCGTTTTTCCAGTATTTATTTGGTGTATTTAGACCAGGATGGGGCACCAGGTGTGGTGGGGGCGTGCTGTGCAGCCCTTCTGCCTAGGGCACCAGCTGACCTAGGGCTGCTCCTAAACCGAAAGAGAAGAATGGAATTCTCATAAAAAGGACATGTTAAATGAATACGTTTACTTCTTATGGCCTTCTCCTCATGTCCTTGCTGACTACCAAGACTTCCCACCATCCCTTAAATGGCCTGTTCATTCCTCTAAGAGGTGACAGTCCTCCAGCTCATTCACATCTCCTGGGCAATGGACAGCAGGTTGATGTACTGCAATCATTCATTCTCAGAGCATCTGGGGTTTTAACTTAAGCCCTAACCAAATTCACACCCCTTCATAATAGATTTGCTCTTAAGGGCATGTTCAGTGACAACAGAGCAGAGCTTTTACTACTCATGTAAGTGACATAAGCTCACAGATACCTCCACCTTATTACTGGGCAGGCACAGATTGTAGACTTCCTTGGTCTCCACTGGAGACGTCACTACACATGGTGCATCTTCAGACACACTATTCCCTTCCCACCCCATGCTGCTTCACTCCAGTCTCAGCCAGCTCCGTCAGTGCCAGGACTACTAATGGAACCACAGCTGCATTGGCCAAGTTAGGGCTTTATCCCTTTATGACATGAAGCTGGCTTTAATTACTTTATTACGGGTCATTGACATACTGGTGCAGATGCCAAGTTAATTTGGTTTTAGTGTTTTTTTTATTACTTTAAAACTGGTATGAGGCTGGCAGGTTTGGAGGCAAGAATACAAAAAAATACTTAACTTCTGCTAAACTAGAACAGGGGAGAATATGCATTTTCCTCTTTTTAGATGGAATTGTATCAAAAGCTTAAGACTTAACAGAAGTTGAACAGCACTGTTGAAGACTGGGTAGCTCAATCTTTTGTAAAAATCTGAAATACTCCTGTGCAAACTGTCTATAATTAGAAGAGTAAACAGCAGTAATTTTGGGACTAAATGACCAGCTTCCAATTTCTGGATATGTTTATCTCCAGCAATTGATTCTAACACTTTAGACTCTGAAATGGGTACTTGCACCACTAACAAATGATTCCAGGGGGTCCTTGCCATTACGACCAGAATTTCATCCATTCAAGGAGCAGCAACATCTGGGTAGACTCCGGAACCACAACGGGGAAGGTAGCAATCTCTCTCCAAAGCCAGCAAAATCAAGGTCCAGGTACCCAAATTTTTAGTAGTGGAAATTTCCAGCACTGAGTCTCATCTAGACTGCCATAACTGTTAAAGAAACAGGTGGAGACGTATCAAATAGGCTTTACCCCATGGAGTGGGTAGGGAAATTAATCTCTAATATAGTATTTGTTATGGAAGAAGTTTCCATCACTTAAACATATCCAGTTTCCAATTAATTGATACTCACTCCTGTATCAAAACTGTGTGTGTGTGTGTAAATACATACACAAACATACATGTATGTATATATATATATATATATATATATATATATATATATATATATATAAACTAGCCCCCCTGCAAATTATATACATTAAATCTGACAATCTCAGAGAAAGACAATATTCCCCTACCAGGGGAATGTCGACCTTGCATACCTGTTGACCATCTGCAAATATTGACTAAATGCAGTCAATTTATCAGATGTCACCCAACACACTTACAAAGGTGTAATCACAGGTAAATCATCATTTAGTTTTCTTTGTACATGGCTACAGTGCACTCTCTTTAGTTAGCTAGTAGTTCTTCCATACATCAAGGAAAAAAAGTACACACACACAACTAAGAAACACCTAGAGAACAGAATGGCTGAATTCTTGTAGACATTGTATCAGTTTTTAGTGGTGAAGTGGAAGCTGAATGTTTGGACCAGTTTATCAATCAGACAATGCACCCATTGTTATTATGGTCATAAGCTGCGAGTAGTGACCAAAACAAAACGAAACAAACAAAAAAAAGAACAAAATGCAGGTACATGCAGTGGAAAAGTGGAAATGAGGTTTTGCTACAGAGTTACTATGTATACTCTCTGCTAAGGTGTCCTAGCAGCCTAGCAGACTCTCAGAGTATGGACCACCCTTCTTTGCTCAACAAGGCCCAAATGAGGAGATTCAAGCATCTTACAAAGTCTTTGGGAGGCTCCCACTGAGAGTTGTGCCAGGCACAACCCACTGTGAAATAACATCAAGGCAGATTGAGCACTCAAAGTGAGTAGATCCATCTATATACACATCATACCAGCATGTAAACAGCTGCATAGCTGTAGCTGTACCCTGTAGGAACAGGTGTGGGGCAAACCCCAGAAACAAACCCACATGGTGGAACCATGACATCAACAAGCTTTATAACAAAAAGGAAAAGAAGTTTGACCAAAAGTAAGAAGAGTAATTCCCAGTATGTTAGATCCCCCCAGTATGTTAGATCCCTCAACAGTGAAATAAGCAAACAACTCAGGAGCTTAATAAAATCCAGCAAAGCCAGACATAAGGCTAAACTCAAGCCAAACACAAACACAAGGCATTTTTGTTATGTTTGTAATTTCAAAGCACAACACGGCAATGTAATGAGCTGATTGTGAATAATGCTGTCTAGACTCAGGCTGAAGATATAGCAAAATTACTGGCTGATAAATTTAATTCTAACTTTACCCCTCTCCCCCTCCATCTGCTCCTCAAGATATACCTGAAACTTGCTTGCCTCTAGCTATCACACAAGACCTAGTCCTAAAAGTGCTATCAAAAGCTGAATATATATTGCATCAATGGGTCCTGACAATATCCCTGGACACATCTTAAATAATAAGAAACATGACTTAGCCACACTCTTAACAACACTATTTAATCTCAGCCTCCATACAGGTTTTGTGCCAAGCGAATAGAGAATAGCTACAGTCATTCCTAAGCATTAGGGAGGACATTTCAAAGACCCAAGCAATTACAGACCCACAAGTCTGACGAGACTCATATGAAAAGCAATGGAAAGATTTACCATGGAATTAATCAATCACGACATAGGGAACCTCCAAACACTGGACCCGTCTCAGTCAAGATTCATCAAGGGCAGGTCATGCTTCCTCAACCTGGTGGACTTCTTTTGAAAAGGTCACCAAATCAATGGATGAAGGCAAAATGGTACACATCGCACACTGTGAACTGGCGAAGGCTTATGAAACAATTCCCCACCCTGGCATAGTAGAAAAGCTAAACAAACTGGGAATAAATCCATACTTCACCCCTGGACTGCCAAATGTCTCACAGATAGGATACAGATTTTGTTTCTGTGCTGGGACCTCTCCTGTTTGGCATCTGCTTTTCTGAAATAAAAGTCAGTACCATAGGGCTCTGGCTGACTAAGTATGCAGATAACTGCAAGCTAGGAGCAGTCACCGGATTCCCAAATGACTGCAGGAAAGTTTATTTCAAATAAATAATTGCTGCCAAAATCATGGACTGAAACTAAATGCCTAACAATGCAATATTGTATCCTTTGGGAAGTCATCTACCCCAGGGAACTACCACACTGACAACACACCGCTAACAGCTGACCCAGTTGTTCAGGATTTGGGAACTTATATGGACAGTGACCTAACTTTTGACCAACATGTGTGCACTGTTTTAAGAAAGTTCTTTGATAACACACAGCTTATAAACAAAGAGATTGGGTCTAGTGCTAGAGATCATTATCCCCTTTATTCAGCCCTCATTAAGCTAATAATTTAATATAATGCCCCCTTTGGCATATATCTGTCCAGGCACATGTAACAAATGGAATGCCCCCAGAGATACCTTACTAAAAGGATACAAGGCCTAAACAACATGTCCTACATGGACCAACTCAAAAGCCCTGTCACTATACTTACTATCCTACCAGCTGTCAAGACGTAACCTGTGCCTGGCAAACAAGTTATTGTCTGACCCATTACTGATGGATTTACTACACGAGTATGTCAAATGGCATCAAAATGCTTGGTCTAGGGAACAAAACCTCTTCTGCAATGTCAACAGAATGGTTTGAGGGGACAGGTATATATCACAGAGGTTACCACTGCTGTGGAAAAGACTCCCTAACCACATAAAACAAACTTTATCCTTGTCCATATTCAAGCACAATTTAGATCTATGTATAGGAAACAGAACATTTACTCCAGGACTGCTCCCTGTACTACTAATGGTGAGAAGCAGCTTCAAAATGCTTTATCCCATGCATTGGTACCCTGAAATTATCTATGGTATCATTCAAGCTATTCCTATAAGGGGTAATATACAACTACTGACCATGGGATGGGTAAGTCCAATATATAACCAAATGGATTGGTTATTTCAAGCACAAAAAGGGAAACTAGTTAGGCTTAGAATGGCCTGCAAGGGCAGCTAGCCTAGTACTTACCTATGGACCTATAAGACACGGTGGGGGATTGTATCTCTCGTGAGACTAGGAATGCTCAGACATCTATCAAAGTAAAATCGGAGACTGAGGAAAGGGAAGTTTGGCCTGTTATCATTATTTTGCTGCCACCACACTAAGTGCAGCAAAAGAGGTAATGTGAACTTGATAAAAAAAATCTCAGAGTTACTTCATGTTAGTGATGTAAGAGGAGATGAGGGTGTGCCCTGATTTTAGTTCTCAGTCCTTCAGACAGTCTAGTCTAGATAGCATGCTACTGGAAACAGATACCAGACTAGTGCAATTATTTGAAGGATTAAAACCTCCTACTGGTCAGCACAGGTCTGGGAATTAAACCATCTATTCTGCTGTCAGTCTACCTAGTGAAGCTTCAGTATGCCTGACCAAAAAGAGCTAGTAACCCTGTCACCAAAAGAAGCAGGCAACTACTAGTACCACACACAAGCATCCAAAACATGAACTTGGCCTCAAAAATCCAGCTGGTAAACAGCTCTAGAGGATACACTACTTAGCTAAATTTAAATTCCAGAGCAATGTTTTCAGGCTAGGTAAAAAGACGACATTGCCCCTGTGAAAAATCAAGACTTTAGAGAACATATGCACTGCACTCCTCCTACATTAAAGAGCTAGCAAACCTTAGAGAACATGTGTACTCTTAAGACATGTTAAGGCTTGATTTCTTTTTTATTACTGTATATGCATCCCTGTAACTTTACAAAATGTCATGTTTAATAAAAAAGTTTAAAAAAACATAAGACAAGTTACTACTGGGAACAGTAAATCAGCGGACACTCTGAAGACCTTTTAAGCAGTCCTAAATGGAAATAAAATATAGAAAAATTAGACCAACCTTCTCTTTTCTAATGGCCTGGAGAAACAATAATATTAATAAACTGCAAGTGTTTGGGGAAAAGTGTAGAGACACAGTCTGGATTTCTGAGTAGTAAATCCTCTGCCAGTACATGACTAAAAATACATGCTACCAGAAGTGTACCATTCTTCTACTTACCTGAAATTAATTCTATAGGAATGCCATGCCTTTGGTACTATACAACTGTTGTATTAGTGATCTGATTCAGTCGTCAAGCCATGTAAGAAATGCATTCCCAAAAAGGATGACATTCGTGTAACATTGCTTGAAGCAAACCCATTTTAGTTTTTACTCAGTACTCTAGTTGTCATATATCATTTGTACTACACTACAAAAATAAGACCAGGGTAACATTACAATTTCAGTTAGTTAAGCTGTACACTGAGAACAGCACAAATGTTCACAGTATAGACAACAAAAGAATATATACTTACTACAGGCAACTGGAGTTGCAGGCCACATTAACTCCTGGGTGCGGGATCTTCGGCCGTGTGAATCAACATATACTCCCATATGACTGAAGCAAAGCAGATATTCCTTGTTACTGAGCTCTGCAGCACAAAGGGCATCAAAAGGCTGCTGAGCAAGGAACACAAGTGAAGAGTCACTAGAATTCACCAGGTTAACAGCTGGTCCATCTCCTTGGATACTTAGCAGTGAAAACCCAGACTGGTAACCAACACAAAGCTTGTCTCTGAAAAGTGCCATCCACTGTACATTGCCTGGGGCTTGAATGTCATTACATTTTTTGTAGTATGGTTTAGTTCTGCTAATTTCATAGCAAAGCACTTGACGTTTTACTGTCACAAAAAGATAGCTCACAGAACTTTTAGGTAGTGCTCCTGCCAGCATAGTTTGGCAACCTTTTGTTTCCTGAAGTTTGATGGCAAAACTTGTTTCTGATCCTTCTAGGCAGGACCACTGGTACAGATGAACATGACGATTGCGGCCACACAGCAGCACAATAATTTTTTCTTTGGGAATGAGTTCAATCTGGTGTACTTTTTTACAATCAGCAGCTCGAACTATAACTGCAAAAGAGAAGACCTTTTAATAACAAACAAAAGTCTTTATAAAAAATAATCCTGACAGCACAATCATTTCAATTATGTAAAACCAAGACACTGCAATTACTGGTTGATGCAAAATAAAAAATCTTCAAATAAAACACTGAATCTTCATAAACAAATCTTCTGTTAGACTAAAAAACATAACATACTTCTATAAATTCCACTAATTTGATAATTGGGCCAGAAGGACATTCACTTTTCCGGAAAAGACTTGGGGATGCACAAAAAACAATGCAAAAATACACATGATATATACAACTGTGGACTACCTGTTGATAAACCAACATTTTACATTAAATGAAAAAAGTACACAGCATACATCTACAGCAATCATATAAAAAATAAACTGCAATATTTATATACCGTTTTTTCTTTCTTAACCAAGTAACTGGGTTGCTCCAAACGATCCTCATTTTTGGCCACAATCTGGGCCTTTACAGCAAAAGGAATACTTGAAAAATTTGGTGTACACATTAAAGTGGTGAATACAAGGAGAGTACAAAGGATACAACAAACGACAATACATAACACAGAAATACAGCAAACATGTACAAAGTTATAGAGCATCATGACTAACTCTGTAGTTGTAGGATCAGAAAGTAGAGATGTGTAAATAAACTTACCATAACAGTAGATGTTTGAAAAAATACTGCTGCAGTAGCCTTAGCTATACGAGTTATATCCTGCCAAATATTTTACAGCCTGTGCTGTCCTCATCTTGGCCAGTAATCAAGGAGTCTCAATCTTCACCGCTGACACCGGTGAGGGACATTCACTTGGAACAAAGATACAGACAGTATTTTCACATGCAGCTCTCTGCACCAAGCACACTTCCCTTAAGAGAGCACACTAGAGTCTCTCTCTCTAGGCCCCAAATAAGACTCCCCACTGACACAGCTGCAGAGTTGAGTCCTCAGTCAAGTGTTCAAAGCCAAGTCCTCCACCATCCTCTCTGTGAAACCAGTGCTCTGTGTCCCTACTCCAAGTAGCTGACACACACAGTCCCTGAGATTTGACTCTCTCACACACACACACACACACACACACACCCTAGGGAAAGGCTGGCACAGATTTACCAGCTATGCCCTCTCTGCCCAGACTACAAGGTAGATACTGCCACGAGAATCTCGAAAGCCATCTACTCTAAGGCTTGTACAAGGGTACCCAATTATACTGAGTAAGATTAATACTAATACAAATGGTAGTATTAGACAAATGCAGAAATGCTTTCAGGAATGGCCACAGTGTCACAAAATAAATACAAGCACTCTCAAATGTTAAAATATTCTTTAAAATACCAACCACAATGAAAAGTTTAAATATATTTAATAATGCATAAAAACATAAAAATACTAAATATCTATTTCCAATAAACACCAGAGTTTCAATCACAGGAAATATTAAAAATAACACTGATGGAAAGATTCATACATACAAAGAAAAACAATACTTAACTAATCTCACAATATTTTCCTGACTGATCTAAGGAATTACTGTCCCCTAGTTCACTTACTAGAGCAAGGCAAGATGAAGCTGGTGAATGGTCCTTCTTTGTCAGGTTTCAAAAACAGACTGCTCTGAGACTTCTCTCTCATCTAGTATTAAAACATTATTTCAGTGCTGGAGTGCAGAATGGAATCACATACATCTGGTCCCCACACTATCCCCTTTACTAGAAACTGAACTAGAACCTAGTATACGTGTCATAATACACATACAGAGAACTGTGCTAAGATGTGTTACAGCACTTGGAAGCTATAAAACCATTTCAAAAAACTCCACCCTTCTAAGGTAGCAATTAGTTCACCCCTAAGGACAATACCGTAGGATTCCTAGTCCCAGTTTTTACAAAGATTTTGTATCTGGCTGCAATCAGAACTGTAAGATACAATCTTTATGGCCTAAAACAGGTAATTTAATTTCAGACTATTTTTCAAAATTAGTAAAAAAAATAAACAACATGACTCGGAATGGTACAATAAAAGCAAGTAAATAAAAATAAAAGTACAAAGCCTGCAAGGCTTAAAATAAAACCAATTTTTAATACACAAGAGAACAGGGGTAAAACAAAGTAAGCACTTTCATGGTTCTCACACCGCTTCATCAGACATTCTCACTACAAAAAGAAAGCAATTAAATAAGATTACAAAGAAACAATCAAACCAATAAAAGATAGATGCATGTATCTCAGAAGCCTGGACACAAAGGGAAGGTAGGTATAAACCTCATTTTGAGGCTGGTCAGTTCAGTAAAGATCCAGTTGTGTCACCAGTGGGTGACAGAGATATTTTTAGGGTTTCATTACAATATTCTAGTGACATCAGCAATTTTTGTGATATTAAGGATAACTGGAAACTTTTGAACTAGGGAAGATTGGTGAGACACCCCATTTCTCTTTTAGGAATAACACATTCTTGAAGAAGTATCTTTGTTATAGATCTTCCTCTGTTAACAATAGGTTAGAGTCTACTAGGACTGGCACCTTTCCCTGTAGGAATTGTTCAGCTTGCAAATATATCACTACCCTCCAAGCATACACACATCCCAACATAGGTTTTACCATTAATGTTAGTTTTTATGCTGATTGTAAAACAGCTAACATAGTTTACTTTGCCTCCTGCCAGTTGTGCCATGTTATTTACATAGGTAAGACTACTAGATCCCTTAAAGAAAGGGTTTTAGAGCACCAAAGGGACATTAGGAATAAAAAAGAAAGTAATGTTTTGGCATTACATACTTTAGAAAATGGGGTAACACATGTTTTTAAATTTTTTGTACTTCAGATTTTAGACTTAGATATGAGGGGCGATGACCTACCCAATCGTACAGAAGCAGCAGAACAGAAATGGATACTACTTCTTAATGCAGAGGGACCTCCAGGGTCTCAATGGTGTTTTTACTTGAAAACCTTTTCTGAAGGCACGCCCTCTGAAACACGCAAGTATAGACTTTTTAATTAGAGGTTTGTCTTTTATTGGTTTGATTGTTTCTTTGTAATCTCATTTAATTGCTTTCTTTTTGAAGTGAGAATGTCTGATGAAGCGGTGTGAGAACCGTAAAAGCACTTACTTTGTTTTACCTTGTTCTCTTGTGTATTAAAAAAAGGTTTTATTTTAAGCCTTGCAGGCTCGGTACTTTTATTTTTCAAAGTTAGCTGGACTGAGATTAACCTCTTCTCTTCCAGTATTCGCTGTTGCACTGTATTCATTTCAATAGTTACAATACAATCTGACACACAGGTGTATTTTTTTTTCTGTCCAGCAGGACCCACTGTTGGTACATTTTTTTAACACAAGCAACTTTACAAATGCATTTTCAACACAAGCACCTGTACAAATCAGTTTTATATAGAAATTACATGTAATTCTCTAGAAAACTCCAACTATACTGTCACTACCTCACATCATCACACAGCCAGCCAGCTTCCAAAGCTTTAGGGTACCTACCATGCTCCCAAACTGTTGGACAGGTCGAGCGGAGCTGACTAAAAGAGTTGGGCACAAAACCCTTCAAAGCTTTCTGGCCAACAGAGAGAAAGAGGCTGCCCTGAAAGAACAAAGCAAAAAACAATGGAAAAAAAATGTCCACACTATGGAATACAAAGCAGACCAAAAGGCAAGGAGGGAGGGATGGGTTACTGCAGCAGTGATCATTAGCTCATTTAGTGTTATGGTAAGTTTACTTACACATCTGTATTATGTTCATCATACTGATCACTGTTCAGTAGTAGCCTTAGCTATATGGCTAAATCACCCTAGTTTGCAATACTTAGGAGGTGGAAGGAGAAGGGTCAATGAGCACCTGGAGAATGGTCCTAGCAAAGCCTGCTCTAGACCTAGAGAACGAATCACGCTTATAGTGCTTTTTAAAATTATGTACAAAGCCTGTGGATATCCAAGGTATGGAGTATATGTTCTCCCTCAGTTTTAGAGTTCAGGAAAGAAAACTGGAATGTGGACAGTTTGACAAAGTAAACTGGGATACTACATTAGGCACAAAAGAAGGATTCATTCTGAAAGAAACCCTGTCCCTAAGGAAAATGAGACAGGGTTCACTCACCATAAGAGCTTGCAACTCAGATACAGAAACCCTGTCCCTAAGGAAAATGAGACAGGGTTCACTCACCATAAGAGCTTGCAACTCAGATACCCTTCTTGCAGAGGTCAGGGCAATCAATTAAACTGTTTTCCACTGTTAAGAACCTCAACTCAGCCAGGTTAGTTGGTTCATATGAAGCAAGTATTTGGTTCTCTAACATAAAATTAAGATTCCAAGGATGTGCCACTAGTTTTCTTTGAGGCAACTTTGCAAAACCCCTTTCAAAAACATTTTGACATAAGACTGCATTGAAAGAGGAGATTCCATGGGCAGACAGTAACTCACACAAATATTGTAAATTCAGAGAACAACTAGCCCTGAATAGGAACTGGTTATGTTGTTGGCACCAACTAGAAAACATTTTCCATTTTTGTTAATTTATGAATTTCTAGTAGCAGGCTTTCCTATTTGGTATTTGTATTTGGTTCTCTAACACAAATTTAAGATTCCAAGGATGGGCCACTAGTTTTCTTAGAGGCAACTTTGCAAAACCCCTTTCAAAAACATTTCGACATAAGACTGCATTAAAAGAGGAGATTCCATGGGCAGACATGCTGATAGGCCAGATAAATTAACATTAAAAGAACAATAAGGTAGGCCAAAGGATTGTAACTCACACAAATATTGTAAATTCAGAGAACAACTACCCCTGAATAGGAACTGGTTATGTTGTTGGCAAGAACCAGAAAATTGTTTCCATTTTTGCTAATTTATGACTTTCTAGTAGCAGGCTTTCCTGCTTCTACCTGCTGCAAGTCCTCAGTAAACCTGAGCCTATAAGGAATTAAGAGCCTATCATCTAGGCAGTTAATTGAAGCTGACTGATGTCGAGGAGTAGCAAACACCCCTGTTCTTGTATGAGTAGATACAGTCTGTGAGGAAGCTTGTGGTAATTGCCCCTGGCCATCTCCAAAAGAAGGGATACCCATGGCTGCCTGGGCCAGAAGGGAGTTACCTTAATGATCTTGAAGGATCCATTCTGAATCTTTAGATGTACTCTGGGTATTAGTGGAAAGGGTGGAAAAGCATACAGGACCACTCCTGCATGGAGTTCTGGAACAGAAACTTGCCAGCTGACTGTTTACAGTGTAGGCAAAGAGGTCTTGCTTCAGAAGTTTCCCACAGATGGATCAAATCTTTGAAGACCCCCTGATGTAGTTTCCATTTGTGAGGGTCTGCCCTGATCCTGCTAAGCTTATCCACCCACAATTTTGCCTTGATGCAATGTAGGATACTTGTAGAGTGAGATTGTGCTGTGAAGATATATCCCACACCAACATGACTTAGTCTGCAAAGGGGATACAATCTGTTCTTCCTTGCTTGCTGATGCACCACATGACAGCAATATTGTCTTTAATCACAAAAATGGTTCAGAAAGAGAATGGCAACTTCAGGGCAAGCATCTCATTGACATTTATGTGCTTGCGTCTGTACTTGGTGTCCCACACCTACTGTACTTTTATCCCTCCTGAAATATCTGTCTCCACAAAATGATTTCTCTTCTGACAAACCCCAGTACTGGGATTTGAAATGATAAAGGGTGCTGGGACCAAAGACATTTCAGATACCACTGTATCACTGTCATGTGAGGTCTTGTCAGGTGCATCATGAGAAGTGACTGAATTCTGAGTGGAAAATCTTAGAAATAGATCTAGATATAGATCGATTTTTATCTGTGCAAGAAAAGCTCTTTGAACAGAGTTGTCTAGTTGACATCCCAGGAACACAAACCTGTGTGAAAGAGACAAGAAAGACATTTGAATGTTTTCTTGGAATCCCAGCTTGTGTAAGAGATCTATCAACCAAAACACAGACACCTGATACCTTGAAAAAGACTCTGCAAAGATAAGCAAGTCATCTAAATATGGAAAATGTGAATATCCTGTAGCCTGCAAAGAGCTATAACTGGAGCTAGACATTTTGTGAACACTCTTGGTACACTGGATAGTCCAAAGGGTAAGGCAGAGACACAAAACCTTAAGAAACATTTGAAGTCTGGCTGAATAGGGATGTGATGATAAGCGTCTTTTAAGTCTAGTGTTACCAGGAAACTAGAGAAAGGAAGAATAGGTTAACAGGTTGTGAAGTGACATCATTTTGAACTTGTGGACTATCACAAACAGGTTTAGGAAAAAAAATCCAAAACTAGTTGCCAAGCATTTTCTCTTTGGTGCTAGCAACATCCATGAATAAAAATTCTTTCGCACCTGGAAAAGGAGGAACTGGTTCTATCACTCCTTCGAACAGCACGTGATGAAGAAGAGGTGGAAATAAAAAAAAGTCTGATCTGGAGGATGAGAAATGACCTCCTGGAAAGGAGGAATTCCCTCTCATTGCCATTTGTAACCATCTGTAACCTTGATGAAATATTTTCATCACCCATTTGTCTAAAACTAATTGTTACTAAAGAGAAAAAAAATGGAGATTCAGACTTTCGGGGATGAGACTGTTTATTCTGCTTTTTGCAAAACTGGAAGAGAAGACCGAAAATTCCTTGGAAAATTTAGAAAAGGAAGACTGAAAAATCTTAAGAGATTCCTTGATCAGCTTGCCATTTTCATCACACTTTTTCATCATCTCTGCAGCAGAGGGGCCAAACATCAAATCTCTATCCAAGTAGTGGGATAGACTAGAACTACAGCTGCTGGGTCAGGTTTAGGAACAATGTATAAAAAAATTAAAAGACTGCGGGACTTCATATATCCTGTCTTTTTATTGACAACTGGCTGACTATAAGTAACATTTCAGGCAGTAATACACACATCCTTTAAAGCTGACACAACAGGAAGAATGGGTGTATATGCTCTGGAAATTCCTTCTGTAACAACTCATAGTTTTTCTGAGGGACTGAGAAACTTCAGTGTTTGCCACTGAAAACACTGGCACATTCTAGCAATAGTTTCAGAGAAAGAGAAGCCTCACAGGAGAATCAAAAATTGAGCTCTCATCAGAGTCTAAGTCAGAAATCTCAGGAATTTTTTTTTTATCCATTTCTGCATCTTCCTTCCAGCTCGGAGTCAGAATCTTAGATCTCTTCAGAAAAAGAGGCATCTCTCTTTCTTTTACCAGAAACTACTCTGCAAGAAGGATCAACAGCCTGAATTAAACCTAGAGACAGAACCAGTAATGTACTCCTATCAAAAAACAATTTGAGCAGGAGTAGAGACATTCTTGTTTTTTTGTTTCTTTTGACATGAAAAATGGGGCCAACCATGTTACTAATGGCAACAGCAGCTTCCCTAGGGATGGGTACAGCATTTTAACAGAACAGGAAAACCTTCCATGTTCCCTCTCCCAGAACTGAGAAGGGTTGCTCTCCCTTGCCTACTGAGATGACCACGACAGCTGCAGAAAATGTGGCTAATCCCTGGTCTATAGCGGCTGTAGGCGCTACATCAGGGGTTATGGCATAAAAAAGAGCGGCATGAGGTACAACAAATGGCAAGAGCAGAGTCACCCACCTGGAGCTGAGGCAAACTGCTAGCCTGCTGTGGGGGGCAAAGGCTGTTTGCTTATTTTTTTTTCGTTTTCGTTTTGTGGCTGAAAGTAGGACCAACAGTGGAACAGGAAGTTTGTTCCATGGTCAAGCCAAAATTTGAGCCTCTTTCCTGGAGAAGATGAAAAGCAAATAATGGTAAACATTACTAGTCTACGAAAGCCACATTTTGAGAGAAAAACACAGTAAAAACCACTTTGAAACACTATGCCAGACCCACAAAAGTAAAACAAACACAATTTCTGAACAGAAAAAAGGTTTTTGTTTATGTTGCACCACTTTTAATCTGACATGAAAAATGAGCACTTTGCTTAACAGTATGTTAGTCCCCTGACAGTCAATTAAAGCACAACACTCCTACCTTTAAAATAACTTTCCTGAAAAGGAAAGTGATAAAACAACACAAATATGGATATGGAAGTTTTTTTTCCCTCAAAGGGAACTTATATGGCCAGCAAAGGAACAGCACAAGCTGAAAGTCAATCCTCGAAAGCCTGAGTACTCTTTAGCAGCAGTAAAGCTCTGAAGGACTTTGCTCTCAAATTTGTCTTTTAGTCAGCTCAGCTCAAGCTGCCTGACAGTTTTGGTGTGTGGAGGGTGGCCTGAAGCCTTGAAAGCTGGCTGGCTATTATATCTCTGGCTAGATATAAAGAGAAGGCTGTCAAATTTTTGGACAATATCTGTTAGAAGCTTCTGTGTGAGACAAGTTCAGATAATATCTCCAACAAGACTACAATTGGGTTTCCACAGAAACTGGGGACAATGAGCATAAATGGATCACATTTGTGGTCTTAGTCAATGCCTGGTGGCAACCTAATGAACTACTAGTGGACACATTTATGGAATGAAGCTGTCAAACCAAAGAGTGCAAATTTCTGGGTATTATTCATGGAGGTTTCTCTTCATTCAACTGACAGGCACTGACAGGCTAAGACAGTGACTACTGAATTAAAAACTTGGACATGGAAGTAGTTTAGAAAGACCATCAGATGGCTCCAAGGATTGTAGCAAAGAGCTCAGCACCTCCACAGGGGAAGGCAGGACCTCACTCATACTATGCTAGGCAAGGGAATATAGGAGAATGCCAGTAAGTGGAGAAAATATTTTGAGGCTCTAAACACTGCAGATGTACCCCCCTATCCTAAATTAATGCCTGAAATCACTTGTGGGATGGAATTCGTAATTACAGCCAAAGTCAATGTGACATCCACATGGGCATCCACAGTGGTAAGGCTTCAGGTGTTTGAGAGATCCAAATGTAAACACTAAAAGTACTGTGCAGGAATGTGGTACAATGAATCAGTGCAACTCTTCAGTTCTGCAAGTCAGGGATAGTAGTTCTAGACTAGCAAGCCAGTGTGGCAGTTCCCATCATTAATAAAGGGGACCAGAAAAACATGCTACATCAATAACAGGATCACATTCCGCAACCTCTTCGGAAAAAAGTTATAACTATGACTGAGAAATGGAAAAATAATCACAGAACAGCTTCGGTTTAGAAATAGTAATATTGTTTCTGCCAGGCTGTTATACTCTGGATGAGCTGTCTAACCTTGCTCAGTTGTGTTAGCCATCATGGGAAATCTAATCGAATTTTTAGATATTCTGCGGAGTTGGAAAAATTCTGACTCCTGTCTGATATGTTCTAAGGATGCAAAGCGTAGCAGAGCAAGTGGGAGCAATCCTTTCCATATATAATGATGTGAGAGCTGAATCCTTACTCTTGGTATCAAGTAAAAGTCATTCAGTGTGGGTGTTAGACTCTACCAAGGGAGTATCTTGTCACCAATACTGTCTATGATTTTTATGGACTAGATGTCGATAAGGCCAAGGCTGGGGAGGCGTCCAATTTTGGAATCTCTGTTTGCAGATGGTGATGGCCTTTTGAAGTACCTCTTGAAATTCTGAGCATTTAACTGCATTCCTCAATATAGAAGAACTACAAGTGTGAATGTGGGAAATGCACTCTATATCTGAGGTTACAGTACCTTGGACTATTTTCCTTACTTTGAGCTACAGCTATCTAACAGCTACTATATAAAAGTAGCATAGTTGTGGGTCTGCAAAAACACTAATAGGTTAACAGTGCAACAAAGTTTGAGATTTACTTTTTTTTTATTTGCAATTTAGTTTTCAGACAATATAGACCTGCAACTGATAAATTGAAGGACAGGATTTTCACACAATGTCAATCAAGGTTTATTTTCTTGCACTGCATAGTAAGAGCTATTACTCTGCATTTTCTCCCTTTGTATAGTATCAATTACTTAAGCCTTGATAGTGCCTTGTGCTACATGGCTAGTTTTACAGCAGTCTTCTCTCTGCATTTGCTCTTGAAAAATCTATGTTTATTTATTTTTTAAATCTGGCAATATGCTGTAGCTGAAAACGAACACATGGACCCAAGTCTACTTGCCTAATGTAATATAAAATTAAAACAAATATTAAGTTCAATAGTAAAAGTATACCATAAATATATAAAGGTAAAATCAAACATATTATTAGCACATACGATATCCTGGATACCAGCCCAAATCTGAAAGGGAGATACTGTAAGGATAGTTAAGACGTTCCCCTGTAAACATCCACAGTTATGGTGAACACCTTCAGACAACTGTAATACGTTTTCTTTGAGAAAATGTGGGTAGCAGTATTCATAACAGCACACTTCTCATAACCCCATGCAGCTGTAGGACTAATTTACGGAGGAAAAACCAAAACAGTGATGCGAGGAGATAGCTGTCCCCAGAATTAAGGTAGAGGACTGACTTCATTTCCTTGTTATTTGTAAAAAATGAAAAATAAAAGCACTTAAATGTTACAATATTAAGTAACAGTAGTAAACAGTCCAACACTTCAAATGTTAATTCATTTTCTAAGAAGGTACTGAAGACACCAAGTCAGACAGTCTTAGTTACACTCAGTTTTAATTCACAAGTGCTTTTGTCCACCAAACTTGACTTTATGAGATCACTTTTTCAAAAACAGCTTTAACCCATGGAAAACTAATATATCAAAGACAACTGAAAGATTTTCCACTGTAATGATCTCAAACTCAGACTAACTTCAAGAATGTGCATCCAACTTCCACTGTTGTCTAAACTGCAGCTTTACGTGTACTCATTATGGTTCGGTGTCTATCCTGGCAAACAAATGTAAATAAATATATAAATAGCCTGGAAAAAATTAAAAACGTGGCAGAAATATTACTGGACTGCGTCATGACAGTGCTTAAAGATTTTTTTTGTCATTGCAACAAAAGGCAATGCAAAATGCTAGTAGCTTTATTAAGATTTTAATTAGGCCTCATCTTCTTTCCATGAAATAAAGAAAAATGTCAGGCTTTCTCATATTTTTGTCTCCTTCCATGTAACATCTGATTTGCCCAAGAATACTTCAGAGTACACAGCAGTCTCCTTTGCTTTTTTCTTGGTTGGCAAGACAGGTAGCAATAGACTAATTCAGAGAGACAAGCAAGAGGGACCCTTTATTTATTGAGTTCATTTAATTAACCGGGTTAGCTATTTCTAGACAGAGACCATTACAAATGAAACAAGTTTCAAAAAAATGCAGCTTAAAATTAAAACTATTTCAGTAACTACAGTAATGTGGTAAATAGGTACAAAACAATCAATTCTTGAAGACATACTACCCCTAAGAATAATTCTGCTGCACACACACACACACACACACACACTCACTTGCCCCTTGCTTGCATTCACACACACACACTTGCCCCTTGCTTGCATTCACACCCACACACACTTGCCCCTTGCTTGCA